>NC_086448.1:703767794-704419044 GCF_028390025.1 Pseudophryne corroboree | reverse complement strand
CACATCAGCATTCCGGAATGTAATAAAGGAGAGTGCAATGAAACAACAAACAACTATCAAGTCAAGTCCATGAATGCTGTATAGGTATTAGCAACAGAAGTGGTGGGGTTTGGAGACAGGGGAGTGAAGAGATGCTAGGCTTCAAAATGGGGGGAAGCTGCAAATGAAATTAAAACAGATAATTGACAAGTGCTGCCAACAGTGCCCCCTACCCTGTAGCGCTATCTGCGGTAGCACACTCCGCACACACCTAATTATGGCCCTGAAAATGACCTCTGTACTCACTAGCACCAAAGCTATGGAGTATAGCACATAGAGGGACATTTACTAAGCAGTGATAAGAGCGGAGAAGTGAGCCTGTGGAGAAGTGGCACCATCAACCAATCAGCAGCTCTGTATCATTTTATAGTATGCAAATTATAATGTTACTTCAGCGCAGATTGGTTGCCATGGGCAACTTCTCCACTGGCTCACTGCTCTACTTCTCTGCTCTTATCACTGCTTAGTAAATGTCCCCCTAAGGCTATTAGCACTAGGGCTGGTTAAACCCTTGAGAGAGGGACCAACATTTTTTTTTGCAGGACCCAGCTCCTTGTGGAACCAGTCCTGGTGCCAACCACATTGCTGGGCTTCCTCTGTGGATCCACTAGTGCTGGCTGATCATGTCTAGTTTGGTAAAGGAAAATCCAGGGAGACCCCACGCATTTTTCCCCTCAGAGGAAGTGTGTGTGTGTGTGTGGTGTGTGTGTGTGTGTGTGTGTGTGTGTGTGTGTGTGGGGGGGGGGGTTAAGGTTTAAAAAGCATGGAATGCCAGAATAGATAGATAACTAGATAGATAGATAGATAGATAGATAGATAGATAGATAGATAGATAGATAGATAGAACAGGCAGATATATAGAGGTATAATGAAAGGATGAGCTTAATAATAGCAGCTTAAATTTCCAGCTGCTAATCATTTTACATTCTGTACTCTCTGCACAGCATTTAGCATATAGTGGTGTAGTAGTATTATATAGGGTGATTCAAAAGTCACAGTACACCGTTTTGTTTCAAAAACTGTGCAGGAATGCTATTTCAAATCTGTTTGCAGCAATACACTTTTCAGCAAACTCAGATGTTATTTGACGTTTGAAAAAACTGACTTAGATTCAAGATGGCGCCCATGTTCGGTATATACCCTAAAAGATAGCCCACCTCACCCATACCTTACTGGAGTATTTAGTTTTCCCATTTCCTGCACAGTTTTTAAAACAAAAGGGTGTATTTCGACTTTTGAATCACCCTGTATAATGGTTTACAATGTGCAGAGTCTATTATACTGTATAGTGCAGTTTACAATAGTTTTGTGTTCCTATATTGGTGTATTTTTATTTACTTTCATGATTATGTTGTGACCTATCTTTGGTTTGCAATTATCCACATATTTGCAACATTTTTCCTCATTGTTGTCTACTGACATTTTGTATTTAAAGTATTGCTAATGCTGTACCATAATACCATTAAGGAACAATTCTTTTTACACAATTGCAGGGTTTCTGAGGTTAAGACCGGCTCCTGTTATTGTTTGTTATTTATTAGCTATTTAAATAAATATAGGATTTATGATCTGCAAATATGCTATTAATGAGACATACGGTATATTTTGCGGGAACACTAACCTTGCATCTATATTCCAAACATCGGATCAGAAAGGTTTATGGTTACACATATCTTAAGATGTATGTCACTCTAGATTTGGAAATACAAGAGATCTGGAAATACAAATGTGCAGCAGCAGCATCTTTGATGATACACAAGCATGGGACATTTTTATATGAATCTGACTCTAAATTAGTTTAATTGTCAAATTCATTTTTAATTGCAAACTGTCTTACATTTAGTATGTGAAGGGTGACTGAAAAAAAGAAAACTACTGTACTTGACTATATTTGATCATTGCACAGCTATTGGAACACTTTCCTTGTTTCTTGTGCCTATTTTTTATGTGCATAGATATTTCTAATCAGTTGATTACTTAGCACTCAATGTCACAATAAATTGTCAAATAAACAGATACAGTATATCAGCATCTGCCTTTTCCTTAACTCCGATGCCAGCAAGAAATTATGTATCTAAATAGCAAAGGAAGAGTACTCATGGTGTAGAGTATTGTATAAAAACCACTTCAATTAACTCAGATTTATTCTGTGTACTTTGAACAAAAATGTATCTTATCTGTTGGGTTCTGCGAGCAGATGCACACTTGGAAAGGCAGACAGAGAGTGAGGTACTGTACATATACAAAACTTTGTATATACAGAGATACAAATACACAGAGGACCACAGACACACTTGTGAGACAGAGAGACACAAAGAAAGTCTAACATGGAATAAAAATAGTCAGTTGTGGACTTGGAAGGAATGGGAAAGTTCTAAAAAGGCATGAGGGTAGGCTTACTGACTACTGCCCAATGGTGGAGGCTGGATGAGGAGAAGGGGTGGAGGAAAAGAGAACAAGTAGAAGAGGAGGCAGGCTGGAGAAGCACATGTTAGTCAGTGCAATCAAGGGGTCCCCCTGAGACTGGAGGTTTCTCTCACTGAAGAGGCCCCCAGAAAGAAGGCATACAGTATACAAGACTGTTTCATCCGGATCCAGGGGCGGAACTGTGGGAGGCAGTGGAGTCGGCTGCCGCCGGGCTCCTGACCTCAAGGGGGCACTTCTCCTCCACTGTCTCCCGCTGACTATCGCTTGCTGCTACTTTTTTTTTAATGATTCTTACAGACGGAGGAGCTGTGTCCGTATACAGAGAGCTGGCACTGGCTGCAGCTAGGGGGAGCTCCAGAGCGCAGCTCCTGCCGCACCCTTCCAGTTAAGCAAGCCAGCCGAGTGAAGTTCTCTGCTCCTCCGTCAGGCTGATGATAGGCAAAGGTAGGCACTGTCCTCAAGCTGCACTGTGGTGGGGAAGGTGTAGTTGGGGGTGCTGGGGGGGCTTTGATAAATGTTGGAAGCACTGTGTTTTGTGTGTGCATGTTTTAAGTGAGGTGTGTGTGTATATTTTTAAGGAAAGTTGTGTGTTCAAGTAAAAGAGGCATGTGTGTGTGTGAGAGGCAAGTGTGAGGCATGTGTGTGTGTAAGTGAGAGGCATGTGTGTGAGAGGCATGTGTGTGTGTAAGTGTTAGGCATGTGTAAGTGAGAGGCATGTGTGTGTGTGTATGTGTGTGTGTGTGTAAGTGAGAGGCATGTGTGTGAGAGGCATGTGTGTATGTGTGTGTAAGTTAGAGGCGTGTGTGTAAGTGAGAGGCATGTGTGTATGTGTGTGTGAGAGGCGTGTGTGTGTGTAAGTGAGGTGTGTGTGTGTGTGAGGCGTCTGTGTATAATTGAGAGGCATGTGTGTGAGAGGCATGCGTGTGTGTAAGTGAGAGGCATGTGTGTGTGTGAGGCACGTGTGTGTAAGTGAGAGGCATGTGTGTGAGGCATGTGTGTGTAAGTGAGAGGCATGTGTGTGTGTAAGTGAGAGGCACGTGTGTGAGAGGCAAGGATTAAAGGAGACATTTGAGCATTTCTACAGGACTATTGGGGTCATTCTGACCCGTTCGCACGCAGCGGTTTCTCGCTGCGGTGCGAATGGGTGCGGAATGCGTATGCATGGCGGACGCTGTGCACGTGCGTGACGTTGTCCGGCGACAGAGGTCACCAGATTACGTTGTGCCTACCGACGGAAGCTGTCGCAGAGGCAACCGCTAAGAAAATTGACAGGAAGGAGGTGTGGTAGGGTGGATGCGGACCGTTGGAGACCGTTTTCGGGGAGTGGTAAGTAAAACGCAGGTGTGTTCAGGACAACAGAGGGCGGAGGTGTGACGTCAAAGCCGGGCACATCATCGCTGGATCCATCGCACAGGGATAAGTATGTCCAGGGCTGGTCTATTTCTGCTTGAAATTTTTTTAGCGTAGCAGGGCTGCACAAGCGATCGCAGCCCTGCTAAGCTAAAATACACTCCCCCATAGGCGTGGACTATTGAAGTTAAAAGTTACTGGCTGCGATCAACTCAGAATGACCAATGACCACCTATGTACAGAGCACACACCTGGTCTGGGTACACACTACCGTACAAATATATGGAGGGGTGTCCATTTCTGAGTGTGTGTGTGTGTGTGTGTGTGTGTGAGGTGGGCATGTTATGTGTGTGAGAGGAATGTGTGTGTGTGTGTGTGTGTGTGTGTGAGGCATGTGTGTGTGTGTAAGTGAGAGGCGTGTGTGTGTGTGTGTGTGTAAGTGAGAGGCATGTGTGTGTTTAAGTGAAAGAGGCATGTGTGTGTTTTTAAGTGAAAGAGGCATGTGTGTGTTTAAGTGAAAGGCGTTTGTGTGTTAAAGTGAAAGTGGCGTGTGTGTATGTTTAATTGAAAGAGGCGTTTGTGTGTGTTTAAGTGAATGAGATGTTTGTGTGCTTTTTATCAATATCGGCACACCGCTGCGCCAAAGCATTTCCATCGAGACCTGCTGGCGGGTGAGGGAGCACTGTAGGTGTACTATAAAGGTATGCTGGTATCTGTTTTTATTGTAATGACTGACTTGGAGTGCGTCCACGTTTTATGTGTATCTATATTACTATTGGGAAAGGTACCTGAGCACGCTACTACTGTTCACCCTGAGTGCCGGATAGTTTCATATGGTATGTGTGTGTATATGTAGGGCGGCACCAACATTTATCATGCCTCCGGGCGACTGGGACGAACTTACGCCACTGTCCGGATCTGTTGGTGAAGATGATCTGAGACTAACTGTAATGCTGAAGCATTTCTCAGTCATTTTGGTCCTTACAGGTATACTCTCCCATAACTTCTGATGGCAACTTTGCTGGCGCTGATGCTACTGGTACCAACCTTCATGCAACTGTCAATAGTTGCAGCTTTGCAAATGCCAATTCAAGTTATTACAGTGAAAGCCACTGATCACATCGTTAGTCACAGATAGCATTCACATACAGTATATACAGTAAGGACTACAATCTTCTCTTATTAGGTTGTGAAATGTGTTGATGCTTGCTGATTGTTTTAATGTTCCATGCACTGTGATTTGGTCTAATTATCTCTGTGGATTTTGCGCTATCTATAAGCTGGTGCTTTTTTTTCACCTCATCATAATTCCTATTTACCTGAACGTTATTATTGACTGGAGATTGAGACTTTACTCAGCACACTTGTACCGATAAATACACAATGGACACAAGCTTACTGTGTGTACCATACAAATAGCAACATTGAGTTTCCCAGGCTATCTAATTCCCATTTGTTTGTAATGTTCATAGTGTTAGCTTTACTTGGTACATTGTGTTTGGTTTCTTCTGTATAACAATGACTTTGCCTTTTTTTCATACAAAACTCATGCCAGAATTACTGTGAATAACAATATAACTGGAAATGATATCATAACTAAATCCAAAACACGAAGATTGAACATGCTTCTTTTTAATCAGTGATGCAATATGGCAAATCTGAAGCTTAGTGCATGAGCCGAACAAACTGAAAATCCATCCTCTCCCCTTTGTATTTCTATGGTGACCGGAGAAAGGTTTAGCTCAAGTAATATAATCGACTTGCTGTGTGACTGGCACTTGTTCATGAAACTGGAACTCTTCTTGATTACATGAAAGACAAGGGTCTATCAGAATTACTCTTTGATCCGATATGAAGTTCTTCCTAATAGCATATAGGTACATATGGTTAACCTATAAAAAGTCTATCTTTTAATGTTCTCATTGGAGTCTCTGGCTCTATTACTTGAAACTTTAAATCATTGTGGCTGAACAATTCTCTGGCCCTGCCAGTTCATTCTCTGCTTTCTGCCAACCACACTAATGGCAAAGACATGGGCATGCCCTGTCATTTTAAATTCAGTCTCATGACTGTTCACACTGTTGAGAGGTGTCTTCAAAACTTTTCTGTGCACCTTAGATGTGCCAAATAATTGTATGAGCTTGTAGGAGTTTGTCATTTTGACTGTTACAGTCTGATGCCAGCATGTCTGAATTGCTAGCCCTGGCCGTTGCTAGGCAGCAGTGAAACTGTCAGTATTGTGGATGTATTCAGCTGCAGTTAGCCTGTAATCAAGCTCTGTGTGTGTGTGTGCAGCTCAGCTGCAATTGAGTCTGCAATCAAGGAGGCTGACTTGTATTGGTTCCTGGTAAATTGCAGTAAACTCCAGTATTCCCTGCTGGTTATAGTTCTCAGTCACAGCGGGAGCCCTAGTCTCTCTGTTTTGTATTATGAGTATCTTCTGTCTCCCTTCTAATCAAAGGATATCTGCTCAACTGCCCTGTTAGTATGTGATCCTGTCATACCTGTGAATCTACTAATCATTCCCAGTCTGCAAGTCTGGTCAAACAGTGAGGTCTATCATCTGCATCGCAGTAACACCAGCTACAGGAAATCTGCTCACCTAACCTGTCAATAAGTGTTTCTGACACACCTGTTCCTCTGCAAGTCATTCCCAGTTTGCAAACCTATCAAGAAGATCTACAGCCATCATAACATTATAACCGATCAACACTGAGAAGGCCTTGGAAGTTCTTTGCTCAGCATGGATCAGTCTCCATAGAATATGGCTCAATTTCTTGCTGAAAAAATCCAAGGATTGACCCAGAAGCTTCAGGAACTCACCTTACAAGTTGCCTCTCAGGGTGATCAAATCAAGGCTGCCCCAGCCTCCCAAAGATCTACTGAGCTTGAAGTGAATTTTTGTATCAGTTCTCCGGGAATTGGAGCAAATTCTTTAATTTCCAGGAGGCTTGTAAATTATACTTTAAATTAAGACCCCTTTCTTTGGGTTCCAAGACTCAACAAGTTGGAATAATCATTTCTTTACTTCAATGGCATCCACAAATCCGGGCTTTTGGATTGCCAGTGGATTCCGAAGCTTTTCATTTGGTAAATGCTTTCTTCACAGCAATGGGGCTCTTATATGATGACCTGGACCAGGTGGCTTCTGCAGAGTCTAATTTCAGAATGCCAGACAAAGCTGTGGTCCAGCTGAGGTGTATTGTACAGAGTTCAGGAGATGGGCGGTTGGCTTGGCATGGAACGATGCTGCTCTTAAGAGTCAATTCCGGATAGGTCTCTCAGAACAGATTGAGGACTGTCTTGTGCAGTATCTGACTCCAGCATCTCTGGATAGTCTCATGCAATTGGTTATTTGAGTGTACTGATGCTTCCAGGAACGGAGATGTAAAAAGGAGTTTGGGGTACCTTTATCTTGGCCTATGAGTTTGGATACCTCAGATAATTTCAAGGAGCCTATGTAATTAGGCACATTCCATTTATCTGCTGAGGAGAGAAAGAGGAAATGTTCTCGGGGATTTTATCTTTATTGTGGTGGACAGGTCATTGTGTTAGCATTTGTCCTCATAAATGGCCAAAAGACAGAGCCTAAGTGATGTTGAGGGAATTCACTTAGGCATGTCCACTATCTCTCCCTATAATTCCGTCCTAGTTCCTGCAGAAATCTCCTTTGCGGAGAAAAAGGCTATGGTCACAGCCTTCTTGGATAGTGGTGCAGCATCCAACTTTATGGACTTGGCATTCGATGGATCCTTGGGCATACCAACTGAATTATTGGACTCCATAATCTCCATCCGCAGTCGTGATGGTAATTCTTTTCAGACTCCTCCTCTTTGTTTCACAGTTGGAATCCTCCATTCTGAAGATCAGTTTTATCTGATTCATTACCCGTAAGCTCCTGTCATACTGGGTCTGCCTTGGATGAGGAGTTATTGACTGGGAGGTCAGAGAGATTATTCGGTAGGGTGCTGATTGTGGAGCCATTTGCTTTTACGCTTCTTGTACATATGGCTCAACCAGTCCTGAAAGGCTTACCTTCGCCCTATCAGGCATTTCAAGATGTCTTCTTCAAGAAAGAGGTTCTACCTCCTCATCGTCCTTTTGATTGTCCAATTGATCTGGTTCCGGATGCAAGGTTGCCAAAGGGAAGATTATATGTTCTGGAGACTCAAGCCAAGGTGTAATATATCCAGGAAAATTTGGCTAAGGGATTTATTTGTCCTTCAAGATCTCCAGCGGGAGCAGGTTTCTTTTTTGTTGCCAAGAAAGATGGCTCCTTAAGCTCTTGCATTGATTACAGTGACCTAAATAAGGTGACCATAAAAAAACTCTAATACTCTTCCCCTTATTTCCATTCTCTTTGATCAGCTACAATCTTCTCCAAGAGGAGCCTACAACTTGGTACGGATCAGAAAAGGGGACAAGTTGAAGACTGCATTTAATACACACACAGGGCATTATGAATATCTTGTTATGCCATTTGTACTATCCAATTCTCTAGAATTTTTTCAAGAGTTAATCAATGAGGTCCTTAGAGACTTCCTTTGTCATTTCATTGTGGCTTATTTAGATGACAGCTTGATTTCTTCCCAGTCTTTATTGGAACATCATCGTCATGTTAAGCTGGTTCTTCAAAAGTTGCGTGAACATGGACTTTATGCTAAGTTGGAGAAATGTGAATTTGAGGTGGAAGAGGTATCATTTCTTGGTTACATAATGTCCTCTAAAGGCTTCTCGATGGATCCTGCCAAGGTCCAAGCTGTACTTTCGTGGACTCGTCCAACCATTCTAAAGGCAGTTCAATGAATTCTTGGTTTTTCCAACTATTATTGCAGATTTATTCGTTATTTCTCTACCATCATAGTCCTGATTGTGGAATTAACCAAGAAAGGAGCAAATCCCCAACAATGGTCATCTCAAGCTATCCAGGCCTTTGAAGATCTCAAGAAAGCCTTAGTCTCTGCAACTGTACTTTAGCATCCCAATCCTGATGTTCCCTTTCTCATTGAAGTGGATGCTTCGAACGTAGAGGCCGGTGCAGTCGTTTTGCAAAGTGATCTGGAAGACCAAAAGGGTCATCCATGTACCTTTCTTTCTCGAAATTTTCTTCATATGAAAGAAATTATGATATTGGTAACCGGGAGCTTCTTGCAATCAAGTGGGCATTTGAGGACTGGTGCCATTGGTTGGAGGTTGCAAAACATGTGGTTACTGTCTTTACTGACCACAAGAATCTGGCGTACATTGAGATGCCTAAAAGGCTGAATCTAAGGCATGCTCGTTGGGCATTGTTTTTTACAAGGTTTAATTTCATCATCACTTTCATACCTGGACCTAAGAATGTTAAGGTAGATGCTCTGTCCCACAGTTTCAACCTGTTCAGGATCCAAAAGGCCAAGTGTTCCCTATTGTTCTAGCCTTTATTATTAATGCTGGGCTAATTCAATATCTGGTGTTCCAGGTTTTCTTTGTTCAATCTCAAGCTCCGGCTTTAACTCCCACCTGACAATTGTTTATTCCAAAGAGTCTCCATAAAGCAGTCCTTAAGGAGCTTCATTCTAGTAAGACTTCTGGGCATCCTGGGATCATAAAGACGCTGGAACTATTGACACATGCAGTCTGGTGGCCCACCATGGGTCAAGATACTCATCAGTTTGTATTGTCTTGTGTTGTCTGTGCCCAAAACAAGACATTCCGGAAGCCACGGATGGGACAGCTTCTTCCGGTATCTATTCCCAACAGACCTTGGTCTCATATTTCTATGGATTTTATTGTGGATCTGCCTCTCTCCTCCCAATTCAATACTATCTATTTTAGTAAAATTGAACACTTTGTACTGTACCTCTCTGCCGACTTCCAAGTGCAAAGGATTTGGCTGCGCTATTCATTCGTTACATCTAAAAGGCTTCATGGCTTACCAGAGGATATTGTCTCAGATAGGGGATCCCAGTTTATTGCTAAGGTTTGGAGGTTGTTCTGTTACGTTCTGGGTGTTCGCATTAACTTGTCATCTTTGCATTGCTTTGTTTTTAAGTGTAATAACTTAAGTTCTTGACTCGGTGGAGTTTTCTTATAATAATTCCTGCCATTCTGTATCTAGAATGTCACTATTCCTTTTCAATTATGGGTTCCATCTTAAAGCTAACGCCATTGATCCTATACAATACAGGAGGTCATAATTTGGCCCAGTGTCCCAGTTGAGAAACATCTGGAAGAAGGTGTATCAATCTCTCAAACAGGCATCTTTTCATTCCAAGGGATTTTTTGACAGATAAAAAAAGAAAGCCATGTAGGTTCAAGGTTGCGGACATGGGGGGTAATTCTGAGTTGATCGCAGCAGGATTTTTGATAGCAATTGGGCAAAACCATGTGCACTGCAGGGGAGGCAGATATAACATGTGCAGAAAGAGTTAGATTTGGGTGGGTTATTTTGTTTCTGTGCAGGGTAAATACTGGCTGCTTTATTTTTACACTGCAAATTAGATTGCAGATTGAACACACCACACCCAAATCTAACTCTCTCTGCACATGTTATATCTGCCTCCCCTGCAGTGCACATGGTTTTGCCCAATTGCTATCAAAAATCCTGCTGCGATCAACTTGGAATTACCCCCATGGTGTGGCTGCTGACTCGGCATGTCAAACTTCGGCAACCATCTGAGAAGCTGGGACCAAAGTTTACTGGGCCTTTATGAATCATAGCACAAATTAATCTGGTGGCCTTTCATCTTCGTTTGCCCAGGTCTCTGAGAATTAATAATGTTTTTCATTGCACACTTCTTAAGCCAGCATTTCTTTCTTCTAAGTTCAGAGTGGATCATGGTCGGAAGCCAGATCCAGCATTGATACAGGGTCCTCAAGAAATGGAAGTGGATAAGATTCTTGACTCCAAGTTGGTAAGAGGTCGGCTTCAGTTACTGGTTCACTGGAAGATAAATTGTCTGGAGGAGAGGTTGTGGGTTCCAGAGAGGTTTGTTCATGCACCTAGGCTAAAAAATGCATTTTCATCAGCTCCCTAGTAAGCCAGCCACCAGGGGACCCTTGGTCCATACTCAAAGGTGAAGTGTGTGTGTGTGTGTGTGTGTGTGTGTGTGTGTGTGTGTGTGTGTGTGTGTGTGTGTGTGTGGGGGGGGGGGGGGGGGGTTTACTGGTTCCTCTTCCTGTTAAATTGCAGTAAGTTCCAATATTACCTGCCTGTTATAGTTTAAAGTCGCAATGGGAGCCCTTGTCCCTCTGTCTTGTATTCTGAGTACCTTCTGGCTCCCTTCTAATCAAAGGATATCTGCTCAAGTGTCCTGTTAGTAAGTGATCCTGTCATACCTGTGACTCTGCAAATCAATCCCAGCCTGCAAGTCTGGTCAAACAGTGAGATCTATCATCTGCATCGCAGTAGTACCATCTACAGGATATCTGCTAATCCGGCCTGTCAGCAAGTGTTTCTGACACACTTGTGAATCTGCAATTATTCCCAGTTTGCAAACCCAACCAAACAGCAGCGTCTGTAATCTGCACAGCAGTGTAATCATCTCCTGGATCTCTGTACTCCTGTCCTGTCGGCCAGTGTTTGGATACACCTATTTGCCTGCAAATCATTATCTGTAATCTGCACAGCAGTGTCATTGTCTTCTGGACCTCTGTACTCCTGTCCTGTTGACTATTGTTCTGTCACACCTGTTATCTACAAATCACTATCAGTCTGCAAACCAGGTCAAACACTGGAGATCAGCAATCTGCACGGCACCAGTATCATCCGCAGGGTTCCTGCATACCTGGCCAGCTACTTTGTATTTCTTGCTCTCCTGAGTTCTTTCCATTGGTAGTTGGTCCGAGTTGTTACAGGTTAATCCTGTACTACTGCTAGTAGCGTAAGTCCTGAGGACATCCAAGTACCGGTAAGTGTGACTAGCTTTAGGGGAAAGGTGGCTGTCATAAGGGAAGAAGACCTGCTAGTCAGTTCTACCAGTCTTATCTTTTGATGAACATGGGCCAGTACCAATAATATCTACAGCAATCATAACATTGGCAGTGCTTGATATGTATTTTCTACTTAAGTGTTTCTGCTTGTGTATTTTTGTACATCCCTGGACTTCCTGTTCCGGGCATCCTGAAATAGTCCTCGATGATCAGTAGTCCTGCTCTAGTTCCCTTGTACAATGTCCAATGATTTCAGCCAGGTTTGTGGACACTTTTTCCATCAATCTCATTGTTAGTGCAGATTTACTATTTTCCTAGCAGCCTTTTCAACTATTCTTGCTGTTACTTTTGTGCTACTGTAACTTCACCTGTGTCTAGTAACTATATGGAGAGCTGTGTCCTGCATGGCATTGGTAGCAAAGTCTATACCTCCTTGTGGAAGTCTCTGACACAGGCTGCTAGCAATCCACATCATATGTTTAAATGTATGTGAATTCATTGCTCTCACACTACCAGGCTCAGATTGACACACAGGCTGCTAGCAATCCACATCATATGTTTAAATGTATGTGAATTCATTGCTCTCACACTACCAGGCTCAGATTGACACACAGGCTGCTAGCAATCCACATCAGGGGGGTCATTCCGAGTTGTTCGCTCGTTATATTTTTTTCGCAACGGAGCGATTAGTCGCTAATGCGCATGCGCAATGTCCGCAGTGCGACTGCGCCAAGTAAATTTGCTATGCAGTTAGGTATTTTACTCACGGCATTACAAGGTTTTTTCTTCGTTCTGGTGATCGTAATGTGATTGACAGGAAGTGGGTGTTTCTGGACGGAAACTGGACGTTTTATGGGTGTGTGCGAAAAAACTCTACCGTTTCTGGGAAAAACGCGGGAGTGGCTGGAGAAACGGAGGAGTGTCTGGGTGAACGCTGGGTGTGTTTGTGACGTCAAACCAGGAACGAAACTGACTGAACTGATCGCAGATGCCTAGTAAGTCTGGAGCTACTCAGAAACTGCTAAGAAGTGTCTATTCGCAATTCTGCTAATCTTTCGTTCGCAATTTTGATAAGCTAAGATTCACTCCCAGTAGGCGGCGGCTTAGCGTGTGCAAAGCTGCTAAAAGCAGCTTGCGAGCGAACACCTCGGAATGACCCCCCATATGTTTAAATGTATGTGATTTTTCTCTTGCCATTTCCTATGTATATGATTGCATTTATTGTGGATAGCTAGAGTAGTTTTAGTCTGATTACCCACCCTGTGCAATTTGTTCTTTGATCAAGTAGCATTTAAATCAGGTGACCAAATGTTCAGAGGTAGGCCTATTCTTAATCAGAGACAGTATTTCTTTAGGTTTAGTTAAGGGGTCAGCTTGCTGGGGGTAGCTTGCGTAGATTTTAATAAGTGTGGATTTAAGAAGTGTGTTATCCGAACAGTTAAAAAAAACATTGAAAAACATCAAGGAACGGTAACTTACTTTTATAACTTACTCCTACTCCACTTTAACCCAAGAAAACACAAACAACCACAGCATGTTCATCAAACTACTGTTTCTTATTTCCATTCATGGAATTCTCACCAAATTTCACACATTTTACACTCACCCAGAAACTCACCCCTCTGTGCACATTACAGCTTCTATTCTCCACTCCCCTCTTCTAACCACTCATGAGCTTTATACTTACTTCTCTGCAAGTACTTTGACAACCACAATTGGCCACCAGAATAAACACTCGCAAACATCCACCAATATTTATCTCACTCTTCTGCTTTTATTAGCTGGTGACATATCACCAAATCCAGGCCCCAACCACCTTTCCCTCTCACACTCGGCTGTCTCAAAACAACATAGAAATCCATCTAACCTCATAAATATCACGTGTCTCCCATCCCCCTCCAAGTCACTAAAATGTGCCTTATTGAATGCACGCTCTGTTTGCAACAAATTAACATCCATCCATGACCTCTTCATATCCCACAACTTTAATCTGCTGGCTATAACAGAAACATGGCTCACACAATCAGACACGGCCTCCCCTGCAGCACTGTCACACGGTGGTTTCCACTTCACACACACATGTAGGACTAATAATAGTAAAGGTGGTGGGGTTGGAATCTTACTGTCACAGTTTTTCACATACACTGTTCTACCTCAGGTTCAGGGGTGTATCTACCCATTGGCCAGGATGGCACTCGCCAGGGGCGCCAGCCAAGCAGGGGGCACCATCCGATGGTGCCACCCTCGGCAATGGGCGGAATCCCTTAATCTATAGTGTCTGGCAATACCTGCTGTGCCGAGCTGCCTGTGCATTGCCTGGGATGGAGGGCGGAGGATCGCTCAGCAGGCAGGAGCTGGCGCCAGTGTACAGCATCGCAATGCACTACAGGGAAGAAACTGAAAATAAAGTACAAATCCCAGCAACCCTTGCTTTGGGAGCTCCCGGCGGCAAGGGCTGCTGGGAGCTGTAGTTTCTTTTCAGTTTCTTTGCGTAGTTTGGTGCGGTGCCTGCTGAGAGATCCTCCACCCTCCATCCCCGGCAGCTCGGCACAGCAGGTATTGCCATACACTACGGCTAACTGCTGGGATGCTGTGGGGTGGGGACCAGGGCTATGTGCTGTGTGGGGAGTCTATGTATGTGCTGGGAGTGGGGGAGACTACTACTATTATGTGCTAAGGGCGGACTACACCTATGTGCTGGGAGGGCGATGGGGACTATGGCTATGTGCTTGGGGAGGTGAGGGGTTATGTGCAGGGAGGCGGACTATGGCTATCTATGCTTGCAGGGAACTATTGTTATGTGATGGGAGAGGGATGGGGACTACTGTATGACTGTGTTGGGAGAGGTGGAGACTACGGCTATGTGCTGGGGGGACTACGGCTATTGCTTGGGGAAGTGGGGCTATGGCTATTTACTGGGAGGGGACTATGGCTATGTGCTGGGAGGGGGATTGGGACTATGACTATATGACTGTGGGGGCTTAACTGGCACTGTGGGGGCATATATGTATCTGGCACCGTGGGGGCATATCTAGCACTGTGGGGGCATATCTGTCACTATGAGAGCATATCTGGGGCATGTATATCTGGCAATAAGGGGGCATATCTGGCACTGTGGGGGCATATGTGTATCTGTCACTGTGGAGGCATATCTAGCAACATGGGGGCATATCTGGCACTGTGGGGGCATATGTGTATTTGGCACTGTGGGGGATTATGTGTATCTGGCCCTGCACTATTGGGGTCATATGTGTATCACGCCTCCATTTTCATTGGCCATGTGGCCACACCCATTTTTGGCACACAGTACCACTAAGATTTTTTTTCTACTTGCACCACTGGTTAGTGCGCAGCCCTGCACTTTTTTGCACTACTATTTGATTATACTACCTGGCCTTGGGTGCATTGCCTCCTCAGCCAGGCCAGGCACTGCTGATGTCTCATCAGTGTTATAAGAATTACTGTGTAGGCATAAAGTGTAAAGGGAACTGCTACTGTGTGGGCATGATGTGTATAAGGGTTACTACTGTGTAGCGTAATTTGAATTGGGGGAAATATTGTATGGTCATGCCCCTTTCCCACAAGATCATGTCCCTTTTTTGCACATGTACCTTCCCTATTTTAAATATGGGGGGCGCCAGTCCCTTACTTTGCCAGGGGCGCCCGGGCCCCTAGATACACCCCTGCTCAGGTTCCATCACTCGCATTCACATCATTTGAAGTTCACTCTATCAGGATTTTCACCCCCTTCTCTCTGCGTGTTGCAGCTATCTATCGCCCTCCTGGACAACCTAAACAACAATTTCTAGAAGATTTTTCTGCCTGGCTCCCACACTTCTTATCCTCTGACATCTCCACCATCATTATGGGCGATTTCAATATAGCTCTTGACAGTCCACAATCTGTTCATGCATCCAAACTCCTCTCTCTAACCTCCTCTCTTGGCCTAACCAAATGGTCCGACTCCTCTACTCACCAGGAGGGCCACTGCCTTGATCTTGTGTTCACCAGGCTCTGCTCAGTTTCCCAACTCATTAACACTCCTTTCCCTCTCTCTGATCACAACCTGATCACCTTCACAATCTCTTCTATTACTTTAAATTCTAGGACACTAAAACCAAGCAAGCCTCCTCTAACACGCAGAAATACCAACAATATAAATTTTCAACAACTTTCCACTTCTCTGCAACAACGTCTCTCACCAATCTCTACATTCACCACACCTGACACTGCTGTATCCCACCTGCACCAGACCCTAGAGAGTGCCCTTGATGAAGTTGCTCCAGCTACCCATCACACTCCACGTAGGCTTAGATGCCAACCATGGCACTCTAAATCAACAAGACACCTACAAAAACTGTCACGTAAGGTAGAACGTCAGTGGCGGAAATCTCAGAATCCAAGTGACTTTCTCACATATAAGACTACCTACCACTCCTATCGTCAGGCCCTGGACACTGCCAAACAAACATATTTCCAATCTCTTATCTCTTATCATGCCACCAACCCCAAACGACTTTTTAATACATTTAAATCACTTCTTTACCCTCCCTCACCTTCCCCACTAGCTACTATCAGTGCACAAGAACTTGCTTCCTACTTCAAGGATAAGATTGATAAAATCTGAGATGAAATGGTATGCTCTAACTCAGCCAGTGACCTGCTCAAATCCCTTTCTGAACCCTCTGGCACTCTCTCTTCATTTGATCCCACAAATGAAGATGAAGTATCAACACTCTTTTCATCCTCCTACTCCACTACCTCTCCTCTTGATCCTATACCCTCACAGGTCAGCAAAAGTTTGTCTCCTGTACTTATCCCAACCTTAACTAAAATCTGTAATCTCTCTCTCTCTACTGGCATCTTTCCATCTCTGTTTAAACATGCAGTGATTACTCCCATTCTGAAAAAACACAACTCTGACCCAAACACACTCTCTAACTACCGTCCCATTTATCAGCTACCCAGTCCCTCCAAGCTACTTGAGAGACTTGCCTACACTCGCCGTACACACTTTCTTAACTCCCACAACTTACTGGACCCACTTCAGTCAGGCTTTCGTGCCCAACACTCCACGGAGATGGCACTGACCAAAGTAGTGAATGATCTGGTCACTGCTAGATCAAAAGGCCATTACACACTACTTATTCTTCTAGATCTCTCTGCTGCTTTTGACACTGTTGACCACTCTCTTCTCATACAAACACTAGAGTCCCTAGGTCTTCAGGACACAGCCCTTACTTGGTTCTCATCCTACCTATCTAATCGATCTTTCAGTGTTCGCTTCTCTGATTCTACCTCCTCTTCTCTACCTCTATCAGTTGGAGTACCGCAAGGCTCAGTCTTAGGTCCTCTGCTTTTCTCATTCTATACCTCCTCTCTTGGTAAACTAATCAGCTCCTTTGGATTTCAGTATCATTTGTACGCTGATGATACTCAAATCTACCTATCCTCCCCAGATTTATCACCATCTGTATTGGCTCGTGTCACTGGATGCCTGTCTGCCATTTCATCTTGGATGTCATCTCGCCATCTCAAACTCAACATTTCCAAAACAGAATTAATTATTTTCCCACCAGCTAAGGGTAGTTACCAACCTGATATTGCCATAACTGTTGACAATGCAACTATCCACCCTACCCCACAAGCTCGCTGCCTAGGTGTCATCCTTGACTCTGAACTGTCATTTGTTCCACACATTCAACCTGTCTCTAAATCATGTTACGTGCACCTTAAAAACATATCCAAAATACGCCCTTATCTTACACAAGACACTGCAAAAACTCTGATCCATACATTCATCATCTCCCGCATTGATTATTGTAATAGTCTCCTTACTGGTCTTCCCAAACATAGGCTCTCACCACTTCAATCCATTTTAAATGCAGCTGCGAGGTTAATCTTCTTCGCCAGACGTTCTTCGTCTGCTGATCCGCTCTGTCAGTCCCTCCATTGGTTACCGGTATTCTACCGTGTCAAATATAAAATACTTTTACTTACATACAAGGCTATTACCCAAACTGCACCATCATACATCTCCTCACTCATCTCAAAATATCTCCCTACCAGACCCCTCCGCTCTGCACAAGATCTGCGTCTCTCATCCAGATGTATTACCTGTTCCCACTCAAAATTACAGGACTTTACCCGGGCTTCACCCACTCTGTGGAATGCCCTCCCACACACAATAAGACTCTCCACTAGTCTCCAAACCTTTAAACGTTCCCTGAAAACTCATCTCTTCAGACAAGCCTACCAAATTCCTGACCCACACACATAACCTTCAATGCTTCCCTATCCAGTTACATTCCCTCTGCACAGTCCCCATAACCCAGGGACGTGCGGTGAGCTAAATGGCTCAGGAGGCACTGGCCAGCCCCAGAGCCAGATTTACATGCAATATATGAGTCAAAGGGTACATGTGGGCATTACACACAGGTGCAGCAGTATAAACTCCTGGAAATCGGGTGAGTTTTGATCAGAGATGTGCTGAAAAAATAGACAGGTGAGGCACTGCCTCACCTGCCATAGACTTTTTACTCCAAAGTTTTGGCTGTAAAAATAATTAAAATAATGCAAACAAGATATACCAAACAAATTATTTGTATTTTTCATATACTTTATTCAGTCAAAACTCTTGCACAAATGTTAGTATGACGGGAAAGGCTCTGTCTCACCTGCCTCACCCCACCGCACATCACTGCCATAACCTCACATTTTGTCTTCCAACATTACTGGGTGATCATATCATACAACCCACTAAGAAGCTAGCAATCTGGGCAAACATTATGTAACAGGTTGCATCTATCCTTGTGTATCAATACCTATTTCCCTCTAGATTGTAAGCTTGCGAGCAGGGCCTTCCTACCGCTATGTCTGTCTTTGCCCTGTTTTGTTCTATAACTGTTGTTCTAATTGTAAAGCGCAACGGAATATGCTGCGCTATATAAGAAACTGCTAATAATAATAATAATAATAATAATAATCTGATAATCATCTGCAGCATGTTAGACCCAGTGCCTCCATGTCTATTGCCACACTAAACTTACTGGAATGGATCCTCTGTACTCTAAGATCTTCCTGACACGTGTTAACTGAATTGAGTTTGCAAGAGGTCTAAGCACGGTATTTGCTGTATTGGTTGCAGGTAATTATACTTAATATTAACTTTTTTATATGTCCGTAGCAACATATATGCACCGTAGCAACATAGGGAAAATGAAATGGATTTTGTTGGAGAAGGTGGGGAGCAAGTTAAGGTGGCAAAGGGGGATGGGAGCTTAAATCATAGTGATTTAAGAAAATGAGAAAATCAGCAGCACTGAGTATAGATTTAGTGGAGTGGAGAGGTGGGAGATAGAAAGATCAGAGAGAAGGAGGCTGCAATAGTCCAGATGGAAGATTACATGAATAATCCTGGAGATGTAGTGGAGGTGAAAGCATCACTTTTTGGAGATAGTATGAATGTAAAGCATGAGGGAAAGGCAGGAATTGAGGATTACACCCAGGCAGTGGGACAGGAAAAGGATAGTGTTAGCAACATAGAGAGTGATGTGGTAATGAAAAGGGATTCTGGAGGGGTAGAATAAGTTCAGTCTTATACATTTTTAGTTCAAGAAACAGCTGGAAGCTCCATGACGAGATGGAAGAGAAACAGCTGAGATTAGAGAAAAAGGATGGAGGGGGAGAGGTAGGGGAAGTAGATTTATCTATTATCAACATAAAGGCAGGGCTATTTTTTCAGCCAGAACTCCGTTCCTGAAGGTCTGGTGAAAAATGATGTCACCAGGAATGGCGTTCTGGAACGTCCTGGCTTCTGACGTGGAAAGTTTTTTTTAATGTGGGTGGGCGGTTGCGGTTAGGTAATGGCAGGTGCGGGGATTGCATAGAAATAGCCCTCACAGCCCCTGTAGTGACTTGGGAGTACCAGGGGCTGTGGAGGAGCCCATTGTGTAAAAAAAACCCCACCCAAAATGGCACTGCAGATCAGAAGACAGACGCTAGAGATCAAGTAGGATCTTTAGCGTCTGTCTCCTGCTCCGCAGTGGCCATATTTTGTGGCCTTTTTTAAAATACAGCAGGCTTCCCCGCAGCCAATGGTGCTCCCAAGCCACTATGGGGGCTATTTTTATGCAGCTCCCGGTGCTCTCTGTAGAGACAGAAAGCAGGGAAACCCCTTGGCAATGAGCAAGAAACCCCTTGGTAACGAGCATGAGACCCCTGGCAGTGGGCATGAAATCCTTGGCAATGAGCAAGAAACCCCTTGGAAATGAGCATGAGACCCCTGGCAGCGAGCAGGGAAACCCCTTGGCAATGAGCAGGAAACCCCTTTGCAACAGGCATGAGACCCCTGGCAGTGGGCATGAAACCCTTGGCAATGAGCAAGAAACTCCTTGGCAATGAGCATGACACCCCTGGTATTGAACAGGGAGACCCCTTGGCAATGAGCATGAGACCACTGGCAGCAAGCAGGGAAACCCCTTGCAACGAGCATGGAACACAGAGCATGAAACCCCTGGCAACAAGCATGGAGCCCTTGGCAATAAGCATGAGACCCCTGACAATGAGCAGGTAATTTGATAGTAATTTGAAGCATCACTGTGGGGCATTATTTGTAAGGGGCATTATTGTGTGTGGCATATTGTGTAATGGGCATTATGATGTGTGGCATAATGTGTAATGGGCATTATGGTGTGTGAAATATTGTGTAATGGGTGATACGTTGACTGGCAAATTGTGTCATGGGCATTATGGTGTGTCTTTGTGTAATGGGCATTATGGTGTGTGGCATAATGTGTAACGGGCATTATGTGTGTTGCATAACATGTACTGGGCATTACGGTGTGTGGCATATTGTGTAAGGGGTATTACTGTAAGGATGAAAAAATGACAAATAATGTAAGGAGCATGAATCAGGATTTTTATTTTTCCAGTTGTGGCCAATGTCTGGGCATGCATTTTGCAAAACTAAGGTATAAGGTACTCTTTTCCTGCAAGGCCGTGCCTGTTGCAGCAACGCCATTGCCCTTAAAGCAAGGCCACACCCCTTTTTGGGGCGTACCCCAAATTCTTTGTTCTTACATAGGAAAAGGCTTTATTCTTACAAAGGTGCCCTGCCCACTGTAGCTCCTCCCACATTGCCCCACAGATCCACCCACCACTTCCCACCCCCGGGAGTTCCTGAACCTATTTTTCTACAAAAATAGCACTGCATAAAGCTGTTATTACAGACTGAAGGAGCAAATTACAAAGGGAGGAAGTGTAGAAAGAGGAGATCAGGGGACCAGCGAATGAACTTTGGTAATTACTTTTTTGTTTTGTTTATATCACCACAAATGGGATACCTCTACGGCAAAACCCACTCATACTATTTACAGTGAACTTTAAACTACTGTACCCTATGTGATGGGGTATGATTTTGTCTTCTCGCAGGAGTCAATTTTTTTCTACCCCTCATCCAACAACTGAAAGAGAAATTCTTCTACTCCTTATCAGGTTATAAACATGAAGGCATAACTGTAATGTTTGAAAAGCTTACTTTTTGTGCCAACTACACACTCTCTGACCCATAACAATAATGTTGGCACCGGCTACTGTGTGCGTCCGAATGGAGCAACGATTGAATTGTTCCGCCGGCCGCCATCGGCACGCAAAACACTTAAATTACTCCAACAGAGGTGAGGAGCAGTGTTAGCCTTTTTATATAGGATGCATTATGTGTGACCAACTTAAAGTCCTGTTTGTTGCTGCAGTGTGCTGTTAACTCAGGAAGTTAACAGCACACTGTAGCTGTCAAAATAACTGGCTAGTATGCCCATTGCTTTTTAATACTTGGTGAGGATTTAATTATGATCACAGACTTGACAACTTGCATTCCCCATAGGATCCTCTAAGCTGAGGAGTGTAGATATGCTGACATTCACATTCAGCATGCTACTACATAGAACACTATAGAGCATTTATTTTACAAAGACAAATATACAAGTCATAGACCTACTAAGCATTGGGTTGCAAAATGACCAGAAAATTATGGCAAACCTTGCAAACCCAGCAAAACAATAGCTCTGCTGTGAGTTTGAGTGAAGCCTTGCACAGATCATAGTTTTATTTAGCTAAACATGTGTAGAAATGGTTAAAATAGGTGGGAAAATATGTGCCACCTCCCTCCCAAAACCATATCCAGCTCCAGGTCTCTGACCCTAGAATGATATTGAAAAACAGGGAGGGGGAAAAGTTCCTTCTATTTCAAAGTAAGTAGCACTAGGGTAAAGGGGCTAACACTATAGCAGGGGAACACACAGTATTGGGTACCCCTGCCAAATGGCAACCAGCACAAATCTGGTCACCCCAGAGCTGGATTCTATAAGGATGTGGGGACCTTCCCCAAATCCCTAGGGATTCCATCCCTGGGGTGACCAGCTTGGGGTTGGTTGCCATTATAGAAGAGGGATAACATGTTGTGTGCTGGTTATTGGAAAACAGGGGGAACCCCATGCCATTTTCCACCCCTATTATCCAATACCAGCCTGAGCTTAGATCCCTAGGACTGGTTAGGGATTTTCTGGGGGGGGGGGGGGGGGGACACTAAATATTTATATTTTTTGCATGATTTTACCAAATTTTTAACATATTCAGCAAATGAAGCCTGCACAGATCACTATGACTCTGCAGCATGTTGACGGTGGGTTTGTCGCTGCAACTGCTGCAAAATCGGGTGAACAAATCCAACAGGCAAACTGAAGTACCGTAGACTGCAATACGACATCGATACCCGTCTTTGTCCAGCGATTTTGGAAATGATCAAAAACCAATGGTTAGTAAATGTACCCTTCGGTATTTAAAGAAAGCAAATACATTTTTTGTGAGACTGCTGATTTAGAAACAAAGTTGGAGACATATCAAGCCTTTTAAAGAGTGAAATAGTGGACAAGTGGAATCCATAGCTACCACGCAGCTTCCTCCTGTCATTTTATAGAAGGCTTGATACATCTCCCCACAAATAAAGTAACCTTCAGAGCTAAATATTCAGCTGTACCCTAACTGGGCAATTAAAGCCACCTTTGCAGCACCGACAGCACCTGCATCAGCCCCATGGTAGATGCAGGTTTTCTGTTTAACTTTGGCCTCCTATGGCAGCAGCTGTGAGCCTGAGGATCAGGGCCGTAACTACATGTGTGCCGATGGTGCCTTGTCCCCAGCGCAAATGCACTGAAGGCGCACCATCGGCAGCACACCCCTACCCCAGCACAGCCGCTATCTACAGTCAGTTAGGCACTGTGAGTGCCGCAGGCGCTGCTAACAGTGCCCTATCACAGCCTGTTTCCCACAGCCGCCTGACTCCCGCCTCTGCAAGGGACTCGGCATTGCTGCATCCCCCTTGCCGGGCACTATGTCAGGCAGTCACTCCGAGTCCTGCCGCTGCTGCCTGTCTCCTGCTGCTGCCGACGTCGCCTCTGCAATTGACTTGGGAGCGCTGCAACAGCTGCCAGCTCCCGGGTCTCTGCTTCCTCTGCCTACCATTGACAGCCATGGATCCCAGATCAGATGTCTCACCAAGCTTACAGTCTCTGCCCTGCGCCCTGAGGAGCTGCTAGCTGGGTGGAGGACTCGGGTGGAAGGAGAAGAGGAGATGCTTGCCAGCAGGTCATTGGTAAATATAAAACTTAAACTATCTCTTTCTCTCTCTCTGGTAAAAAGGGGGATCTGCCTGCCTAATGTGTAAAAAGGGGACTCTGCCTGCCGCAATGTGTAAAAAGGGGGACTCTGCTGTTGTAATGTATAAAAAAGGGGGACTCTGCCTGCCTAATGTGTAAAAAGGTGACTCTAACTGCTTAATGTGTACAAAGAGGGACTCTGCTGTTGTAATGTGTAAAAAAGGAGGACTCTGCTGTTGTATTGTATAAAAAAGGGGGACTCTGCCTGCCTAATATGTAAAAAGGTGACTGCCTGCTTAATGTGTAAAAAGGTGACTCTGCCAGCTTACTGTGAAAAAAGGGGGGCTCTGCTGCCATAATGTGTAAAAGGGATCTCTGTGGCCACGCCCCTTCCCCATGAAGCCACGCTCCTATATTTTTGCACGTGCTGTAGGGGCGCGCACTGGCCCTGTTTTGTATAGAGGGGGCGCGAATGCTGTATCTTGCACACAGCACTAAATTGTCTAGTTACGGCACTGTTGAGGATGCAGCTGCTGGCCTTGACACGCCTGCAACACTCCCATAACACATCTGCCAGCCATTTCTACGTTCTACTTAACTTCCAGTCACTGCCCAAGAACGTCCATCATCGCACTTATAGGGGTTACTTTCACAATCTCCCTCACATGCTTTTTCAAAAGTAGGCAAGTATGATATACATACATGCACATACTGTACATACATATACACATACAGTTTTTCATGCCAAATTCGGATCTCAAAATGAGTCAAAACAGACTTTCACGGACATTTTGGATTTCCAGTGTTTTATATATTTTATATTTGAAAGATTATGTTTTCAGATCCGATTTTGGAGAGAAAAACTGAGTCAAACCCAAATTGCTCATCTCTAATACAAGCCTACAGTTTAATGTATTGGGTGTTCCTGGGCAGTGCCTGGGAAGGGGCAATTCAGACACTCGGAGAAGCAATTCCTTATGCACGTTATGGGAGTGACATTGAAGTGTTTGGGAAATCAGACCTTAATTAGTAATATTGAAGGCCATTTTCGCCGTTTTTAGTGTGAATTTCGATTCACCTATTCAATGAAAGGGACGTTTTTCCCACTTATTGAAAATTCTAACATGTCAAAAAATAGGTGGATCAGTAAATTCGCCCGCTGATACACCTGTTTTGTTGAATTTGCAGGCATTTCTGACAGGTTTTTGGCCCATTTTCTACAATGTCAGCATTGTCGAAAATGGGCAAAAGCCTGACGAAAATGCCCGTAAATTGAATAGTGAAGTGTTGGATCCACTCCGACACTAATTGAATATACTGCATTCTGTACCTAACATGGACTAGTACAGGTTTTGATGACTGCGTTTTAAGACACACCAAGCGGGTTTATAATGTCTAAAGAAGCTCAAAGTGGACATGCATATTCAGACAACGGCTGTACACCAGGGAAGGGATTATACCAATGTTAACAAAGTCGCACATATGGACATGCCTGAGTCCAACTCAGAATCAGGCCCAATTTGTCGGTTATATACATTATTTTAATGGCGCTAAAATGTATAAAGCAAATTGAGAGGACTTTCTGTAAATTATTTTCTGCCGCTATACACAGAAAAACTTTTTTTGGGGGCAGGGGGATGGGCGTTGGATTTTATTGAGGGGGTTGGCAATACACATAAAAAGGGCCCCACAAAACTATGCAGTCAGCGCACTCGGTTTGCCCTCCCCCCAAAAAAAACAAAAAACAATACAAAACAGTATTTACTATACTCGGAAGTTTTATATATCCAGACCTTAAGTGTTCTGTAGGGTACTAAGGTCCAGACAGCCATATGCAGCCAGTGGCTGGAGGTGGATGCTGTCTCTCCTGCTCCTTGCGCTGATGCCATCGCTGTGATGATCTCTTGCATGGAAGATGTGAAGAGACTGAAATGCACAAGTGCCTGACACCTCCGCAGCTGCCTACTTATTGCCAGCTGCTGTGGTGGTGGTGGTGGTGGTGGTGGTGGGGGGAGACAGGGTAGAAACCTAATGGCCGTAGCACATAGAAGCATGCCAGTATAATCTATGGGATGTAAAAAGACTTTGCGGTACATCCCACCACTTACCACATTGATGCTAATCGCATATGTACTAAAATATGCGATTAGTATCACAAAGGGCAGCTCTTCCGATAAGCTGTCCTTTTGCGTAGCCGCACTTCTGGGTTTTGGCCATGGATGTTCCTCTTGCGCATGTGCAGAGGGACACAGCTGTTATGATTCTGTTGGTGCATGTATTCACTCTGTTCTGAATGCACCTGGTGTCAGCTGACATTAATAACCCATCGTATGTTCTGGTCTTTAGGCTCTGTGTACATGCAGCTCTGCAGGTGCACAGGGTTTGTAATTAGAGTTAACACTCCCAGCCTGGCCTCGTTCATTGGTTAGTGTGGCTGTTATAAACCAGCTAGCTGAGTTCTCCCACGCCGGTGATATTATACTATTTTCCTGCCTGAACTATCTGCATTGTCTGTTGTCTTAGTCCTAGCTCCTGTTCATGCCGAGAAACCTGGCCTGCCAGTTCATGTTATCCAGCAACGTCTGTTCTTGCCAGTTTGTGTTCCAGGACTACCTTAGCTAAGTATTTTGGACTTTCACTGTGCCCTGTGGATTCTCTAAGCATTCATTACTTGTGTTTACTTATTACTGTGGACTTCCTCTATGCTGCATGTATTTCTGATATTATTGTGCAAATCCTGCAATCTGAGTTCTGTGGATTATATTACTCTGGATTCTTGTTAAACTATTTCATTACTTTCGGTATCAGACCATTGTCCAGGTACTTCTGCAAAATCACCTGGTCCCACCAGTGTCTGGTCTCTAGGATTCATGCATTCTCTAGTTTATTAAACAATTGGTGCATTTTGGGTTGATCATTTCTAATCAAGCCCTGGTCTCCTGGAGTTTTACCTTTTAAATAATAATTTCTTCTCTCTAATCTTTCTATCACACATTGCAAAGTTAACATCGTGAATAATAGGTCTGCAGCCTAGTATTCAATGAACCAAATTACACAATAAAAAAACAAAACCAGGCGCTGACTCTTCAGGGGATTCCTCTGTGATTAATTAATTAGTGATTCTTAGTACACTGATGCTTCATAAAGAAGATTACTGATTATCCATAGATCAAAATAAACAAAAACACAGACTAATGAAGCGCTGTTGCACCAGAATCCTTTTATATAAAAAAATATATTTTTATTTTTTATATATTATTCCCACCATATCACATAAACAAAAAAATATAAAAACAAACACACACAGCCGGTGTCAATTAGTCCAATAAAAAGGTTTTAAAAACACCACAATGAGTTATTGGTCATCAAATGGTTATCAAATAAAGCACCTCATAAATAAGGGCTGTTTGCATATAAAAGGTAGTGAACATTTATTTCTCATATTTACTGAGTGGTTAATTCAGATGACCAATGACTATATAGACAATTTATAATTGATATCAAGTGATCATTTATCCCAAAAGCATGATTATCTAACACACAATTCCATCAAGTTCATTTATCACATAGATGGTTATCCTTATATCCTTGCTAAATGTTGAATCAATCAATTATTTATATAGCCAGGAGGTGTATACCAGATTTAACTATTCATTTCCACAGGCAATTTTTTGTTATCCCAGCTGCATCGCATGCCAGTCCGTATATTTAGTAAAGCACAGGCTCTTTATTTGGGCACAGTCAGCTAGGACTGATGAAATAATATACAATCTTTCCAATGCTTTGTGTTGACACAAAGTAGCAAGTTAGTCAAGCACAGTCTCATGTGTCCAGCAGGGATTAGTTGGTTAATAAGCCGTCAGCTTGTAAATCCCTGTTTATTGATCTCAATTGGGCTATAACTGATCACAATAATCACTGCATCTATGTGGATTCACGTTAGGGTCACAGTGACATGAACCACCTCTTTTACAGAGTAAGGGACGCAGCTGCTCTGTTAAACAACATTGCTCCTTTGCTGATGCATTTAGAGTCTCCCAATGGAACTGGATATCTCACCATACAACGTTCCCTCCTTGGAGCCTCATTTACTGCACCGCAGGTCAGTCTTACAGGAGCCTTTGGCTGCAAGTCCGGATTCGTGTGCACACTCAACGCATTTCCCCACCTTAATCGTCGGCAGCTTCCTTAGGAGTATGTTAAACCTCTCTCATTAGCCCATTTAAATAGCGCTATCCTCATACGTTTCCGGGCACCACAGCAGCACGCAGGCGCACTATGTGTGTTCCACATTCCCTCTACTTCCGGGCGTTGCCTCAGCGCACAAAAGTATTCTGTGCATTCCACTCTTATTAGGTTATTTAAAAAGCAGAACTCCAGGAGATCAGGGCTTGATTAGAAATGATCAACCCAGTATGCACCAATTGTTTAATAAACTAGAGAATGCATGCATCCTAGAGACCAGACACTGGTGGGACTAGGTGACCTTGTAGAAGTACCTGGACAATGGTCTGATACCGAGAGGAGTAGGTGTCCTCAAAACAGCCACCTTTAAGGATGCTGATCAATTTGTTAACAAATGGAATGCGGCATTAGACCACTGTTCAAGGGACTTGATGACATTACTTATAAAATAAAGAGAAAATAAGGTAGACCAACTGAAACAGGAAATTGAACAAATTCAAGAAGCATTGAAACCATTCTCTACAAATGTAGGTTTTAAGGAAAGGGATACTAAGGTAAATGATAAAATCCGTGACTTTGAACTCTCCCTAATTGAGAGGAAAGATGATAAAATGTACCGAGATAGAGAGTATTATGCCAAAGGTATAGCCAGATCATACAAATAGGCTAAGAAACCATTTAATCCCCCCTATAGAGACATGAGGCAAACTCCAAATAGAAATAGAAATATAGACCTGAGGGATAACAACCTAGAAAGAAGGGGTCCATTTAGAAATGCCAGGTTCTAAAATACCCCACAACAGAGAGGGAATAATTGGAAAATTGGTAGACCAAGTCCCAGAAATTGGAGACATTTTAACAGGTTTGAGGTCTTGACAAATGAGGAACAAGATTATGAGGATGCAGAAACACCCAAGTGGAGGAGGCAGCGACAGTATAGACCAAGATGGGCTAGCACCACAGGGAGTAATGAACCATCACCGAGACACAACAATGATGATTTTTTTAGAATATCCGCAAAAAAAACCAAAGACCCTCTTTCAAGGGGGTTCCTGAAAAGAGGAAGAGAAGCAAGGGATCCAGGGAAGGACATGGGAAACAGAGAAAAATGTCCGAATGAGATAAAACCAAAGGGTGTGTTCAATCTCTCATCTAAGCATTTAAATGATCATGAATTACGTCTCCTGTCGAAGGGTCTGAATTTTGCACCCATTTGTAAACCCAACATGTTTGAATTATTTGTGGATCTCAATAGGTATATCAGAACCCTGAGCAGGAAACATTATTTTGCCTTGAGATCCTTGAAGGCACATGACTCCACGGAATTACCAATTGTCTTAGATGATACAGATAATGTGGCATTAAGAATATTGGAATGACTTGACACTGAAATAGATACAGAAGTGATTGGTAATAAGGAGGAATTAATTTATGATGTAAAACAGAGAACTCCTTTTCGTAGGAAATCAGAATTTTAGCCTTTGCAATACAGAGGTGCTTATGTTGAGAGTTTTTACAAATCCACCCTGGAGGACTTTAGGATTATGTGTAGTAAAGCTGAGAATAGTTCATTTAAGGATAACCTTACTAGGGGAGAGCGATTGGCTATTAAGAGTCTAAGTTCTGATCATGACTTGGTCATCAAGTCAGTTGATAAGGGCGGGGAGATAGTGCTCCAAAATAGAAGTGACTATCTTGTGGAAGCACATAGACAACTTGACAATGAGTCCATATATCGGAAACTCCCCTCTAACCCTACAGCTCACTTCCAGATAAGATTGAAATCTATGCTCTCTCAAGCCCTGGCTTTTGGAGTGATATCCAAAGATACTTCAAATATTTTGTTCACTATGTACCCACTTATTACCACCTGCCAAAAATACATAAATCCCTCACTTCCCCTCCCAGTCGCCCGATTATTTTGGGCATAAATTCACTCACTAACAATTTTTCTCACTATGTGGATTTATTTTTACAAGGGCACGTTAGGAAATTAAAATCATTTATTAAAGACACCACCCATTTTCTCAATATTGTTCACAATGTAAAATGGAAAAGTGGTAAAATGGAAAAGTGGCTATTATTTAGTTACATATGACGTGGAGTCACTTTATTCTAATATCCCCCAAGATTTGGGAATTGAGGTTATTAAGCACTATCTAAGAATATATCAATCATTATAGGAAGGATTATGTGAATTCATTTTGGATTCTATAAAATTTATATTATATGATAAATATTTTGTGTTTGATTCAAAGTATTATTTACAGTTGAAAGGTACAGCTATGGGGACGAGGTTCGCTCCAAGTTTTGCCAACTTACTGTATATATGGATCTCTTTAAGGAGGAGCATGTGTGTGTGTGTGTGTGGGGGGGCGGACTCGGGGCAAACCTTGTCCTCTACTGTAAATTTATTGATGATCTGTTCCTGATTTGGCGTGATTAGGAGAATTCACTAATCACCTTTCTTACCAACTTGAATACCAATCAATTTGATTTAAAATTCATGTATACATATAGTTTAGAGACACTATCTTATTTGGATATAACTCTTGAGGCTAGGGGAAATGTTTTAAATACTCATACATTCACAAAAGAAGTTGATCAGAATCGATATTTGAATTATCGTAGTAGCCATTTACAGAAATAGCGGGACAATATTCCTAAGGGCCAGTTTATCAGACTAAAAAGGAACAGCTCATCATTAGAGATGTTCACTATACAAGCAAACAAATTGAAGGAATAATTTCTCGAGCAAGTATACCCCTCCAATGTAATAGACAGGGCATATCAGGAAGTTTGTGTTATTGAAAGGGCAGATCTACTGAAAATGACCAAAATAAAGGACAGATATGAAAATGTAAGAGATAAAGATCAATCAACGAATTTCATCACCAAATATAATTCTCATGCTCATGAAATTAGGAATATAATTAAAAGAAATCATTCCATATTGAGGATGGATGGAATATTGAATATGAGTAAAGGTTGTAATGATAGGGTCATTTATCGGAGATCTAATCATTTGAAACTTAAATTGGCTCTGAGTCACCTGAAAAGTGAGGTACCTAGTAAATCTGTGTCAAATTGGTTACCGGAGAAACCGGTGGGGTTTCATAGATGTGGAAATATGAAATGTCAGACCTGTATTTTTAGTAGTCGGAAAGTTATGGGGTTTTCATCATTTACCATGAAGGAAAGTTTCTCAATGAAAGATTTAATTAACTGTCAATCATCATTTGTAATATATATTCTAATTTGTGGTTGTGGCAAACAATATATTGGTCGGACGACCAGAATAGTTCATATCAGACTTATGGAGCATAAGAGGAATATCACCAATAAAACAAGAAAACACAGCCTATATGTACATATTAATGAATGTGAAATGAGAGGTATTCATAATATTCAAATGTTCGGGATTAAACAGGTAAAGAAAACAAATAGAGTAGGAGACAGGTTTGGCCTTCTCTGTAAAAGAGAGGCCTATTGGATTTTCCGTTTAGGGACCCTAATACCATAGGGTCTGAATGATACAGTAGAGCTAAATAATATTCATTAAATTGACTCACTATTTGCTTTGATCCCAAGGTATATGTTATACATTATATGTTTGTGCAATGCTTATATGTTTGTGCAATGCATGTATATGTATGCCTATTTATGTATACATGTATGTGCTTACATAATGTATGTGCATGTATGTATATATGTGTATATGGACCCATGGTTTAGTCCATTTGTTCTAATTGTTCACTTGTTTCAATGGTTCTGTTCTTTTATATAGATTACTGGGACTCATCTGTGTGAATGGGTAGGTCTAGGTAATAGGTAGGGCTGCATTGAGTATAAAATAAATTAGGATAATTAAGATAGAGTTAGAATATTAAAATAAATAATTGATCAGTAATAGATGATGTTAAGGGATGGAAGGGGATGTGAAAAATGGTCTACACATCCAATTTATAAATCTCTTCATCATCATTATATATTTACATGTATATTTTATTTGCTTATGGATTTTTGGGTTGACATTGTGTGTTATAGTTAAGGGGAATTCCCTGTGTGTATAATATAATATAATAAAATTTAATAATAATAAAAAAATTTAAAATATGGAATTATAACCTAATGTATCACTAATAATATTAAAGAGTTGAAAAATTGATCACATATATTATATATTGATCAAAATAAAAATAAAAATACAATGGTTAAACCTGCTCGTGAAGCTACATTAGGGATCAATATGGATTGATTGATTTTTAATTTGTTAATCTATAATTGCACCTGATGTATTAAAATTGTAACTGCATGATTAAATGGTTGCTGGAAATTAAATGAAGTGGTTGAATCACATATAAATGGTAAATGTAAATATGAATAAATTTGATTATTGAGGAAAGTTTCCATATGTAACTATTACAATTGAGTAATAAATAGAGATGAGTTACAAAAGGAACGCTAAATACCCCATTTACATATCTCCATGGTAACTGACAATACAAGAGAGGAGACAGTTCGGGCATGACACTTCTAAATGACATTTTGAGTCTAATAAGAGTGGAACGCACAGAATACTTCTGTGTGCTGAGGCGACACCCGGAAGTAGAGGGAAGGTGGAACGCACATAGTGCACATGCGCGCTGCGGTGGCACCCGTAAACATATAAGGATAGCGCTATTTAAATGGGCTAACGAGAAAGGTTTAACATACTCCTGAGGAAGCCGACGACGATTAAGGCGGAGAAATGCATTTAGTGTGCACACGGATCCGGACTTGCAGCCAAAGGCTGTGGGAGACTCCTGTAAGACTGACCTGCGGTGCGGTAAACGAGGCTCCAAGGAGGGAACGTTGTATGGTGAGATGCCCAGTTCCATTGGGAGACACTAAATGCATCAGCAAAGGAGCAATGTTGTTTAACAGAGCAGCTGCGTCCCTTACTCTGTAATAGAGGTGGTTCATATCACTGTGACCCTAACGTGGATCCACATAGATTCAGTGAATTTTGTGATCAGTTATAGCCCAATTGAGATCAATAAACAGGGAATTACAAGCTATTGCACTGACGGCTTATTAACCAACTAATCCCTGCTGGACACATGAGACTGTGCTTGACTAACTTGCTACTTTGTGTCAACACAAAGCATTGGAAAGATTGTATATTATTTCATCAGTCCTAGCTGACTGTGCCCAAATAAAGAGCCTGTGCTTTACTAACTATACGGACTGGCACGCGATGCAGCTGGGATAACAAAAAATTGCCTGTGGAAATGAATAGTTAAACCTGGTATACACCTCCTGGCTATATAAATAATTGATTGATTCAACATTTAGCAAGGATATAAGGATAACCGTCTATGTGATAAATTAACTTGATGGAATTGTGTGTTAGATAATCATGCTTTTGGGATAAATGATCAATTGATATTAATTATAAATTGTCTATATAGTCATTGGTCATCTGAATGAACCACTCAGTAAATATGTGGAAAAATGTTTTCACTACCTTATATGCAAATAGTCCTTATTTATGAGGTGCTGTATTTGATAACCATTTGATGACCAATAACTCACTGTTGTGTTTTTAAAACCTTTTTATTGGACTAATTGACACCGGCAGTGTGTGTGTTTGTTTTTATATTTTTTTATTTATGTGATATGGTGGGAATAATATATAAAAAATAAAAATAAAAATTTATATAAAAGGATTCTGGTGCAACAGCGCTTCATTCTGGATAACCATTTACTCTCTGCGTATATTATACCTTGGATTGTTACTGTGATTCCTTTGCCGTACATTATTATATCACTGCTACAATAAAGTACATAGTATTTCCTCACATCTGTGGACATACATTACCTGCAACAGTGATTGTGATACATTCTAGTCCTGTATTCAAGTCCTGGCTCATAGCTGTGTAACTACTGCATCTGCCTGCATCTCCAGTGGTAATCCTCTGCTTGTAATTCACCTGCCAAACATTAGAGGCAGGTGAATTATAACAACAGCGGCTGCAGGGAATGCTAGGAGGGATCTGATTGGATCCCTCCCCAGCACGGATGCGGAAAGAAGCCCACAGGCACAAACCCCCCCAGCGTACAGTGCTTAATACATATGGGAAATGCAGCCAAAGCCTGAAAACGGGTTTTATGCACGCATTTTCCCGTTAGTACATCCCGCCCTTTGTGAGTGCTCAAGGCCAATTTCAGACTAAAATACCAATTTCAGAGTAAAATACAGTTATATAAATACACATTTTATACAATATGTATGTAAATAAATATATATATATATATATATATATATATATATAAGAAATCCCTGCACTCTCACAAATACTAAAGCCAACTGCTGGGGTGTCTATCAGAGTCCAGCCCTTTCAGGGACGGGGCCCATAGTACAATACAGGATATCCCACACTCGTGGGAAAAGACAGCACTCTCCAGACTTAACATCCAATAAAGCAAAAGGTAAATTTCATGCAAGGGTAATCTCACAGTTCAAGTGTTGCTTCAAAGCGATTTCCAACGTTTCGGTACCTGGCGGGACCTTTCTCAAGGAATATACAGTCAGTCAGCAATGTCAACGATACAGCATGGGTCAGCTTTGCAGGAGAACCGGCGACACAGATATTGCCTCACCGGCCCCTGCTAAATACCCATCCAAAGGGCGCCAGACACGCCCCCAACACGGCCGTGGGCCGCGTGGAACGCATAGCTGGAACGCAAGCACATCACTTCCGCCGGAAGTGGGCTGCGTCCAGCGGTTTGGCTCAATAATGGATCAGAGTAGCGGTCACTGTCAGCATGTGAACCGCACTTGGAACGCATCGCGTCACTTCCGGTGACGCGATGTGTCCATGGCAACCGCTGTCAGCAACTCAAAGTTGCGGACACTACGTCCGTTGGTATAACGGCTTGCGGCGCTGGGCAAACTACATATGGGCAACAAGTGACAACTTAATGATGTCATGGGGCTCTTTTAATCAGCATTGTTAGTATAACTCAATACGGCCTGCATTAAACAGGCCGCGGGGCAAATCAATACGGTTGCCATGGCGACCATTAATTAATATAACACGTGATTAGGGTATAGCAGAGGCCGGTGTGGTCACTCAGTTGGGGGATATACAAAGTTAAGCAATTTAGAACCAAGAATGGAACATGATGTAACAATCAATTAATAGAGGCAAACATAGAAAAACATTGTAACAACTCATACAAATAAATAATAGTGAGTTCAAACAGACATCATGCATTTGAACAATTCCTGGTACAATACTCGGCAGTGTGTGGGCTATGTGGAGCAATACTATAGGAAAATATAGAGTTTTTTTTTAAATAAAGTTACACAGAAAGTAGGGTGTTATTTCAGAAATATAGACAGGAGGTTATTTTCATTCATACCCCTCGGGGCTATTGTATCAAGTCTATGTATCCACATGCTTTCCCTTTTCTTCAACAGAAGGGCACGGTCTCCACCCCTGGTAGGTGGGGGTATCCAATCAATTAGTTTGGACCTTAGATCAGAGACTTGATGCTTAAATGTCATGAAATGTCTGGCTACCAGCAAAACTGCCGAACCCGTGGCGATGGCTTGGTGTATCGATGTCCTATGGTTTGCCATACGATCTCGAAAGCGTCTCGTGGTCATGCCCACATAGTACAGCCCGCAGGGGCAAGTCAAAATGTAGATCAGGTGGTCCATAGCACAGTGCAGTCTAAACTTAATGGCTATGGGGCGACCAGAATGTGGGTGCGGAAAGTGTGAACCAGTTAACATGGCCCTGCATGTAGTGCAACCAGTGCACTTGAACTGTGAGATTATCCTTGCATTAAATTTACCTTTTGCTTTATTGGATGTTAAGTCTGGAGAGTGCTATCTTTTCCCACGAGTGTGGGATATCCTGTATTGTACTATGGGCCCCATCCCTGAAAGGGCTGGACTCTGATAGACACCCCAGCAGTTGGCTGTAGTATTTGTGAGAATGCAGTGATTTCTTGTATATGTTTGGAGGCAATCCAGTTATCTGCATTGTTTCTTTTCCTGCACCCACCCTGTATCATACTATTTACTGCGCAGGTACTTTAGACATAAGATTCATCACTCATTGGGGATATATACACGTGTGAGGCTGTGCTTTTTTGGTTTATCATGCATGGATATACGGCTTAAGTTTGTGTGTTTATTTTATTTACTGTCATACCGCACTGGGCAAGCCCAAATACCATCCGAACTTGGAAGCTAATCAGTGCTGGGCCTGGTCAGTACCCGCTAGGGAGACCTCGGGGAATACCTGGTACGGTAAGTATCCAATACACTGATTCTAATAGCTGGGCAGTATACCAATTGGTATGGTGCATAGCCAGTTGGGTTTCCTTGATGACAACCTTCTTGCACAGGCAGAACATGGTGTGATCTCCCTCACAGACAATGACGCAGATAAAGTCCTGTTCGATCAGTCAGACTTTGAGACATTACCTGCTAAAACCCCGACAGATCTCTACCATCAACTGCTCAGATTAAGGAAAAGGGAGATAGACTTGACCCTCCATGGGCAATTTCTCTCAGAGTATTATCGAAAGAAACAGATACCCAGAGGCTTTAGGATTAATAATATCCCAACATTAGGCAGAAATAACCCCACCTTCTGTAGTCGCTGGTGCGGAGTCTTAAATAAATGCTCCCTAGACCTGGTGCTTCTTGTTGTTGAGGAGGTTGGCATTGAATTAAGGACATTTAAATCCCAAATTGACGCATTCAATGGTGTACACCTGTTAACTATTAGAAATGACAAAACTAATAATTTAGTGGAGAAACTTCAGACGCAAATAGATTTTTATAAAAAAGAGATAACTGCCTTTAAGCGCAGCAAACTGACCACGGTCATATCAGACTATCAGAACCATACGGTCTACCGGTGGCTGCTAGGTGACTCTAGATCCAATAGACAACAGAGACCGTTTAGGCCACGGCGACAGGGGCATAGACAACCTTACACTCAGGACACTGGCTCTTCGGCCTCAGCCTCAGATACAGAGCTATCAGATAGTCGCCCAACACACAGGTCTATTTTAGACCATACCAACACCCCCGACCTCCCTCCTGTTGCAAATCACGGAGGCCGCACCAAAGGAAGGGGAGATACCTGGCGAAGGTGCAGGGACAAGACCAGAACCTAGTCTTTAATCTCTCAAGTAAGGCACTGGATGAGGCACGGTAAAACTCCTCTCCAGGGGTCTGTCTTTTATACCTACGGCCCCCCACCGGCAGTTTGACACTGCGGTAGACATTTACAAGTTTGGTCGTAAGCTCAGACTGAGGGAACACTTTGCCACTGATATGGGTCTGGATAAGATCCAGTTCAGGAAGCCCTCCACTTTTGATCCAACCTCCTCCAACGCGAGCATTAAAACATTCACCCGTATGATCGAGCATGATGCTCTATCATCTGCGTCTGCTAAACGTTTTGACAACTTGACCTTGGTTGAACGTAAAGCACTTAATTCATTGAAAAAAGACACAAGTATAGTGATTAGACCCGCCGACAAAGGGGGAGCAGTTGTAGTGCAAGACTGGGTGGACTATAATACCGAGATTATGAGACCGTTGACTGATGAAACAACCTACGTTTGCTTAAACCACAATCCTATTCAAGAAATCAAAGCAGCAGTTGATCACTCACTGAATAGGGCCCTTAAAGAACACTATATTGACAAAAATACACATGACTACCTTACCGTTGAATACCTGGTATGTCCTATCATTTACACCCTCCCTAAAGTCCATAAAACACTTGTGAAGCCTCCCGGTAGGCCCATCATTTCAGACAGAAATTCACTACTACAGCCACTAGCTATCTATGTTGACAACTTTCTTCAGCCCATAGTACAACAGGGAGATAGTTACTTACGAGATTCTACGGATTATCTACAAAAGCTCCATGCCCTCCCCGATGAGTTGGATGATATTCTACTTGTGACTATGGACGTCTGCTCCTTATACACCATCATTCCGCATGACCAGGGATTACGAGCACTGGCTAATGCATGGCAACAACAACCACCGACTGGGCCACCAGTAGACTTCCTTCTAGAGCTGACAAGCCTGGTCCTCAAACACAACCATTTCCTGTACCAAGGTAACTATTACCTGCAGCACAAAGGGACAGCGATGGGATCGAACTTAGTGCCGGCGTACGCAAACATTTTCATGTCTGAATATGAACAACAGCACATCCTACCCCGGTTTGGAGCGCATATATTGTTCTATAAGAGGTTTATAGATTATATTTTCATGTTGTGGAAAGGGACGATTGAATCCTTCCATCAGATGATCACCTCGCTGAATGAGTTGGACAATCCGGTTAACTTTACATATCAGATTGATCCGCACAACGTTAACTTTCTAGACATCTCAATCTCCTTTGAAGGGGGTCGGATCAATACAAGTCTCTACAGGAAGCCAACTGACAGGAATACTTTGTTGCACCCTAGCAGTCAGCACCCGCCTGCCCTCAAGGACAACCTTCCAATTTCACAGTTTCTAAGAGTTATGCGTAATAACTCTGACAGCAATACTATGGAAATCCAATTGTCTGAGATGACTTCCAGATTCCTTGAACGGGGTTATGAGAAGAAGAATGTTCTAAGATGCCTGGCCAAAGCAAGGAATAAGTTTGATTCAACCGTAAATACAACACTGACTACGCATACACCAGAACGGATGGTTTTCACAACCACCTATGACAATTTCTCCAATAAACTCAAGGGAACCATACGTAGAAACTGGCCCATTCTGGTCACGGATGACCGTTTCAAACTGAAAAGGAGTCCTCCACCCATGATGGCCTATCGAAGATCGGCTAATTTAAAACAGCTACTTTTGAGACCCATGGTTGGCAATGAAGGGACGCAAAGCACCACATGGCTACATGAGAGACGGCCTGAATGCTTCAAGTGCACTGGTTGCACTACATGCAGGGCCATGTTAACTGGTTCGCACTTTCCGCACCCACATTCTGGTCGCCCCATAGCCATTAAGTTTAGACTGCACTGTGCTATGGACCACCTGATCTACATTTTGACTTGCCCCTGCGGGCTGTACTATGTGGGCATGACCACGAGGCGCTTTCGAGATCGTATGGCAAACCATAGGACATCGATACACCAAGCCATCGCCACGGGTTCGGCAGTTTTGCTGGTAGCCAGATATTTCATGACATTTAAGCATCAAGTCTCTGATCTAAGGTCCAAACTAATTGATTGGATACCCCCACCTACCAGGGGTGGAGACCATGCCCTTCTGTTGAAGAAAAGGGAAAGCATGTGGATACATAGACTTGATACAATAGCCTCGAGGGGTATGAATGAAAATAACCCCCTGTCTATATTTCTGAAATAACACCCTATTTTCTGTGTAACTTTATTTAAAAAAAACCTCTATATTTTCCTATAGTATTGCTCCACATAGCCCACACACTGCCGAGTATTGTACCAGGAATTGCACAAATGCATGATGTCTGTTTGAGCTCACTATTATTTATTTGTATGAGTTGTAACAATGTTTTTCTATTTTTGCCTCTATTAATTGATTGTTACATCATGTTCCATTCTTGGTTCTAAATTGCTTAACTTTGTATATCCCCCAACTGAGTGACCACACCGGCCTCTGCTATACCCTAATCACGTGTTATATTAATTAATGGTCGCCATGGCAACCGTATTGATTTGCCCCGCGGCCTGTTTAATGCAGGCCGTATTGAGTTATACTAACAATGCTGATTAAAAGAGCCCCATGACATCATTAAGTTGTCACTTGTTGCCCATATGTAATTTGCCCAGCGCCGCAAGCCGTTATACCAACGGACGTAGTGTCCGCAACTTTGAGTTGCTGACAGCGGTTGCCATGGACACATTGCGTCACCGGAAGTGACGCGATGCGTTCCAAGTGCGGTTCACATGCTGACAGTGACCGCTACTCTGATCCATTATTGAGCCAAACCGCTGGACGCAGCCCACTTCCGGCGGAAGTGATGTGCTAGCGTTCCAGCTATGCGTTCCACACGGCCCACGGCCGTGTTGGGGGCGTGTCTGGCGCCCTTTGGATGGGTATTTAGCAGGGGCCGGTGAGGCAATATCTGTGTCTCCGGTTCTCCTGCAAAGCTGACCCATGCTGTATCGTTGACATTGCTGACTGACTGTATATTCCTTGAGAAAGGTCCCGCCAGGTACCGAAACGTTGGAAATCGCTTTGAAGCAACACTTGAACTGTGAGATTACCCTTGCATTACATTTACCTTTTGCTTTATTGGATGTTAAGTCTGGAGAGTGCTATCTTTTCCCACGAGTGTGGGATATCCTGTATTATATAGATAGATAGATAGATAGATAGATAGATATACACATAATTCCACACATACATAATTTTTTTTTTTTTTTTTTAAATGCCTGCATACCAGTGTGAGTGATCATCTAGCAGGAAACACCACTGGGCCGATAAGCAGAAGCAACCAGGAGAACTGAGCTGACACTTCTCTTTAGGTTGTCACTCACCGAATACCCGGCCTTCACGCAGTGCCGTTTCTAGGGGCGGGCGAGCCGTGCAACCGCACGGGGCGCCCGCCGCGGCACTATGTTACTCCTTCTCGCCTCTCCCGAGCGCTCCTGCTCGGGGGGCGGAGTTTCGCGGAATGACGCGTTGCGTCGTGACGTCACGACGCAAACGCGTCATTCCGCAAAGCCCCGCCCCCCGAGCAGGAGCGCTCGGGAGAGGCGAGAAGGAGAAGCAAGAAGAAGGAGGAGGCGGCCGGCGCGAGGGACGTGAGGCGGCGGGACCGAAGAGCGGGAAGACGTAAGTATTCTCTCTCTCTCCCCCCCCTCTCCCCCTTCCTTCTCCTCAGCTTGAAACCTGCCTGCCACTGCCGCACTGTGTAAAATGGGGGCACCTGCTTATGGGGATACCTGCCTGCCACACTGTGTAATATGGGGGCACCTGCCTATGGGGATACCTGCCTGCCACACTGTGTAATATGGGGGCACCTGCCTATGGGGATACCTGCCTGCCACACTGTGTAATATGGGGGCACCTGCCTATGGGGATACCTGCCTGCCACACTGTGTAATATGGGGGCACCTGCCTATGGGGATACCTGCCTGCCACACTGTGTAATATGGGGGCACCTGCCTGCGTACTGTGTAATATGGGGGCACCTGCCTGCGTACTGTGTAATATGGGGGCATCTGCCTGCGTACTGTGTAATATGGGGGCACCTGCCTGCGTACTGTGTAATATGGGGGCACCTGCCTGCCACACTGTGTAATATGGGGGCACCTGCCTGCGTGCTGTGTAATATGGGGGCACCTGCCTGCCACACTGTGTAATATGGGTGCACCTGCCTGCGTACTGTGTAATATGGGGGCACCTGCCTGCCACACTGTGTAATATGGGGGCACCTGCCTGCCACACTGTGTAATATGGGGGCACCTGCCTGCGTACTGTGTAATATGGGGGCACCTGCCTGCGTACTGTGTAAAATGGGGATATCTGCCTGCCGTGCTGTGTAAAATGGGGATATCTGCCTGCCGTGCTGTGTAAAATGGGGATACCTGCCTGCTGTACTTTGTAAAATGGGGATACCTGCCTGCGTACTGTGTAAAATGGGGGCACCTGCCTGCGTACTGTGTAAAATGGGGATACCTGCCTGCGTACTGTGTAAAATGGGGATACCAGCCTTCCGCGCTGTGTAAAATGGGGACACCTGCCTGCCGCGCTGTGTAAAATGGGGACACCTGCCTGCCGCGCTGTGTAATATGGGGACACTTACCTGCTGTAATGTGTAAAAAGGGGACTTTTTTATTTTTATTTTTTCCCCACTGTGGTGGGTGTGATGATATCAGATGAGGCCATGCCCACTTTAATGAGACCACTCCCATTTTAATCAGGCCACACACCCTTGTCGGGAGCGCGCGCGCCTACGGCGCGCGCATGCTTTTTCTTTTTTTGCCTAATTGGGGGGTGGGGGGGGCACACTTTTTTTTTTTTTTTTTTAAGAGCAATAGGGGGGGGGGGGGGGCGCATTTTGAAATCTCGCACTGGGAGCCAAATTGTCTAGAAACGGCCCTGCCTTCACGTCAGAGCCGGCCCTAATCAATATGATAGGCAAGATTTTGGCTGGTGCCCTCTAGCACCGCTGCTAGTTCGGCCTATGACTCTACACCCCTTTCCCATCACCATTACATAGCAGTCCTCATTTTGGTGCTCCTACCCATATATTTTAAATAGGAACAGTGCGCACATTCTGTGCGCAGCCCAAAAAGGGGCATGTTCTTTTGGGAAGTGGCATGGCCACACAATAGTACCCCCAGTTCAAATAACCCCACACAGTAGTGCAACTTTATTCACATTATATCATGTAATAGTGTCCCTTCTTCACCTTACATCCCATAGTAGTACCACTTTACCTTATATAAGTTACTCCTTACAGTAATGCCCCTTATTCACATTACAACAAACTGATTTGCCCATTATTCACATTACACCACACCATATTGCTCTTTATTCAGACAGTAGTGCCCTTTCTATATGGTTCGCCACACAGTAGAGTACCTTATACACATAATGCCACATTAGTAATGCCTTTATACACATAAAACCACACAGTAATGCCCCTTACACATATGACACACATTATTAATGTCCTTATTATTTATTTTATTTTATTATTTATTAGCAGTTTCTTATATAGCGCAGCATATTCCGTTGCGCTTTACAATTAGAACAACAGTTATAGAACAAAACTGGGCAAAGACAGACAGACAGACAGACATAGAGGTAGGAGTAGTCCTTATAAACATAATACACCTTACACATTATTCCAACATTTATTAATGCCCTTATACACAGAATGAAACACATAATGTCCCTTCCACATATGACGCACATTTTTAATGCATTTTTGCACGACACACATAATGCCCCTTACACATATGCTGAACACTATTGCATAATGAACCTACACACACACACAGCACTCACATGGCCACTAACACTGTGACCTCTGCCTCTGCTTGGATACAGATGTGTTCTCATACATCTTGCCTCAATATGCCATGCAGCTCCTGTCCAGCTCTGCTAACGTTGGGCGACTTTTTGTGCAGAAAATGTGTCCTTTTTTCATTGCTATGTGACTAGGACCCACAAGCAGCTTCTGCTGATTAAAATGATAATTAGCATGCCTACATTCTGTGTGTGACTGTGGCTGTATCTGCATACAAAATGCTATGTTACTGTGATTTCCATGAATACACTGTAATGTAGCATTTCATATGCAGATACAGCCGCAGTCACACACACAATATAGGCATGTCGCATATAATTTTAATCAGCAGAATCTGCTTGTGCCCCTAGGTGTTCCAAATGCCCAAGGCAAATGCCTAGTTTGCCTATGCCAAGGGCCGGCTTTGCTTTACGTACAATAGCTCTGCTGACTGATGCGACCATGGATATACTCGCATCACACAAGGGCAAGGCAGCAGCTCCTGGGCGCGTACTGGTGATAGGCTGGTACCTATTCATGACATAATGCAGCGCTGACTGCAGCCTTTACAGATACCAGTATTAGATCTCCTGGCTGCTGCGGGAGGGTGGGGATCAGGTCACTATGTGCAGGAGGAGTACGGGGCTTCAGATGGTCACTGCCAGGCTGCTGAGGCAGAAATTTTTTTCCTGGCTGCAGTAGCATAGGAGACACTGTGGGCCTATTTTGATGGGCACCCTGGAGCTGCAGCTCCACTCGCCCCATTGTTTATCTGGCCCTCCATCTCCGGTTGGCAACTATGTGAACATTGACACTGCATGCTGATTGCGAGTGAATCAGGCCCACTGAGTGAAGGTGTGCGATTGTCTATAAATCTATACAATTGTTTTAAATGTGTTAAGATCATTCTTTATTGATATTAATCAAATCAAATTATTTTTTTAATGGTTACATAAAAACAACTCGGAAAAAGACACTTACTGTAGCTCATTTTCATTGGACTGCAAAGGGTCATAAATAATATTGTAAATATTATGCTCACTAGTTGTGACTTAGAGCAAACAGAACTTTGCATTCTCATAGTGTGTGTCACATTGATAAGTATATCACACTGAGGTCAGTTACAAAACATTTTTCATAAATGTTTACTTTGTCACTTCGGCAAGGCGGAATGCCGTTCTGTTCACAGTCTCTCAAGCAGGAGTCATACCAAGAACACTTGCATACGCTCATTGCAGAGGGAAAAAAATGGAATTTAATGAATTGCTGCTGTGCGTAAATAAATCTACTCTTCACAAATGCTTTTGAATATCTTTATTTCTTGCACTATATTATTATTATTATTATTATTATTATTATTATAATGATAATAAATCAAATGGAAATAGTAAATCATTAATAAAATTGAGTCTATGTAATTAAATCATGTGAACTCTAAACCTAAATAAATTGCATGCTTAACAATGTATACTGTAGTGTAGCATACTTAAGCCAGTGAAAATCTCAACAACTGACACTACAATTTGCACAGCAAAGAAAAACCACTATAAATGTTACGTGTGCTGCTTGCAGCTCTGTTCTCTCTGCATTCTTTGCTGTAGCAGCTGTGTGGGATTAGTGATCTTTGAAAGCTTGGCTGCAGGAGGCTGCTGATTGGCTCTTGTTTAATTTATCTCCTGAATCTGCCTTGCTCTGCTTGCTGGTCACAGAGCTCGGTTGCAACAGAAGCCCTTGTCCCTCTGTGTCAAGTCCCAGTTCTGCAGAATCCTTGTTTGTTTGTCCCTGCAATCAATCCATCGTTTGTGTCCCTGTTACATATGCTGTTTGTAGCAATACAGTGTATAGTTCATTAAATACTGAACAGCAAGCACCACCTGAGTACCTAGCACTCCTGCTATACTATAATCATCTCCTAACAGTAGTATTGCTCCTTAAGGTGCATACACACGGTGTGATGTGTGCTTACTATTTTGACTATATAGTCAAAATCGTAAGAAAAGTTAGCACATATTGAACTGTGTTTATACTGCTTGCGATACCGATGCAAGCTCCCATGGGGAGAAAAAAATAGACTGTGCAGGCAAGGCAATTTTTACTATATTGTGTACAATTTAGTTTCTAGCATAGTCAAAATTGTATATAGACAGAATTGCACATAGTCAAAATCGCAAGTAAATATAGTTAAAATCGGTGGTTCTGGTCTCCGGTCAGTTCAAGGGAAAACACAAAGTCAAAATCGGCACTTAGTCAAAATCTCACCGCCTTTAGTGTTGGTTACTGCAGTTGCCAGGAGCATTCCGTGTTATTTGTGTGTCTGTTCTGCTTTCTCTGTCTAATCATCTTCTAACAATAGTATTGCTCCTTTGTGTTGGTTAATGCAGTTGCCAGGAGCAACATCCACTGGCCTGGAGAATTCTGTGTTATTTGTGTATCTGTTCTTTCTCTGTCTGAACTCTATTGTCATGCTCTTCTGTGATTACCAGTAGCTATTACTGCTGGTTCAGAGCATTCCTTGTTATTTATGTACCAGTTGATTTAGGTTCCTTGCCTGTCTCTTTAATCAGATTATCTTGTCTGTCAGTCAGTTATTGCCATCTCTCCACATTACTTCCTCATTGCTATTACCATTGGTGCACCACTCTTTCTGTATCTCTCAATACCCAGGTATCTCATTAGTACCTCTACCATCTTAGTATACTTTTTTATCAATTCATTATTCTCTTGTCTTCTTGTATTCTTGGTCTTGTCTTTGTTGTCTTTCCTACCGGTATTGATTCAGGTCACTCGAGAGTTAAGATCATACAACCGCCAGTGGCCTAAGTCCTGGTGGGCATCCCAGTACCGGTATTCGTGTAAAGCCTTATGTGAAAAGCGGCTCTTATAGGCGAGAAGGCCTGCTGGTAGGTTCTATGAGACTTAACTCAGGGTGTACAGGGGTCACTGTCCAGAAGACTATCTACAACCTCAACTCCTGCATAGAACCTCAGTTGCATTCATAACAGGCAACAGGGAAAGCATGGGAGAGGCAGGAATGACAGGCAGTGGGTGATGGCTTAAAGTTATAGACTGGCAGGAAGGCAGAGCATGACAGGGAGAGGCAGTGGGTGACAGGGAGAGGGTGACAGTGAGAGACAGGGGAGAGGCAGAGAGTGACAAAGAGGCAGTGGGGTATAGGGTGAGAATGACATGGAAAAACAGTTGGTGACAGGGAGAGCATGATGGGGAGAGGCAGAAAGTGATGGGCATGGGGTGATGGAGAAAGGTAGAGGGTGACAGGGAAAGGCAGAGGACGATGGGGAGAGGGTGACAGGGAGAGACAATAGGTGACATGGAGAAACAGGGGTTAATGGAGAGCATGACTGGGAGAGGGAGTGATGGGCAGTAGGTTATGAGGAATTTTAGAGGGTAATGGGGACAGGGAGAGGGTGACGGGCAGAAGCAGTGGGTGACATGTAGAGGGTGACACTGAATGGCAGAGGGTGACAGTGTTGTGTAAATGTTGAGTAGTATGAGCAATACAAATATTTCTTATTGTGATTAGCTAGACTCAAGTATGTAGAGTGTGCTCTTGCATTTTTTTCTGTATAATGTAAAGTAAAATTTGGGTCCCTGATGTTTTTCTGACAAATATTTATGTATTATGTTTTGGAATTGATGGAATTTGCAATACACAGCAGACTTCCTGTAAGTAATCATAATAAACTACACTGCAGTCAACCTTTTTGTGTTCTTTTGCTGAAAATGGCAAATACCCACATCAACATTTATTTACATAGCACCAGTATACTCTACAGCATTTTACAACTAGAAGCAAACACAATAAACCAGACTTGGTGTTTACAGACAAAGAGGTACTGTAAGTGTCTTGATTTAATTTGATCTCTACTGACATATGGGATATACAGGGCCATCAAGAGTTCAGATTGGCCATGGTACTGTGGGAGCATGGCCACATCCCCACCAAAAAAAACCTGTAACTACTGTATAGTTGTTAACAGCCACTGCGTGGCTCATGGACGACACAGGTCCCGGCAGTTGCCAGGTGACCGGGTCGCTGCGCCTCATCTGACAGACAGCGCTTCTGGATCCTGCCTTGCACCTAGCAACGCTACCGCAGGGGGAACTGGGAGTCGCCGAGAACCTAGCAACCGGGACGCTAGATGCAGGCAGCGTTCCTGGTTGCTAGGCAACTAGTCTGTTCTGTCTCTCTGTGGATGTGCAGCAGCGCAGCTGCACGTCCCTTCCTTTAATCATCCCCTCGTTGGATTCCTGTGGTTGATTGGAACAGACACATATAAATTATCTTCCTGTTCACTCCCAATCTGCTGGCTATAGTTCCTGCTACATGTGAGAACCTGTCAGCTTGGTGTATTCCTGAAATCGGTTGCCTAGTCTCGTTCGAGTTCCTGATCAGATCCAGTTCACCTTGAAATCAGGTTTTGTGTGGACGTTCCATACAGATTGTTATCTTTTGCTCTTTTATTGTTTACCATCTTGTGCATTGTTGCATTCACATACAGGTTTTTCTCAGTAGTTTATTCCACCCTGTGCATTGTTGCACTCACATACAGTTAGCATTTAGTTTCCACACCACCCTGTGCATTTTTGCAGTCACATACATTCTGTTTCTTATATCAGTTTGTGAATTGGGCAGTTTATCTAGGTTGCCTCCTATTAGCGTCTCTCTGCACTATACCTTACTCTTGCCCAGCCTCCAATAGTTGCCTTGTCCATCCGTTAGTCCTGGAGGCATCTGAGTATGAGGTGGACCTAATTTATCCTTGAAAGGCAGCTGCTAAAGGTGATGCCATTCATTGCAGGAGTCTAAAGGACTGCTGGGCAAGAGTAATCGTATGAGCTCCATCTGGTAGCACTCATAACAGAGTAGTCCTTGTACTACATGTCAAGATACCACTCCCACCCTCAATCATTATGGTTGTTTCACATGATAAGCCAATCTACTATATTCATCTCATACCCAGACTTCTGCGCCACTCAGTCCATGTATCTCCTCAAAATCATAACAATAGTACTATGCGTGAATTCATAATAAACACATATAATAGTTAACTTATGTGGCCAGAGACCTCAACCCATGTGGATAAAGTGGGGGTCTTGTTGCCCATCTTTGAAGCTCAGCTTTGGTTAGAGATGGTAAGCTGGGTCCCTTAGCAGAATCCTGGAAGTCAGTTTTGGAGGGAAATGTTCCCCCAACTCTAGACGTGCCAGCACCTGGGTGTTGACTATCACTCCAGGTGAGCTCAGGCACACAGGCATGTCCACTCCCCACTGTCCATTAGGGACAATGGTAAAGGTGTGCCTGTTTCGTGCATGCCAAACACATGGCCTTAAATTGAGTTGAGTAAAAACTACAGGGATGACTTACTCCCTGTAGTATTGTGTGCTAGATTAGGATAAAAAAAAGACCTATGAGCCCTGTTTTGTGCATATCTTCTGTTACAAAAAGAACAGTTGTACTGCTGTGTACAGCTGTATGCTGTGATACCCCCAATCAATATCTGCAAGCTGGAGTTTTTTTAAAATCTTTTTGAGCAATACATTTCTTGCCTTTAAGATAACTATAACCGTATCCTGTGGCCAACAGAATTGCACCAAACGCCATTCCATTCCCCAGCTGTCCTGGAGTGTTCTCAGTATCTCCAAGCTCTGCCCTCTTCCAGCTGCCGTGCGGAGACTCATCCATGGTGAGAACCAGCAGGAATCAGCCCATACCAACCAGGAGGTGTGTCAACATCATGTCCATGCATACACAGCAGAAATATGTAGTTTCAGGTGCCAATTGAAGGAGCCTGGTGGTGCAGCACAGTACCCACTCGCTGCACACTGGGTGGAGTCAGTATCAGGTGGTTACTGATGGTGGGAGGGAATTTCCTGGCAGCCCAGATCCAGTTGGATCAAACAAATCTGTGATCGTATGGCGCAGTGAGGTGCACTCGGTCACAATTTTTTTAAATTAATTTGCTTGGTGCATTTGTTACATTAACTGCTCATTCTGTTATTATTGTTTTAATGATTGTATGCAAGTGTGTTAAGTTTCTACATTGGTAATTATGATATCATTATTATAGCATTCAATACATACTTTGTAAGTGTTTTTTTCCTTGGAACTACTTTATCTGACTCTTTTATGGATTGAACATTTAGCACAGATTTTGTAGAATTGGTGTTTTTTTAGACAAATCACAGAGGTTTACTCAAAGCAGCAGCTGTCTTAAGCACTGCTTTAATTTTTTTTTCCAGTGTCATGTTTTTTTGTCTGGTTTTATTTGCCCATTTGCCTATTTTATGAAGGTCTGGGATGGTGAGTTTGTTCTCATATCATCTCATGTGGGCTATCTCATCTTGCAACAGCCTGGTGATTCAGAGCCTGTACCTCAGAGACACTCAACAGCTGCTGCTGCCCAGCCACAACTTGCAAGAGATCTACCATTGTGATTTGCTGAGATCTAAGAAAGTTGAAATCAGCTTTCCAATGCATCCCATTTCTAACACCACTTGTGGTGCAGTACGGAGATAAGTCAAACTTAAATGTCTTAGTCCAAAATGTACAAATACCAATTAATCTCTGTTTTAGGGAAAATCAACATCTCTAGCAAACCGGATACTTGCAGTCCAAAAACCTTTTAAAGTAAGGAAACTATCTGTGAGCCCAAATTTCAGACCTATAAGAACATGACATGTTTAGACAAACATCATACTAACTTGTATAAATAATTATTCAGGTGGAGGAAATTACTTAGCCAGTAATGATGATAATATTGCTAAGAAGTGTATATCTAAGTAAGTTAATTCCAAAAGGATGCAGTAGCGTTTGGTCAGGTCATATCCTGGAAGATGTTTACTAACACAGTACAATTACAAATGTTTTGTATGAAATTGCAGCCAGAATTTTTTTAAGCATTGTATAACTTGTAAGAGGTCAATTAAACCTAATGCTTGATTGGTTGGTAAGGGGAACACTTTACATTTCTACTTTCTTAGTAATGTCTTTAAGATCTTCCTTGTTTAGTCTTGGCAGAATAACAAATTCATACTTGCTAAAAATAGGATTTTATTTTGGTGACCTTAATTTCCACATTCTCATTAATATGTCAGTGGAAAAGCCTTTGTAGGTGATTTATTCATAGATCATCATTATTTAGCATATTTACTATATATTACATAAACATGAATGCCACAGCAAGAACCAGATCTTTATAAAACCATTAACACAGTTTGTATTTAAAGTTCTAATACATGTTGTTGAGCAAACACATTGATTTTTCTTAATATAATTTACAATTTAGGAGCTAAATATTATACTCTACTCCCATGTATTAAAATGTGTTGCTGTTTATTAGACATACAGTATATTTTATTTATACATGAGGTTTCAATTCTATGTTAGCACTACAATATCCAGTACTGTAGAAACACACAAAATAGGACAAAGAATCAAAAATATGATTGGCATACTATATAGTGTGCTAGACAGTGTGGAAAACATAACATATAAAAAAGGAACATAAAAACAAATAAAATTAATACATAATTTAAAGTTAGCTACCGATACACTTTTGTGTTCCTTCCTTGTTGCAATAACCTGCACTAATGAATACATTATTTATTTATTTTTTTAAATCAAACCCTACATTTTTGCAACTGGTAAATAATTTTAGATTAAATTTGGAAACCTGGAAGAAAATCTTAGAACATTATTAACACCTTTGAATTTAGTTTCAATAATAAGTAACTGTTAATGGAACCACAATTAACTTGATCACCAAATGATATAATGAGAGCCAGTGGCTGATCATTGAACTCAAAATTGTTTTTTGACATCTACATTTCAAGAATATTGGATGGGCAGTGTGCATCTAGAATCTAATGAAACTACTGTATTACAGAGTATTTTACCAAACTCAATAATTCTGTAAATCTCGACCAATGGTCACCCATAAGATCTGTCCAGTTTGGTTGCATGTTTTTGGGTAGAATAGACATACTTTAGATCCAGTCTCGAAGTACTTTGGCTTATTAAACAAATCTACTTACTGTATATAGTCAGATCAAAGATACCCATATGTGCAAATATTTTGTGGATTTCAATTAAGAGATCTAGTTCTTATGACTTGTTACCAATTAATGAAATTTTATAGGTCTGTTGTTGAGTTGTAACTAGACATTTTGGTGCCATGACCTGGAAAGAGCATTGGTGCCTCCCATAGTTTAAATAGGGGTAGAGTGCGCTAAAGTCCCCCAAAATGGGTGTGGTCTTGTGAGGGAGCGGTGTGGCCACACAGTAGTGCTCCCAATTCAATTTATGCGGCACAGTAATGCAATCTTATTCACATTACACCACACATAAGTTCCCCTTATTCATGTAATACCGCACAGTAATGTGCCTTATTCACATTATACAGCACAGTGGTGGCTCTTAATCACATTATGTCACAGAGTAGAGCCCCTTATTCACATTGCATCACACAGTAGTGTCCCTTATTCATGTTCTGCCACACAGTAATGCCCCTTATAGCACATTATGCTACAGATTAGTGCCCCTTACACACACAAAGCCACATAGTAGTAGTGCTCCTTATACACTTAATGCCCTTGCATATTATGGTACACATTAGTAGTGCCCTTAAACACATTATGCTACACAGTAATGCCTCTTACACATTATGCCCTTACACATTATGCTACAGTAATGCTCTCCCCTGCCAGCCATCGAACTAACAGTCCTCCTCTGGCTCTCCACAGACCTCTAGACAGATAGTGGCTTTCTCTCCAAGTGGCAATGGCTCTCTTTCCCAGTGGTAGTGGCTCTGTCTCCCAGCAGTAGAGTCTCTCTCTCCCAACAGTAGTGTCTCTCTCCCAGTGGTGCCATCTCTCTCTCTCCCAGCGGCAGCAGCTTCTCTGGCAGGAGTAGGCCACTGAAAGTATGACCCCTAATACTTCCCCTGTTACAGGCTAGTCTCTGCCCCCTCCCTCTCCTGTGGTGTGGAGCAGCAAAAGACCCTTTTCCCTTGGCTGCTCTGGAGTTGACTCATCACTTAGGATCATTGGGCTGCAAATAGCATCATCTGTGCTCTGTACGGTAGCACCCATTGCACCAACCTAGTTATGGCCCTGGGTCCACTGGTGTATCTATAATGGGTGCAGTGTGTGCATCCACATGGGTCCTTCAGGCGCTCCCACCACACATGCTGTGCCGAACCCACTCAACCCTCTGAAATCCAGCTTTCACTGTGGCAGCCCTGTATTAGCTCCAGGAAAATTGTGCAGTGGAATTTTCCCGACATTTTGTGCATGAGTCTACTAGTGGCACCATCGATCACAGAGACACAGAGACTATGCTGCCGGTAAGAGAGAGAGGAGGGGGCCTGGACAGAGTCTGAACATGGGCCCTTCCTCTCCTAATATTCCTGTGCATGGGTTTGTGTCCCTCTGTTGAGATGACTCATAGGGTGGGGATTTGGAGTGAGTGGTAGGATCAGGTGATTTAAAAATCCCTATGTAATCTCGCAGCAGTACCCCACAGATTGATGGTGAGATGGAAGTATAGACTCAAGTTCGAATATAAGTAGTCTGATGTCATCCGTTAAGCAAGGTTTTGGTCTGATTGATTATGTATAGTGCCCCAGTCAAGTCCAGGTTCCAGCTCATTATAACACTCTTTACTGTAGACACGCAGAGCCTAGGACTGACAATATATACAGAGAGAATGCTGAGGTATATGTATGACTGAGTTCTGAATCAGAGACTATCAATAACCATGTGGAATTGCAGAGACATTGGTCCTTATTCAGAGCTACATGCAATGATTTTTTGTTACTGTGTGAGCACAAAATTCCCCCAAAAACCCATATGGCGCATGCACAGTGTGTACACAAAAAACTGCTGCTGCAATTGAGAACACAGTGGGCCTAATTCTGAGTTGATCGCAGCAGCAAATATGTTAGCTGTTGGGCAAAACCATGTGCACTGCAGGGGGACAGATATAACATGTGCAGAGAGAGTAAGATTTGGGTGGGGTGTATTCAAACTGAAATCTAACTTGCAGTGTAAAAATAAAGCAGCCTGTATTTACCCTGCACAGAAACAAAATGGGATGCGGTCAAGATGCCGCCGGCCGGAATCCCGGCGGTCGAAATACCGACGCCGGAATCCCGACCGCCACAATCCCGACATATTCTCCCTCCGTGGGTGTCCACGACACCCATAGAGGGAGAATATAATAGTGTGCCGAGCGTAGCGAGGCACCGTGCCCACAAGGGGCTGCGTTCCGCTCGCCACCCCTGTCGGGATTGTGTGGTCGGGATTCCGGTGTCGGTATTTCGACCGCCGGGATTCCGGCTGGCGGCATTTAGTACTGATCCCAACAAAATAACCCACCCAAATCTAACTCTCTCTGCAAATGTTTATATCTGCTCCCCCTGCAGTGCACATGGTTTTGCCCAACTGCTAACAAACTTGCTGCTGTGATCAACTCAGAATTACCCCCAGTATCAGAAATGTCTTGGAAAGTTATTGCCATTCCTGAGCAGTGACTGGGAGGTGGTAAGGAGTTCTACAGAGATGATGTCTTATGGGTGGGTTATGGGAGTGTTGAGGCATGTCGCTGCAGTGGCTGGGTTCACAGACGCTCAATTGCTTACAGTGGAGGCCATACTCAGATGGAAAATCTGCACCTACCATAGAGCTGGGCAAGTTTTGATGGTGGGATTGATAGTTTCATCTAAAAATGCTCCAGTCGGTAATACAGCATCTACAGTACATGTGCATAAAGTGCGAATCTCAGCACATTCACACACATGGATGTGCACAAGGGAAGGGTTTTGTAGCAGCAATTACATAAAGTCGCAATGGGCGACCAACAAAAGGCACATTCATTATGCTGCCAAGACATTTTTGGGTCACTTCATGCAGTGCACTCTGCTATCCTGGGTCGACATTGCGCCATTCCATGTGCTGAACAACAGGGACGTGCAGTCAGGGGAGGCAGTGCCTCCCCTGTCATAATGATTAAAATAATAAAAAGAAGATATTTACAACAGAGTCTTTGATAAATATCTTCATTTATTATTTTAATAATGTCGTGTCCCCCCCCCCCCCTTCCCCATGAAAATGTTGGGCTGGGCAGCGGGGGGCGGCCAGGGGGCGGGGCGCAGCAATGAGCTGTGAAAGACCATTGAAAAATAATGGGGAAGTGGCACCTTTACTGGTGCCTCAATGATAGGGGCGTGCATTCAGCCCCGATGAATGCACGCCCCTGTCAGTCCCCCAGATGTGATTGGCCCAGCAAATCCAGTGCTGGATCCGCTGTCCAATCGGTAGCGAGCCTCCTTCCCGGCTGCAGCAGGCGCTGTGGGCTCTGTGGATGCCCGCTGCAGCTGGCGCCGCTGACTGACACTAGAGGTCATAATTGACCCCTAGTGTTTGAGCGGTGCTACTATGGGAGAGACTTCATGAGTCATGACGTCTCTCCCATAGTAGAGAGGAGCCGGCGGGTGGAGACGGAGGACAGCGCAGCAGGAGCGGTAAGTATGTGTGTGTATTTTTTTTTTTAATGTGTTTGTGTTTGGAGCACTGGCACAGCTAGGAGGCACAGCTACAGGGGGCACAACTACAAGGGGCACAGCTACAGGGGCACAACTACAAGGGGCACAGCTACAAGGGGCACAGCAACTGGGGGCACAACTATAAGGGGCACATCAACTGGGGGCACGGCGACTGGGGGCACAACTACAAGGGGCACATCTACAGGAGGCACAGCAACTGGGGCACAGCTACAAGGGGCAGAGCTACAAGGGGCACAATTACAGGGGTCACAACTACTGGGGGCACAACCACAAGGGGCACAGCTACTGGGGGCACAATTATAGGGGTCACAACTACTGGGGGCACAGCCACAATGGGCAAAGCTACTGGGGGCAAAGCTACAGGGGGCACAGCTACAGGGGTCACAACTACTGGGGGCACAGCTACAGGGGTCACAGTGACTGGGGGCACAACTACGGGGGTCACAACTACTCAGGGCACTGCTACAAGGGGCATAGCTACTGGGGGCACAATTACAGGGGTCACAACTACTCGGGGCACTGCTACAAGGGGCACAGCACCTGGGGGCACAATTACAGGGGTCACAACTACTGGGGGCACAGCTACTGGGGGCAAAGCAACAGGGGGCACAGCCACAAGGAGCACAGCTACAGGGGGCACAGGGACTGGGGGCACAACTACTGGGGGGACTGCTAATGGGGGCACAGCGACAGGGGGCACAACTACAGGGGTCAAAACTACTCAGGGCACTGCTACAAGGGGCAGAGCTAGTGGGCACAGCTATTGGGGGCAAAGCTACAGGGGCACAGCGACAGGGGGCAAAGCTACAGGGGCCACAGTGACTGGGGGCACAACTACTCAGGGCACTGCTACAAGGGGCACAGCTACGGGGGCACAGCTACAGGAGTCACAACTACTGGGGGCACAGCCACAAGGGGCACAGCTACTGGGGGCAAAGCTACAGGGGGCACAGCTACAAGGGGCACAGCGACTGGGGGCACAACTACAGGGGGTCACAACTACTCGGGGCACTGCTACTGGGGGCACTGCTACAGGGGGCAAAGCTACTGGGGGCACAGCTAGAAGGGTCACAACTACTGGGGGCACAGCTACTGGGCTCACAACTATTGGGGGCACCTGCTCCATCTTCCCAGCCAGCAGCAGCACTCTCCTGTCTGTGCTAACGTCTTCCCACGTCAGCGAGTGCATAATATTCATTAATTTCTCTCTCTCTCCTGTGGATTACTTTGTAAGTATAATTTTCATTTTTACAGGTACCCCTATTGGATTCTACTGGACAAGTGGACGTGATTGGCGTGGGATGTAGGTAAGTAATCTCTCTCTCATTTTTACAGGAACCACCTATTGGATTCTACATGGACAAGTGGACGTGACCGGCGTGGGATGTAGGTAAATATATGTGAGTGTGTTTTAATAAATTTTTACTTTCACGGTGTGTGTGTTGTGTTTTTATTTGGGTCATTTTTGTTGTTGTAGAACTACAGGTACTAGCGGGCCCATTATTTCCCCGCATGCTGGTACTTGAGGTTCTCCAACTACCAGCAAGCGGGGGGGCTTGCTGGGCCTTGTAGTTCCACAACAAAAAACAATATTCTTTCTTTTACACACTTATGGCTATCAGCCCGGCACCCACTGCCCAGGGGTGCTGTGGACAGCCTCGGGCTTAACCTCTGGCCCTTGGGTGCCTGGAGGGGGGGGACCCCTTGATTTAAGGGGTCCCCACTCCTCCAGGGAACCCTGGCAGGGGTGACTAGCTGGGGGGATAATGCCCTAGCCGCAGGTACCTACATAAATGTGTCCCCTGGCTGTGGCATTATGTCCCTGGCTAGTGGAGCCCGGTGCTGGTTTTAAAAATACGGGGGGACCCCTACATCTTTTGTCCCCCATATTTTTGGAACCAGGACCGGTCTAAGAGACTGGTGCTGGTTGTCTAAATACGCGGAACCCCTGTCCAATTTCCCCCCCAGTATTTAAACAACCAGGACTGGCTCAAAGAGCCCGAGTCTGGTTATACTTAGGAGGGGGGACCTCACGCATTTTTTTTTTACATTTTTTAACCCATTCAGACCCTTCTCCATTAAGTTAATGGAAGCCCTGGACAACAAAATTGCATTCATGTCCTCCTCCCACTCCCTTCCCAGTCCCAAACACTAATTTTTTTTTTTTTTCTATAAAAATGTACAATATATCACAAGTATGATGAGCAGGCAGGCAGCGGGCATTGGCGGCATCGGACTGAGATGCAAATTAGTGGCGGAGGGCTGGGTCAGTTGATGGTGGGCAAGTTTGTAAGCCATTGGCGGTGGCAGCAGGCATCGGCTCAGAGGCAGTAGGGGTCATTGGCAGGATCCGGCGGATATTATGGCTGTAGTGCCTCACCAACCACTGACCTCACCGCACGCCACTGGTGAACAAAGATGGAAGGTAGAACCCAGCATGTGCAAATTGTCTCCTTCCCTCTTATTCTGTTTGTTTTGCTTCTGATCTGATGAGTAAATGTTTATAACTAAGTGATACAGTATTTGGTTTACAGCAAAATGCATAGTCATGGGGACACTGCATTAATGTTGAAGTGGGCTGAATAAACATCCTAAACAATGCAATCTAGTGTCCCGGACATCTAGCTCTTCCCATAAGTCATCAATATCTAGTCTATTACTATCCTGACAACCTGGTGCATAAAACAACTCATATTTATTGTAGATTTAATTATTTCATATCCTATGCTTGTCATTTTTCAAAACAGGCTAAATTGCTTTCAGATATTTTAGCTTCTTGTTTCTGATTTCCTTTCCTCTGGCATTACATGATAATTATGTCTAGTGCTGGGGAAATTACTGCACGCAACATAATTAATGGCCTTACTGAAATGATATTACACATACATTCTGTTGTACTGTATCCTCTTATATTCAGGAACAAAAATGTTAGCTACCACAAGCCAAGTATATTTCCATTATAGAAGCTTAGGGGAGTCAGACAGATGAAGATAGCTGCTCATTCACAGATCGAAAGGTATAGCATGCATGTGTAGCAAATCAGGGGAGAGGAATGACTCTACAGGGGGGTACTCACGGAGCGATATTCTAAGCAATCTGATTAGATTGCTTAGAATATAAGCCTGATCGCTCCGTGAGTACCCCTTACCGTGATAGCGATGCGCAGCCCCGCGCATCGCTATCGCTGCTGCTAGATTGGCCTGCATGCAGGCCAATCTAGCGGGTCGCTCACTTCACCCAGCGGCCCCCCGTCTCCCCCCGCACGCTCAGCACAGATCGCGCTGTGCTGAGCGGCGGGAGAGATGTGTGCTGAGCGGTTCGCTCAGCACACATCTCTCCTGCATCGGCCCGTGGGTACTGGGCTTACCTGTCATTCAGCAATCTGGTTATCTGCTTCATTAACTAGCAGACACTGGAGAGCACAAGGCAGGATCCTGCACAGCAGCAGAGTGGCAGTACGGCGCCCATATAATTAATAAGTACCAAGTAAGGTACCAATGAGCATTACTTAACATTACATATAACATTTTCTTTGTTTTTCATCATATATAACTTGCAGATGTTTCCTAAAGACGTTGATAATAATCTGTTGATTTATGTAGCTGGAAAGTCAACTAGATCCATCAAAGAGCTGAGAGACTATATGGAAATATGTGTTAATAGCTGAGAATTATTACACAGCTGTTGCTGTCAGCATCACATGAAGTGATCTATGGCAAGTGTTGATGCAGCTGGCCTGTCATATAAACAGCCCATCTAGTAGTAAGCGACATTATACTCCGTGAAAGCTTAAGCCACAGGCAGAGCCCTACATGTTTAGGGGGTCCTGTTTTTGCACGGAAAGATACTGTTGACGCCAAGATGACATTTGTATTATTAGGAAATGCCTTATTCTTTCCCATTTAATTTTGTCTGTCCTGCTACAATTGCACAAAATACAAATAGCTTTCAGAAAGCTAAAAATAAATGAATTACATTTACTTTACGTATATGACTTTCTACTTGGGCTTGTGACATGTTTCTGAGCTTAAAGATATAAACATAAATGTAAATGAAGGAGATATTCTGTAATCAGAGAAGAAATTTAGGGGGTAATTCAGATCTGATCGCTAGGGTGCATTTTTTGCTGCCCTGCGATCATATAGTTGCCGACTCGCCGCCTACAGGAGGAGGGTGAATTCGCCGTGCAAGTGTGCATTCGGATGTGTAGCAGAGTTGCACAAACTGATTTTGTGCAGTCTCTGCCCAGCCCAGGACTTACTCAGCTGCTGCAATTGCTTCTTGCTGATTGGGGCCGGAGGTGACGCCAAACACCCTCCTTTCAAACGCTTTGACACGCCTGCGTTTGTCTGGACACTCCCTGGAAACGGTCAGTTGCCACCCACAAACGACCTCCTCCTGTCAATCACCTTGCGAACGCCCGCACGATTGGATTTATCGCACCATCCCTTCGCTGACCGGCGATCCCTATTGCAGCGGTCCATCGCGCCTGCGCATTGCGGTGCACATGCATATGCAGTTCAGATCTGATCGCACGCCGTGCAAAAACAGCACAGCAGTGATCAGGTCTGAATTACCCCCTTAATTCTGCATGAAGAAAAGGAAAGGAAGTAGGGTAAGGGAGAGGGCCACATCTAGCATATATATGTGTGTATACCACTCTATGCCCCAGGTTCTTTAATCCTAAAGCTGGGCATACACTATACAATCATCTGACAGATAATCTGCCAGATCTACTGTAGCTGGTTGGAATGAAAATCTGATAATGGATGAGAGCAAATGACAACTGACCATTTGCGCCCAAACACTTAGAAAACGAACAAAAACTGTCTTTCATACAAATTGGTTAAATCACGGATTGAAACCAATTTATCGGAATGACAGGTTTTGTCCACTTTCCAGTGTTTGGGAGCAAATGGTAAATTGACATTTGCTCTCATCCATAAGGCTTGGGTCACACATAGCAGTTTAGAGGGTCCAGCTTGGCAGGAAGGATCGTTTTGGGTTCACACACTAGTCTTTCCACAGGATGCCGCTGCACACACTAGCCTTTCCACAGGATGCCACTGCACACACTAGCCTTTCCACAGGATGCCGCTGCACACACTAGCCTTTCCACAGGATGCCCCTGCACACACTAGCCTTTCCACAGGATGCCGCTGCACACACTAGCCTTTCCACAGGATGCCCCTGCACACACTAGCCTTTCCACAGGATGCCCCTGCACACACTAGCCTTTCCACAGGATGCCGCTGCACACACTAGCCTTTCCACAGGATGCACCTGCACACACTAGCCTTTCCACAGGATGCCGCTGCACACACTAGCCTTTCCACAGGATGCCGCTGCACACACTAGCCTTTCCACAGGATGCCGCTGCACACACTAGCCTTTCCACAGGATGCCGCTGCACACACTAGCCTTTCCACAGGATGCACCTGCACACACTAGCCTTTCCACAGGATGCCGCTGCACACACTAGCCTTTCCACAGGATGCCGCTGCACACACTAGCCTTTCCACAGGATGCCGCTGCACACACTAGCCTTTCCATAGGATGCTGCTGCACACACTAGCCTTTCCACAGGATGCCACTGCACAGCCGCATTGTGTGAACACATACATTCAAATGTATGTGTTCTAGTTGAAATCCAGCCGTCTTGACATACTGCCCAACCGCCGCATATGTGTGGATGGCCACATAGGAGACCATGGGGTATATTTACTAAGCTCCCGATTTTGACCGAGATGGTGTTTTTTCTTCAAAGTGTCATCTCGGGAATTTACTAAACTCAAATCACGGCAGTGATGAGGGCATTCGTATTTTTGTTGAAGTCAAAGAAAAAAATTCCGAATGAATACACCATCGGTCAAATACGCCTGTTATTTGCTAGAACTCGGTAATTGACTAAAATTTGTATTTCACAAACACTGCCGGCAATAGCCAAACACTGCCGTGAATAAATACAAATCGTAAAAAAAAACAGTTTTCAAATAGACCAGCTTTTTTTTACCGTGTTCTCATAGGCATGCACGGATCCGTGAGATCCGTGCATGTTTATCAGTGGTAAGGGGTGGGAAAGTGTTAAAAATTTTTTTTTTAAATGCGTGGGGTCCCCCCTCCTAAGCAAAACCAGCCTCGGGCTCTTTGAGCCGGTCCTGGTTGAAAAAATGTGAGGAAAAAAATGACTGGGGTTCCCCCATATTTAATCAACCAGCACCGGGCTCTGCGCCTGGTCCTGGTTAATACGGGGGACAAAAAGCGTAGGGGTCCCCCGTATTTTTGAAACCAGCACCGGGCTCCACTAGTCAGGTACATAATGCCACAGCCGGGGGACACTTTTATATTGGTCCCTGCGGCCCTGGCATTACATACCCAACTAGTCACCCCTGGCCGGGGTACCCTGGAGGAGTGGGAACCCCTTAAATCAAGGGGTCCCCCCCCCCTCCAGCCACCCAAGGGCCACGGGTGAAGCCCGAGGCTGTCCCCCCCATCCAAGGGTGGCGGATGGGGGCTGATAGCCTTTTGAAAAAAATGAGAATATTGTTTTTAGTAGTAGTACTACAAGTCCCAGCAAGCCTCCCCGCAAGCTGGTACTTGGAGAACCAAAAGTACCAGCATGCAGTGGAAAACCGGGCCCACTGGTACCTGTAGTACTACTACTAAAAAAATACCCCCAAAAAAACAGGACACACACACCGTGAAAGTATAAGTTTATTACATACATGCACACCACCATACATACATACTTACCTATGTTCACACGAGGCTCGGTCCTCTTCTCCATGTAGAATCCTCGGGGTACCTGTGGCAAAAATTATACTCACATAATCCAGTGTATCTTCTGTTCTTTGTATAATCCATGTACTTTGCAAAAAAACAAACCGGAAACCCGACCACGCACTTAAAGGGGTCCCATGTTTACACATGGGACCCCTTTCCCCGACTGCCAGGACCCCCATGACTCCTGTCAAAGAGGGTCCCTTCAGCCAATCAGGGAGCGCCACGTCGTGGCACTCTCCTGATTGGCTGTGTGCTCCTGTAGTGTCTTTCAGGCTCCACACGGCAGAGATACAATGTAGCGCCTTTGCGCTCCATTGTATCCAATGGTGGGAACTTTGCGGTCAGCGGTTGACTGAAAGTAACCTCACCGCTGACCGCAAAGTTCCCACCATTGGATACAATGGAGCGCATAGGCGCTACATTGTATCTCTGCCGTGTGGAGCCTGAAAGACACTACAGGAGCACACAGCCAATCAGGAGAGTGCCACGACGTGGCGCTCCCTGATTGGCTGAAGGGACCCTCTTTAACAGGAGTCAGGGGGGGTCCTGGCAGTCAGGGAAAGGGGTCCCATGTGTAAACATGGGACCCCTTTCAGTGCGTGGTCGGGTTTCCGGTTTGTTTTTTTGCCAAGTACATGGATTATACAAAGAACAGAAGATACACTGGATTATGTGAGTATAATTTTTTCCACAGGTACCCCCAAGGATTCTACATGGAGAAGAGGACCGAGCCTCGTGTGAACATAGGTAAGTATGTATGTATGGTGGTGTGCATGTATGTAATAAACTTATACTTTCACGGTGTGTGTGTCCTGTTTTTTTGGGGGTATATTTTTAGTAGTAGTACTACAGGTACCAGCGGGCCCGGTTTTCCACCGCATGCTGGTACTTGTGGTTCTCCAAGTACCAGCTTGCGGGGGAGGCTTGCTGGGACTTGTAGTACTGCTACTAAAAACAATATTCTCATTTTTTCAAAAGGCTATCAGCCCCCCATCCGCCGCCCTTGGATGGGGGGGACAGCCTCGGGCTTCACCCCTGGCCCTTGGGTGGCTGGAGGGTGGGGACCCCTTGATTTAAGGGACCAATATAAAATTGTCCCCCGGCTGTGGCATTATGTACCTGACTAGTGGAGCCCGGTGCTGGTTTCAAAAATACGGGTGACCCCTACGCTTTTTGTCCCCCGTATTTTTGGAACCAGGACCAGGCGCAGAGCCCGGTGCGGGTTGATTAAATATGGGGGAACCCCAGTCACTTTTTCCCTCATATTTTTTCAACCAGGACCGGCTCAAAGAGCCCGAGGCTGGTTTTGTTTAGGAGGGGGGACCCCACGCATTTTTTGGGGGGATTTTTAACAATGTTCTTTTTTTTACGAAAGGTGCACAATGAAGCCCAGCACGGATCTCACAGATCCGGCCGAGATTCATTGTGTTAATGTCGGCAGTGTTTTACAATTCACTCCAGTAAAACACTGCCAAAAAATACGAATGACATCGACATCGGAAAACTCAAAAATGCAGAATACGACAGCTTAGTAAATTAGTCGTAATAAATTCAAAAAGTTGCAATTTTACACTTTCGATGTCATTCGTGTTTGAACTTTAACCTCATTCGGAAAAATACGAATTTTAGTAAATTTACCCCCATGTGCAGGCTCCTTCCAACCAGCCAGATCTGCTCGATAATTGTATAGTGTATGCAGGGCCAGCTCTACCAATAGGCAGCTTTAGGCGGCTGCCTATGGGTGCCGGCCACTGGAGGGCACCACACCACTGAATTCATCTAGCAAAAAACTGAAGGATGTATCTTTATGCGGGTTAGTAATGAACTTACAGATAGGAGGATGGAACAAAATAACAAGCATACAAATATATGTACTGTATGTCTGTACGTATATATGTACAGTATGTACACATGTACATAAAATTACAGGGATGTAGTCCGGCAGACGGGATGTTGGCATTCGGAATACAGACACCAACTATCAACTATCAGAATCCCGACGCTAGAATCCCGACAGCAGGCATCCTGTATGTTAGCATGCTGGGGAGGGTTGGTATGGTGGTCGGGATGCTGCTGTCGGTATTCTGACTGGTGGCATCCTTTACCCAACCCCAATTAAATACCCACACCAGAAGAACCCATATACAGTATTTTACAGTATATAAAGAATTGACAGCACTCAAGGACTTTTAAAGTGAAAGTATATTGTGACTAAAGTCACAAAATTTTGTGACTTGTTTACAATATACTTTATCAATTTAAAAGTCCTTGAGTGTTGTCCCTTTTCTCTGTATACAGTATGTATAATGATGCAATTCATGGGTGGTGGTTGTGGCTATGAAGGTAAGGGTGCAGAAAACCCTTGCACCGGCCCTGAGTGTATGCCCATTTTAAATGGATTATGTAGCTAGCAAGCAAGTATTCTGGGCATTCAAAATAATGTTCATAAACATTATACAATTACTAAGTATAAATTTAATTAAAATAGGCTGTGCACAGCGTAAAATTATGACATCAAATGTATACATAAAGCATAATACACATTCAAAATCAACATATTAAAACATTCTACTTTTATAGTATGGTAGTGTCCTTCAAATGAAGAGAAAATAAATTGTGGGCTTGGGTGGTTGTGTGCCGGTATACGCATGTACGTGTGTGGCTTATTTCCACGGTTTTGTAAGTGCATGAGTATAACCCAGTTTGTATTTAAATTTTATGCATGGGCAAAGCTGCCATCAGGGACAGGGGCAGATTAACAATGGGGCAGATTTAGCTCCATCTCCAGGCCTCCACATAAAAATAGGCCTATCATCAATACAGCATGATGATCACTAGCCACCAGCTGGCCACATGGGCCAATATTTACTAAAAAATCGAGTTTGTCCCATTTGTGGTTTTTTTTCTAAGTCCCAACTCGGGAATTCACTAAGCACAAATCTCAGCAGTGTTTGGACTATTCGTAATGGTTTGAATGACAAAGTTCAGAAATACGAATGAATAGACCATCGGTCAAACGCGGCTGTTATTTCCTACAACACGGGTATTCACTATTCATTCGCATTTGGGTGTTAGTCTCTGAGTGCTCAATTGCGGTCGTATTTTTTTGCGATTCGTTAAAAAAAGCAGCAAAAAAAAAGACCTGCTTTTTCCAGGCGTGTTTACATGTGTTGCAACTAACAAATCACTCACACCTGAATTAGGATGCCTATAAAAGGATCTTAGGCCCATTTCAATCCACCTACTCTCAGAAATGGCAGCAGGACTGTGGGCCAGTGATATTTTGTGTGCTGTGGGATTCCTCAGACTCAGACATCAGCCTGTAAGTAACCAGGGCCAACAAACTGAACATGGTCAGCAGGTTGTACAGGTTCCACGGAGGCTGCGCAGGCCTCGTTTTTTTAGGGGGCGTTTAAACTTGAACGCATTGTCCGATGATAGGGTCATACAGATGTTCCGTCTAAATCTTAACAACATTTTCCATCTGTATGACCTTGTCAAACTGGGCATAGACCCTGAGACAGCACACTCTCGCTCTGTCTCAGGCCTGCACAAACTCCTGGCTGTGTTGCACTTTATGGCTTCTGGCAGCTTTCAGGCTGTGTCTGGGGATGTCATAGGAATCTCACAGCCCTCATTTTCTAGAATATTAACACAGGTGATGTATACCTAACTACCTCCTCTGTTTTTGGTTGGTTTTAATTACTGTCGGTGGCCAGTTCTGTCCAAAAATCTCATGTTTTATTTTCTTTCAAATATACACACAGGTGTTGGCTGTTTTGCAGCCCCACATCGATGCCTCAATCTGCTTCCCTACCCAGGAGTCTCAGTGGCATGCCGTCAGGGTAGATTTCTATGAGCTGGCTGGTATGCCCAATGTGCTGGGAGCCATAGATTGCACACACATTCAGCTGAGACCACCTAGGGGCAGGCAGCACATCTATACCAATCGACATCTAGAGCACTCCACAAATGTGCAGGTGCTTTGTGATGCAATCTCAAAATAATGAGTGTTGTTGCTGGTTACCCTGGGGGCTGCCATGACTCCTTCATCCTCAGTCAGTCATCCCTCTTTGATAAGTTTGAGGATGGACAAATGCCAGATGGGTGGCTGCTGGGTATGTAATTTGATATGTGTAGGCATGTGTATACTTTGTCCAAATACAGGGCCAGATGTATTAACCTGGAGAAGGCATAAGGAAGTTATAAACCAGTGATATGTGCAAGGTGATAAAGGCACCAGACAATCAGCTCCAATATGTCAATTATCAGTTAGGATCTGTTTGCCTGCTGCCTTTATTACCTTGCACATATCACTGGTTTATCACTTCCTTATGCCTTCTCCAGGTTAATACATCTGCCCCACAGTGTGTTACTTATGTGTTGCTGTATCTTAACATGAATCACGTTACTATATTTTTTTTTTTTTAGGTGATGGAGGATATGGCTGTTTCTCTTGGCTTCTAACTCCATTGTCCCGACCTGATACCCCTGCTGAACACAATTACAATCATGCACATAAGTCCACGCGGAATGTGATAGAAAGATGTTTTGGTGTGCTGAAATCTAGGTTTCGGTGTCTGGATAAGTCTGGTGGCCTTTTGTTGTATAGTCCCTTGAAGGTGACTAAAATTGTGTTCTGCTGCTGCTTTCTTCATAACATGTGTTTGCAACAACATCTGCCACATGTTGAGGAGGAGGAGGAAGAAAGCAGCCAGCAAGCAGAGGAATTAGAGACATCTGGTGATACTTGGAGTATAGATGTAGGGAGGCAGGTTAGGCAAGAACTCATAAATAGTTTTTTTTAAGGTAAGTTTTGTTTGCTTCTTTCATTTGTTATGTAAGCAATAATATATGTTGTCCCATTTTTCTTTTAAAAACCATCACTCAGAATGTGTCTGTCTCCTTGAGACATACAAACATACCCTCGCTTTATGCAAAACAAATGTAGCATGTGTATTGTGTTTATTTTACAACTCAAAACAAATTATGAGTGGCATGCATGAAGTCTGGATAAGTGTTATTAAACTTGCACTGATAATTTATTACAAGCACACATAATCCACAAAGTATTTGTTTTAGTATTTTACTTTAAGATTGTGTGTAACGTCTTAATGCACAGGGTCTCAAACTCGTCCCTCAGGACCCCAAACAGTGCATGTTTTGCAGGTAACCCAGTAGGAGCACAGGTGTATTAATTACTCACAGACACATTTTAATAGTTTAACAGGTGGAGATAATTATGTCACTTGTGATTCTGTGTGGAGACCTGCAAAACATGCACTGTGTGGGGTCCTGAGGACCGAGTTAGAGAACCTGTGTCCTAATGAAACACTCCTCCACATATAATATGTTAGCCTTGAGGAATACATGTGTCCCTATGTGTGATGCTTCATCGTATTTAAGGGACACAAACTTAGTACAGGTTGAGTATCCCATATCCAAATATTCCGAAATACGGACTTTTTTGAGTAAGAGTGAGATAGTGAAACCTTTGTTTTCTGATGGCTCAATGTACACAAACGTTGTTTAATACACAAAGTTATTAAAAAGATTGTATTAAATTACCTTTAGGCTGTGTGTATAAGGTGTATATGAAACATAAATGATTTGTGTGAATGCACAAAGTTATAAAAAATATTGTCTAAAATTACCTGCAGGCTGTGTTTATAAGGTGAATATGTAACATAAATGTATTCTGTGATTATATTTAGGTCCAATCACCATGATATCTCATTATGGTATGCAATTATTCAAAAATACGGAAAAATCTGATATCCAAAATACCTCTGGTCCCAAGCATTTTGGATAAGGGATACTCAACCTGTATCATAAAAAAAAAGTAATTTCGTAATGTTTGCTGCAGTAAACTTGCTGATTTGTAAGTCAATACACAGTTTCCCACATATATTCATTATTATGCACATTATTTGTGCTCATTAAATACAAATACCATTTATTTGTTTCTGCATCATGTGTACTAAACTGATTACTAATTTTTAACACACACAAACATGGCACAACAATGATGACATTCATTTTGGCACTGAATTATCTAAATGATATTCCAACATATTACGACCTTTTTAGCCAACTCAATTGTGTTATTCTTGTAATGTCGTATACAGAAGAAAGGTAAAAGAGTTAACAAACACATTGTAATTTGTATTGGTCATGGATGAATCTGCATGGCTGCCAATTAGTCTGCCTGCAGGATATGAGAATGATTGGAATCTAGAAAGAGTAATGATTAGCAAAAAATCAAGTGGTTTTGTTACTGCATGCTAAATACATTCTGCATGGCTGCCAATTAGTCTGCCTGCAGGATATGAGAATGATTGGAATCTAGAAAGAGTGATGATTAGAAAAAAATCAAGTGGTTTTGTTACTGCATGCTAAATACATTCTGCATGGCTGCCAATTAGTCTGCCTGCAGGATATGAGAATGATTGGAATCTAGAAAGAGTAATGATTAGAAAAAAATCAAGTGGTCTTGTTACTGCATGCTAACATCAATGTGCAGATCCAATAACTTTCTCCTCCTCACAAAAAAATTTAAGATGTGAAAGAATAAATGTGTTGGCCAAAATCCTGTTGTTGTTTGTAACACTTATAATTAATGATGTTCAACAAATTGTCAAGGTGGTAAGTGTTATATATATTGTGAAAAACCTACACTTACTAACTGTGTTTATTTTCTTCTCTATACAGAGATCGGTGTATCTATTTTTTATTTATTTGGTGTTGGCTGCTTGGACTGGCCTTTGCCTTTACCACTGTCGTGTTGGCGTGCTCTGGTGGAGCGCCTTGGTGGTGAGGACACTGGCGTGATATTTGGAGTAGTCGTACCTGAACTGCTGCTTGTTTGCTGTTGGTACATGGATCTGAGTGTTTCATTGAGGTTAGTGAGGGTGGCATTGAGTTCACGTGTAGCAGCATTTTGATTGTCTACAATTCGGAATAAAGATTCATTTATCTTTTGATTGTTTTGAAAAATGTTCATATAGCTTTGCTGTTGTCTGTGCTGTTCTTCCATTAGCCTGTGCTGTTCTTCCATTATGCGCTGTAAGTTGCCCATGACCTGTGTAATGTCTGCACGCATAAGTTCCATGGTATTGACAATTCTCGTGGTTTGGTCATTTTGTCTACTCATATTTCTGGTTATTCTTCTGAGGTGACATGGTAGGCTTGCAAACATTTGTGTCTGCCTACGCAGGCAATCTTCATTAGTGGCCTGCTGTCTAGCCCAAATGCTCCAAAACACGTGATCAGGGCCTTGTGTTACTGGTGTGGTTGGGCTGTGTTGTGGTGGTGTGCTTTGCTGTGGTGGTGTACTCACAGGTGCTGGGGGCCTGATTCCTTGGCTTAATGGCTGCATTTATAACATGATTGTCTCATCCATGTCACTGTGTTGCTGTTGTTGCGGAGGGATGCTGTTACCAGGACTAGAAGCTGAAATGATGGAAAATTATCTGTTAGCTATCCATATGTTTGAAAAATTTTATCAAATCACTACACATGGAACACATGTCATTGACTGTTGCTTTCAGATAGCCTGCCTAGCAACATCATAACTCATAACTTCAATACATACATATGCCTGTTTGTGGCAAATGTGTCTGGTTACTTCATTGTGAAAGCAAACACATTAGTTTTATTGTATATCAGACATACTCCACCATAAAAACACATTGTAATCCATAATGTGTTACCTTATAGCTTTTCAAAAACAAACATAGTAATGATTTTATATGTATTTGGCAATGTTAGGTCAAACACACATGTGAAAATATGTTAAACAACCTTACTATTTTCCAAAATTAAACATGAGTTTCTGTTGCAGCATCTTACACACAATGTGCTACTGTATGGCTGAAGTGGACATACATATCTTTACAGGATGTGGACAAGGCCATTTTGCTAGGATTCCATTTCATGTTTTACTGACTTTGGTAAGTATATCAGATTTTGTTGTGTTTTGACTCAATGCGTTTAAGTAAAAGTTTTATTACGATCTCAAATTTATTAAATTTATTTCAGTTTGATACTCACAATCAAGATGAGGGGAGTGTGGTTCACGTCTTGGAGGTGTGTCCAAAATTTGGAGTGGGGGGACCGAACATACTGTCGATAATCTTCGTGGCGGGGTAGCCTGCTGTGGTTGGCCCTGGACATCAGACTTTGCTTTCTTTGCTGCCACATGTTTTTTTTGGTGTTGTGTTACAGAAGTCTGACTTCTGCTGCTCCAGACTTCTTTTGATGGACCTAGTATTGAAAGTTAAATTTTGTTATGGCCATTCCTTTACAAACATACCCTATACTACAATGGACAGTTTACCTGCTTCCGCAGCGTCATCATCATCAGATGTAATGGGAGTTACTGTAGGACGACCAGTACTGTTTTTTTCCAACACTGTAAAACCAAAATAAAATCTCATGTATTCATGCTATTGTTGATAGATCCACCCATTATGCTTATAAACATTAATTCTTTAAAAAATGCTTGTTTTATAATAAAAAAAACCATAAGGACCGTAAACAAAAAAAAAATACATAAAACAATAAACATTGTCCAATAGCCATATGCACTATGGAAAGTGCAACACAGGAAAACATGTACAGGACACAGACATAGGACACAAGTAAAAATACATACACTAACAACCAAAAACACACACATCTTCATTTTATAATGAAAGGAAAAAATTTACAGATGCAATATAGAAATTGCTCTGTGATGTGGCACTCCAAACACACATTACCACTATATGAGCCCAAAAAAAAACACACCAAAAAAATAAAAAAAATAAAAAAATATATACTGCAGTGTTGTGTCAGGGTACAAATACAGACTCAAATTCAACAACAAATAGTGGGTTTTTAAATCAAATTATTACATTCAGTAATAATGACAGTACACAAGTAAGTGGTTTCCAAACCACTTCCCACTACTCCAACCACTGTTTTTGCAACATTGCACACGGATAACCTACATATAAAACATAGTCCAAATTAAAAACTTAAAAATGTGCAAAAGGAAAACATTATTGCTGGACAATTCAATGACACACCAAGTCCAAACTACACATGGAAAATATAGCGTAAAAAAACACATGACATACAATAAAGTAAGATGTTACATTGGCTTTTGTAGAAAACATTACCAAAAACAATGTATTTGCTGACACACACTTGAAGATGGGAGTAATATGCAACGTCACATGACACACATTTGAAAAAAAAAAAAAAAAAGATTGTTAATGCAAATACACATGCTCACCATTCTTCCTGGGCCTATCTGAATCCCGGACATGGGTTGCAGAGACTACTTCAGGAGGTATTACACTCCGCATGGGCTCCTCATACTCCAGATATCTTGCAATAAAGGGCTGCACACCACCGATTTTTCTAGCCGAATTCGCCTCCTTGGCCATTTTGGACTTGACACGTCGCTTTATGTCATAGTATCGTTTGCGGCACGTGTCCTCCGTCCGCTTGACCACCCCCTCACTATTGACAGCAGCAACAACTTTCGCCCACAACACCGTCTTCTTCCGTGTTGGCACCTTGGCGGACTCAGGCCCAAATAGCTGCCGCTGATACTTCATCAGCTCCCGTACCAATGCCACATTTTCTGCATAACTAAACTTGACATTCCGCCCCGTCTTAGTAGTGGTGCGTGGCTGCTGAACACTCTGACTGTCACTATCACTTTCACTTGAGGCTGCTGCAGCAACCTCACCCACCTCCTCCACCTCACTATCCTCACTCCCACTCACCTCCTCCACCTGACCAACCTCCTCCCCCTCACTCACACCCTCCACCTCACCCACCTCTGAGTCACACATAATTGTGTGTCTAAACACTTAACACAGAAAAATAAAAAGACAAACAACACACTCCTCCACTACCACTGCACAAATCACACACACACACACACACACACACACACACACACACACACACACACACACACACACAGTGACAAGGGACTATAAATAAAAAATACTTGGACCAAAAATTAGACAAAACCACAAAAAACAAGACTACAAGAATGACAAGACTACTTTCAAACACAATACTACACTCAGAAATCGCCCAAAAAACTCCTCACCAAACCAACTACTCACCAACCTCCACAGCACAACCTCCCTCCTCACCACTAACTAAACCCACGAGGTGCGGACGGTTTGGGGCGTATTTATATTGTTGCGCACAGACACTCCTACCATCTGAAACACAACCAATCACGAACGGGGATGAAAAACGAAACTAAAAGTGAAAATGCGGCCGCGGGAAAAAAAAAACCCTGCCGCGTTTAACTTAGAAAAAAATCCAGCAAAAACAACAAAAACACGTACGCAAACAACAATGACGGCCGCAAATGTGCCAAAAAAAAACGACTGGCATCGACATCGGAAAACACGAAAACAATAAACTCGAATGCTTAGTAACTTGGCGTATATAGTTTCAAAAAGTTGCATGAAAATGCACCCGACACAAAACGAGTTTAAACACTACACAAACCGACTCAAACACGAATATTAGTAAATTTTGGCCCTCGTTGGCCATAAATCATAACTATTAAGATTTCTATTTTTATCACAAAATTATGTAATTTAAAAAAAATATTTTACATATTTAGGGAGACATTGGAGCTGATAGTGTAGGGGTGTACACAGTGTCGGACTGGGGTGTAAAGGGCCCACCGTGGGTATGCAGTTATAGGGGCCCATACTTGGGGGTGTGACCAGCCTACAAAGGGAGTGTGGCCAGCCTCCACAGAGGCTTGAAATACACAATAGTCTTGTGCAGTGTACTGCAACATATCTACCATGTATAATACAAGTGTACAGTCTGGAACCTGATCCCTAGAGGAAGGAGTGGGCCCTCAGGCAGTGGGGCCCACCGGTGGTTTCCCCTGTACCTCTGTGGGCCAGTCTGACCCTGGGTGTACACAGGGACGTCTTAACAACAGTGTAGGCCCCTGGGCACAGCAATGCACTGGGGCCCTTACCCATCCTCCAGCAGTAGTGGTGGGGGTGCTATCTCCGGCAACTTTAAAGTCCCGCAGGTGGTAGGGGGTGTTCTATCCTCCGCTCAGCATGTAATTTCTGCTAATTACTTCTTTACTGCACAGATGGGGCACTAAACTGTAGAAGAGGGCATTGTGCTGAATGAAGGGGCTTGGTTACATGACTTCCAGGGTGGTAGTGGGGGGTTCCATACGTAAGGGAGGGGTGGATAGTGGAGTGGGCTTAATATTCATCATTTTCTGGGAGGAGGGCAACCTGCTTGACTGCAAATACAGTATCTCCAGTTCCTGGAAATAGATTTATTAGCTGGGATAAACAACTAGAGAGTCCCACCTTTCAGGAGGTACTGGGGACTTGGGGATCAGATTTCAGGATCCAGAGCAATCCACCAACAGGAATATAAAACTGCATACCAGGCCTGTGTAGCTGGAGCATGGACCAGCTGCTGGAAGGCTGATGTCGCTGGCTTTGAGCATAATAGAGACAAGCTGTCAATGTCCTCGTGAGGTGCTGCTGGGTCTTCGGCTGCCTCCAGCGCTGCTTCCTGTGCCTCCAGCATTGCCCCTGATGTTGCTAGGACGCGGGGGATTGGAGAGGCCTGCTCTGCACCTGGGACCGGAAATGCTGCTGCATGGTCCCTGGCAGCTCCTGTAAGAGTGGGCTCTGCGGGAGCGGCGGTGAGCGGCTCTTCTGTGTTGGGGGTGCTGATGGGTGGACGTGCCTCTGTCCCCGTGGCTGCGGACATGTCTGTCATTGCTGCAGCTGGGGCTGACGGGTGCCGATGGGGGCTCTGGATCTGGTCCCTTTGGATCTGGTCCCTTCGCCTCCGGGTCATCAGGAGTGCAGGATTGTCTGGAGACTGCCCCAGGAACACATTTAAGTGTGGATATGAATGCTCAGACTGCGCAGTTTGGGCAGAGTCATGGGAACTCAAGGGATGGGAGCAGACAACGTCCCAGTAAAGGGTAAAATTATTATTATCGGCTGTGGAGCCCCAGGTTTGGCAGGAAGCGGCAAAAAAGAAAGGAGAGGAAAAAGAAATGGGGAAACGAGCTGGTATCAAAGCCAGACTTTGCCTGTGTTCTTTCAGGCCCCCTTTACCTAGTTTGCTTCTAGCTAATGTTCAGTCATTAGCCAGTAAGCTTGATGACTTACTGTATACGTGGACTCTGCAAGTAAGAAATATTTAAAGTATTGCTCTTTATTTTTACTGAAACTTGGTTAAAGGACTCAGTTCCGGACTCAGCTGTGTCTATCGACGATAGGATTTTATTTAGGGTGGACCAGACTTTAGGGGTCATTCTGAGTTGTTCGCTCGTTGCCGATTTTCGCAACGGAGCGATTAAGGCGAAAATGCGCATGCACATGGTACGCAGTGCACATGCGCTAAGTATTTTAGCACAAAACTTAGTAGATTTACTCACGTCCGAACAAAGAATTTCCATCGTTGAAGTGATCGGAGTGTGATTGACAGGAAGTGGGTGTTTCTGGGAGGAAACTGACTGTTTTCTGGGAGTGTGCGGAAAAACGCAGGCGTGCCAGGATAAAACGCGTGAGTGTCTGGAGAAATGGGGGAGTGGCTGGCCGAACGCAGGGCGTGTATGTGACGTCAAACCAGAAACGAAACGGCCTGAGCTGATCGCAGTGTAGGAGTAAGTCTCGAGCTACTCAGAAACTGCAAAGAATTTTCTATTCACAATTCTGCTAATCTTTCATTCGCAATTCTGCTAAGCTAAGATACACTCCCAGAGGGCGGCGGCCTAGCGTGTGCAATGCTGCTAAAATTTGCTAGCGAGCGAACAACTTGGAATGACCCCCTTTGACTTCTGGAAAAAGCAGGGGTGGTGGGCTTTGCATTTTTATGCATCGTATGTGGTGTGTTGATGCCACTTTGATTGATACTCACTGTTCGATGGATATTGAATATTTGATTGTTAAGTGTAGGCCTTTTTACATGCCCAGGGAAATTTCTGTGATAATTATTATTGCCGTTTATATACCCCCTTGTGCAAATGTTAATAAGGCTTTGGAGATTCTTTATAATGCTGTAGGATCCTTACAGACACGTTATGCTGAGGCATGTTTTGTTGTGGCGGGCGATTTTAATCAAGCAGATTTGAAAAAAGAAATGCCGAGATATTATAAGTATGTGTCGGTCCCCACACATGGTGCGCACACATTAGATCAAGTATATTCTAACTTAAATTTAGCATATGAGACCTTTGCATGTCCTCATATCGGCAATTCCGATCATTTGTCCCTATTTTTTAGGCCAATTTATAAACCTCAGGTTAAAAGAGTGAAGCCTGCAATTAAAACGGTTACAATTTGGCCAGAGGGAGCAATGACGAGGTTGCAGGATATGTTGGAATTTACAAACTGGGAATTGTTCATTGAAGAGTGTGTGATCAATGGATCCATTGATATTGACTTTTTGGCTTCTCTGATTTCCTGTTATATATTAATACATGTACAGAGAGTGTTACGGTGAGGAAAAAAATTAAAACTTTTTCCAATGAGAAACCTTGGTTAAATGGGGAGGTTCGTGCCCTTCTTAGAGCTATGGATAGAGCTTTCAAGGTTGGAGATCAGGACGCTTTAAGATTTGCTAGGGCCCAACTTAGTTTAGGCATTAAAAAAAGCAAAAATTAGCTATTCAAAAAAGATTGAAGATCTTAGTAGCCTAAATAAGAATGTGGCAACTGATATATGAATGTGGCAACTGATATATGAAGTGACTGGGTGCAAAGCTAAAAAGTTATGGTTATGGAGAGGTTAGTAAGGTAGTGGCGGAGGATTTAAATTTGTTTTATTGTAGATTTGAAGAGAGTAATAGATTACCCCAGCTACCGCAGTTTCCTAGTGAGGGGGAAACCCCCCTGTTGCTCGAAGAAGGCGCTGTGGCAAATTGTTTGCGTCAGGTAAATCCGGACAAGTCAGCAGGACCTGATGGCGTTCAAGGAAGGGTCCTCCATGGTTGTGCGGAGCGATTGAGTGGGATACTAACAGTCTTGTTTAACTTGTCACTTATGCACTGTGTAGTGCCAAGGAGTTTTAAGCTGACAAGTATTGTCCCAGTCCCTAAGAAAGGGTTAGCTAAATGTTTTAATGATTACCGGCCTATAGCTTTAACGTCTCTCATAACGAAATGCTTTGAGAAACTGGTATTGAGCCATATTAAATCTTTCTTCACCGCTGGGTTCGATCCATTCCAATTTGCTTACAGACGGAAGCGGTGTACTGATGATGCGATTATTATATTGTTGCTCTCTATTTTGTCTCAATTGGAAGAGAGGAATGCCTATGCAAGGATATTATTTGTCGATTTTAGTTTGTCCTTTAACACAGTGATTCCAGTGTCTTTGATGAACAAATTATCTATGTTAGGCCTTGACAGTTTTACTTGCAACTGGATTTTAGAATTTTTGACAAATCATCCTCAGACGGTCAAAATGGGTCGTGTTAGGTCCGGGGGAGGTGCTGATAAACACAGGTGTACCCCAGGGCTGTGTTCTTAGCCCTTTCCTATACTCGTTGTTCACTTATGATTGTGTGTCAGCAGATGCATCTGTCAAAATGATTAAATTTGAGGATGATATTGCTGTAGTAGGTTTAATTAATGACGATGACGAGTCAGCTTATAGGAAGGAAGTTGCGAAGTTAGTTGGTTGGAGTAATGAAAATCATTTATTTTTAAATAGCGGGAAGACTAAAGAACTGATTGTGGATTTTAGGAGAGGACAGCTGCAGAAATTGCCAGTGTTTGTTGGTGATCAAGCAGTAGAAATGGTTGCTTCATTCCGTTTCTTGGGCATTCAGATTTCGTCATGCCTGACATGGTCAGCGCACCTGCAACTGATAGTAAAAAAGGCACAACGACTTTTTTTCCTGCAACGTTTAAGGGCAGCAGGTGTTGGCGTGCAGACCATGTTAAATTTTTATAGGTGCTCGATAGAGAGCATCCTGAGTTACGGTATTGTGACATGGTATGATGGTTGTACTTTAAAAGATCGGTGTGCATTAGAGAGAATTAGGAAAACTGCCTAGCTTTGATGGAGTTGTATAGGCGTAGGGTTTTAAGCAAAGCTAGGAGTATTTTATCGGAAAGCGAGCATCCCTTCAGTGAGTTCTTTGTCAAACTTCCATTCCAAAAGAGTTTTCGTGCTTTGTTAGCACGTACCAGTCGTTTTAGGAGCAGTTTTATTCCATCTGCAGTACGGATGCTAAATGTATGATCGTATTATTTTTATGTTCTGTATGTTATGACTGTGTCGCCTGCTACTTGATGCTATGTACTATTGTAATTTCGTTTGTCAATTTGTTTTGGCTGATGACAATAAACTGAACTTGAACTTGAACTAGGGGAGAGTTCCAGCTTTTGGAGTAAACCCTCAGAAAAACTCTAATGGTGCCAATACACTTGTGCGATGCCAGTGCAATGAAATCGCACTTGAACTGCCATAGTGATTACCATGCGATCATGCGATAGAGCGTATGGTAATCATGTGATGGGCACGTCACCGCCAAGTGGGAGCGGTGTGATATATCGCAGTGCGATATACTGCATGTGTTTTTAAAAACACATGCAATCGCACTGCGATGCAATAAATATTAAGTGCAGCACATAAGACCATGCGACGTGACATTCGACCATCGTGCCCGCGCATCATGTCGCATGGTACTAAAAATCTGCGTACAATCCTTTGATTTATCTCACAGATACGGTAGAAATCGAAGGCGTGTATGCCATATCGCACAAGTGTATGGGCTACATTAGTCAGACAGAACTCGAGATATCTTGCTGGGAAGAGCAATTAACAGGCTTGGATGGGGACCACTGCTTTGACATTGGATCTGTTCCCCAAGGCCGATTTTCAAAAATCTGGTACCCCTGGGAAGATGGGACCCTCAGCTATAAGTCTAGGGCCCTTACACTCCTGGGGCCCTTGGGCAAGTGCCCACTGAGCCCATATGAAAAGACGGCCCTGGGTGTACACGCCCACATGGATCAGGCCACACCCACACAGCACTGATCACACCTCCCCTATTTCTCACAATAGGCCCTTGGATATTCTCATCCCCAGGCCTATGCAGCCCCTCATTCAGCCCTGATCAGGGCATCTCGACAGAGAGGAAGCCAGCCTCTGCTGCTTCAGATGAGGGTATAGCTGTATAGAAATGTTCTCAACCAAATGTCTGCCATCATGGAGGAGACAAAACAACTAACAATATGGACTAACAAACACATAGGAACACAAGAAAACTTCACATTTAACAGACATCAACATTAAGGATGGCCATTGGTGTTGCCTCCATCAATGGCAATGGTGATAGAAACTATTGATGTCAGGCAACTATTTTGTGCATTATCATCGATGGTTTTACCATCATCGACTATGCACATGCGCAGTGGCTGCTGCTGTTACAGTGCGAGAGCCAGGGCGGGCTGAGCTGTGAATTACAGCTCAGCCTGTGCAAGACACAGTGTAAAGCAACGGGGGCAGCGCAGGGCTGCCGCAGGACTAGCAGCCCTGTGCAGCAACAGCAGCAGTGAAAGCGGTGGGGTGGGGGGGACCATTGGCCAAACAGCAACCATCCATGGTGTATAACCATCATTGGGGCAGAGCTGGGTACTGTATATGGGTGTAAGAGGGAGGTGGTTGGGGTATATGTGTGTGTGAGGGAGGTGTTAGGGGTATATGTGTGTGAGAGGGAGGTGGTTGGGGTATATGTGTGTGTGAGGGAGGTGTTAGGGGTATATGTGTGTGAGAGGGAGGTGTTTGTGGTGTGTGTGAGTGAGAAGGAGCTGCCATGAGGGTAGACATGTATCATTCTGAGGTGGCTGAGGCAGGGCTAGGGTATGATATAATTTATATGGTAGATTAACATGTTGTTATAATAACACTCACCCCCACATCCCAAGCTTTTTCCATTTAAGAAAAACCAAACTGATTTACACACCAATTGATGCCCCACCTTGGCTGTAGCTCATTATCCTCAGCTCTGACCACCAGGGGGCAAGGCCTATTTTGTCAGTCCCAGGGCCACCAATTTCTGATGTCTATGGGCCTCATGTAAGACAAAATTACTCATCTGTATCCTAGCTACATTAGTAGGGTACGTGTGAGCTAAGCATAACCCTTCAAAAGGAGTTGGGAAATTCACTCTGAAGAAAGTGATTTACAAGTAGCACCTGATTTCTGATGCAGGAAGGGACTACAGTACTTTTCTTGAATAGCACAGAAGAAAGGCACACCCAAGGAGTTAACCTATTGGCCTGCCCACAACAACCTGCATCCGTGGTCAAAATATAATGCTAATGTCAATCCATAGATTGTTCAGAATGCCCACTGCAAGCCAGCTGGCATAGCCAGTGAATCTGCATAGGAAGATGCAGTCGCTGGTTTGGCATTCCCCTAAAACGACAGCAACACACCTGCGTTTTTGACACTCCCCATTCCTCCCCATTGCTGCCCCCAAGTGGCCTAGCTTGTCAATCAGTCTGCAGCTTCCCCTGCACTGCTACTACTGCCTCAGCACATGTGCACTGCGGCTCCAACGCATGCATATTACACAAACCATCGGACGGCGACTGTGACTGAAACTGTCCAGCGTCCAAGTATGAATCAGGCCCGGTCTGTGTAATGGACTGGTAATTAGAGATGAGCGCCGGAAATTTTTCGGGTTTTGTGTTTTGGTTTTGGGTTCGGTTCCACGGCCGTGTTTTGGGTTCGACCGCGTTTTGGCAAAACCTCACCGAATTTTTTTTGTCGGATTCGGGTGTGTTTTGGATTCGGGTGTTTTTTTCAAAAAACACTAAAAAACAGCTTAAATCATAGAATTTGGGGGTCATTTTGATCCCAAAGTATTATTAACCTCAAAAACCATAATTTACACTCATTTTCAGTCTATTCTGAATACCTCACACCTCACAATATTATTTTTAGTCCTAAAATTTGCACCTAGGTCGCTGGATGACTAAGCTAAGCGACCCTAGTGGCCGACACAAACACCGGGCCCATCTAGGAGTGTCACTGCAGTGTCACGCAGGATGTCCCTTCCAAAAAACCCTCCCCAAACAGCACATGACGCAAAGAAAAAAAGAGGCGCAATGAGGTAGCTGTGTGAGTAAGATAAGCGACCCTAGTGGCCGACACAAACACCGGGCCCATCTAGGAGTGTCACTGCAGTGTCACGCAGGATGTCCCTTCCAAAAAACCCTCCCCAAACAGCACATGATGCAAAGAAAAAAAGAGGCGCAATGAGGTAGCTGTGTGAGTAAGATAAGCGACCCTAGTGGCCGACACAAACACCGGGCCCATCTAGGAGTGTCACTGCAGTGTCACGCAGGATGTCCCTTCCAAAAAACCCTCCCCAAACAGCACATGACGCAAAGAAAAAAAGAGGCGCAATGAGGTAGCTGTGTGAGTAAGATAAGCGACCCTAGTGGCCGACACAAACACCGGGCCCATCTAGGAGTGTCACTGCAGTGTCACGCAGGATGTCCCTTCCAAAAAACCCTCCCCAAACAGCACATGACGCAAAGAAAAAAAGAGGCGCAATGAGGTAGCTGTGTGAGTAAGATAAGCGACCCTAGTGGCCGACACAAACACCGGGCCCATCTAGGAGTGTCACTGCAGTGTCACGCAGGATGTCCCTTCCAAAAAACCCTCCCCAAACAGCACATGATGCAAAGAAAAAAAGAGGCGCAATGAGGTAGCTGTGTGAGTAAGATAAGCGACCCTAGTGGCTGACACAAACACCGGGCCCATCTAGGAGTGTCACTGCAGTGTCACGCAGGATGTCCCTTCCAAAAAACCCTCCCCAAACAGCACATGACGCAAAGAAAAAAAGAGGCGCAATGAGGTAGCTGTGTGAGTAAGATAAGCGACCCTAGTGGCCGACACAAACACCGGGCCCATCTAGGAGTGTCACTGCAGTGTCACGCAGGATGTCCCTTCCAAAAAACCCTCCCCAAACAGCACATGACGCAAAGAAAAAAAGAGGCGCAATGAGGTAGCTGTGTGAGTAAGATAAGCGACCCTAGTGGCCGACACAAACACCGGGCCCATCTAGGAGTGTCACTGCAGTGTCACGCAGGATGTCCCTTCCAAAAAACCCTCCCCAAACAGCACATGACGCAAAGAAAAAAAGAGGCGCAATGAGGTAGCTGTGTGAGTAAGATAAGCGACCCTAGTGGCCGACACAAACACCGGGCCCATCTAGGAGTGTCACTGCAGTGTCACGCAGGATGTCCCTTCCAAAAAACCCTCCCCAAACAGCATATGACGCAAAGAAAAAAAGAGGCGCAATGAGGTAGCTGTGTGAGTAAGATAAGCGACCCTAGTGGCCGACACAAACACCGGGCCCATCTAGGAGTGGCACTGCAGTGTCACGCAGGATGTCCCTTCCAAAAAACCCTCCCCAAACAGCACATGACGCAAAGAAAAATTAAAGAAAAAAGAGGTGCAAGATGGAATTGTCCTTGGGCCCTCCCACCCACCCTTATGTTGTATAAACAGGACATGCACACTTTAACCAACCCATCATTTCAGTGACAGGGTCTGCCACACGACTGTGACTGAAATGACGGGTTGGTTTGGACCCCCACCAAAAAAGAAGCAATTAATCTCTCCTTGCACAAACTGGCTCTACAGAGGCAAGATGTCCACCTCATCATCATCCTCCGATATATCACCGTGTACATCCCCCTCCTCACAGATTATCAATTCGTCCCCACTGGAATCCACCATCTCAGCTCCCTGTGTACTTTGTGGAGGCAATTGCTGCTGGTCAATGTCTCCACGGAGGAATTGATTATAATTCATTTTAATGAACATCATCTTCTCCACATTTTCTGGATGTAACCTCGTACGCCGATTGCTGACAAGGTGAGCGGCGGCACTAAACACTCTTTCGGAGTACACACTTGTGGGAGGGCAACTTAGGTAGAATAAAGCCAGTTTGTGCAAGGGCCTCCAAATTGCCTCTTTTTCCTGCCAGTAGAAGTACGGACTGTGTGACGTGCCTACTTGGATGCGGTCACTCATATAATCCTCCACCATTCTTTCAATGGTGAGAGAATCATATGCAGTGACAGTAGACGACATGTCCGTAATCGTTGTCAGGTCCTTCAGTCCGGACCAGATGTCAGCATCAGCAGTCGCTCCAGACTGCCCTGCATCACCGCCAGCGGGTGGGCTCGGAATTCTGAGCCTTTTCCTCGCACCCCCAGTTGCGTGAGAATGTGAAGGAGGAGATGTTGACAGGTCGCGTTCCGCTTGACTTGACAATTTTCTCACCAGCAGGTCTTTCAACCCCAGCAGACTTGTGTCTGCCGGAAAGAGAGATCCAAGGTAGGCTTTAAATCTAGGATCGAGCACGGTGGCCAAAATGTAGTGCTCTGATTTCAACAGATTGACCACCCGTGAATCCTTGTTAAGCGAATTAAGGGCTCCATCCACAAGTCCCACATGCCTAGCGGAATCGCTCCGTGTTAGCTCCTCCTTCAATGTCTCCAGCTTCTTCTGCAAAAGCCTGATGAGGGGAATGACCTGACTCAGGCTGGCAGTGTCTGAACTGACTTCACGTGTGGCAAGTTCAAAAAGGCATCAGAACCTTGCACAACGTTGAAATCATTCTCCACTGCGCTTGAGACAGGTGCATTCCACCTCCTATATCGTGCTCAATTGTATAGGCTTGAATGGCCTTTTGCTGCTCCTCCAACCTCTGAAGCATATAGAGGGTTGAATTCCACCTCGTTACCACTTCTTGCTTCAGATGATGGCAGGGCAGGTTCAGTAGTTTTTGGTGGTGCTCCAGTCTTCTGTACGTGGTGCCTGTACGCCGAAAGTGTCCCGCAATTCTTCTGGCCACCGACAGCATCTCTTGCACGCCCCTGTCGTTTTTTAAAAAATTCTGCACCACCAAATTCAAGGTATGTGCAAAACATGGGACGTGCTGGAATTTGCCCATATTTAATGCACACACAATATTGCTGGCGTTGTCCGATGCCACAAATCCACAGGAGAGTCCAATTGGAGTAAGCCATTCCGCGATGATCTTCCTCAGTTGCCGTAAGAGGTTTTCAGCTGTGTGCGTATTCTGGAAAGCGGTGATACAAAGCGTAGCCTGCCTAGGAAAGAGTTGGCGTTTGCGAGATGCTGCTACTGGTGCCGCCGCTGCTGTTCTTGCGGCGGGAGTCCATACATCTACCCAGTGGGCTGTCACAGTCATATAGTCCTGACCCTGCCCTGCTCCACTTGTCCACATGTCTGTGGTTAAGTGGACATTGGGTACAGCTGCATTTTTTAGGACACTGGTGAGTCTTTTTCTGAGGTCTGTGTACATTTTCGGTATCGCCTGCCTAGAGAAGTGGAACCTAGATGGTATTTGGTAACGGGGGCACACTACCTCAAGAAATTGTGTAGTTCCCTGTGAACTAACGGCGGATACCGGACGCACGTCTAACACCAACATAGTTGTCAAGGCCTCAGTTATCCGCTTTGCAGCAGGATGACTGCTGTGATATTTCATCTTCCTCGCAAAGGACTGTTGGACAGTCAATTGCTTACTGGAAGTAGTACAAGTGGTCTTCCGACTTCCCCTCTGGGATGACCATCGACTCCCAGCAGCAACAACAGCAGCGCCAGCAGCAGTAGGCGTTACACGCAAGGATGCATCGGAGGAATCCCAGGCAGGAGAGGAATCGTCAGAATTGCCAGTGACATGGCCTGCAGGACTATTGGCATTCCTGGGGAAGGAGGAAATTGACACTGAGGGAGTTGGTGGGGTGGTTTGCGTGAGCTTGGTTACAAGAGGAAGGGATTTACTGGTCAGTGGACTGCTTCCGCTGTCACCCAAAGTTTTTGAACTTGTCACTGACTTATTATGAATGCGCTGCAGGTGACGTATAAGGGAGGATGTTCCGAGGTGGTTAACGTCCTTACCCCTACTTATTACAGCTTGACAAAGGCAACACACGGCTTGACACCTGTTGTCCGCTTTTCTGTTGAAATACCTCCACACTGAAGAGCTGATTTTTTGGGTATTTTCACCAGGCATGTCAACGGCCATATTCCTCCCACGGACAACAGGTGTCTCCCCGGGTGCCTGACTTAAACAAACCACCTCACCATCAGAATCCTCCTGGTCAATTTCCTCCCCAGCGCCAGCAACACCCATATCCTCCTCATCCTGGTGTACTTCAACACTGACATCTTCAATCTGACTATCAGGAACTGGACTGCGGGTGCTCCTTCCAGCACTTGCAGGGGGCGTGCAAATGGTGGAAGGCGCATGCTCTTCACGTCCAGTGTTGGGAAGGTCAGGCATCGCAACCGACACAATTGGACTCTCCTTGTGGATTTGGGATTTCGAAGAACGCACAGTTCTTTGCGGTGCTTTTGCCAGCTTGAGTCTTTTCAGTTTTCTAGCGAGAGGCTGAGTGCTTCCATCCTCATGTGAAGCTGAACCACTAGCCATGAACATAGGCAAGGGCCTCAGCCGTTCCTTGCCACTCCGTGTGGTAAATGGCATATTGGCAAGTTTACGCTTCTCCTCCGACAATTTTATTTTAGGTTTTGGAGTCCTTTTTTTACTGATATTTGGTGTTTTGGATTTGACATGCTCTGTACTATGACATTGGGCATCGGCCTTGGCAGACGACGTTGCTGGCATTTCATCGTCTCGGCCATGACTAGTGGCAGCAGCTTCAGCACGAGGTGGAAGTGGATCTTGATCTTTCCCTAATTTTGGAACCTCAACATTTTTGTTCTCCATATTTTAATAGGCACAACTAAAAGGCACCTCAGGTAAACAATGGAGATGGATGGATACTAGTATACTTATGGATGGACTGCCGAGTGCCGACACAGAGGTAGCTACAGCCGTGGACTACCGTACTGTGTCTGCTGCTAATATAGACTGGATGATAATGAGATGAAATCAATATATATATATATATATATATATATATATATATGTATGTATGTATATATAATATCACTAGTCCTGCAGCCGGACAGGTAGATAATATATTTATTAGGTAATGATGACTGATGACGGACCTGCTGGACACTGTCAGCTCAGCAGCACCGCAGACTGCTACAGTAAGCTACTATACTCTATAGTAGTATGTACAAAGAAGAAAAAAAAAAAAAACCACGGGTAGGTGGTATACAATTATGGATGGACTGCCGAGTGCCGACACAGAGGTAGCTACAGCCGTGGACTAACGTACTGTGTCTGCTGCTAATATAGACTGGATGATTGATAATGAGATGAAATCAATATATATATGTATGTATATATAATATCACTAGTACTGCAGCCGGACAGGTAGATAATATATTTATTAGGTAATGATGACTGATGACGGACCTGCTGGACACTGTCAGCTCAGCAGCACCGCAAACTGCTACAGTAAGCTACTATACTATAGTAGTATGTACAAAGAAGAAAGAAAAAAAAAAACCACGGGTAGGTGGTATACAATTATGGATGGACTGCCGAGTGCCGACACAGAGGTAGCTACAGCCGTGGACTAACGTACTGTGTCTGCTGCTAATATAGACTGGATGATTGATAATGAGATGAAATCAATATATATATATGTATGTATATATAATATCACTAGTACTGCAGCCGGACAGGTAGATAATATATTTATTAGGTAATGATGACTGATGACGGACCTGCTGGACACTGTCAGCTCAGCAGCACCGCAGACTGCTACAGTAAGCTACTATACTATAGTAGTATGTACAAAGAAGAAAGAAAAAAAAAAAACCACGGGTAGGTGGTATACAATTATGGATGGACTGCCGAGTGCCGACACAGAGGTAGCTACAGCCGTGGACTAACGTACTGTGTCTGCTGCTAATATAGACTGGATGATTGATAATGAGATGAAATCAATATATATATGTATGTATATATAATATCACTAGTACTGCAGCCGGACAGGTAGATAATATATTTATTAGGTAATGATGACTGATGACGGACCTGCTGGACACTGTCAGCTCAGCAGCACCGCAGACTGCTACAGTAAGCTACTATACTCTATAGTAGTATGTACAAAGAAGAAAGAAAAAAAAAAAAACCACGGGTAGGTGGTATACAATTATGGATGGACTGCCGAGTGCCGACACAGAGGTAGCTACAGCCGTGGACTAACGTACTGTGTCTGCTGCTAATATAGAGTCTAGGCTGGATGATAAATTATTGATAATGAGATGAAATCAATATAATATCACTAGTACTGCAGCCGGACAGGTACTATATATATTTATTATGTAATGACTGATGACGGACCTGCTGGACACTGTCAGGTCAGCACAGCACCGCAGACTGCTACAGTAAGCTACTATAGTAGTATGTATAAAGAAGAATGAAAAAAAAAAAACCACGGGTAGGTGGTATACAATATTATATATATATATATATATATATTATATACAATTATATATATATATATATATATATATATATATTAAACTGGTGGTGATTGATTATTAAACTGGTGGTCACTTCAGGTCACGTTGCAACTTGCAACTAGTACTCCGAGGCCTAAGCAGACAATCACAAAATATATTATTATTATACTGGTGGTCAGTGTGGTCACAACAATGGCAGTGTGGCACTGACTCTGGCAGCAAAAGTGTGCACTGTACGTTATATGTACTCCTGAGTCCTGCTCTCAGACTCTAACTGCTCCCCACTGTCAGTGTCTCCCCCACAAGTCAGATAATACACTTACAGTCACACTATCTAATCTATAAATATCACTTCAGCAAGTAGTATAGTAGTATACAGTATAGTAGTACTCCTCCTAATAATGCTCCCCAAAATACTGTGTCTCTCTCTTCTCTAAACGGAGAGGACGCCAGCCACGTCCTCTCCCTATGACTCTCAATGCACGTGTGAAAATGGCGGCGACGCGCGGCTCCTTATATAGAATCCGAGTCTCGCGATAGAATCCGAGCCTCGCGAGAATCCGACAGCGTGATGATGACGTTCGGGCGCGCTCGGGTTAGCCGAGCAAGGCGGGAAGATCCGAGCCTGCTCGGACCCGTGTAAAAAACCTGAAGTTCGGGCGGGTTCGGATTCAGAGGAACCGAACCCGCTCATCTCTACTGGTAATAACCATCCAGATGATGGTTGTGAAGGGTTGATTAGTATGCAGAGAATGAAAAGAGAGAAAAAACTAAATGGAACAGGTGGGGCAAAGAATGTAACAGATATTGGCTGATGAAAAGGCTTTAAAGAGGAGGACATAAAAGGGCATAATAAATAGATAATAAGAAGGGTATAAAGGCGATATATTAACAAAGGGTGCTGCAGATGTGAACTGAGGTAATAAGTAACAATAATGAAATAAATGTATTTTATGTGAGAAATAATGATAACATGGTAAAAAGAAATAAACATAGGCAAACTCAGGGGCGGTTTCCGGTTGCCTGGAAACCCCCCTCCTCTTGGCAAGTGGCTCAAATTATGACAACAATAGCATTGGTATATAATATTATTACTAGAGCTGCTGCCACATCATGCAGTTTAAGCGACAGAGCAGAGCTACTACACATGCCCAGTGGTAGCAGCTTCTTCTACCAAGTTTGCTGTGTGCGTGGATCTGGGTCCTCAATCAGTGCTCTGGACCAGAAAGTAGCTACCAGGAAAAAGATACAGGAGCCTTACCATGAGGTGGGAGAATGTGTGCTTAGAAAGTGCATTACTGGTTCTGTCATGTTTGTGAATTTACTTATAATGGTATGTTTAATCCTTTCCTGACCACTTATTTATATTATGTAAATACTGTATGTTTGATACAACTATACTATTGACCATCTACAGTGTTTAATATTAATACTATATTCCATACAGTATACAGTGTATAAAAAGACCAATGTTTACATTAATGTCCAGTTCATTACTAGGTTCTCCTACTGCTCCCCCAGACTCCCGCAGTTGCACCAATGTTCAGCAGAGTCGGAGATTGTGGATTCCATTTGGAAACCCCTCTCTAGAAAGCCTGCGTTTGACACTGATATATGATACAGTAGTTGACAGTTTCTAAATTATGTTGTATATGGAGATAGAAGGAAAAAAAAAAAAGGTGGTGGGGATTAATTGAATGAGTAGTACAGGTAAGCAGAAAATGGGAAAAAATACATAACATGTACGAAGAATAAATGCAATGGGTGATACAGTGGTACTATACTGCTGTGACTAGGATTGATGAGGACGATCCTATTAGCCCTGATGACGGCATCGTTTTCCCCTGATGCCGGGACTTATCAGGGATTATCGTTCGGGTGCCTCACGCCTCAGGATTTTTCCCCAATCACATGTGTTTTCGTGCGATCACGGATCCAATATCGTCCAATCAAAGTGGCCCCTAATTGGATGCAGCTATAATGACTGAGATATCAGCTGAAATCATTGGGGTAATAGGATACCGCCCAAAATGTTTAAAATAAGTGCAAGAAAATAATATAATTTTGTTGGAGGATAAAGTGCTACAGAATTAAAGTAAAAAATAAAGACAAGAGATCTTTGGAGTGCTATAACACATGTAAAAGCATTCTTGACACTAGTGGGGTAATTCAGACCTGATCGCTAGGCAGCGATTTTTGCACTGCTGCGATCGGATAGTCGCCGCCTACTAGGGGAATGTATTTTAGCTGTACAAGTGTGCGAACGCATGTGTAGCAGAGCTGTACAAACAGATTTTGTGCAGTCTCTGCGCAGCCCAGACTTACTCAGCTGCTGCGATCACGTCAGCCTGTCCGGGATCGGAACTGACGTCAAGAGCCCTCCCTGCAAACGCATGGACACGCCTGCGTTTTCCCAAACACTCCCAGAAAACGGTCAGTTGCCACCCTCAAACTCCCTCTTCCTGTCAATCTCCTTGGGATCGCCCGTGCGTTCGGAAATTTCGCACCATCCCATCGCTAACCGGCGATCCCCAATGCTGCAGTCCATTGCGCCTGCGCATTGCAGTGCATACGTATGCGCAGTTCAGATCTGATCACAGGCTGTGAGAAAACGTAGCCTAGCAATCAGGTCTGAATTGAGCCCATAGCTTTTTTTTGGGCTCCAACTAGGGAGGCCAATCCCGGGATCGGCGGGATCCCGGGATTTGGGCCCAAAAATGCCTGGATTTGAATCCCGGGATTGGAGCATCCAATCCCGGGATTCACGGGATTGCACTGCGCATGTGCGGGAGGGAGTGTGGTTAAGTAATACTACTAACAATTAGGCGGGCGGCAGCCATAGACAAACACTGAACGCGGCGGCACTTCAAATGTGGCGCTGGCCGCCAGCCAATCAGAGCTGGCGGACCGGCAGCCAATCAGGGAAGCTGCCGCGGCAGCCAATCAGGAGAGACTGCTGCGGCCGCTTCCCTGATTGGCTGCTGGTCCGCCAGCTCTGGTTGGCTGGCGGCCGGTGCTTCATTTGAAATGCCGACACGTTCAGTGTGTCCATGGCTGGCGCCCACCTAATAGTAAGCGCCGCTACCAACCCTCCCCGCTACCTACTGTACATCCTCCCGCCCAGCTACCTACACCCTCCCGCCCAGCTACCTACACCCTCCGCACCGCTACCTACACCCTCCCACCCAGCTACCTACACCCTCCCGCCCAGCTACCTACACCCTCCTGCACTGCTACCTACACCCTCCCTCCCTTCCCCGCCGCTATCTATACCCTCCCGCACCGCTACCTACCCTCCAGCGCTGCTCCCTACACCCTTCTTCACTGATCCCTACTGCAATCCCGGGAATCCCGGGATTGAGCGTTTTTCAATCCCGAATCCCGGGATTGAAAAAACGGCCCGGGATTGGCCTCCCTAGCTCCGACAATATAGCTTTCGGTACAGTATTTATCCTTTACAGTAATAAAGCTTTCTGGTTAAATGGGTTTAAGCGTTAGCTACAGCTGACCTACTGAGTTTGTTCTTATTTTTATCCTCTAACAATTTACCTGTTTATCTTTTTGTCACTATTTATCTTGTATTTTTTCTTTTTAAAATGTATTTTTCTTTTATAGTCTTTACCTTTTGTATTTACTCTCTACCACTTGATTCTGTTCTTTTTTTCCCATTCGTAGCATTATTTACATATGCTCATCCATCATTCACCAACTTTCAGTTATAATTTTATTATTATTACATTTTATTTATAGGGCGCCACAAGTGTTTCACAGCGCCGTACAAAGGACAGTACAGGGAGACAAAACTTAGCATAACAGTAAATAAATAACAAAAATGGAGTGCAGGTAACAAAGAGCACCACAATTCTCAAAACATAATCTCATTATTTCTCAGACAGTATTCATATACATCTTTTACTAACATTCTATCTAAATATTTGTCTCAATTAATGCATTTCACCTCTTTCTATTCTTTTTTTTTTTGCATGTGTATCCAGTAGAGATGAGAGGGTTCGGTTCTCTGAGAACCAAACCCTACCGAACAATAGTCCCGATAACGGAACCGAGTCCGGTTTGGGACTTCCCGCCAGACTTGGAAACCAGAACGAGGCAAAATGTCATCATCCCGCTGTCGGATTCTGCGGGTTTTGGATTCCATATAAGGAGCCGCGCGTCGCCGCCATTTTCACTCCAGCATTGGAGAGTGTAGCGAGAGGACATGTCTCCGTCCTCACTCAGTGTCTGTGTGGGAAAGTGGGGTGGCGATTCCAGTGCTGTCTTGTGCTGCTCACTCCAGTGTAGTGTCTTATGCTGCTTCAGTCCAATCACAGTGGTGGTGTCCTCTGCTGCCATATGTCCAGTGTAGCTGTATAAGTCCAGTGCAGTGGTGCTGTATTGTCCTGCATCAGTACAGTGGTAGTGTCTTGTGCTGCCGTCCACTCACAGTGGTGGTGTCCTCTGCTGCCATATGTCCAGTGCTGCTGTATAAGCCAAGTCCAGTGGTGCTGTGTTGTCCTGCATCAGTCCAGTAGTGGTGTCTCTGTGCTGCTGAATAAGTCCAGTGGTACTGCTGAATAAGTCCAGTGATACTGCCGTATATATCCAGTGATACTGCCGTATAAGTACAGTGATACTGCCGTATAAATCTAGTGCAGTGGTACTGCCATATATGTCCAGTAATGCTGCCGTATATGTCCAGTGGTACTGCCGTATAAATCCAGTGATACTGCCGTATATGTCCAGTGATACTGCTGTATATGTCCAGTGGTACTGCCGTACATGTCCAGTGGAACTGCCGTATAAATCCAGTGATACTGCCATATATGTCCAGTGGCACTGCCGTATAAATCCAGTCCAGTGATACTGCCGTATATGTCCAGTGGTACTGCCGTATATGTCCAGTGATACTGCCGTATATGTTCAGTGGTACTGCCATACTGCTGTATATGTCCAGTGGTACTGCCGTATAAATCCAGTGGTACTGCCGCATAAATCCAGTCCAGTGATACTACCGTATAAGTCCAGTGATACTGCCATAAAAATCCAGTGATACTGCCGTATATGTCCAGTGGTACTGCCGTATAAATCCAGTCCAGTGATACTGCCATATATGTCCAGTGGTACTGCTATATAAATCCAGTGGTACTGCCATATATGTCCAGTGGTACTGCCGTATAAGTCCAGTGGTACTGCTGTAAAATGTCCAGTGGTACTGCCGCATAAATTCAGTCCAGTGATACTGCCGTATATGTCCAGTGGTACTGCCATATAAATCCAGTGGTACTGCCGTATAAATCCAGTCCAGTGGTACTACCGTATAAGTCCAGTGATACTGCTGTATAAAACCAGTCCAGTGGTACTGCTGCATAAATCCAGTGGTACTGCCATATAAATCCAGTCCAGTGGTACTGCCATATAAGTCCAGTGGTACTGTCGTATAAATCCAGTCCAGTGGTACTACCGTATAAGTCCAGTGATACTGCCGTATAAAACCAGTCCAGTGGTACCGCTGTATAAATCCAGTGGTACGGCCATATAAATCCAGTCCAGTGGTACTGCCATTTAAGTCCAGTGGTACTGCCGTATAAATCCATTCCAGTGGTACTGCCGTATAAGTCCAGTGGTTCCACCATATAATTCCAGTGATAGTGCTGTATATGTCCAGTGGTACTGCCATATAAATCCAGTGGTACTGCCATGTAAATCCAGTCCAGTGGCACTGCCGTATAAGTCCAGTAGTACTGCCGTATAAATCCAGTGATACTGCTGTATATATCCAGTGGTACTGCTGTATAAATCCAGTCCAAGTGATACTGCCGTACATGTCCAGTGGTACTGCCGTATAAGTGCAGTGGTACTGCCGTATATGTCCAGTGAAACTGCCATATATGTCCAGTGGTACTGCCGTATAAATCCAGTCCAGTGATACTGCCATATATGTCCAGTGGTACCGCAGTATAAATCCAGTGGTACTGTTTTATAAATCCAGTCCAGTGGTACTGCCGTATAAATCCAGTAGTACTTCTGTATAAGTCCATTGGTACTGCCATATAAGTCCAGTGATACTGCCGTATAAATCCAGTCCAGTGGTACTGCCATATATGTTCAGTGGTACAGCCATATAAATCCAGTGATACTGCCGTACATGTCCAGTGGTACTGATGTATAAGTCCAGTGGTACAGCCAGATAATTTCATTGATTCTGCCGTATATGTCCAGTGGTACTGCCGTATAAAACCAGTTATACTGCCGTAAAAATCCAGTACAGTTGTACTGCCATATAAGTCCAGTGGTACTGCCGTATAAATCCAGTGACACTGCTGTATATATAAAGTGGTACTGCTGTAGAAATCCAGTCCAGTTATACTGCCGTATATGTCCAGTGGTACTGCGGTATAAGTCCAGTGGTACTGCCGTATATGTTCAGTGATACTGCCATATATGTCCAGTGGTACTGCCGTATAAATCCAGTCCAGTGATACTGCCGTATATGTCCAGTGGTAAGGCAGTATAAATCCAGTGGTACTGTTATATAAATCCAGTCCAGTGGTACTGCCGTATAAGTCCAGTGATACTGCCATATAAATCGAGTGCAGTGGTACTGACATATAAGTCCAGTGGTAATGCCATATAATTCCAGTTATACTGCCGTATATATCCAGTGGTACTGCCATATAAATCCAGTAGTACTGCCGTATAAGTCCATTGGTACTGCCGCATATGTCTAGTGATACTGTCGTATAAATCCAGTCCAGTGATACTGCCATATATGTCCAGTGGTACTGCCATATAAATCCAGTGTACTGCTGTATATGTCCAGTGGTACAGCCATATAAATCCAGTGATACTGCTGTATATGTCCAGTGGTACTGCCGTATAAGTCCAGTGGTACTGCCATATAATTCCAGTGATTCTGCCGTATATGTCAAGTGGTACTGACGTATAAATCCATTGGTACTGCTGTATAAATCCAGTCCAGTGGTACTGCCATATAAATCCAGTGGTACTGCCATATAACTCCTGTGATACTGTCATATATGTCCAGTTATACTGCTCTATAAATACAGTGGTACTGCCACATAAGTCCAGTGGAACTGCCATATAAACCCAGTCCAAAGGTACTGCCATATAAATCAAGTGGTACTGCCATATAATTCCAGTGATACTGCCATATATGTCCAGTGGTACTGCCGTATAAATCCAGTCCAGTGGTACTGCTGTATAAATCCAGTCCATTGATACTGCCGTATAAGTTCAGTGGTGCTGTACTGTGCTGTATATTATTTACTCCAAATAAAGGGGTTATTAATATTTAATACAAATAATTTCCACAGGGTTTGCCATGTGTGGTGTAGAGGTACTGTGCCGCATATTGTTATATAACTCCAGAAAAATAATGGAGAACAAAAATTTGGAGGATAAAATAGGGAAAGATCAAGAACCACTTCTTCCTAGTGCTGAAGCTGCCACTAGTCATGACATAGACGATGAAATGCCATCAACGTCATCTGCCATGGCCGATGCCCAATGTCATAGTAGAGGGCATGTAAAATCCAAAAAGCCAAAGTTCGGGAAAAAGAACAAAAAAAAAATATTTAAATGGTCTGCGGAGAAACGTAAACTTGCCAATATGCCATTTACGACATGGAGTGGCAAGGAACGGCTAAGGCCCTGGCTTATGTTCATGACTAGTGGTTCAGCTTCACCTGACAATGGAAGCCCTCATCCTCCCGCTAGAAAAATTATGAGAGTTAAGCTGGCAGAAGCACAGCAAAGAACTGTGCGTTCTAAGATGGTATCACAAATCCCCAAGCAGAGTCCAAGTGTGTCGGCGGTTGCGATACCTGACCTTCCCAACACTGGACGGGAAGAGGTGGCTCCTTCCACCATTTGCACGCCCTCTGCAAGTGCTGGAAGGAGCACCCACAGTGCAGTTTCTGATATTAAAATTAAAGATGTCACTGTTGAAGTGCACCAGGATGAGGATATGGGTGTTGCTGGCGCTGAGGACGAAGTTGACGAGGAGGATTCTAATGGGGATGTGGTTTGTTTAAATCAGGCACCGGAGGAGACAGTTGTTGTCCGTGGGATGAGAAAGCCCATTGTCATGCCTGGGCAAAATACCAAAAAAGCCACCTCTTCAGTGTGGAATTATTTCTCCACAAATCTGGACAACAGGTGTCAAGCCTTGTGTTGCCTCTGTCAATCCATAATAAGTAGGGGTAAGGACATTAACCACCTAGGAACATCCTCCCTTATACGTCACCTGCAGCTCATTCATCAGAAGTCATTGTCAAGTTCCAAAACTTTGGGTAAGAGCACAAGCAGTCTACCGACACCTAAATACCTTCTTCCTCTTGTACCCAAGCTCCTGCTAGCCACACCACCAACTCCCTCAACATCAATTTCCTCCTCAGTCAGGAACGACAGTAGTAGTAGTCCTGCAGGCCATGTCACTGGCATGACTGACGAGTCCTCTCCTAACCGGGATTCCTCCGGAGGATTCTTGAGTGGTACGCCTACTGCTGCTGCTGTTGTTGCTGCTGGGAGTCTATCGTAATCCCAGAGGGGAAGTCGGAAGACCACTTGTACTACTTTAACTAAGCAATTGACTGTCCAACAGTCCTTTGTGAGGAAAATGAAATATGACAGCAGTCATCCTGTTGAAAAGCGGATAACTAAGGCCTTGACAGCTATGTTGGTGTTAGACGTGCATCCGGTATCCGCCATTGGTACAGTGGGATTAGATAATTGATGGAGGTAGTGTGTCCCTGGTACCACATCCCGTCTAGATTCCACTTCACTAGGAAAGTGATTCCCAGACTGTACAGGGACATTAGGAAAAGTGTCCTCAGTGTCCTGAAAAATGTGGTTGTACCCAGTGTCCACTTAAGCACAGACATGTGAACAAGTGGAGCAGGGCAAACTAAGGACTACATGACTGTGACAGCCCACTGGGTAGATGTATTGCCTCCCACAGCAACAACAGCAGCGGCACCAGTTGCAGCATCTCATAAATGCCAGCTTGTTCCAAGGCAGGCTACGCTGTGTATCACCGGTTTCCGTAAGACGTACACCACTGACAAGCTCTTACAGAAACTGAGGTACATCATTGCACAATGGCTTACCCCACTTAGACTCTCCTGGGGATTTGTGATATCGGACAACACCACCAATATTGTGCGTGCATTACATCTGGGAAAATTCCAGCACGTCCCATGTTTTGCACATACAATTAATTTAGTGGTGCAGAAATTTTTGAAAAATGACAGGGGTGTGGAGGTGATGCTGTCGGTGGCTCGAAAAATTGCGGGCCTTTTTTGGCATTCTGTCACCACGTGCCGAAGACTGGAGTGCCAGCAAACACTCCTGAACCTGTCCTGCCATCACCTGAAGCAAGAGGTGGTAATGAGGTGGAATTCAACACTCTATATCAGTGGTTTCCAAACTTTTTTGAATCATGGCGCCCTAGAGTATCATAATTTTTTTTACGGCACACATAGGCCAAAAATGTATTATTGAGAAATTTAGAAGGAAATATTAAATTAAGTAGATTGTGTTTATATGTCATCCTTAGGCTCAATTGTGTGGTGAGGGACAAGATTTGCTTCTGTTTGTCCCCATATTTTATGACTAACAGCTACTATCACTAGTTTATCCTATTATATTGACCATAAATAATTTGAATTGGTCCTGAACCACCAATCCAAGGCACCCGAGGCACCCCAGGGAGCCACGGCACACAGTTTGGGAACCACTGCTCTATATGCTTCAGAGGATGGAGGAGCAGCAAAAGGCCATTCAAGCCTAATCATCCACCTACGATATAGGCAAAGGAGGGGGAATGCACCTGACTCAAGCACAGTGGAGAATGATTTCCATCTTGTGCAAGGTTATCCAACCCTTCGAACTTGCCACACGTGAAGTCAGTTCAGACACTGCCAGCTTGAGTCAGGACATTCCCCTCATCAGGCCTTTGCAGAAGCTGCTGGAGAAATTGAAAAAGGAGCTAAGATGGATCAATTGTGCAGAGTATGTGGGACTTGTGGATGGAGCCCTTCATTCGCTTTGCAAGGATTCAAGGGCGGTCAATCTGTTGAAATCAGAGCACTACGTTTTGGCCACCATGCTCGATCCTAGGTTTAAAGCCTACATTGTATCTCTCTTTCTGGCAGACACAAGTCTGCAGAGGTTCAAAGACCTGCTGATGAGACAGCTGTCAACGCAAGTGGAACGTGACCCATCAACAGCTCGTCCTTCATTTTCTCCCGCAACTGGGGCTGCGAGGAAAAGGATAACATTTCTGAGCCCACCCACTGGCAGTGATGCAGGGCAGTCAGGAGCAAGTGCTGACATCTGGTCTGGACTGAAGGACCTGCCAATGATTACTGACATATCTACTGTCACTGCATATGATGCTGTCACCATTGAATGAATCGTGGAGGATTATATGGGTGACAACATCCAAGTAGGCATGTCAGACAGTCTGTATGTATACTGGCAGGAAAAAGAGGCAATTTGGAGGCCCTTGCACAAACTGGCTTTATTTTACCTAACTTCCCCCTCCTCCAGTGTGTACTCCAAAAGAGTGTTTAGTGCAGCCGGTCACCTTGTCAGCGATCGGCGTAGGAGGTTACTTCCAGAAAATGTGGTGAAGATGATGTTCATCAAAATCAATTATACATTTCTCCAGGAAGACATTTACCAGCAGTTGCCTCCAGAAAGTACACAGGGACCTGTGATGGTGGATTCTAGTGGGGACGAATTAATAATCTGTGAGGAGGAGGATGTACATGCAGTAAGGGGTGAGGAATCGGAGGATGAGGATGAGGACGACATCTTGCCTCTGTAGAGCCAGTTTGTGCAAGGAGAGATGAATTGCTTCTTTTTTGGTGGGGGGATTAATTGCTTCTTTTTTTGTGGGGGCCCAAACAAACCAATCATTTTAGCCACAGTCGTGTTGCAGACCCTGTCGCTGAAATGATTGGTTTGTTAAGGTGTGCATGTCCTGTTTATACAACATAAGGGTGGGTGGGAGGGCCCAAGGACAATTCCATCTTGCACCTTTTATTTTTTTCTTTGCATCATGTGCTTTTTGGGGCCTAGTTTTTAACAGTGCCATCCTGTCTGACAGTGCAGTGCCACACCTAGATGGGCCAGGTGTTTGTGCTGTACACTTGTGTTGCTTAGCTTAGTCACCCAGCGACCTCGGTGCACCTCTTTTTGTTCTTTGCATAATGTGCTCTTTGGGGCCTAGTTTTTAAACTGCCATCCTGTCTGCCACTGCAGTGCCAACCCTAAATGGGCCAGGTGTTTGTGCCGCCCACTTGGGTCGCTTAGCTTAGTCATCCCGCGACCTCGGTGCAACCTTTTGGCCTAAAAACAATATTGTGAGGTGTTCAAAATAGACTGGAAATGAGTGGATATGAATGTTATTGAAGTTAATAATACAGTAGGATCAAAATTACCCCCAAATTCTGTGATTTTAGCTATTTTTATGTTTTTTCAAAAATCATCCAGATTCAAAACCAAAACCCCAAAGGGTGGTTTTGGCAAAACTAATCCAGATCCAAAACACGAGCGAGGATCCAGATCCAAAACACAAAACACGAAAAAGTGCCCGCCGCACATCTCTAGTATCCAGCATAATGTTATAATGTATATTATATTCTTAACATTTTCAGTTATTGACATCTTATCTTAAAATTTACTCACTTTACCCCAATGAGTAACTGTGCCACTCATGGTCAGGGGTAAAACATGCAGGGGGCAGTGCAGCAATTCTGTGTCTCTTTTATTAGAGCTAAAACAATTTAGAAAATATTTACTTACTGAGTCATTGCCCAAGTCTTTGATAACTTCCACGCTAGCACCATACTTCTTTACCTTCTTCTATACAAATGTTTGGGTATGTTAGAGACTTGCTGAAAAGGGTGGTATTCATGTGACCAGCGGTCAGAAGAACGATGGTCACATGACCTCCCCCAACATCCCGTCCCCTCACTATTCCGACGGTCGGCATGCCGACCAACAGGGACTATTTCCAGTCTTGGGTGTCCATGTCACCCATAGAGTGGGAATAGAACCCACAAGGGGCTTCCTGCACTCGCCCCTCCCCGCCGGGATTCCGGCATCGGTATGCTGACCGCCGGTCTCTTGACTGTCGGTCAGCTATACCACACCCGTTGAAAAATATGAGATGGCAGCAGACAATGTACAGTACGTAGGGGGTACTTGCCCCTATGACAAAAGTTGAATGGAAATGGAAACACCATTTATTTTCTGGAAAATTAACCAGGACAAGAACCGTATGGCATGTTAATAGGAGAACATACATAAGATAAAGGACACAAATAAAGCAGGGTCCAGGGTGCTGGCAATATGGCAGTGGGCGGCAGGTAGTATTAGAAGTGGAGGCAGGATACATGAGCCCAAGCAAAGGAAACAGCCAACTAACTTGGAGATACAAGTTACAAACAAGAGATACAGTAAAAGCAGGGGGGAAATATACAAGCTAGCAGAACAGGAAGTGAACACTTTTAAATAGAGAGACTAGGTGGAGCTTTTAAAGTGAAAGGAGATACTGTATGCCACTTTTATACAACTAGAGGGACTGGAAACACAACTGGAAACACAAAATTAACAAAAATCATTGGAATCAGGAAAATCAAATCAGACACTGTGCATTCCATTATTTAATGTGATCATAAGAAGAATAACGACAATACATTTCAGTAATCCTATTTACTGACTTTCTTACTTTCCCTAGCCAAGGTAAGAAATATCTTCACGGGCAATATTCATTGGAGCTCTTATTAAAGTTTGTTGTGCCACAGCACATCAATGGGAAAATGGGGACACAGTAATTAAGGGGATCCTGGGATGGGAAATGTCAACACAACTCAGCATTTTATTTAAAAGAAAATTTACCTAGCAAAGGAAAAGCAGTGTCCCTTGGCCACGCCACTTATATCACAAATAAAGGGCTTCTGTATGGAACAATCTCCATCTCTATAGTTGCAGGGCTTGATCACCACTTGCTTAAATAGCCCAGTCCTTCCAGCAATAACTATCTATCTGTGTTGCACAAACTCAGTCCTTTAGCACAGATAAGTATCTTATCCTTGCGTTTAAACTGCTCTGGAGCACAAACATTTCTCTTGAACTTGTAATAAACTCAGTCCTGGTTTATGGGTCTTCGCTGGTATAATATGCGCTGCTGACTGCACCTGTCTTAATCACTGGATATTTTGTAACACAGGTGGTAGAGGCTGAAAAGTACACTTGTCTGTGGCTCGCTGTCAGTTTCAAACAGTACTCACTCAGACCCAGGGAACGGGATTCCAAGTTGGCTATTACCACTGTAATGGCTCCTCACTCTCTCTCAAGATGGCAGCGTGGTCCGCGCCTATCACCAGGCATGGCGTCGTCTAGTCCTCTGGCTGCGGCATCTCAACACCCGCTCTCCGGCAACACTCCCAGGCAACACTCCGCTGCTCCCCTTAACAGAGCAGCTCTCGCCGCCCAGCATCCTGCAGCTCTCTCCAGTTTACAGCTCCTGCTCTGCTCCGTGTTCATCTGTCACCCACCATACTCTCCACCTTCTTCTTCCCAGCACTCTGCTTCTCCCAGCAGCCTCTTGCCAATCCGCTTTCTCTCCTCAGGCCAAGTGACCAGACCCATTGCTGCAGTTAACTCCTCCTGCCCCAGCACTTCTCCTGCTGCTGCAGAGCTCTAACAAAGGTTTCTTATAGGGGCATACCCACACACAGTTCCTGGGTATCAAACATCTGCATAGGACCCCATTGAGAGTACCAACTTATTATATAGAGGAAACAAGTGGGATATAAACACAAGCAAAGGTGAAGTGAAAAGGAAAAAAATAGGGAGGACACGTTTTGCTGGCAAATGCAGATAAATAAAGCTAGGCGACGGGTTCAGTATGATATCCCGATCGACGGGATGCCAATGGTCAGAATAGCGACAGCGGCGTCCCGACCGTCAGGATCCCGACAGGTCCATGGAAGGTACCCTAACCCTCCCCTGCCCCCTACCCTAACCCTCCCTTATGGGTGCCTAAACCTAACCCTCCCCGGTGGTGCCTATCCCTAACCTTCCCTGGTGGTGCCTTACTCTAACCTTCCCTTCCCAGCTGCCTAAACCTAACCCTCCTTGCTTGGTGACTATCCCTAACCTCCCCTTCTAAGTGGCTAATCCTAACCCTCCCTCCTCGGTACATAAGCTTACCTTTCCCGTCCTTGCACCCTAACCCCCTTCTAACGCTTAAACCTATCCTTACCCTCCCCCTGTGCACAATGCGAGCACGACCCACTGGAAGAAAAAACGGGATTCTGGCTGTTGGTATTTTGACGCCGAGATCCAGACTGCCGTCAGGATTTAGTCACCGTCCTTAGAGATATTAACTGCATCACGGAGACAGATATAGTTGATGGGCCAGTCAGCAGCAAAGACATGGGTACACAAGTGGGCAATGGGCATTTTGTCATGCGAAGCGGTGGTATAGACAACAGACAGATACAGCATTAAGCAACAGGCAGCAGGCAAATAACAGTGAAGAGATAATTAGCAAAGTGCACAGGTACTGTAAAAGGAACAAGGTGAAATCTGAGGCGAAGAGCAGTTTAAAGGGACACATTAAACAAATCAACAGGATAATGTAGAAACCCACTTTTTTTCCCTATGTTGCTCTGTAATGGTTATTTGCATGTTTGGTACTGCAATATATATATATATACACACACACACATACACACACACACACACACACACACACACACACACACACATATATATATATTTAAACCTGGGAGACATCTGTATGGAGTCTATATATCGTGATTGTCCTGAATCTGTTGTTTCCCTGAATAAATAGTTCTTGCATATTAATGGGAAAGGAAATTTAAAATTACCATTGTTTCATTCTTTTGGCAGGATGTAATGATGTCCGAGTTCGGTGGCCATGCGGGATGCCGGCCGAACTCGGACAATTTTTTAAAGGAGTAATCATGTACAAGGCCAAACCACAAAAAAAAAAATGTCTGAGTTTGGCCGGCATCCTGCAAGGCTGCTGAACTTGGACTTCTTTACACAGAGCCGGCCCTAACTAATATGATGCCCTAGGCAGGATTTTGGCTGGTGCCCCCTAGCACCGCCGCCAGTTCTGCTGGATATGCCTGGCATGAATCAGCTGGCAGCTCTGCTAACCTCGGGCGCCTTTTGTTTATGAAAATGCATCTTATTTGCATTACTTTGTGGCTAGGATGCACAAGCAGCTTCTGCTGATTAAAATGATATGCAGCATTCCTATATTCTGTGTGCGACCGCGTCTGTATCTGCATACGAAATGCTACATTACAGTGATTTCCAGGAATACACTGTAACGTATGCAGATACAGCCACAGTCACACACAGAATATAGGCATGCCGCATATCATTTTAATCAGCAGAAGATGCTGGTGCCCCTAAGCATACTGAATGCCCTAGGCATTTGCCTAGTTTGCCTATGCCTAAGGCCGGCTCTGTCTTTACATCCCGCCCATTATGTTTTGTGAAAGTGCAAAAAGCCCACTTACCGTCTTTGTGTTTCCGTGGTACCCTTATTATCATAAAGAGAGGAGACATATTAAAGGTGCAATGTAAACAGAGGCTGGTCCATATAAGGAGATAAACTTCTAATATACAGTACAAGATGAAAAGATTCCTGGGTAAATTAAGGCAGTACAGATGTTCCGTAAGGATCCAATTGTTTGGGATTGTAGGGACCGTTGACTTAAATCTGTTTGTGAATGTATAGTGTATTCTGCCTGATTTACTTCTAATCTATTTAAATATGATGTGAGTCAAAAGTAACAGCGATTAAAACTTTGTTGTCACCTTTTTACACACACTCAAAAAAAATATGGAATTAAAATGCAAAGTTGTTCTTTACATTAAGCACTGTGGAGGTGACCTTAATCTTCACAGAATCTGTGTGTTAATTAATATTAGAGATGTGTGCCAGACCATTTTTGCTGGATTTGGCTCTGATTCCTCATCCAGTTGTGGATTTGCCAAACCGTCGTAACTGGATTTGGATTTTTTTTTAAATTACAAAAAAGCTAAAATCACATAATTTGGGCTATAATTTACTGTAAATTTTTACCACCTCACAGCTCACAATATTGCTTTCGCCAAAATTGGCCAAAGGCTGCAGTGAGCTGGCTGGTTACTAAGCGACAGAGCAGCAGCACAAACACACAGCAGTTTACAGCACATCTATGAAACATTATTATAGCATATTGGGGTGCAGCGCACAGAACAGTACAAAAAAATAGGTTTATATTTTTATTTTATTTTTTGAACTCTCAGCTCGGTTCAAAATGCGTGGAGTCACTGGGCTTGGAACAAAGTGCACGGGGGTAAAGCGCACCAAGCAGTACAAACAATAGATCTATATCCAATACTGTGCAAAAGTTTTAGGCAGGTGTGGAAAAAATGCTGCAAAGTAAGCATGCTTTCAATAAGGGGAAATAGAATGCTTTCCATGTAAGGGGAATAGAGAAGTTTCCAAAAAAAAAAAGTCTCACAGGGAGGAAAAGTGAGGAGGAGTGTTCTCACGAGTGGAAGATTAGCTTTGTATTGATAGCCACAGAGACCAGACCTATAGAAAAAACACATATCTGATTATGGAAATTGTACTGTATGTTATTTTTTTCCAATGGCTGCAGCATGCAAACTTTTTTTGAGTTTCTGGGAGTATGATGGCAGTGTGGGTTTTTCCAATTCCTAGCTAGTGCACACACACGAACAGAAGAGCAATTTATGTTGTGGAGATAAAAAGAAAATTCATGGTCCCTTCTAAATAGGAGATTCCAGCACAGAATCCAGAAGGACCATATCCCAAAATGGGGTCATTATTGAGCATGTCTGTTACAACAATACCAGTAGAGAGGCGATAAGACCTTTAGAACTGCTCCCTAAGGTCCACACTTATAGCAACTCACCATTCCTTTAAAGATAGACATGATTACCGGTACCCAGATGCCAACAGATCCTAACATAAGGTTAAGAATAGACAAAACTAAGAAGGACCACTGTTATGAGCCGCGGCTGTGGCTCATTCCTATGTTTCATTTTGGTTATGTATTTTATGTTATACTTCTGTTTATGTTCCCCGTGGGTGTCATGGGGTGCTCGGAGCTCACCCTTAAGGAGAGGATACTGTTATGAACCACAGGTAGTGGTTCATTCCTATTTTATGTTTATAGTTCTCTTGCAGGCCAGGATTTCCTTTTGCTCTGGACTCACTTCATAACATCTCCCTTGTTCTGAGCACCAGGAACCTAACATTATCACCAGCCATACCGCAAAAAAGAAATAAAACTTTTTTCTTTTTTGGCCCAGTCCAGTGTCTAGTCTAGAATCCAGTCCGGTGTTTAGAATCCAGTCCTGTCTAGAATTCAGTGTGCAGAATCCAGTCCGGTGTTTAGAATCCAGTCCTGTCTAGAATTCAGTGTGCAGAATCCAGTCCGGTGTTTAGAAATCCAGTCCTGTCTAGAACTCAGAGTGCAGAATCCAATCCGGTATTAAAAAAAAAAAAAAAATCCAGTCTTGTTTTGTCTAGTTTAAAAATTCAGTCTTGCCTTGTCTAGTCTTGCCTTGTCTAGTCTTGCCTTGTCTTGTCTAGTTTTAAATCCTCCTATGTCTACTATGCAAGCCCTGCAGGCATCTCTCTTAGCCCTGAACTCTGCTTTCAGTGCTTTGAGACCTGAGCGACTAGAAGTTTTGCAGCAATCCTTAAAGCAACTGCAAAACCTTCTGACTAAAATCTTGCTCATCTTGCCAGAAGTCGTTGAGAGTACATCTATCTCTAAAGAGACTCTTGTTCACAGTATGGTGACAAGAGAATCCTCTGGTTTAATTGAAGAGAAAAGGTTTAAAAGTTTTCTGCGGCCCAGGCTCTCAGAAGAGGAGCGTCTGCGTCGCAGAAACTTAAACTTATGCCTATATTGTGGGGGTTTAGGCCACTATCTGCAGACCTGTGAGTTGCGCAAGCCAAAGTGTGGTGACAAGTCTTGCCCTCTGGCCAAGCTGAGTCAGGATACAAGACCTACTCCTGTCTCTACTGTGGCAGAGGTACTTTTCACACAACCCACACTAAAAAGCTCTCTATCCTATAATTGGGGTCCTTGGGCAAGGGAGCCCCATTATAGATTCAGGAATCAAAAGAGAATGTTTCTCTCCTCTCTTGATTTTCCTGTTCAAGCAGAGTTGCACACCCCTGGAGTGGTGCCCGATGCCCAGGGTCCTGGAGTGGTGCCCGATGCCCAGGGTCCTGGAGTGGTGCCCGATGTCCAGGGTCCTGGAGTGGTGCCCGATGCCCAGGGTCCTGGAGTGGTGCCCGATGCCCAGAGTCCTGGAGTGGTGCCCGATGCCCAGAGTCCTGGAGTGGTGCCCGATGCCCAGGGTCCTGGAGTGGTGCCCGATGCCCAGGGTTCTGGAGTGGTGCCCGTTGTCCAGGGTCCTGGAGTGGTGCCCGTTGCCCAGGGTCCTGGAGTGGTGCCTGTTGCCCAGGGTCCTGGAGTGGTGCCCGATGCTCAGGATCTTGGAGCGGTACCCAATGCCCAGAGTGCTGGAGCAGTACCCAATGCCCAGAGTGCTGGAGCGGTACCCGATGCCCAGAGTGCTGGAGCGGTACCCGATGCCCAGAGTGCTGGAGCGGTACCCGATGCCCAGAGTGCTGGAGCGGTACCCGATGCCCAGAGTGCTGGAGCGGTACCCAATGCCCAGAGTGCTGGAGCGGTACCCGATGCCCAGAGTGCTGGAGCGGTACCCGATGCCCAGAGCGCTGGAGCGGTACCCGATGCTCTAGGTTATAGAGGGACGTCAAATTTTATAGCTCAGGTGTCCTTACCAGAAGGGGTCTCAGAAGCTGTTACCCCAGGTAGGGACTTGAAAAGCGCAACCCCAGAAAGGGGATCTGAAACCATAGTTCTAGAAGGGAACTCGAGAAGTAAAACCCCAGAAGGGATCTTTGAAGTAATATCCCCAAGTGGGGTCTCGAGAGACGCAGCCTCAAAAAGGGTCTAGAGGTCGCTTCCACAGGAAAGAACTTAAGAGGCATAGCATTTGTGGAGGTTCTGAAGGTTATAGCTTCAGCAAAAGCCCCGGAAGTCATAGTCCCGGGAGAAGTTTCGATAATTATCGACTCAGAGAGGGAGGCCAATGGCTCAGTCCCAGTGAGGGAAGCCGATGGCTCGGTCCCAGTGGGGGAGGCCGACGGCTCGGTCCCAGTAAAAGAATTAGAGGTGCTGACCCCAGCGGGGTTTCCGAAGGTCACTGCCCCGGGTGGGGTTCAGAAAGTCACTACCCCGGGTGGGGTTCAGAAAGTTACTGCCCCGGGTGGGGTTCAGAAAGTTACTGCCCCGGGTGGGGTTCAGAAAGTCACTGCCCCGGGTGGGGTTCAGAAAGTCACTGTCCCGGGTGGGGTTCAGAAAGTCACTGCCCCAGGTGGGGTTCAGAGAGTCTCAGCCTCGAGTAAGGTCAATAGTGAGTGACCAGGTTCTAGCAAAGCACTCTAGTCAGTCAGATGGGAAGGAAACAGATCCTGACTCTGTTGATATCTCAACATCCATAATCTTTGATGGGGACTTAGTCCAATTTCTGGCGCTTTACAAACACTATTACATCATTATGTTGTCTAGACCATTTCTGGGCATCACTTCAGAGAACCTAGTGCTTTATCTGATATATTCCTTTAGAGGAGAGCCTTTTGAGTGGGCGACCAGCCTAATGAAAGCTGAAGATCCCATTCTTCAGGATCCCCCAGCATTCAGTGATGCTGTTATTAAAAGATATGGTTCCAAAGAAATTGGTTCAGGTTCCTCTAAGTCACCAGTCTTGTCTGCTGAGAGTCCACCAAATACTGTAAACTCGGCACAAGATTCTCAGCCCGTTGTTTTGACTGCAGGATGTGCTTTTCTGTCTTCTTCTTCTAATAGGAGTACTTTGCCTGAAAGTTCAGTTCCCAACGGTAAGAAACCCATTTCTGATTTGAACGCAGCCTTGCTGGGTGGTACCATCAGTTCAGACAATGTTTGGGGAATTACCTTGGTCAGACCTAAAGAGCTTTGTAAAAAGAAGAAAAAGAAATAATTTTTGCCTTGATAAAAAAAAAAAATGATTTTTTTTTTCCTTGTCTTGTGTCCAGTGGCCACCGTCAAGGGGAGGGCACTGTTACAAGCTGTTGTTACAGCTTGTTTCTGTTTTCTTGTCTGTTAGACCAGTGTGTCAGGTTTTTTTTTTTGTATCCCTTGTTTTGGATAGTCTGAATTTTGGGGTCCTTTGACCCCTCCTCAAGGGGGGGTAATGTTATGAGCCGCGGCTGTGGCTCATTCCTATGTTTCATTTTGGTTATGTATTTTATGTTATACTTCTGTTTATGTTCCCCGTGGGTGTCATGGGGTGCTCGGAGCTCACCCTTAAGGAGAGGATACTGTTATGAACCACAGGTAGTGGTTCATTCCTATTTTATGTTTATTGTTCTCTTGCAGGCCAGGATTTCCTTTTGCTCTGGACTCACTTCATACCATCTCCCTTGTTCTGAGCACCAGGAACCTAACAACCACTTTGTGTTAAGTGGGTAATACTATAAACTAGCTGTTGATATATGTGCAGACTGGAGACTATAAGGTGGCAGAACACTAGGTCAATATACAAACTGGGGTCAGGGCTGGTGGCAGACAAAGTAGGTAAGTATACAATCCTATGTCAAAACTAGTGGCAGACAGACTAGGTCAGTGTATAATCTGGGATCAGGGCTGGCAGCAGACAAAGTCAGTCAGTATATAATCAGCATCAGGGGCTGTTGACAGACATAAGCAAACTCCAGAAACAGGCCAAGGTCAGGGCAGGAAAGTGTAACAAGATCCAAAATACAAATTGAAGATCCAGCAAAATACAGCACCACAATAACTATTACCAACACAAGTGTAGCAGCGTCAGCTATTTAAATCCACAGGAGACAAAGAGTTGAGGTCTTTAATCCAATCCATTCCTATTGAGTGAATCATGGCACTTGGGAGAGAGAGGTGACCTAGGGGAGAAAAGTACAGTATACAGTCAGATTTCCCATAACACCCAACTTAGAAGCCAGAAGAGCTGTGACATCAGAATGCATGCCACTACTGTCTTTAAATTATATATGTCTGCGCTATTAACGGAGGTTCTGACAGAGCAGCTCTGTAAATGTTTTTTTTGTATATGTAATGATATAAATAACAGAGCGCTTGTAATCCATGTGTAAATGCAAAACCTGTGAAGTGAAAAGAATTATAAATTAGGTTGTATGTTTTCAGTTGTTTAAAAGTCAACAGTTTAAAATAAAAGGGTTCGCTGGTTCCCTTGTGCTGCTTTCTCAGTCTGCCCGTTGGCAGCAGGTGATAGACTTGCGTCTCTTGCTGTCTGTGGGTGTTGTCTCTATCGTGCGCTACCAATGCGTTTTGGGTGTCATGCCCTTTCTCAAGGATAGCACAGATGGCACAAAGTCTCCTTTTTATTTGTGAAAACTTTAATCAATTGATAAAAACAGAAGTTGTATTCCATGTTAAAAAAAAGGCTGCTGCCTTGTGTTCTCTTTTAAGGGATAGTCTCCATTTTGGTTTGGTAATGCGGATTCTATGTAACAATGATGGTTTCCTAGGTCAGTTCAAAAATCATATATGTGTGACATGTTATATATTTTTATATTTCTATGTGTTAAGAAAATGAAATAAGAATTAAATATACATAAATAAAAGATGGAAGAGGTTTTTTTTTTATTATAAAAACGCGTTGAGTTCAATATCAATATTTAATCCCAACAGATTTAATGTATTCATGTGATCCCAACGGATATATCACATGAATTTAAAGAGGCAAAGTTTGTGCAAAGGAAACTGCTGCTGGAGGTCCTTAAATAAATAATATTTAAATAGCATAATAAATAGTCCTCCATTTTATTATATTGCTACATCCAAATGGAAATCCAGCCAAGAAAATGTATGCTGGGTCTGTTAAGAAGGTGGGGTCTGTCAAGGGGTGCGGGATCCCTCCTCATAGGGACTGATACGCCCACTTTCAGTGTCTATAGATGCTGCAATCATGCTTTGTGCTCCTTTAGATGCCACCATTGGTTGCACCATTGAAACTTTCACCATCCCTATGCTAGGTGCAGATCATATGTCTGCATATGGCCTACATTGTGAGCAATTCAGCATCTCTATACACACCCACTTTCAGCAACACACCCATACTAGGTTTTATCTGCGACTGAATAGCCAGCCCTCTGTACCCACCTTGGAATGCCCAACACATTTCTAATAACACTTCTGTGTTCATCTGAATCTGTACTGCAACATTCTACAAACACTATCGGAATGCATGCATGATGCAACTCAAATGTATGCACAGACAAAAAAAACATTGTACGAGAAAAAAAATAAAACATATTGGCCCCCAAAAGAAGAAAAACAGGGTGAGTTGTGTATGTCTGGGGCTGTGGGTAGGGTATGCTCTGGAGACTGGGGTTTTGGTTAGGGTGGGTACTGTGCTGGGGTTGTGTAGGCTTTACCGGTGGCTGGAATCCCGGTGATCAGCATCCCAACGCCGGGATTCCGGCCACAGAATGCCGGCAGGGGGGTGGGGTTGGGTGGTGCAGCAGAACAAAGCCCCTTGCAGGCTCGCTGCACTTGCCATGCTGGGGGGCTCGGTGGCGAGCTGTGCTCACCACAGGTTGTATTCCCACTCTATAGGAATAGTCCCTTTTAGTCGGCATGCCGACTGTCAGGATTTTCAGTGGGAGGGGATGTAGGTGGAGGTATTGTGACCGACCGCCAGTCACATACTGTAACTGCATTCCCTGTACTGTGTAGCCACTCAGGCCATGGAGTAGGGCTGGTTAGCCTACGTACAAACAATTGCAACACTGGTATACAGGGAGGATAAACTTTGCTGATTCATCATTGGATACATAAAAAATATAATTTTAATTAACACAGCAGTAGCTTGACATGGAATTAAAAGACAGTAAATACAGTACACTTAAAAGCAACCACTAATTAATCTGAGCAAACAGTACAGTATATTTTTATTTATTTACAGTTTCTTATATAGCGCAGCATGTTCCCTCACAATTGGAAAAAACAGTGAAAAGACAAAGTGGGTAATAACAGACATATGTCCTTATATATAAAAACAATTAATAAGTCAGACAGCGTATACAGTATATAATAAGAAAAAAATACTTTTGAGCAGCCCTGAATTAGTGACCATCCAACAATCAGTAGCATTTGAAATCCAGCAATTTGCAGCATTTTTTTTTTGCATTATACCCAGGCCTGCCATCAGAAATTGTGGGTCCCGGGACTGACAAAAAAAAAAAAACATTCTGCGGCACCACTCCACCCCTATGTGATGTCATACATTGTGATGTTACATATAGGTTTAGCATTGCGGACCTACAGGAACAGTTCACAGAGAGCGGATGCACAGCGAAGACTTGTTTTAAGAAGTCCTCCCTGTGCATCAGCCTACTGTTGTTTTATAGCCTGGTGCAGCTCTCCAGATATTGGCGGTAGGAGCCAGGGGTGGGCCCTCCTCTCTTTAAGGGCCCGGAACACCTGTCCCCACAGTCTCCCCCTGATGGCTGCCCTGATTATACCCCGCTGGATATCCACCTCTCCTGCAATGAGAATGTACTGTATAAGCAGCATGATGGCGAGAATTGGTGGACAAAAGTACCTGTAAGTTAGTAGACAGCAGTCCCGTCCATGCTGCAGCATGGACAGCCCACAGTGCATACACTGAAAAGCTGAATCCTTGCTCCCACGGAGGAGGAGTATAGCAGTAATTACAGAAAATGCTGCAGTGGGCTTGTCACCTACATAGCCAGAGCCTGCAGGTCCACACATTCTGTTACCACTGCTCCCGGCCATCGGCATCCAAAAGGGTCGCTAGCCGGAGCAGATGACAGCTTCTAGTTTGTATTCCTCAATGGAAAGCAAATCCCAGAAGCACAGCAGCCCGCACTGGCCAAAATATGAATCAGCCAGGGCCGGTAGGCAGTGTGAGCCGGCTAGGCGTGGGGGGAGGGGCATGGGTCCGGCCAAGCAGGAAATTGTGTATTCTTAAAGAGGGAGTAACTTTAAAACTATGGGTGATAGAAAGATTCTAAGAGCATTTTTTATATCAACGTAGAAAATGCATATGTAATACTACCTGAGGTTACCAGTGTAATCAGATTGGCAATAATCTATCAGATGACAATAACCTACCTGCTCCTAGCACAGCCACATCACAAATGATATTCTTGTCTACAAACTGCCACTCTAGAGCAACTTCCTATTGAGGGGGAGATGCCTTACAGAGGATAAAGTGTAGAGAGAGAATTTATCAGTCATCTTCTAACTGCCATATTACAGGCTGTGGGGTCTATTCATGGTAGTGATGAGCGCCTGAAATTTTTTGGGTTTTGTGTTTTGGTTTTGGGTTCGGTTCCGCGGCCGTGTTTTGGGTTCGACCGCGTTTTGGCAAAACCTCACCGAATTTTTTTTGTCGGATTCGGGTGTGTTTTGGATTCGGGTGTTTTTTTCAAAAAACCCTAAAAAACAGCTTAAATCATAGAATTTGGGGGTCATTTTGATCCCATATTATTATTAACCTCAAAAACCATAATTTCCACTCATTTTCAGTCTATTATGAATACCTCACACCTCACAATATTATTTTTAGTCCTAAAATTTGCACCGAGGTCGCTGGATGACTAAGCTAAGCGACCCTAGTGGCCGACACAAACACCTGGCCCATCTAGGAGTGGCACTGCAGTGTCACGCAGGATGTCCCTTCCAAAAAACCCTCCCCAAACAGCACATGACGCAAAGAAAAAAAGAGGCGCAATGAGGTAGCTGTGTGAGTAAGATTAGCGACCCTAGTGGCCGACACAAACACCGGGCCCATTTAGGAGTGGCACTGCAGTGTCACGCAGGATGTCCCTTCCAAAAAACCCTCCCCAAACAGCACATGACGCAAAGAAAAAAAGAGGCGCAATGAGGTAGCTGTGTGAGTAAGATTAGCGACCCTAGTGGCAGACACAAACACCGGGCCCATCTAGGAGTGGCACTGCAGTGTCACGCAGGATGGCCCTTCCAAAAAACACTCCCCAAACAGCACATGACGCAAAGAAAAAAAGAGGCGCAATGAGGTAGCTGACTGTGTGAGTAAGATAAGCGACCCTAGTGGCCGACACAAACACCGGGCCCATTTAGGAGTGGCACTGCAGTGTCACGCAGGATGTCCCTTCCAAAAAACCCTCCCCAAACAGCACATGACGCAAAGAAAAAAAGAGGCGCAATGAGGTAGCTGTGTGAGTAAGATTAGCGACCCTAGTGGCCGACACAAACACCGGGCCCATCTAGGAGTGGCACTGCAGTGTCACGTAGGATGTCCCTTCCAAAAAACCCTCCCCAAACAGCACATGACGCAAAGAAAAAAAGAGGCGCAATGAGGTAGCTGTGTGAGTAAGATTAGCGACCGTAGTGGCCGACACAAACACCGGGCCCATTTAGGAGTGGCACTGCAGTGTCACGCAGGATGTCCCTTCCAAAAAACCCTCCCCAAACAGCACATGACGCAAAGAAAAAAAGAGGCGCAATGAGGTAGCTGTGTGAGTAAGATTAGCGACCCTAGTGGCCGACACAAACACCGGGCCCATCTAGGAGTGGCACTGCAGTGTCACGCAGGATGTCCCTTCCAAAAAACCCTCCCCAAACAGCACATGACGCAAAGAAAAAAAGAGGCGCAATGAGGTAGCTGTGTGAGTAAGATTAGCGACCGTAGTGGCCGACACAATCACCGGGCCCATTTAGGAGTGGCACTGCAGTGTCACGCAGGATGTCCCTTCCAAAAAACCCTCCCCAAACAGCACATGACGCAAAGAAAAAAAGAGGCGCAATGAGGTAGCTGTGTGAGTAAGATTAGCGACCCTAGTGGCCGACACAAACACCGGGCCCATCTAGGAGTGGCACTGCAGTGTCACGCAGGATGGCCCTTCCAAAAAACCCTCCCCAAACAGCACATGACGCAAAGAAAAAAAGAGGCGCAATGTGGTAGCTGACTGTGTGAGTAAGATAAGCGACCCTAGTGGCCGACACAAACACCGGGCCCATTTAGGAGTGGCACTGCAGTGTCACGCAGGATGTCCCTTCCAAAAAACCCTCCCCAAACAGCACATGACGCAAAGAAAAATAAAAGAAAAAAGAGGTGCAAGATGGAATTGTCCTTGGGCCCTCCCACCCACCCTTATGTTGTATAAACAAAACAGGACATGCACACTTTAACCAACCCATCATTTCAGTGACAGGGTCTGCCACACGACTGTGACTGATATGACGGGTTGGTTTGGACCCCCCCCAAAAAAGAAGCAATTAATCTCTCCTTGCACAAACTGGCTCTACAGAGGCAAGATGTCCACCTCATCATCATCCTCCGATATATCACCGTGTACATCCCCCTCCTCACAGATTATCAATTCGTCCCCACTGGAATCCACCATCTCAGCTCCCTGTGTACTTTGTGGAGGCAATTGCTGCTGGTCAATGTCTCCGCGGAGAAATTGATTATAATTCATTTTAATGAACATCATCTTCTCCACATTTTCTGGATGTAACCTCGTACGCCGATTGCTGACAAGGTGAGCGGCGGCACTAAACACTCTTTCGGAGTACACACTTGTGGGAGGGCAACTTAGGTAGAATAAAGCCAGTTTGTGCAAGGGCCTCCAAATTGCCTCTTTTTCCTGCCAGTATAAGTATGGACTGTGTGACGTGCCTACTTGGATGCGGTCACTCATATAATCCTCCACCATTCTTTCAATGGGGAGAGAATCATATGCAGTGACAGTAGACGACATGTCCGTAATCGTTGTCAGGTCCTTCAGTCCGGACCAGATGTCAGCATCAGCAGTCGCTCCAGACTGCCCTGCATCACCGCCAGCGGGTGGGCTCGGAATTCTGAGCCTTTTCCTCGCACCCCCAGTTGCGGGAGAATGTGAAGGAGGAGATGTTGACAGGTCGCGTTCCGCTTGACTTGACAATTTTCTCACCAGCAGGTCTTTCAACCCCAGCAGACTTGTGTCTGCCGGAAAGAGAGATCCAAGGTAGGCTTTAAATCTAGGATCGAGCATGGTGGCCAAAATGTAGTGCTCTGATTTCAACAGATTGACCACCCGTGAATCCTTGTTAAGCGAATTAAGGGCTCCATCCACAAGTCCCACATGCCTAGCGGAATCGCTCCGTGTTAGCTCCTCCTTCAATGTCTCCAGCTTCTTCTGCAAAAGCCTGATGAGGGGAATGACCTGACTCAGGCTGGCAGTGTCTGAACTGACTTCACGTGTGGCAAGTTCAAAGGGCAGCAGAACCTTGCACAACGTTGAAATCATTCTCCACTGCGCTTGAGACAGGTGCATTCCACCTCCTATATCGTGCTCAATTGTATAGGCTTGAATGGCCTTTTGCTGCTCCTCCAACCTCTGAAGCATATAGAGGGTTGAATTCCACCTCGTTACCACTTCTTGCTTCAGATGATGGCAGGGCAGGTTCAGTAGTTTTTGGTGGTGCTCCAGTCTTCTGTACGTGGTGCCTGTACGCCGAAAGGGTCCCGCAATTCTTCTGGCCACCGACAGCATCTCTTGCATGCCCCTGTCGTTTTTTAAATAATTCTGCACCACCAAATTCAAGGTATGTGCAAAACATGGGACGTGCTGGAATTTGCCCAGATTTAATGCACACACAATATTGCTGGCGTTGTCCGATGCCACAAATCCACAGGAGAGTCCAATTGGGGTAAGCCATTCCGCGATGATCTTCCTCAGTTGCCGTAAGAAGTTTTCAGCTGTGTGCGTATTCTGGAAAGCGGTGATACAAAGCGTAGCCTGCCTAGGAAAGAGTTGGCGTTTGCGAGATGCTGCTACTAGTGCCGCCGCTGCTGTTCTTGCGGCGGGAGTCCATACATCTACCCAGTGGGCTGTCACAGTCATATAGTCCTGACCCTGCCCTGCTCCACTTGTCCACATGTCCGTGGTTAAGTGGACATTGGGTACAGCTGCATTTTTTAGGACACTGGTGACTCTTTTTCTGAGGTCTGTGTACATTTTCGGTATCGCCTGCCTAGAGAAATGGAACCTAGATGGTATTTGGTACCGGGGACACAGTACCTCCAACAAGTCTCTAGTTGGCTCTGCAGTAATGATGGATACCGGAACCACGTTTCTCACCACCCAGGATGCCAAGGCCTCAGTTATCCGCTTTGCAGTAGGATGACTGCTGTGATATTTCATCTTCCTCGGAAAGGACTGTTGGACAGTCAATTGCTTGGTGGAAGTAGTAAAAGTGGTCTTACGACTTCCCCTCTGGGATGACCATCGACTCCCAGCAGCAACAACAGCAGCGCCAGCAGCAGTAGGCGTTACACAAAAGGATGCATCGGAGGAATCCCAGGCAGGAGAGGAATCATCAGAATTGCCAGTGACATGGCCTGCAGGACTATTGGCATTCCTGGGGAAGGAGGAAATTGACACTGAGGGAGTTGGTGGGGTGGTTTGCCTGAGCTTGGTTACAAGAGGAAGGGATTTACTGGTCAGTGGACTGCTTCCGCTGTCACCCAAAGTTTTTGAACTTGTCACTGACTTATTATGAATGCGCTGCAGGTGACGTATAAGGGAGGATGTTCCGAGGTGGTTAACGTCCTTACCCCTACTTATTACAGCTTGACAAAGGGAACACACGGCTTGACACCTGTTGTCCGCATTTCTGTTGAAATACCTCCACACCGAAGAGCTGATTTTTTTGGTATTTTCACCAGGCATGTCAACGGCCATATTCCTCCCACGGACAACAGGTGTCTCCCCGGGTGCCTGACTTAAACAAACCACCTCACCATCAGAATCCTCCTGGTCAATTTCCTCCCCAGCGCCAGCAACACCCATATCCTCCTCATCCTGGTGTACTTCAACACTGACATCTTCAATCTGACTATCAGGAACTGGACTGCGGGTGCTCCTTCCAGCACTTGCAGGGGGCGTGCAAATGGTGGAAGGCGCATGCTCTTCACGTCCAGTGTTGGGAAGGTCAGGCATCGCAACCGACACAATTGGACTCTCCTTGTGGATTTGGGATTTCGAAGAACGCACAGTTCTTTGCGGTGCTACTGCTTTTGCCAGCTTGAGTCTTTTCATTTTTCTAGCGAGAGGCTGAGTGCCTCCATCCTCATGTGAAGCTGAACCACTAGCCATGAACATAGGCCAGGGCCTCAGCCGTTCCTTGCCACTCCGTGTGGTAAATGGCATATTGGCAAGTTTACGCTTCTCCTCCGACAATTTTATTTTAGGTTTTGGAGTCCTTTTTTTACTGATATTTGGTGTTTTGGATTTGACATGCTCTGTACTATGACATTGGGCATCGGCCTTGGCAGACGACGTTGCTGGCATTTCATCGTCTCGGCCATGACTAGTGGCAGCAGCTTCAGCACGAGGTGGAAGTGGATCTTGATCTTTCCCTAATTTTGGAACCTCAACATTTTTGTTCTCCATATTTTAATAGGCACAACTAAAAGGCACCTCAGGTAAACAATGGAGAAGGATGGATACTAGTATACAATTATGAACGGACTGCCGAGTGCCGACACAGAGGTAGCTACAGCCGTGGACTACCGTACTGTACTGTGTCTGCTGCTAATATAGACTGGTTGATAAAGAGATGTACAGTAGTAGTATGTATGTATAAAGAAGAAAGAAAAAAAAACCTCGGGTAGGTGGTATACAATTATGGACGGACTGCCGAGTGCCGACACAGAGGTAGCTACAGCCGTGAACTACCGTACTGTACTGTGTCTGCTGCTAATATAGACTGGTTGATAAAGAGATGTAGTAGTATGTATGTATAAAGAAGAAAGAAAAAAAAACCACGGGTAGGTGGTATACAATTATGGACGGACTGCCGAGTGCCGACACAGAGGTAGCTACAGCCGTGGACTACCGTACTGTACTGTGTCTGCTGCTAATATAGACTGGTTGATAAAGAGATGTAGTAGTATGTATGTATAAAGAAGAAAGAAAAAAAAACCACGGGTAGGTGGTATACAATTATGGACGGACTGCCGAGTGCCGACACAGAGGTAGCTACAGCCGTGGACTACCGTACTGTACTGTGTCTGCTGCTAATATAGACTGGTTGATAAAGAGATGTAGTAGTATGTATGTATAAAGAAGAAAGAAAAAAAAACCACGGGTAGGTGGTATACAATTATGGACTTACTGCCGAGTGCCGACACAGAGGTAGCTACAGCCGTGAACTACCGTACTGTGTCTGCTGCTAATATAGACTGGTTGATAAAGAGATGTAGTAGTATGTATGTATAAAGAAGAAAGAAAAAAAAACCACGGGTAGGTGGTATACAATTATGGACGGACTGCCGAGTGCCGACACAGAGGTAGCTACAGCCGTGGACTACCGTACTGTACTGTGTCTGCTGCTAATATAGACTGGTTGATAAAGAGATGTAGTAGTATGTATGTATAAAGAAGAAAGAAAAAAAAACCACGGGTAGGTGGTATACAATTATGGATGGACTGCCGAGTGCCGACACAGAGGTAGCTACAGCCGTGAACTACCGTACTGTGTCTGCTGCGACTGGATGATAAATAATGATATAAAAAATATATATATATCACTACTGCAGCCGGACAGGTATATATTATATAATGACGGACCTGCTGGACACTGTCTGTCAGCAGAATGAGTTTTTTATAGAATAAAAAAAAAAACACCACACAAGTGAAGTCACACGACGAGTGTTTAACTTTTTCAGGCAATCACAATATAGTATACTACTAACTATACTGGTGGTCAGTGTGGTCAGGTCACTGGTCAGTCACACTGGCAGTGGCACTCCTGCAGCAAAAGTGTGCACTGTTTAATTTTAATATAATATGTACTCCTGGCTCCTGCTATAACCTATAACTGGCACTGCAGTGCTCCCCAGTCTCCCCCACAATTATAAGCTGTGTGAGCTGAGCACAGTCAGATATATATACATAGATGATGCAGCACACTGGGCTGAGCAGTGCACACAGATATGGTATGTGACTGAGTCACTGTGTGTATCGTTTTTTTCAGGCAGAGAACGGATATATTAAATAAAACTGCACTGTCTGGTGGTCACTGTGGTCAGTCACTAGTAAACTCTGCACTCTCTACACTTCTACAGTACTCCTAAGCTCCAGTAAATCAGGTCAATCTCTCTCTCTCTCTCTCTCTTCTAATCTAAATGGAGAGGACGCCAGCCACGTCCTCTCCCTATCAATCTCAATGCACGTGTGAAAATGGCGGCGACGCGCGGCTCCTTATATAGAATCCGAGTCTCGCGAGAATCCGACAGCGTCATGATGACGTTCGGGCGCGCTCGGGTTAACCGAGCAAGGCGGGAGGATCCGAGTCTGCTCGGACCCGTGAAAAAAACCATGAAGTTCGGGCGGGTTCGGATTCAGAGAAACCGAACCCGCTCATCTCTAATTCATGGAGCATTGAAAAGCCTTTTATCAGTGATAACAAGGCCTTTCACTGCTTCCTCCCATTCACAGAAGGGGTTACTCTGTATAAATCTTATATTTCTCCAGCGGTGCCCCAGCTCTGTGTCAGGATCGCTTCCCCACACACTAGGATTGGTAGAGCGATTCATAGAAGCATGCACAGCTCAGTTTTGCATTTCACTTCTCAAAAATTATTTGCCATTTTAGGATGGTGTAATCAGCCTGCTGAGGGGAGAACAGCAGAGAAGACTGCCACCCCTCAAACCTCCTCCCGGTTGTGAATTTCCATTTCTTTAGATAAACATTTAAATACCAGTGTTAATATATACTGCGGACACAAGATGCATCTTATTACCATATACGAAATTAGTGCGCTAAACGTCGCAGCACTATGTCCCTTAAGAGAAAGCAAGTAGCCGCAGACATGGTATACTGAGGTCCAACGCTCAGAGAGATATATATATATATATATATATATATATATGTATTTGATATTAAAAGGTATGCATACAAAATAACATATGTACAGTATATCATTCAGTATAACATGTATAAGCCTAGGTCAGTGGCATCACAAGGAGGGTGCGGCCCGTTCCCGGGTGTCACCTGCCGAGGGGTGACACCAAAAACTCCTGCTTCTGCTCAGTGATAGGAGCTGAGTGCTGCACTGTTACATTATGTGCAGCACTCAGCTCCTGTCACTGTGAAGGAGCCAGAACTGCAGACAGAGCACTCTCCGGGAGGCAGCGCACACCTCCTGAACCCCACAAGTGACTAAAAAAACAGGTGTCAGTTGGGACACGAAGCCCCACCCCCATTGGAGCCCCACCCTTACCACAAAGCCCCACCCTTTTTTTGGACCCCCAAGCAGCTAAAACGGGCGCTGGACTGTGAAGCCCTGCCCCTCGAGTAAAACTTCACCCCTTTCAGCAAAGCTCTGCCCCTTTTTCTCACCACCGCATCGGGTGTCAAGGAGGTAAGTGATGCCTCTGACCTAGGTAAGTGGTACAGAATTACAGTTACAAACGAAACAGATACAGCCAGTATACATCACCCTTTGCTCAGTGGACAGTCATCTCCATTTAGAATCAGCACCAACTGAGCTTCCTGGGTGAGGGAAAATACTTATATACTGTACTGTGTATTGCAGAAGGTACATGTGTGTCTTCTGCTATTGGTCCAGGAGTGGGAGGTTTCTCATTCATAGTGTGTGATAGGTCAGTTCATATGTAAACAATGTCCAGTTTGAAGATGCAGGTACAGGGATTAACCATTGGGATTCTCAGGAAGTCCTTTGTTCTCTTAGAATGTGACTTTATATTCATACATTTGGTCATAACTAATCGTTGCAATGTGCTACAATTTACCCATAGCTATCAAATTAATCCACACATTCTCCTGACCATTTTGACACTAAGCATGATATAATAAACTTGTTCCATCCCAATAATACATATATATCTGATTTTACACTCTATTATATAAATACAATATAATACAAGTCTGGTGCTGGACATGTTTTGTCTATGTGTAATTTATGTGTTGTATGAATATGTGTTTGTGTGCATCTTCTCAGTGATTGTGCCTTTTACCGTAAATACACCCACCACGCTGCAACATGCACGCCGTGCAACTCTATGCATGATGTACGGTAAAGAAGCATGGTACATCCATATATGTCAGTTGCGACCTTACGCCACCACAAAGAAGCCCCATATATGTGTGTAGTTTGTATTGTCTTCTTTTTCCGACTTCGACACAGTTGACCCCACTACTTCAGTGAGTCCAGCCAATCAGCAGGAGCCCAAGAAGTGATTGTTGTGCAATACTCTGGGCCATGTAGTTCCAGTACAGGGGGTTTTGAGATCCCCCACCTGTTGACTGGTGTAAATAGTAAAGAGTGATAGTAGAATACCTTGTACTACAGGGGAAGCCCGCAGTGCAGCAGAACCTTCACATCATCCTATAATCTCCCCACCTGGGTCCCCTTATGCCCATGTCCTAGCCACTGGTTGCAGGGTGTCATCAACACCCACTGTCCTCAGGACATCCTTACATTGGGCATCTTATGCATGCTGGTCAGGACCCTGACTTCTGCCAATGCCCCCCCCCCCTTAAACTCTCTCACTCACCCTCCTATCGCCCGCACAGTAAAGTAAGGCTGCATGTACTCCCGTGCTACCTACGCTGGTATGGAAGAGGCTGTAATCCGGGCTGGGCCAGCTGTATCTTTAAGTTGATGCTAGCTGGGTCCGAGGGGAGAGCAGCAACAGCGTCCAGTGTGGGTGGTGCAGAAGGGTCTGATAGAAGAGCGGCAGCAGAGTCCTGCAGTGTAACACACTGCTGAGTTGGATTGCTGCAGCAGAGGAGATGGTGTAAGCAGGCTCTTCTTAAAACTACTGTACTTGGAGGTTCCACCACTCAGCCCCCTGTGAACCACATGTGCAATCAGCCCTATACTTACCGAGATTAGGAGATTAGGATATTTTGGTGACCTGCTTGTCTACACGGCATTGTGGAGGGACTGACAGATAAGACCCCCTATTTACTATCCGCATTTAAATTGCAGTTGTAGTGTGATAATTTCCCCAAATTGTGAATTTAGTAAATATCACTTGAATGTATCAGAAATCTCTTGCAGGGACAGAGCATGCGAGAAAACTTTGTCCCTGCGAATCCCTCCGCACACTTCTCCCTGTATTTTTCAGAAAAAATACAGAAAGTGTTTCCTCGCATGTGCTCCCCGCTGTTGCTGCCTGTTTTCTTTCAACTCTCCTGTCCTCATAAGTACTTGCCCTGGCCCCTGTCACACGCCATAGGCGGCGTTCACCGCGCTTACCCCTGCGTACCTGCTGGTCTGTGTTGCGGCCTCCGCCTTCGGTGGTCCACGGGCTCTGGCGCCTGGCTGGCGCGGCCCCCGGCGGTTCCCCGGGGCAGGGGCGCCGCCATGACACCCGGCATCAGACTGTTCCGCCAATCCAGCGGAGGCAGGAGATTCAAAGGCAGATGCCGGGCAGCGCCTCGGCGCCTGAGTATCGTCTTTTCCCCTGAAGTGGATGCCAGTGCTTCTGTCCTCGGCGGATCTCTCTGCAGTTTACCCCAGTGTCTCCGGCATTTCCAGGTGTCAGTTGTTGCACAGCTTCCAGCGTTCCCAGCCGCTGCTGGGTTCCACTGCGCTCTAGTCACCAGTGCTTCTTGGAGTCAGCGTGGGCTGCAGGTTAAACGTCGCTCTCAAGTTATACAAGTCCTCAGTGTCTTTAACCCTCGCTCTCAAGTTATACAAGTCCTCAGTGTCTTTAACCCTCGCTCTCCAGTTATACAAATCCTCAGTGTCTTTGGCCACCGCTCTCAAGTTCTTCAAATCATAAGTGTCTTTAACCACCGCTCTCAAGTTCTTCAAATCATCAGTGTCTTTAACCACCGCTCTCAAGTTCTTCAAATCATCAGTGTCTTTAACCACTAGTGATGAGCACCGGAAATTTTTCGGGTTTTGTGTTTTGGTTTTGGGTTCGGTTCCGCGGCCGTGTTTTGGGTTCGAACGCGTTTTGGCAAAACCTCACCGAATTTTTTTTGTCGGATTCAGGTGTGTTTTGGATTCGGGTGTTTTTTTCAAAAAACCCTAAAAAACAGCTTAAATCATAGAATTTGGGGGTCATTTTGATCCCAAAGTATTATTAACCTCAATAACCATAATTTCCACTCATTTTCAGTCTATTCTGAACACCTCACACCTCACAATATTATTTTTAGTCCTAAAATTTGCACCGAGGTCGCTGGATGGCTAAGCTAAGCGACCCAAGTGGCCGACACAAACACCTGGCCCATCTAGGAGTGGCACTGCAGTGTCACGCAGGATGGCCCTTCCAAAAAACACTCCCCAAACAGCAGCACATGACGCAAAGAAGAAAAAAAAGAGGCGCAATGAGGTAGCTGTGTGACTAAGATAAGCGACCCTAGTGGCCGACACAAACACCTGGCCCATCTAGGAGTGGCACTGCAGTGTCACGCAGGATGGCCCTTCCAAAAACACCCCCCAAACAGCACATGATGCAAAGAAAAAAAGAGGCGCAATGAGGTAGCTGTGTGAGTAAGCTAAGCGACCCTAGTGGCTGACACAAACACCTGGCCCATCTAGGAGTGGCACTACAGTGTCACGCAGGATGGCCCTTCCAAAAAACACTCCCCAAACAGCACATGACGCAAAGAAGAAAAAAAAGAGGAGCAATGAGGTAGCTGTGTGACTAAGATAAGCGACCCTAGTGGCCGACACAAACACCTGGCCCATCTAGGAATGGCACTGCAGTGTCACGCAGGATGGCCCTTCCAAAAAACACTCCCCAAACAGCACATGACGCAAAGAAAAATGAAAGAAAAAAGAGGTGCAAGATGGAATTGTCCTTGGGCCCTCCCACCCACCCTTATGTTGTATAAACAGGACATGCACACTTTAACCAACTTATCATTTCAGTGACAGGGTCTGCCACACGACTGTGACTGAAATGACGGGTTGGTTTGGACCCCCACCAAAAAAGAAGCAATTAATCTCTCCTTGCACAAACTGGCTCTACAGAGGCAAGATGTCCACCTCATCATCATCCTCCGATATATCACCGTGTACATCCCCCTCCTCACAGATTATCAATTCGTCCCCACTGGAATCCACCATCTCAGCTCCCTGTGTACTTTGTGGAGGCAATTGCTGCTGGTCAATGTCTCCACGGAGGAATTGATTATAATTCATTTTAATGAACATCATCTTCTCCACATTTTCTGGATGTAACCTCGTACGCCGATTGCTGACAAGGTGAGCGGCGGCACTAAACACTCTTTCGGAGTACACACTTGTGGGAGGGCAACATAGGTAGAATAAAGCCAGTTTGTGCAAGGTCCTCCAAATTGCCTCTTTTTCCTGCCAGTATAAGTACGGACTGTCTGACGTGCCTACTTGGATGCGGTCACTCATATAATCCTCCACCATTCTTTCAATGGGGAGAGAATCATATGCAGTGACAGTAGACGACATGTCCGTAATCGTTGTCAGGTCCTTCAGTCCAGACCAGATGTCAGCATCAGCAGTCGCTCCAGACTGCCCTGCATCACCGCCAGCGGGTGGGCTCGGAATTCGTAGCCTTTTCCTCACACCCCCAGTTGCGGGAAATGTGAAGGAGGAGATGTTGACAGGTCGCGTTCCGCTTGACTTGACAATTTTGTCACCAGCAGTTCTTTGAACCCCAGCAGACTTGTGTCTGCCGGAAAGAGAGATCCAAGGTAGGTTTTAAATCTAGGATCGAGCACGGTGGCCAAAATGTAGTGCTCTGATTTCAACAGATTGACCACCCGTGAATCCTTGTTAAGCGAATTAAGGGCTCCATCCACAAGTCCCACATGCCTAGCGGAATCGCTCTGTGTTAGCTCCTTCTTCAATGTCTCCAGCTTCTTCTGCAAAAGCCTGATGAGGGGAATGACCTGACTCAGGCTGGCAGTGTCTGAACTGACTTCACGTGTGGCAAGTTCAAAAGGTTGCAGAACCTTGCACAACGTTGAAATCATTCTCCACTGCGCTTGAGACAGGTGCATTCCACCTCCTATATCGTGCTCAGTTGTATAGGCTTGAATGGCCTTTTGCTGCTCCTCCAACCTCTGAAGCATATAGAGGGTTGAATTCCACCTCGTTACCACTTCTTGCTTCAGATGATGGCAGGGCAGGTTCAGGCGTTTTTGGTGGTGCTCCAGTCTTCTGTACGTGGTGCCTGTACGCCGAAAGTGTCCCGCAATTCTTCTGGCCACCGACAGCATCTCTTGCACGCCCCTCTCGTTTTTTAAATAATTCTGCACCACCAAATTCAAGGTATGTGCAAAACATGGGACGTGCTGGAATTTGCCCAGATTTAATGCACACACAATATTGCTGGCGTTGTCCGATGCCACAAATCCACAGGAGAGTCCAATTGGGGTAAGCCATTCTGCGATGATCTTCCTCAGTTGCCGTAAGAGGTTTTTAGCTGTGTGCGTATTCTGGAAAGCAGTGATACAAAGCGTAGCCTGCCTAGGAAAGAGTTGGCGTTTGCGAGATGCTGCTACTGGTGCCGCCGCTGCTGTTCTTGCGGCGGGAGTCCATACATCTACCCAGTGGGCTGTCACAGTCATATAGTCCTGAGCCTGCCCTGCTCCACTTGTCCACATGTCCGTGGTTAAGTGGACATTGGGTACAACTGCATTTTTTAGGACACTGGTGAGTCTTTTTCTGAGGTCTGTGTACATTTTCGGTATCGCCTGCCTAGAGAAATGGAACCTAGATGGTATTTGGTACCGGGGACACAGTACCTCCAACAAGTCTCTAGTTGCCTCTGCAGTAATGATGGATACCGGAAACCACGTTTCTCACCGCCCAGGATGCCAAGGCCTCAGTTATCCGCTTTGCAGCAGGATGACTGCTGTGATATTTCATCTTCCTCGCAAAGGACTGTTGGACAGTCAATTGCTTGGTGGAAGTAGTAAAAGTGGTCTTACGAGTACGACTTCCCCTCTGGGATGACCATCGACTCCCAGCAGCAACAACAGCAGCGCCAGCAGCAGTAGGCGTTACACGCAAGGATGCATCGGAGGAATCCCAGGCAGGAGAGGACTCGTCAGAATTGCCAGTGACATGGCCTGCAGGACTATTGGCATTCCTGGGGAAGGAGGAAATTGACACTGAGGGAGTTGGTGGGGTGGTTTGCGTGAGCTTGGTTACAAGAGGAAGGGATTTACTGGTCAGTGGACTGCTTCCGCTGTCGCCCAAAGTTTTTTAACTTGTCACTGACTTATGATGAATGCGCTGCAGGTGACGTATAAGGGAGGATGTTCCAAGGTGGTTAACGTCCTTACCCCTACTTATTACAGCTTGACAAAGGCAACACACGGCTTGACAAATGTTGTCCGCATTTCTGTAGAAATACTTCCACACCGAAGAGCTGATTTTTTTGGTATTTTCACCAGGCATGTCAATGGCCCTATTCCTCCCACGGACAACAGGTGTCTCCCCGGGTGCCTGACTTAAACAAACCACCTCACCATCAGAATCCTCCTGGTCAATTTCCTCCCCAGCGCCAGCAACACCCATATCCTCCTCATCCTGGTGTACTTCAACACTGACATCTTCAATCTGACTATCAGGAACTGGACTGCGGGTGCTCCTTCCAGCACTTGCAGGGGGCGTGCAAATGGTGGAAGGCGCATGCTCTTCACGTCCAGTGTTGGGAAGGTCAGGCATCGCAAACGACACAATTGGACTCTCCTTGTGGATTTGGGATTTCGAAGAACGCACAGTTCTTTGCTGTGCTTTTGCCAGCTTGAGTCTTTTCATTTTTCTAGCGAGAGGCTGAGTGCTTCCATCCTCATGTGAAGCTGAACCACTAGCCATGAACATAGGCCAGGGCCTCAGCCGTTCCTTGCCACTCTGTGTGGTAAATGGCATATTGGCAAGTTTACGCTTCTCCTCCGACAATTTTATTTTAGATTTTTGAGTCCTTTTTTTACTGATATTTGGTGTTTTGGATTTTACATGCTCTGTACTATGACATTGGGCATCGGCCTTGGCAGACGACGTTGCTGGCATTTCATCGTCTCGGCCATGACTAGTGGCAGCAGCTTCAGCACGAAGTGGAAGTCGATCTTGATCTTTCCCTATTTTTGGAACCTCAACATTTTTGTTCTCCATATTTTAATAGGCACAACTAAAAGGCACCTCAGGTAAACAATGGAGATGGATGGATACTAGTATACTTATGGATGGACGAGCGACTGCCGAAACAGAGGTAGCTACAGCCGTGGACTACCGTACTGCGTCTGCTGCTAATATAGACTGGACGATAATGATATAAAAAATATATATATATCACTACTGCAGCCGGACAGGTATATATTATATAATGACGGACCTGCTGGACACTGTCAGCAGCACTGCAGACTCCTAAAGTAAGCTACTAGTAGTATCAAGAAGATAAAAAAAAAAAAACACCACAGGTAGGTGGTATACAATTATGGATGGACGAGCGACTGCCGACACAGAGGTAGCTACAGCCGTGGACTACCGTACTGCGTCTGCTGCTAATATAGACTGGATGATAATGATATAAAAAATATATATATATCACTACTGCAGCCGGACAGGTATATATTATATAATGACGGACCTGCTGGACACTGTCAGCAGCACTGCAGACTCCTAAAGTAAGCTACTAGTAGTATCAAGAAGATAGAAAAAAAAAAACACCACAGGTAGGTGGTATACAATTATGGATGGACGAGCGACTGCCGACACAGAGGTAGCTACAGCCGTGGACTACCGTACTGCGTCTGCTGCTAATATAGACTGGATGATAATGATATAAAAAATATATATATATCACTACTGCAGCCGGACAGGTATATATTATATAATGACGGACCTGCTGGACACTGTCAGCAGCACTGCAGACTCCTAAAGTAAGCTACTAGTAGTATCAAGAAGATAGAAAAAAAAAAACACCACAGGTAGGTGGTATACAATTATGGATGGATGAGCGACTGCCGACACAGAGGTAGCTACAGCCGTGGACTACTGTACTGCGTCTGCTGCTAATATAGACTGGATGATAATGATATAAAAAATATATATATATCACTACTGCAGCCGGACAGGTATATATTATATAATGACGGACCTGCTGGACACTGTCAGCAGCACTGCAGACTCCTAAAGTAAGCTACTAGTAGTATCAAGAAGATAGAAAAAAAAAACACCACAGGTAGGTGGTATACAATTATGGATGGACGAGCGACTGCCAACACAGAGGTAGCTACAGCCGTGGACTACCGTACTGCGTCTGCTGCTAATATAGACTGGATGATAATGATATAAAAAAAATATATATATATCACTACTGCAGCCGGACAGGTATATATTAGATAATGACGGACCTGCTGGACACTGTCAGCAGCACTGCAGACTCCTAAAGTAAGCTACTAGTAGTATCAAGAAGATAGAAAAAAAAAACACCACAGGTAGGTGGTATACAATTATGGATGGACGAGCGACTGCCGACACAGAGGTAGCTACAGCCGTGGACTACCGTACTGCGTCTGCTGCTAATATAGACTGGATGATAATGATATAAAAAATATATATATATCACTACTGCAGCCGGACAGGTATATATTATAATGACGGACCTGCTGGACACTGTCAGCACTGCAGACTCCTAAAGTAAGCTACTAGTATCAAGAAGATAAAAAAAAAAACACACCACAGGTAGGTGGTATACAATTATGGATGGACGAGCGACTGCCGACACAGAGGTAGCTACAGCCGTGGACTACCGTACTGCGTCTGCTGCTAATATAGACTGGATGATAATGATATAAAAAATATATATATATATATCACTACTGCTGCCGGACAGGTATATATTATATAATTAATGACGGACCTGCTGGACACTGTCAGCAGAATGCGCTTATAGAATAAAAACACCACACGACGAGTGTTTAACTTTTTCAGGCAGACAATCACAATATACTGGTGGTCAGACAGTGGTCACTGGTCAGTCACACTGGCAGTGGAACTCTGGCAGCAAAAGTGTGCACTGTTAAATAATATGTACTCCTGCTACTGCTCCCCAGTCTCCCCCACAATTAAGCTGTGTGAGCACTGAGCACTCAGCACAGTCAGATATACATAGATGATGCAGCACACTGAGGCTGAGCACAGATATGGTATACTGTTACTGTGTCACTGTGTATCGTTTTTTTTCAGGCAGAGAACGGATTATATTAAATAATAATATAATAAAACTGCACTGGTGGTCACTGGTCAGTCACTAGTAAACTCTGCACTCTCTGAGTACTCCTAAGCTCCAGTAAATCAAGTGTCTCACTCTCTCTCTTCTAATCTAAATGGAGAGGACGCCAGCCACGTCCTCTCCCTATGAATCTCAATGCACGTGTGAAAATGGCGGCGACGCACGGCTCCTTATATAGAATCCGAGTCTCGCGATAGAATCCGAGCCTCGCGAGAATCCGACAGCGGGATGATGAGGTTCGGGCGCGCTCGGGTTAGCCGAGCAAGGCGGGAAGATCCGAGTCTGCCTCGGATCCGTGTAAAAAGGCTGAAGTTCGGGGGGGTTCGGATTCCGAGGAACCGAACCCGCTCATCACTATTAACCACCGCTCTCAAGTTCTTCAAATCACCAGTGTCTTTAACCACCGCTCTCAAGTTCTTCAAATCATCAGTGTCTTTAACCACCGCTCTCAAGTTCTTCAAATCGTCAGTGTCTTTAACCACCACTCTCAAGTTCTTCAAATCATCAGTGTCTTTAACCACCGCTCTCAAGTTCTTCAAATCATCAGTGTCTTTGACCACCGATCTCAAGTTCTTCAAATTATCAGTGTCTTTTAACCCCCGCTTTCAAGTTCTTCAGTCACCAGTGTCTTTTGCCATCACTCACAAGTACTTCCTGGACATTTCTCCATACGCTCCTTCTCTGTTATGTGACATTGTGTTGCTCTCTTCCTGCAATAAAGTCCTTTAATATTTTCACCACGCTTTACTGTCAGAGTCCTGTATAAGGAATACCTATATCAAGCCATCCCTGTTCTGACCCAACTGTGGTTCCTCTCCCCTACCATCGGGAGAACCCCCGAGTTCACAACACCCCCAACCTAGGTCAGTGACAGTATACTCAGGCCTCATGGACCCGGGGGATCAGAGCCCAGAGGCAAGTACCATCCAGGACGTGATTTCTCGAGTACAAAGTCAGGAAGCAGCACAGGGCCAGGTGATGCATTATCTCCAGGAATTACCTGTCCGCCTGGATCAAATTCAGACTTCTCTGGCTTCAGTAGTACCGGCCACAGCTCCAGTACCCGCTCCAGTGGTTGTCTCTAGTAATATTCCATCCTCCTCTGGAACCAGGTCACGTCTTCAGCTCCCTACTCCCTCTCGCTATAATGGGAATCCAAAGAATTGCCGTGGTTTTCTTAATCAGTGCGTGGTACATTTTGAACTGCTTTCACATAACTTCCCTACTGATCGGTCCAAGGTGGCATACATTATTTCTTTGCTCGAGGGTTCAGTGTTGGATTGGGTGTCTCCGTTATGGGAGCGATCTGATCCATTGGTTTCTAGTTACATCAATTTCATTACGTCATTGCGGAGGATCTTTGATGAGCCCGGCAGGACGACCGCTGCCTCTGCAGACTTGCTTCGTGTCCGAGAAGGCTTTCGTTCAGTGGGACAGTATGTGATTAATTTTCAGGCCATAGCCTCAGAACTGCGCTGGAATAATGATGCCCTTCGGGCTGCCTTTTGGAACGGGCTCTCCGATCGTCTAACGGACGAGTTGGTCACTAGAGATTTGCCGGATTCTTTAGAACAGTTGATCTCGCTCTGTGTAAAGGTGGATCTTCGCATGCAGGAACGAGGTGGCGAACGTAGTCGGTCAGATCGATCAAGGGTCCGATCTCTTCCGTCTAAGCAAACGTTTATTCCAAGTCCTGATGAACCCATGCAGATTAATCGATCCCGGCTGTCCCCAGAAGAACGTCAGCGTCGTCGTGAGGGTTAGACTCTGTCTTTACTGTGGAGCCGTGGATCACTTTCTCAAGTTTTGCAAGTCACGCCCGGGAAACGGGCAGTCCTGGCTTGATCCGGAGGAGTCGAGCTAGGAGTTTCTTCTAAACCTTCTCCGCCAGTGGACTGTTTACTCTCCGTGTCCCTGTTCTCCAAGTCAATTACCAAACCCGTTAAGACTCTGCTGGACTCATGGGCTGCAGGGAATTTTATTTCCCTTTCCTGTGCCCAGGATCTGGGTTGTCAGCTACGGTCGGTCGAATGATCTATTACGTTGACTGCTATCAATGGTACCCAAATTTCTAACGGTCTGATTTCAAGTTGTACAGTACCAATCAAACTGCAAGTGGGAGCTCTGCATCAAGAACACCTAGAGTTCCTAGTGATTCGGGAGATGCCCCACGATCTGGTTCTTGGCCTTCCTTGGCTTAAACTTCACAACCCTTACGTCGACTGGAGTTCGACACAAATAATATCTTGGAGTTCTTTTTGTCATTCAAATTGTCTCACCCCAGTCTATCCGCTCCGTGTATCTTCCAGGTCAGATGAAGGGCTCATTCTGGAGGCCTATCGGGAGTTTTCTGACGTGTCCTCGGAGCAAGCGGCCGATCATCTACCACCGCATAGACCCTGGGACTGCCCCGTTGAGCTCATTCTGGGGAAAATGCCACCTCGGGGTTGCACTTATCCCTTATCATTGCCCGAGACCCAAGCTATGTCGGACTATATCAAGTCTAATCTACAGAAAGGATTCATCCGCCCCTCTACTTCTCCGGCGGGGGCGGGTTTCTTTTTTGTGAAGAAGAAGGACGGAGGGCTGAGACCATGGGGTATATTTACAAAGATTCGTGTTTTGGCCGTTTTGTAGGGGGTTTGAACTCGAATGGTATCGGGTGCATTTTACTGCAACTTTTTGAATCCTGATACGATCATTCACTAAGCTGCCGAGTTTTGCACATTCGTTTTTTCCGATGTCGATGTGATTCGTAATATCAGGCAGTGTTTTACGGGAGTGATGAGTAAAACATTGCCTGTCAAAACACAAGGAATCCCGGCCGGATCTGTGACCGAAAGTAACCTCACCGCTGACCGCAAAGTTCCCACCATTGGCTACAATGGAGCTCATAGGCGCTACATTGTATCTCTGCCGTGTGCAGCCTGACAGACACTACAGGAGCATACAGCCAATCAGGAGAGTGCCACGACGTGGCGCTCCCTGATTGGCTGAAGGGACCCTCTTTGACAGGAGTCAGGGAGGGTCCTGGCAGTCGGGGAAATGGGTCCCATGTGTAAACATGGGGCCCCTTTCAGTGCGTGGTCGGGTTTCCGTTTTATTATTTTGCCAAGTACGTGGATTATACAAAGGTCTGATTCTACACTGGATTATGTGAGTATAATTTTTTTCACAGGTATCCCAAGGATTCTACAGGGACAAGAGGACAGAGCCTCGTGTGAACATAGGTAAGTATGTATGTTTGGAGGTGTGCATGTATGTAATAAAATTATACTTTCACTATGTGTGTGTCCTGTTTTTTGGGGGGTATTTTTTTAGTAGTAGTACTACAAGTACCAGCGGGCCCGGTTTTCCACTGCATGCTGGTACTTGTGGTTCTCCAAGTTCCAGCTTGCGGGGGAGGCTTGCTGGGACTTGTAGTACTGCTAATAAAAACAATATTCACATTTTTACAAAAGGCTATCAGCCCCCCATCCGCCGCCCTTGGATGGGGGGGACAGCCTCGGGCTTCACCCCTGGCCCTTGGGTGGCTGGAGGGGGGGACCCCTTGATTTAAGGGGTTCCCACTCCTCAAGGGTAACCCGGCCAGGGGTGACTAGTTGGGTATGTAATGCCAGGGCCGCAGGGACCAGTATAAAAGTGTCCCCCGGCTGTGGCATTATGTACCTGGCTAGTGGAGCCCGGTGCTGGTTTCAAAAATACGGGGGACCCCTACGCTTTTTGTCCCCCGTATTTTTGGAACCAGGACCAGGCGCAGAGCCCGGTGCTGGTTGATTAAATATGGGGGAACCCCTGTCATTTTTTTACCCATATTTTTTCAACCAGGACCAGCTCAAAGAGCCCGAGGCTGGTTATGCTTAGGAGGGGGGACCCCACACAATTTTTTTTCCAGTTTTTACACTAAACAGACCCTTTCCCATAGATAACCATGCACAGATCTCACTGATCCGTGCATGGTTATCCAAACACGACTGGAAAAAGCAGGTCTATTTTTTTGCTGCTTTTTTTAACGAATCGAAAAAAACAGACCCGCACTTGAGCACTCAGAAACTAACTCCCAAATACGAATGAATAGTGAATGCTCGTATTGTATGAAATAACAGCCGCGTTTGACCGATGGTCTATTCATTCGTATTTCGGAACTTTGCAAATCAAACCATTACGAATAGTCCAAACACTGCCGAGATTGGTGCTTAGTGAATTCCCGGATTGGGACTTAGAAAAAAAAAACACAAAACGGACAAATTCGAATTCTTAGTAAATATTGGCCCATGTATTGACTATCGTGGTCTAAATGATGTCACCATTAAGAATAAGTATCCTTTGCCGCTCATTACGGAGCTTTTTGATAGAGTTCGCGGAGCCCGAGTTTTCACCAAGCTTGATTTAAGGGGAGCTTATAATTTGATACGTATCCGACAGGGGGACGAATGGTAGATGGCCTTCAATACCAGGGACTGGCATTACGAGTATCTGGTAATGCCATTTGGCATCAGCAACGCCCCTGCCGTCTTCCAGGGATTCATTAACGAAGTCTTTCGGGATATGCTATACCTAAGTGTAGTGCTATATTTGGATGACATTCTGATATTTTCTAAAAATCTCACAGAGCACAGAATACAGGTCAAAGAGGTACTTCTTCGATTGCGAGAGAATCATCTTTATGGCAAGATTTCCAAATGTACTTTTGAGGTTCCTTCTGTTCCATTTCTTGGTTACATCATTTCGGGCACGGAGCTTCATATGGATCCAGAGAAACTCACTGCCATCCGGGACTGGACTCAGCCTCTTTCCTTGAAAGCGGTACAACGATTTCTGGGCTTTGCAAATTACTACCGGAAATTCATAAAGGGATTCTCTACCATCGTGGCACCTATTACTGCCCTAACCAAGAAGGGTTCTGACCAAAGTCATTGGTCCTCCGAAGCTGTAGCAGCGTTCGCTCAGTTAAAGGCAGCCTTTATGTCCGCTCCAGTCCTTCAACAACCAAATTTTTCAAAACCATTCTTCTTGGAGGTTGATGCTTCCTCGGTAGGCATAGGTGCCGTGCTTTCGCAGTACGCTCCAGATGGGAAGTTACATCCATGTGGTTTCCATTCTCGCAAATTCTCTCCTGCGGAACAGAATTACACCATTGGAGACAAAGAGCTTTTGGCAATAAAATCTGCCTTGGAGGAATGGAGATATCTTTTGGAAGGTGCTAAAGACCTAATTACAATTTTCACTGATCATAAGAATTTGCTGTACCTCAAGATGGCCCAGTGCTTGAATACCCGTCAAGCTAGATGGGCGCTCTTCTTTACCCGGTTTTCGTTTGTTATTAAGTACCGGGCTGGGACTTTTAACACCAAGGCTGATGCTTTATCCCGTTCCTTAACAGCTTCGGATGAGGAGAATTCCGTTGAGAAGGCTTTGATTCTCAGTCCATTTTCTATGTCAGCGGCTCCTACCCCTTTGGGTCCTCCTCCTGGGAGAATGTCTGTGCCAGCTAAATTTCGACCAAGGTTGTTGCAGTGGTCTCATGTTTCCAAGTTTTCCGGTCATCCTGGAGTTCAAAAGATGTGGGAGTTTCTACGAAGGTCTTACTGGTGGGACACTATGAAGAAGGATATTCAAGATTATGTCAACTCATGTCCTCAGTGTGCTCAGCGCAAAATTCCTCGTTTGCCTCCTGCAGGGTTATTGCATCCACTGTCCATTCCTCAGAGGCCTTGGACCCATATCTCTATGGACTTTGTCACCGAATTGCCTCTCTCCAAGGGTCACAATACTGTCTGGGTAATTATCGACTGTTTCTCTGAGATGGCACATTTTGTACCTTTGACTGGGTTACCATCAGCTCCCAAGTTGGCTTTGTTATTTATCCGAGAACATTTCCGCCTACACGGCTTACCTCAGGAAATTGTCTCTGACCGGGGGGTACAATTCACTGCAAGATTCTGGAGAGCTCTCTGTACGGCCTTACAAATAAAACTCAAGTTTTCATCTGCTTACCATCCACAAACCAATGGGCAAACTGAACGTGTCAATCAAGATTTAGAGACTTTTCTCCGTGTTTATCTTTCTTCTTCGCAAGATGATTGGGTGGAACTGTTGCCATGGGCCGAGTTTGCCCATAATCATCTGTACCACTTTTCGACTGGTGAGTCCCCATTTTTCATTAATTATGGGTTTTATCCTCAAGTTCCTGAATTACCCATTTGTCCTCCGGAAGATGTTCCTGCTGCAGCCTCTACTCTTCGGCACTTCAGTCAAATTTGGAGTTGAGTTCATGCTAATATCAAGAGAGTTTCCGGCCGCTATAAGTTCTTTGTGGATAGGAAGCGACGAGCAGCTCCCCAATACAAGGTTGGTGACAGGGTATGGCTTTCCACCCGCAACCTCCGGTTAAGGGTGCCCACTATGAAGTTCGCCCCAAAGTTTATTGGTCCTTACCCCATGTTACAAGTTCTGAACCCGGTTGTCTGCAAATTGGGATTGCCTTCCCACCTCCGGATACCAAACTCCTTTCACGTCTCTCTCCTTCGCCCCCTTGTTTTAAACCGGTTCCATTTAAAGTCCCCGAGGCCAACCTCTGCAGAGTCTGAAGATGGAACGGACTTTGAAATCAAAGCTGTTCTTGACTCTCATTATCTTCACAAGAATCTACAGTATTTGGTGGAGTGGAAAGGTTTTGGCCCCGAGGAGAGGAGCTGGGTCAAGGCTACTTAAGTTATGGCTCCCTGACTGGTGCGGATTTTCCATTCTAGACATCCAACAAAACCTGGAAAGTGTCCGGGGGCCACTCCTGGAGGAGGGGGTACTGTCACACGCCATAGGCGGCGTTCACCACGCTTACCCCTGCATACCTGCTGGTCTGTGTTGCGGCCTCCGCCTTTGGTGGTCCACGGGCTCCGGCGCCTGACTGGCGCGGCCCCCGGTGGTTCCCCGGGGCAGGGGCGCCGCCATGACACCCGGCAACACGTGGGCGGGGAGCAGCTGATGTCATCAGACTGTTCAGCCAATCCAGTGGAGGCGGGAGATTCAAAGGCAGACGCCGGGCAGCGTCTCTGCGCCTGAGTATCGTCTTTTCCCCTGAAGTGGATGCCAGTGCTTCTGTCCTCGGCGGATCTCTCTGCAGCTTACCCCAGTGTCTCCGGCATTTCCAGGCGTCAGTTGTTGCACAGCTTCCAGCGTTCCCAGCCGCTGCTGGGTTCCACTGCGCTCTAGTCACCAGTGCTTCTTGGAGTCAGCGTGGGCTGCAGGTTAAACGTCGCTCTCAAGTAATACAAGTCCTCAGTGTCTTTAACCCTCGCTCTCAAGTTATACAAGTCCTCAGTGTCTTTAACCCTCGCTCTCAAGTTATACAAGTCCTCAGTGTCTTTAACCCTCGCTCTCAAGTTATACAAGTCCTCAGTGTCTTTAACCCTCGCTCTCCAGTTATACAAATCCTCAGTGTCTTTGGCCACCGCTCTCAAGTTCTTCAAATCATCAGTGTCTTTAACCACCGCTCTCAAGTTCTTCAAATCATCAGTGTCTTTAACCACCGCTCTCAAGTTCTTCAAATCATCAGTGTCTTTAACCACCGCTCTCAAGTTCTTCAAATCATCAGTGTCTTTAACCACCGCTCTCAAGTTCTTCAAATCATCAGTGTATTTAACCACCGCTCTCAAGTTCTTCAAATCATCAGTGTCTTTAACCACCGCTCTCAAGTTCTTCAAATCGTCAGTGTCTTTAACCACCGCTCTCAAGTTCTTCAAATAATCAGTGTCTTTGACCACCGCTCTCAAGTTCTTCAAATCATCAGTGTCTTTGACCACTGATCTCAAGTTCTTCAAATTATCAGTGTCTTTAACCACCGCTCTCAAGTTCTTCAAATCATCAGTGTCTTTAACCACCGCTCTCAAGTTCTTCAAATCATCAGTGTCTTTTAACCACCGCTTTCAAGTTCTTCAGTCACCAGTGTCTTTTGCCCTCACTCACAAGTACTACCTGGACATTTCCCCATACGCTCCTTCTCTTTTATGTGACATTGTGTTGCTCTCTTCCTGCAATAAAGTCCTTTAATATTTTCACCAAGCTTTACTGTCAGAGTCCTGTATGAGGAAGACCTATATCAAGCCATCCCTGTACTGACCCAACTGTGGTTCCTCTCCCCTACCATCGGGAGAACCCCTGAGTTCACAACACCCCCAACCTAGGTCAGTGACAGCCCCCCTGTGACTGCCCACCTCTGCTGACATCCACCACCAACACCACCTACACAGCCCCGTGCCACTGCCCCCCATCCACTGCTGACAGTGCACCCCACCGTTGCTCTTTTGTCCCTCTGCTGCTGACCGGCATTTTCCTGCATCTCAGCTGACAGCAGTCATCAGCTGATCCGCCGGTCAGAGGAGGTCACTGCTCAGCGCCCAGTACAGGTATTCTTATTCTTGGGCAGCAGTAGGAGAGTCAGTGTTGGCATTGGTGGGTGTGGGGCAGTGTTGGCAGTGGTGAAGGGTAGTGCCGCAGTGGCTTTGTCGGTGGCAGGTGGCAGTGGCGGGGAGTGTCAACAGAGCAGCTTGTCATCACAGGGGCTGGCTCCCAGCTCTGCTCTGTCTGTCAGAGCAGGAGCAGGGGAAACGGGGGTTTACCCTTCTTAATGACATCTCCAGGTAGCATTGTTATCACAGGGATCTCCCCCTGTATTTTTTTCCCTTACTAAATTGGGACGGATCGCATTTCATATTACAAGAATGGGAAATGCAATCTACTTACTTAATTAAAGGGCTTGGCATAGGTTTTCACGAAAAACTGCTTCAAAAGCCCTTAAATACATTCAGGTGATACTAAAATATTTCACTTTATTTTAGTAAAAATTTTTTTTATAAATATACCCATAATACTGTAGTTTACAAAATAAGTTTACAAAATAAGTATTTTTTTTATTTTTTTTTTAACAGTCATGTCACTTTAAGGAGATCTGTACAAAATAACTGACAAGGAAACAATATTATTTCATTATACATTTGCTTCTCTTAAGATCAGATACTTTGCTGAAATTCCTAAATGTTGATGTGAGGGAAATTGGATTTGATAAATCGCTGAATTTTACAACAAATTATATTAAAACATTTTTTTTAAACTTCTCAGTGTGAATATGTGTCTACATTCATCTTGCTGAATCATACTGGGTAAAGTTCTTTTTATCCAGGTTTATTACAAGTGTAAATATCTTTTATGGTGCTTGTAATAACATTTATTGCCTTGGAGACTGAGTTGCTAAAACTAATATTGCAAAAGATACAAAAAAAGTGACACCATAATAAAAGCATCTTAGCAAATATACAGCTTCGGTTTTATTGAAATCTATTCATTTAAACACTTTTATGCCGTAAGAAATTGAAATAAGTAACAATTTTATTTTTTATAAAGATAAATTGTAAATAATGTTTTTTGATATGTTCTTACAGCAGGTTTTTAGTTTCTAATGAATAGCGATTAACCATTTGTTGGTTTCTTAAAGGGGTTGTCCACTTTTGGATAACCACTTCTTCATTACAGCTTGCCACTCAAATGTCCAAAATACTAATCTGGCTACATTTTATGAAAAGATTATATGAAACAAATTTGTATACTGTAAGTTAGAGATGTGCGATTCAGTTCTCTAGAAATCCGAACATACACAAATTTTGTGGAGCCGGACTGAACTAAAATCTGATCACGATTCGAAACTTCCCACAGTTGGGAATTAGGATTTAAAATCTGAATTTCTGGTTTTGGATTGCAAACATTACATGATTTTAGTAGAGTGCACATTGTGTCATGTTTTGGTCTTGATACTAATTTCATCCTCATGTTTTGGTTTTGGAAAAACCACCCTCAAGTGTTTTGGTTTGGATCAGGATTTTGATTTCGGTTTAAAATGTTAAAAAATGTATAATCATTGATAACAATCGATAAAAACAGCTACAATCATGTAATTTTTACAACACAAAACCTGAAATTTGGGATTTTAAATCTGAATTCCGAACCAAAACACTTGAGGGTGGTTTAACAAAACCAAAACATGATGATGAAATAAGAATCAAACCAAAACATGAGGCTCTGCGCTCATCTCTACTGCATGTTCATCGTGATAGGCACAGGTGAACAATGAGGTTGTCACCTGTTAAGCATTTCTTCCACAATATAACAAGCCTACCCAATATATCAGGTAGAGGTGTTCATCCCCTCACCTGAAGCCACAGGCTAGATTATTCTGCAGTCCTGTCTTGCGTTTATCAATAGATTTTCAGAAAAGCTCTAGACAACTGTACAGAAAAGCAAACAGCCATGGAAGAATTCAGTCATGGTGGAAGCTGGGTCTTAGCTTCAAAGATATGGGATTGCTACGGGAAACCTCAATTTATTAGTATTTTGAAAACTTTAAAAAATATTAAGGGGCCCTTTATAAAAACAGAACACACTGTAGGAGGTATTGGGTTAACATCTACAGTCATCACAAGGGATATATGTTAAAAAAAACATGGTCAGATTTATCAAAGCGTGGAGAGATATAAAGTGGAGAGAGATAACGTACCAACCAATCAGCTCCTGTCATTTTTAAAACACAGCAGACACAGAGGGGGGGGGGGGGGGGTGCTTTTTAACCCCCTGGTATCCCCCCAGCACACTAAAAATTATCTGTAACCATATCTGAAAATATCTGGTAATATAATTTCACAGAAATTGGTCGCATGTGTTTGCAAAGACATGTTTAGCTGCTGAGCCGCGTCAAGACATCTCCAATATCAGCAGTCCTAACACTACATAAAGGCAGTGCCCACATAGGGCCATGTGATATGTCTACAGTAAGGCCTCATGATAAAGGCTCATACTAAAATGCATCCAGCCAGAGGGGCAGCTTGCCTGGGAGCCACCCACAGGATCTCCCATTAGCACTACAAGGAACAGCATGCCTTCCAAATGCTGCTCCCATTCAATGCCTTCTCACACATGCAGAGAAATAGTGGCAGCTTCTCAATCATTCCTGGAGATAATTATATATCAGGTGCTAGAAAGGGGGAGGGGTCACAAACAAACAGCAGGCAGAGGGGGGGGGGTGCTTCCCCCTTCTGGTAACATAGCAGTTAGAAACTGATTGGTTGGTACTTTATCTCTCTCCAAGCTTGGATAACTCTACCCCATAAAGTGATGCAACCTTAATAAACGGCAATGCAATATTATACTCAGTATACCTATACAGCTACTGTAGATGTTAAAAATGTCATAAGTGCACCAATTCATGCCTTTCATGGACACTGTACAAATGTAATAGGGCCCTGGCAGCCAGCTTCAGTGTTGGCAGTTGTCACAGAAAATATAGTTGTAAATGAAATAGTAGTGGTGAAGTAAATTAACTAAAAGTGGGGTAGTAAGTGTAATAAAAGGGTATTATTGTGGTTGTTTTTAATTAAAAGTTGGAGGGGGAGATGTATCACACCTTTTAGAGCAGTGATCGCCAACCCGTAACTCGCGAGCTATTGGTAGCTTGCCGTTGTATTTTCGGTAGCTCACAGAGCGCACGGGCTTGGGCAGTCACTGGCACTCCTCCTCCCTTCATTTTTAATATGGTGCCAGCCATCAGCCAATCAGAGCTCGTGGACCGGCAGTGGCTGCACCTGATTGGCTGCCGGACTGCGAGTTTTGATTGGCTCACTCACCGGCACCATATTTTAAATGCCCGCCGCCATCGGAGACTCTGTCACCCTCACCGCAGCCGCTCTCTGAACATCACAGGAGAGGTGCGCGCTGCGCTCTCCTCCCTTTCTGTCCCTCATACAGGAGGAGCAGCACCAGCGGCAGTAGTAGAAGCCAGCAAGGGTTAGCACTGTGTGGGGCACTGTATTGGACACTGCAGGGGGCATTTTATCTGGCGCTGTGGGGGGCATTTTAAATGGCACTGCGCAGGGAATTGTATCTGGCACTGGTGAGGGTACTGTATCTGGCACTGCTGGGGGGCATTATTTGTGTATCTGGCACTGCTGGGGGCATTATTTGTGTACCTGGCACTGCTGGGAGGCATTATTTGAATACCTGGCACTGCTGATGGGCATTATTTGTGTATCTGGCACTGCTGAGGGGCATTATTTGTGTATCTGGCACTATGCGGGGGGGCATTACGTGTAGTTGTGAGGCCACACCCACTTGTGTGAGGCCACACCCACTTTCACAGGAACGCACATGCATTGGGGGGAGGGGGTAGCTCCTTCAGAGGTTTCATTTTCCGAAAGTAGCTCACACCCCAGTTAAGGTTGGAGACCACTGTTCTAGAGAGAATAGGTGGTGGTTTTGCCCACAACAACTAATGAGATTCTAGCTAACATTTTAAAGAATGCATTCGATGTATGATAGCAGTGCCGTAACTAGACATTTTAGCGCTGTGTGCAAGAAACGGCATTGGCGCCCCCCCCTTAACGTAAACTGGCGGCAGTGCGTGCCGTAGGGGCGTGCAAAAAATATAGGGGCGTGGCTTCACGGGGAAGGGGTGTGGCCACAAAATAATACCAATCCATATAATGGTGCACAGTAGTCTCCATTATTCAAATTACACCGCACAGTAGCGCCACTACACCAGGTAGAGCCCCTTTTTCACATTACGGCAGACAGATTCCCCTTTTTACACATTACGGCAGACAGCGTCCCCTTTTTATACATTACGGCAGACAGCGTCCCCTTTTTACACATTACGGCAGACAGCGTCCCCTCTTTACACATTACGGCAGACAGCGTCCCCTTTTTACACATTAAGGCAGACAGCGTCCCCTTTTTTACACATTACGGCAGACAGCTTCCCCCTTTTACACATTACGGCAGACAGCATCCCCTCTTTACACATTACGGCAGACAGCGTCCCCTTTTTACACACTAAGGCAGACAGCGTCCCCTTTTTTACACATTACGGCAGACAGCGTCCCCTTTTTACACACTAAGGCAGACAGCGTCCCCTTTTTTACACATTACGGCAGACAGCATCCCATATAAACATACGTATATATATATACACATATACACGCTCACACACATTACATACATAGACACACACATAAAGCAACACAGAGAGCCAAAAATTCCAATTTTATAAACCGCAGCATAATAAAAAAAACAACATTATAACAGCAGGATGATTTAAACAAAAAATAAAAAAATACAGCTAGCTTACTTTTTTTCTCTGCAGCTGGCAAGCTGCTTGTGGCACTCTGCTGGCTGGCTCCACAAACTCTTCTTTCCTGCAGCCTGCGTGCCCAGCCAATGACTGAGCCACAGGCTGCACCTTAACATCATTGGACAGCTGAGCCATTGCTCAGCTGTCCTGAACTTCTATGCAGCGCTGGAGCCTCTGCTGTTCGGTTGCCATGGCAACATACAGGGAGCCGTCGGAGGAGCGCAGCGCCGCAGATCGGAGGCTCTGACCGCTACCGCCGCCTGCCCAATCACCCGCCGATCAGTGAGCCTCCTCAGGGATGGGCAGTGGGAGCGCAGCCAGGGGGAATATGCACTCTAACTAGGTGTGCGCTGTGGGCAATGCCCCTTCAGCACACACCTAGTTACGGCGCTGTATGATAGCTAGAAGCTTATTGGTTGCTGGGGCAGAACCTCCACTTGCCCTCTTTAGAAAGTTTGACTCTCTAGACTAGACAGGTAAGGAGCCGCTGCTGGTTTTTAGCTGTTGGGTGGCATCTTTGCCTATTAGAGAACCCTGAAAACCCCAAATTGTGAGCACCATATTCTGGAGCTCACAATGACACACCGATTTAGAATCGTTCTATAATGGGTGCAGTGTGTGTGGTGCACATGGGCCCCTGGGTCCAGGAGGGCACACAGTGCACACACTGTATCCATATATTTTTACTTACCTTTCCAGAGTCCCGCGTCAGAGCTGCAGTTGCAACCAAAAATCGCCGGCAAAATGTCTGCCTTGCATGCGCAGTAGGGTTTTAGTTTCCAGAACATTCCAGAGTCTACTGTGCCTGGAAGAGGAGGGGGCCTACCCGAAGTCTGCACATGGGCCCCCTCCTCCTTTAAAACACCCCTGCTTAGAATGCACTGACTGTTAGCTGCCCACTGTTAGAATATTAATCATTCAATTATAAAACTCAAAGTTTGCTACTTATAATAACAGCTCATTTCATATTAGTTATATATAACAATAATACAATGTGCAGATCTGCTACTCTAGCAAAGTGCAGTCTGCTACTCTAGCAAAATCATTCTGTCTTTTATTAACCACAAAATCTGTTCCAAAACTGCAGAACAACTTACTGTGTATTTTCAAACTATTAGTTCCTGTTGCTTTTCTTTTAAAGATATATTATGTCTGTATCAATCCAACCCCAGTGTGTTTTCCCGGAACTGTGATTATTTACAGTACTAATCCATCTTCTCAGACACAAAGATATACAGGGTGGCCCAAATGTAGCTATACAGTAATGATCTTTCATTATTCTTTCTTTGTTGTTGCAGAATTGGAATGATGGCAGAAGTACAAAGAAAAACACTGTAGTGTAAATATAGTATAAATATAGTAATATAAAGGCTGCGGCACTCAGGGTCTTAAATTCCAAAAGCTTGTATTGATGCTCAGTTACATAGCGCACCCGCGCTATGTAACTGAGCATCAATACAAGCTTTTGGAATTTAAGACCCTGAGTGCCGCAGCCTTTGTATCCTCTATTCAGCATTTATCCTGAGGGCACCGGGGCACGTAATTAGCGGAGGGAGTGCCGGGCTTTAGGACAGTGTATAGTAATATAAATATATAATATGACATAAACATAGTATTAATACGGTATATACTTATTACTTATACAGTACTTTTGCTCCTCCCTGCATATTCGGGAAGAATACTGCGCACACTTGATGCTGCAATGGGGGCTGTGTTGATCATGTGTCACCCAACACACAAAACAATAACAACAAGAAAAAGGGGACTACACAGCCACTACATGCGCTCACTAATCATCACATGAAGTACAAATATATGATAGTCAAATAAGTCCCATGCAGTAAAGTTCTAAATATAATATGATCCAGTCCCAAAAAACAATTTGAGAAAAAGTTCTTCAATATATGAAAGTACTTATTCCAGATGAGTTCCAGATGGGTGTGAAAGAGGAAATCCTCACGCTGTGATCCTCCTGTGATGCTGGTCTCGGAGTATATACAACAAAATAAAAAAACCAACAATAGTGTAGTATGTTATAGATAGAATTCAAAGTGTTTATCCATTCTGCCTTCGGCATTCACATTACTACTGTATGTGGTAATTATAGCTTTACCCTTTCTGAAAGTCACCTAGGTGGGTTGTGGAACAAGACAGCCTGTCCCATGGGTTGGATGAGTGGAGGTGTCTCATTCTCCTGCACTGATAAGCTAATTTTCACTGTCACAAAACTCCAAAAGTAGATGTTACTTTGTGTAAGAATTTGAACTTTGGGCTGCTGCTGTCTTAGCCAATGGTAGATTCTATCTAAGCCCCCATCCCCCAGTAAAATCTGCCACCTGCATGGACTGCCTAGCAGTGGCAATGACTTCTCATTTGAATCACTACTTGCTAATTAAAGTCAGATAGTGTTTTCTCCACCTGTGGACTTAGGGGGTCTATTCATGCATCAGTGAAAACAGTGGAGAAACAGACCATTTTAGAAGCTGTCTATGGCAACCAATCAGCATTTTCCTTACATGTAATAGAGAGTACTTGATAAAGGCTTCCTTCACAACTGATTGGTTGCCATGGACAACTTCTCCATTGGTCCTTTTCTCTACTCTTTTCACTGCTTCATGAATATACCCCTTAGTTTGGCCTGTATTTTGATCCAGTATCTGATCTAAATTTAAATTAACATATGTAACACCTGTATCCACTGGCGTCCAGTTTGTGGGCTTACACTGTTTACAGCCTATCAAGGTGCTAAGAACCAATAACATCACTGAGGCCATATCTGACTAATAATCATGAGGCCAGACAGTTATTATGTCATGGTGCCTAGTGAACTTATAGACTACATCCTGATAGGGCTTTATCAGACAGTTACGTTTTTTACATACAGTACATTGGGGTTTATGTACTAAGCCTTGGAGAGAGATAAAATGGATGGAAATAACTGCCGTTGCAGGCTGTGTTTGAAAAAGGACAGGAGCTGCTTGGTTGGTACTTTATCTCCGTCCGGCTTAGTACGTAGACCCCTTTGTCAGTTAGTGCCCACCTCCTTGTCAGATCAAATCTTTGTTTTGCCATAGAATATTTGAAATCACATTCAATTCCATCTCTACTACCTCACAGTTACCAATAATAATTGTCTTTTATTAAACAGCTTTAAAAATGAAAGTTAATGTACATTATTACAGACTGTGCACAGCATCGGCTGTAAATTCATTCGTTTTCCCATGGGGATCTGGCCTACCACAACCTCAGGTAGTTAATCATCACCTGGATTTCATTAGGAACAAGCACGGTGTTGCACCTCTTTGCTCTTTATTGTCACTTTTAGCTAATTTAAATAATACAGAAAATCAAACTAGCAAAGTGAACAAATACCTTAGAAACAGCAAAATGACCAATTCATAAAAAAGAGCACTTCTGTTATCCAGACTTACCGGAGCCGGCCCAGGCAGGGTGCATTTTGAGCCAGAATGCTGAATTGAGGATTACGTTAATCTACCAACGGAGGATCTGGACATTATAGCGAGATTCACCAGCCAAACTGGAGGACTCCAGCAAGTGTGCAGTGACAGTGGTAACCATAATCATTTTATCTCGAATAGGATATGTTGGATTACTATTTCTTTGGATCACAGAGCTCCTTTATTCAATGACCTAATAACCATGCACTTTCAAAAATCAAATTATTCTTTTGTACTTATTTGGATATAAATTATCTGCACCATACTACTCATATTAGTGAGACTAGTGGATTTTTGACATATTCCACCCTTGATATTTGTTTTATAAATACCAATAAGCCATTACATTAAAACACTACCTAATATTGTTTGTCCCTCACCCCTCAATGCTGCCTAAACAGCTCTGACCCATCAAGACATGGACGCCGCAGGACCCCTGAAGGTACCCTCTGGTAACTGGCACCAAGGCGCTAGCAGCAGAAACTTTAAGGGGTCTATTTACTAAGCCTCAGGTGGAGATAAATTGGGCAGAGATAAAGTACCAGCCAATCACCTCCTAACTGTCATTTCACCGGCTGGGTTTGAAAAATGACAGGAGCTGGTTGGCTGGTACTGTATCTCCATCCACTTTATCTCCATCCGAGGCTTGGTAAATAGACCCATTAGGGGGACATTTACTAAGCAGTGATAAGAGCAGAGAAGTGAGAGAGTGGAGAAGTTGCCCCATCAACCAATCAGCAGCTCTGTACAATTTTATAGTATGCAAATTATAGATGTTACTTCAGTGCTGATTGGTTGCCATGGTCACTTCTTCACTGGCTCACTTCTCTGCTCTTATCACTGCTTAGTAAATGTCCCCCTTAGTCCTGTAAGTTGTGAGAATGGGCCTCCATGGCTCGGACTTGTTTTTCCAGCACATTCCACAGATGCCTGATCTGGAAAATCTCTACTAGTGTGCTCTCTGTCTTGTGTGGATATCATTGTTCTGCTCTTGCTACTGCATAGTGGTTGCAAGGATGCTCTTTGTATTGTGCAGCATTTACTAAGATGTTATCTTTATTGTATGTTGGACATTAGGATGGTCTCTGTATTGTATTTTACTAGTATTGAGGGGGAGATGTACTAAGCAGTGATAAAAGTGGACAAGCGAGCCAGTGGAGAAGTTGCCCATAGCAACCAATCAGCAATAATGGCAACCAATAATTTGCATACTATAAATACCCTGTATATTGTCGTCAACTGTAAGTTGCTGTTTTCCTGCTTTGATTATTTGTTTATGTACTGTAATTGGGCGCTGCGGAACCCTTGTGGCGCCATATAAAGGATAATCATTATAATAATAATAATAATAATAATAATAAAAGTATAAAGAGCAGCTGATTGGTTGCCATGGGCAACTTCTCCACCGGCTTACTTCTCCATTTGTATCACTGCTTAGTACATGTCCCTGTAAGAGTTAGGCAAGGGCATTATGATTATTTTTTTTTCTTTTACACTTACAGATGGAGCCACGCTAGTCGGACGGGCGCGTGTGCCTTGACGGAGACGTGCCCCATTCACTTTAATGGAGAGCGTCTCCGTCCAGGCGCGCGCGCCCAGACAGAGACACTTACAATGAGAAGCGGCTCTGTGCACTCCCAGTGTGACTAGGCGGACGGATCACCTAGTCGCGCCGGGAGTCACTAGAGGGGGGGGGGGGGTAAGACAACGGAGGCTCCATCTGTATGGGTAAATTGTATTTTTTAACCATACTGTACCTACTTTTGATTATGGCCAAATGTGATCTCACTCTGCCTTCATTGAAGCTCATATAGTTGTGGAATTGACCGAGCTGCTTATTTGAATAGAAAAGACTGTGTGAGTGCAACGCAGGAACTAATTTAAGCATCATGTTATGCAAATACTAATGGATTTCCAATTTTCCAAATAATAAAACATTGCCATTATGATCTCATCCTAATTCATTTTTTTTTATTATTCTTTACTTTCTGAAAGTCAGTTATTATAGTTATCTTTTAATTAGAAATCCTAAAATATGCATTTTTATTCTGTCAACAGAACGTTTGGAAAAAAAAAAAAAAATACTGAAATCACTTAAAGTTATTGTGTCTGTTGTAATTCCATTATTAGTATTACTTAGGTGAAACATTAGTGCAGCTTCAAAGAATATTTATAAAACTATGCCCACAAACAAAAAATGGAAATCATGGGGGTCATTCCGAGTTGATCGCTCTCTAGCAACTTTTTGCAGCGCTGCGATCGGGTTAAAACTCGGCTAAACTGCACATATGTATGCACCGAAATGCGCAGGCGCGTCATACGGGTACACAGAGGATCGGTGCTGGGCAATGGATTTAACAAAGAATCCATTCGCACAGCCGATCGCAAGGTGATTGATAGAAAGAGGCGGTTTATGGGTGTCAACTGACCGTTTTCTGAGAGTGTTTGGAAAAATGCAGGCGTCCAAGCGTTTGCAGGGCGTGTGTCTGATGTCAATTCCGGGACCAGGCAGGCTGAAGTGATCACAGCGGCTGAGTAAGTCCAGAGCTATTTAGAAACGGCAAAAAACGTTTTTGTGCCGCCGGCTGCAAAAACGTTCGCACACTTGCAAAGCGAAAATACACTTCCCCATAGGCGGCAACTATCTGATCGCAGCACAGCAAAAAGTTGCTAGCGAGCAGTGGTGCAAGTGGGCGGGTACGGGTGGGTACGGCGTACCCGTAAGAATTTAGCCGTGGGTACGCCGTACCCACACCGACGGGCCGCCGCTCCTCGCACCGCCGCTGATGTGAGGGAAGGAGAGCGCAGCCTGTGCCTCTCCTTCCCCTCAGTCTCCGGCGGCTGTCATAGTTTAATTCAGCGCCGATCCGTGAGCCTATCAGAGCTCGCGGTGCGAGCTCTGATTGGCTCACGGATCGGCGCTGAATTAAACTGTGAGACACCCGCCGGAGACTGAGGGGAAGGAGAGGCACAGGCTGCGCTCTCCTTCCCTCACACAGGACGGCAGCGGCCAGCGGCAGCGGTGAGCAGGGAAGGGGGGGGGGGTGTTATACCTGGCACTGGGGGATATCTGGCACTGGGGGGGCATTTCTATCTGGCACTGGGGGATATCTGGCACTGGGGGGCATATATACCTGGCACTGGGGGGCATATATACCTGGCACTGGGGGATATCTGGCACTGGGGGGCATATATACCTGGCACTGGGGGATATCTGGCACTGGGGGGCATATATACCTGGCACTGGGGGATATCTGGCACTGGGAGGCATATATACCTGGCACTGGGGGATATCTGGCACTGGGGGGCATATATACCTGGCACTGGGGGGCATATATACCTGGCACTGGGGGATATCTGGCACTGGGGGGCATATATACCTGGCACTGGGGGATATCTGGCACTGGGAGGCATAAAGCCTGGCACTGGGGGATATCTGGCACTGGGGGGCATATATACCTGGCACTGGGGGGCATATATACCTGGCACTGGGGGATATCTGGCACTGGGGGGCATATATACCTGGCACTGGGGGATATCTGGCACAGGGGGGCATGTATACCTGGCACTGGGGGATATCTGGCACAGGGGGGCATGTATACCTGGCACTGGGGGATATCTGGCACAGGGGGGCATGTATACCTGGCACTGGGGGATATCTGGCACTGGGGGGGCATGTATACCTGGCACTGGGGGATATCTGGCACTGGGGGCATATCTGGCACTGTTGGGGCATTTCTGTATCTGGCACGGGGGGCAATGTATATCTGACACAGTGGGGGCATTTGTGTATCTGGCACTGTGGGGCAATGTGTATCTGGCACTGTGGGGCAATGTATATCTGGCACTGTGGGGCAACGTGTATCTGACACTGCGAGGCAACGTATATCTGGCACTCTGGGGGCATTTCTGTATCTGGCACTGTGGGGCAATGTGTATCTGGCACTGTTAGTCAATGTGTATCTGGCACTGTGGGGCAATGTATATCTGTCACTGTGGGGCAATGTGTATCTGACACTGCGAGGCAATGTATATCTGGCACTCTGGGGGCATTTCTGTATCTGGCACTGTGGGGCAATGTGTATCTGGCACTGTGGGGCAATGTATATCTGGCACTGTGGGGCAATGTATATCTGGCACTGTGGGGCAACGTGTATCTGACACTGCGAGGCAACGTATATCTGGCACTCTGGGGGCATTTCTGTATCTGGCACTGTGGGGCAATGTGTATCTGGCACTGTTAGTCAATGTGTATCTGGCACTGTGGGGCAATGTGTATCTGACACTGCGAGGCAATGTATATCTGGCACTCTGGGGGCATTTCTGTATCTGGCACTGTGGGGCAATGTGTATCTGGCACTGTGGGGCAATGTATATCTGGCACTGTGGGGCAATGTATATCTGGCACTGTGGGGCAACGTGTATCTGACACTGCGAGGCAATGTATATCTGGCACTCTGGGGGCATTTCTGTATCTGGCACTGTGGGGCAATGTATATCTGTCACTGTGGGGCAATGTGTATCTGGCACTGTGGGGCAATGTATATCTGGCACTGTGGGGCAACGTGTATCTGGCACTATTGGGGTCATACGTGTATCTGCCCCTCCCCCATATGTGTATCACGCCCCCATTTCCATTGGCCACGCCCCATGTGGCATTTGGCCACACCCATTTTTTTGCACGCGCGCCTTCGGCGCGCGCACACAGTACCCGTAAGACATTTTTTCTACTTGCACCACTGCTAGCGAGTGATCAACTCGAAATGACCCCCTATGTTTTTCTGAAAGCAAAAAGTACACAGGTGAAATAGACTTTAAAACAATGTTTTGTTCCTTTTCAAAATGAAGCCAAAGATCATAAAGGGATCCGCTTATCATTGGTGGCAGTAGGGTCCCTTAATCTATCATTTCTAGCCATCCCATATCAGAGCCGCAACTAGGGGGGGGCTAAGCGGTCACGTGCCCCGGGCGTGGGAGTCGAGGGGGCGCGGGGAACTCTGCCTGGCTACCTGACAGCTGCTCCCTCACCCCCCCGCGATTGTCATCCGCAGCCGCGAATGGCGCCGTCATGGACCCACCATGGCTGCGTCTCCAGTCTCCCACTGCCCACCCACCGAGTGCGCCTCCTGCAAGCCCCCCCCGCGCGCCCGCATCTTTACCGCCTGGCGGCTGCTGTTTCCGGTGTACGGAGACGCGGCTGTGCGCGCATCGTCACCTGCCGCCCCTCTGACCTCCGGCACCAGCTGCAAGCCTGCAAGCCCCAGACACTGGCCTCACTCATTGCACCGCGGCTAAGGATTGATCTACAGCGGTGAGTGGAGATTTTATATATATATATATATATATATATATATGTATGTTTGTGTGTGTATATATATATATATATATATACTGTAGTGATTTATTCTTTTTATATATATATATATATATATATATACACACATACTCTCCTGGGATGCGGTACTCCTGGCAATTTCAAATAAGAAACTTCAAGCAGGAATGCCTGTTTGAAGTTTCTCATTTGAAGCCGCCAGGAGTGCCGCATCCCAGGAGAGTATGTGTTTACGTTTATGGAGGTACCCGGCTGCATTACTGGGAGAGCCGGGCATTTTGGTCGGTTTTTATATATATATATATATATATATATATAAATATATATATATATATATATAATCTTCAAATTAGTCCAGCACTCTCCTCTTAGCAGTTAACCTCTTGAGTGTCAGTGCAGCTGTGAATATACTCTGGAAGTTCTCAATGATAGAAAACATGCACTGCACTGCAGATCTGTTTAGAAAGGAATATTTTACTTCATGCTAATTATGATGTTTCTGGGATTGCACAAATGTATGCTTCCTGAAGACTGGGTGTGCAATCCTAAAACTTCGTAATTATCGTGAAGTAAACTTCTGCCTTGCCCCGGGTGCTGAAAATCCTAGTTTCGGCCCTGCCCATGTCATTGTTGGCAGAAGAGTTCTGACACTACCAATAAGGCTGCACGTGCACAGGAGCGGTTCTAGTCACGGGCAAGCAGAGCGGGTGACCGGGGCGCTGTGGCCTGAGGGCTTGGCCACAGTCAACCTGCAGGCGCCCGCCGCCCACCCATACCCCGGCTGTAGCAGGCACAATGGGCTGTGTGTGCGCCCGCTGCAGCCGGCACCTTCCCCTCAGCGGCAGCCAGAGGCCAAAGCTCACTCCTGAGCTCCAGCTTCCGGTTCAGGCAATGTGCGGCTGTGCGGTTCTGTGGGAGAGACGTCATGACATCTCTCCCATAGTTCCGAGGAGGGGGCGGCCAGACGGAGGGCAGCTGTCCGGAAGCACGAGCGGGGCTATTGAGTATTGTAAAAAAAAATTATGTGTGTGTGTGTGTAGGCGGCGCTACTAGCTACAGGGGGCATTTATACTGGGGGCATATCTAATGAGGGCATAAATACATGGGGCATATCTAATGGCATAACAACAAGGGGCATATCTACTGGGGTATTTTCTATGGGGGCATATCTAATGGGCGCATAACTACAGGGGGCATAAGTACAGGGGGTATAACTACTGGGGGCATAGCTACAGGGGGCATATCTACTGGGGGCATATACACTATTTCACCATGATCTTGAAAATGTGTTAATATATATCAATAAAAGTTAAATATTAAAATTAGTACATGAAGGTTCCAGAGTGCACCCCGTTAACATGTTTCCCTTTCTTCTTTGTTCCTTTTCATGTTAAACTCTGTCTACCCAGTTACAACAATTTAAATCAGTCTTTGGTTAGACAAAAACCTACCCCTCGCCCTGCTGGGGCCAAGGGGTCATCTAAGCGGGCCATTTCTTCCTCACAATCCATTAATATTTCGGATCATTCTTCTGATGAGGATGGGGATTATACTGATTTTCAGACACTGATACAGTTGTTTCTGATGAGGAATCTACAACTCAAGTTGATGTTCCTGACCTAGTGGAGGCTATCAAGCTGATTCTCCAAATTGATGATGACATTGAGCCCCCCCCCTCCCTCCCCGCTATGTCTAAGAAACTGGATAAGTTCAAACATCAGAAGGTTACTAAAGTAGTTTTACCACATTCTGACCTTTTAATTGACATACGTCAGGAATCCTGGTAATCTCCATGAAAGAAGTTTTCCCTGTCTAAAAAGATGCTAGCTCGTTATCCTATTCCTGCGGAGTTGAGTAACAAGTGGGAAATTCCACCGCTTGTGGAATTTCATGTCGCCCGTCATCTACTCTGCCTGCCACCACTGTCACCTCACTGAAGGAACCGACAGATAAGCGTGTGGAGGGATGCCTGAAGTCTATTTACACTCTTACCAGTGCTGTACATAGACCCACAATGGCTGCCTCTTGGGCGGCAAAAGGAATTGAAGCATGGGTTCGGGAAATTGAGGATGAGCTGCTTCAGGAATTTTCTGACACTGCCAGACAATATCTGTCATATATTACCACAGCCTCTCACTATATTCAGGAGGCAGCCTCTGAATGCAGTGGTCATGGCAGCCAAGGCATCTACTACGACTATCCTGGCTCGCCTGATTCTGTGGTTAAGGTCCTGGAAAGTAGACCTAGACTCTAAAAAGACCTTGGAGGTGCTTCCTTTCAAGGGAAACATACTATTTGGGGAGGATCTAAACAAGATTGTGACTGACTTGGCGACGGCCAAGACTGCGTTTCTCCCTAGTACTAATCCTTCTGCTCAGAAGGCTTAGAGTACAATTTTTCGTTCCTTTCAACCTCCAGGTAAAGCAAAAGATCAGACGCACCTGAGACAGGCTCATACTTCCAAAACCACTAATCCCAAATCTAAACATTCCTGGGCCGTCCACCAGCCTGCATCCAAACAAGACAAGCCTGCTGTATGATGGGACGGACCTCCCCCTGGGGGACCCCAGGGTGGGAGGCCAACTTCTGCAGTTCACCCAGGCCTGGTTAAAGACCACTTCAGACACCTAGGTGCGGGAAGTTGTTTCTCATGGGTATGCCATCTCTTTCAAGTGACGTCCACCTCATCAGTTTTGTTCAATGGTTATCCCCTAGGATCCGTTGAAAGCGCAATCATTGAAATCATTGAACAAGTTTGTGAGAGTGTCCAAATTCCGTATGGAAACCCTGTGCTCTATTGTGCTCGCCATGGAACCCAAGGACTATATGGTATCCCTGGACATAGAGGATGCTTACCTGCACATACCTATTGCCATTTCGTATCAGCAATATCTGCGGTTTGCTATTGGCAACCTTCATTTTCAATTCCAAGCTCTACTATTTGGACTGGTCATGGCACCTTGGATTTTCACCAAGGTCATGGCCATGATGACGTCTTTCCTCCGTCATCAGGGAATCAGGATCCTGCCATATCTGGATGACCTAGTGATTCTGGCAAACTCATAAGAGGTCCTCCTCAGTCAACTGGAGATGTCTGTCTAATTCCTACATGCCCACGGGTGGCTCATCAAGTGGAAGAAATCCTCGCTGGTCCCAGCTCGGAGCATGGTGCACCTGGGGGTGCTGCTGGACACACACAGCCAAAGACTGTTTCTGTCCCCAGAGAAGGTCCTGAATCTTCAGGACAAGATCAGATACTTCCTCTCTCGCCTGAGAGTGTCGGTACACTCGGCGATGCAAGTACTAGGCCTCATGGTGTCGACTTTCGACATGGTAGTGTACACTCAATTTCATTCCCGCCCTCTGCAGAGGTTAATCCTTTCCAAGTGGGACAGCCTGTCTCATCGGATCAGGTCTCAAATGTTCTCCTTGGCTCCGGAGTTCCATCTGTCACTGAGCTGGTGGCTACAGGACCAACAATTGAGCAGGGGCCATCCCTTCTGGATCTCCAACTGGGTCCTCCTGACAACGGACGCCAGTTTGAGAGGTTGGGGTATGGTGTTGGAGCAACACTCTCTCCAGGGTGGGTGGACCAGGGAGGAATCTCTCCTCCCGATAAACATTCTGGAATTGTGGGCAGTGTTCAATGCATTGACACTGGCCCTGTCTCTGTTACACAGTTGCATACATAAATCATCAGGGTGGCACTCAAAACCGCATGGCAATGATGGAGGTGTCAATAATCCTCCAATGGGTGGAACGCCATCTACCATCCACATCAGCAGTGTTCATTACGAGAATCCTCAACTGGGAAGTGGACTTCCTCAGTCATCAGAACATGCACGCTGGAGAGTAGAGTCTTCATCAGTAAGTCTTTCAACTCCTAGTGGACAAGTGGGGTGGGCCTACCAGATGTAGACCTGATGGCGTCTCAACACAATCACAATCTGGTCTTCAGATCAAGGACAAGGGATCCTCAAGCAGCATTTGTGGACGTACTGGTGATTTCATGGAACTTTTGGCTGCCATACGTGTTCCCTTCAGTGTCACTCCTGCCCAGGTAATATGGACGTTCAAGCAAGAAGGAGGAATACTACTTCTAGTCACTCCAGTGTGGCCCAGATGGCATTGGTTCTCAGACCTGCAGGGTCTATCAATAGAGCCTCCTCTTCTACTTCCTCAGTGCCAGACCTCCTCGTTCAGGGCCCTTGTGTCTACCAGGACCTGGCCAGACTGGCTTTGATGGTGTGGCTCTTGAAGCTTTACTCCTGAGAGCAAAAGGATTCTTTGAGGCGGTCATTCAAACTATGACGAAAGCCCGTAAACTAGCTTTGGCTCAGATTTATTACAGGGTCTGGAACTCTTACTTCACCTGGTGTGCTGCTAAGAATTATGATGCATATACTTTCAGAACTTCCAGGCTTCTGGCTGTTCTACAACAAGGCGTAGACTTGGGCCTTCATCTGGCTTCCCTCAAGGTCCATATATCTGCCTTGTCATGTGGTTTCAGAGAAAAATTGCGTCTCTTCCTGACGTTCACACTTTCACTCAACCTCCCTATGTCTCCCTATTGATTCAACCTCCCTAGGTCTCTCCTGTGGCTCCATGGGATCTATCTGTTGTTCTGAATGCCCTACAAAGTCTCCATTTGAACCTCTTGAGTCTGTGGACCTTAAATGCCTTACGCTTAAGGTCGTATTTCTAATCGCTATTGCTTCTGCTAGGAGGGTGTCGGATTTAGGCGCTTTGTCCTGTCATCCACCCTTTCTGATTTTTCACCATATCCTGGCAGTTCTTCGAACTCGCCAAGGTTATTTGCCTAAGGTGGTATCAACTTTTCACCTTAACCAGGAGATTGTGGTTCCGGCCTTCATCTCTTCTGGTTTGTCCTCCAAAGAGCAGTCTTTGGATGTGGTACGGGCTCTACGTATTTATGTGGAAAGGACTGCCTCTGTACTTTTCGGTTTTCACAAACGTGGCTGGCCTGCGAATAAGCAGACCTTGGCCAGATGGATTAGAATGGTGATTGCACAAGCCTATGTGCAGGCGGGGCTCCCAGCTCCTGCTGCTATCAAAACCAATTCTACTCGGTCAGTTGGACCTTCTTGGGCAGCCTGTCGTGGCACATCCGCAGAACAATTGTGCAAGGAGGCGATGTGGTCCTCAGTGAACACATTCATCAGGTTCTATGCCTTTTATACTTCAGCCTCCCAGAATGCTTCATTTGGACGCCGGGTTCTTGTGCTCGCTACAGTGCATTCCCTCCCATGAGGAACTGCTTTAGGACATCCCTGATGTTATTCCCTGTGGAATACCAGTGTACCCTGCTGCAGAAAAGGTGATTTATGGTAGACTTACCATTGTTAAATCTCTTTCTGTGAGGTACACTGGATTCCACAGGGCGCCCACCCTGACACACTTAGCTTTTTTGGGTTTGTATGGCATTAGCCGCTAGTCCCTTCTCCTGTCGTGAGAATGTAGGTCTATGTGACTAACATCTACTATCTCTCTTACCTGCTACTGCATTGGACTGGTTAACAAAACTGAGCTCCAGTGCCTGGAGGCGGGGCTACAGAGGAGGCAGTGCAATGCATCCTGGGAATAGTCAAAGCTTTAGCCTGTTGGTGCCTCTGATCAAGATCCAACTCTACACCCCAATGTTATTCCCTGTGGAATCCAGCGTTCCTCGCAGAAAGAGATTTAACAATGGTAAGTCTACCATAAATTTCCTTTTACATGGCTAATGAAGGTAATGAGAAGGAGTTCCATATTAATACCACAGTGCCCAAAGCAGAGAAGCAATCTGAGGGGAACATCTTCCATCATATTTATAACATCTATTCCTTAGTTAGTACACTGTACCAACAGAAACCCATTTTACCCAGACCTTCCTAAATAGAAGCTACTTTGTGTATGTTATGAACGTTGCACAAACATCCCCATTTTCCCCTTCCAACGTCAATGTCAGTAATTATTTATGCACTGTAGTACTCACACAAATGATATAGTTTTTTCAGAAGTCTTTGAGCTTCCAGAAAATAGCATTAGCATGCCAATTTCTCCTCACATGGCAAAGACAATCTATGCAAAATGACTAAGAAAGTGCTTTAATTTTGTAGTGAAATTGCCGCGTAGTAAACCACTGTATAAGCAAATGTGTGTGTGGTTTTGTCTTCTAGCCACTGCCAAGAAATACTTTATGGTTCTTACTTTGGCACTAATCCACCTTCTCATAGCAGCAAATTGCCAGATTTACTAGGTTTTCATAATGCAATCTGTGCTTTAAAGTGATTCTTTTTTTAATGTGTTTGAATGAAAAGTACAAACGGGCCTGAAGCAGAGGTGGACGTTACTGCGCCTACACTTGGTATTTGTCTGTGATAATAAAGCAGCTTCCCCTCCATGCAGATACCTATGCTGGAATGGGCAACCCCTGATACATCCACTTTCTGCACCCCTGTGTGCAGTAGCCCCCCTGGTGGTAGATAGTTCACAACATTCTCATTATATGACCCTTTTTTTTGCGCTCCCTTCAGGCCACCTCCCAGACACCACCCAGATCCTCCCATCGCTTTGCCTCACCACTTTTGATGCCAGCGCGTTTATCTGTGAACACAGGCTACACAAGGGGGGTGGAGGCTGCTCCAGGTGTTACCAAAATGCTGGCTCCTCCACAGTGACAGGGACCAGATGCTGTAACTGAGAAGAAGCCAGCATTGCAGGCATAGTATGGGGGCAGCCTAGTATCTAAAGGGATGTAACCAGGATTGCTTCCCCCAGGATGAATTCCCCCCATGATTGCTTTCCGAGTTGTGTGCCCCCGTCATCTCCCATGCCCCATCACCAATAGCCTGCTTCCCCACACTGTGTACCCCCAGCTTCTCCCAATCCCCATCACCAGCAGACTGCTTCCCCACACTGTGTGCCCCCGGTGTCTCCCATTCCCCATCATTACCAGCCTGTTTCCCCACACTGTGTGACCCCCAACATCACCCATTACCCATCAATAAAAGCCTGCTTCCCCACACATCTCTCATTCTCCAACACCAGCTGTCTGCTTCCCCAGACTGTATAAGGCAGCCATGTTGGGTGAACTGCAAAGGTTATGCCGGGAAAACAGCCAGGCGATGGTGGCACTCAGCACAACAGGATGGCAGCATGCACATGGCAAGATGGCATCCACCACCCAGTCAGAGTACTCTCCCCCTTCAGGTCCTAGCTCACCTGGAAATCATGACTCTGCAGCTCACCCCAGGCTATCTCCACTGTGGTCACTGTGTCCAGTCTCCCGAATGCCAAACATTAACAGGAGTCACTGCAGCTATAGGCCCCAAGGACTTGTAGGTTGGTTGGGAAAGACCAGTGCAGAGGGTCCCAATGCCCAGCCTGGCCCGAGGAGTCCTAAGATGGTGCCGACGGTAATCCAAGGACACCACGTGGAGCCCCGAGCAACAGGCAGGAGAGGGAGCGCTGGAGGCTGCAGAAAAGGGAAGCCACACTATGCCAAGCTTATCCAGATGCAGGATGCCCTGGCCAGTTGGGAATGGAGGTGGGGGAGCTGTGCTGAATGGTTCTAATGGACTAGCAGGCAGGGGAAGCAGTGCTTCTGGGTGCACTGCACGGTGGTCAGTGCGGGCCACCACTTTTGAGGCTGTGGGATGCACGGAGATCAGCAGGCTGCTTGGTTTTCATTTTGGTGAGGGGCCTCTCCCTGAGCCCCAGAGAGACCCCTATGGCATGTCTGCACAGGTCATATCTGAGCAGTGCAATTCTAAATTTGCACGGTCAAACTAAGTGCCGGTATGTCATACCATTGTGTACCAGGACACTGGAGTAGACAGCAGAATGTCAGTTATATTCCTGATATATGCGAACTATTGCAATAGGACTATATGTGGCTAATAGACTATATGTGGACTATATGTGGCACACCAGTGGAATGTGCACATGTAGTTGGACCATACAGTGAAGCTTAAACGGGTTTGCAGGTTTATAGCAGTATGCAGAGTTACAGTGGATCTCACAGTATTATAGGGTCACCACGGAGTAAGCGGATATATGCAGAGAACCATATGATTGTGCATGAACAGTAGGATGCAGGTAATAACAGGTAAGCATAGTACTGCAACACTTATAGTGAAGATGGAAAGGCTGCACATGCACAGAAGCATCTCTGGCATCTTGGTAAAGGAAGTGTAAGGCAATAGGAAACAGCACTCAAGTGCACTTCATTCCTAATATTCTGTTAGGGTCTCCTGCTCTGTGCTGCCACGTCATCATGGCAACCGGGAGACAAGTGCTTGCGGAGTAACCTGAGCGTATCTGATACTCCGGTTCGGGTCTTTTGCTGTGCAGTGGTTACAGGCTCTGTGCACGGCAGGGGATCCGGTGCTGGTTTTTGTGCTCACAGTCTGTGAGGTCTGAGTGGGGCGTGGACAGCACCTGCTATATAAACCCTCTTCTCAGGTTAGGCAGATGCTGCTGAATCTTTGTTGGTTAGTCAGTTCCTGAAAGCTAGCTAGTACTGTGTAAACTTTGTATTTGTTTGTTGCTTACTGCAAATAGGCCTTGGGATTTGGTATTACACTCTGCCAATCCAGACCTAGCAGTAAGACTGGAGTCAGTCGTTTAACCTGCTGGGGTTCTTTTGCTACTCTGTGAACCTAGCAAGTTTGCGGCTGTATTCTCAGACTTGCCTGCCAAAATCCTTTCTCACTGTGCAAGGTGTTCAGGTGTCAGTTTAGTGGCAGTAAGCTGAACCAGTGCACTGCAAGTGAGGACTAGGATTGTGGAGACTCTCCTTGTGTCTATTATTCCATCTCTGACCAAGGAGTTTACTGCCACACCCGTTGGTAACCCTTTAGGGTTTTGCTGTTGCCCTTAGCAACAGCATTTCGGGTTCTCTACGTATTAAATCACAACATCTCGCTTCTTTCCATCTGAGCATTCCTAATACTAGGGAGACACCCAGTTTCTTAGCCTTTGGGCTTCTCTGTTCACTTTGTGTTTATTTTGTTACCCTATCACCTTCTATGTATGTAATGTCATATTCCCCAGTCTGTCTGTGAGTTCATTTGTTTTGCATCCCTCTCCGTTCAGACACCAGTACATTCCTGCTGGCACTGGTGTGCATAACATATTCAGCAGCCTAATACTCCTGTTGAAATTTTGTGGGAATATGGAGCATATCCCTCAAAATACTTTGCAACAGGTGGTCGATCAGGTGCAGGTCCTGACTCGACAATTTAATGATTTGTCTATTAAAATGCACACCTCGCAGGCCACTGGCGGAGCTCCCGCAGCAGCAGTGCCTTCAGGGGTTAAGGAGCCGAAAGTAAATCCCCCGAATAGTTTTTCTGGAGATCGCTCGCAGTTCTTTTGTTTCAAGGAGAGCTGCAAGCTATATTTCCAGCTTAGGCCTCAGTCTTCTGGGTCGGAGATTCAGCGGGTGGGCATAGTGATTTCCTTGCTACAAGGAGACCCACAGGTCTGGGCATATGGGTTGCAGCCTGACTGTCCGTCGCTTAAAAGTGTTGATGTTTTTTTTACGGCACTGGGCATGTTGTATGATGACCCTGACAAGACGGCCTCAGCCGAGGCTCAGATTTCGATCCTTAAGCAAGGGCGAAGGCCAGTTGAGGTTTATTGTATGGAGTTTCGGAGGTTGGCCCATGATACCCAGTGGAATGACCCAGCCCTGAGACACCAGTACCGAAGAGGTCTTTCTAACCAGTTAAAAGACCAACTGGTACAATATCCCTTGCCTGATAGCTTGGATCAGCTCATGCAGTTATCCATTCGGGTTGATAGACGGCTGAGAGAGCGCAGGCTTGAAAGGGAGACCGAGGTTTCCTTCTTTCCCAAGGGAACCTCAGACTCTGAGGAATTTTCCGAGGAGCCTATGCAGATTGGGGCTACCCGCCTCTCCTCGCGTGAGAAGACGCGGAGGAGACAGCAGGGGTTATGTTTGTACTGTGGGAATAAAGGTCATGTGGTAGTATCATGCCCAGAAAAGCCGGAAAACTTCAGGGCCTGAGGGTGATGGGAAATATCCTGTCAGGCCAGAAGTCAGAATTTCCCAAGAAGACTTTTATCATTCCGGTGACCTTGAAGATCCTCGGTCAAACTGTCAAGACTGAGGCCTTTGTGGACAGTGGGGCCGACGGGGTTTTTATGGACCGCCAATTCGCCCTGAAACACTCTGTTCCCTTAGTACCCTTGGCATCGGAAATTGAGATTTGTGGGTTAAACGGGGAACCATTATCCCAGGGTAAAATTACCTCTTGCACTAGCCAGATTTCTTTGTTTATTGGAGCCACACACTCTGAAAAATTGTCCTTTTATGTGACTGTCTGTACTTTTGCCCCATTGGTGTTGGGGTTACCCTGGTTAAGGGCCCACAATCCTCAATTTGACTGGGTCTCTGGGGAGATTCTTAGTTGGGGTACTGATTGTTTCAGGAGTTGCTTGAGCCTTCCAGTCAGGCTTTCGCAGCTAAGTTTGCCAGGATTGCCAGGATGTTATGCAGATTTTGCGGACGTGTTCTCCAAAAGAGTTGCAGAGGTACTACCTCCCCATCGCCCCTATGACTGTGCCATTGATTTGTTGCCGAATGCTAAGCTTCCCAAGAGCAGGTTGTACTCCCTGTCACGCCCTGAGACTCAGGCTATGGCAGAGTACATTCAGGAGAACTTGGCTAAGGGATTTATCAGACCTTCACAGTCTCCAGTTGGGTCGGGGTTCTTCTTCGTGGGTAAAAAGGACGGTTCGTTGCGACCCTGCATCGACTTCAGGGAATTGAACCGTATCACGATTAAAAACTCATACCCACTGCCTCTCATTTCGGTCTTGTTTGACCAGCTTCGTACTGCCACCATTTTTTCCAAGATTGACCTACGCGGTGCGTACAATCTAATCCGAATAAGAGAGGGGGATGAATGGAAGACTGCCTTTAATACCCACTCAGGGCATTATGAATATTTGGTGATGCCTTTTGGGCTCTGTAATGCCCCGGCAGTCTTCCAGGACTTCATGAACGATGTGCTCAGGGAATATTTGGATAGATTCTTAGTTGTATACTTAGATGACATCCTAATCTTCTCCCATTCCCTGGAGGAACATCGGAAGCATGTACGCTTAGTCCTCCAGAAACTCAGAGACCACCGGCTTGGGGCGAAGCTGGAGAAGTGCGAATTTGAAGTTCAGCAAATCGCATTTCTAGGATATATTATCTCCCAGAAGGTTTCCAAATGGAGGGTTCCAAGGTACAGGCAGTCCTGGATTGGGTGCAGCCCACTAGTTTGAAGGCGCTTCAGCATTTTCTGGGCTTTGCGAATTTTTATAGACGATTTATCGCTGGATTTTCGTCTATAGTGGCGCCCTTGGTGGCACTCACTAAGAAAGGGGCGGATGTTGCTCACTGGTCTTGTGAGGCCAAAGCGGCTTTTGCCCGTCTCAAAAGGGCATTTGTCTCGGCCAAGGTGCTGCGACACCCAGATCCAGAGCGTCCTTTTGTGGTGGAGGTGGATGCCTCTGAGATGGGTATTGGGGCAGTGCCCTCTCAGATGGGGGTGTCTGATAATCGCCTTCATCCCTGTGCTTACTTTTCCCATAAATTTTCGCCTGCCGAGATGAATTATGATGTGGGTAACCGGGAATTGTTGGCTATTAAGGATGCACTCGAGGAGTGGAGACACTGGCTTGAGGGGGCTAAGTTTGTGGTCTCAATTCTCACCGACCATAAGAATTTGGCATATTTAGAGTCAGCGAAGCGCCTCAATGCCAGGCAGGCACGATGGGCTTTGTTTTTTGCTCGCTTTAATTTTTTGATAACATATCGCCCTGGGTCAAAAAACATCAAGGCTGATGCGCTCTCGCAGAGTTTTGCTCCAATCCAGGAGACCACCGAGGAGCCATTGCCCATTGTGTCCCCATCATGTATTAAAGTGGGCATTACCCAGGACCTCTTGTCATTAGTCCTTAGAGCACAGGAGCAGGCTCCTCCAGACCTTCCGGTAGGTCTTTTGTTTGTGCCTCCTAGGTTAAGACAGCGAGTGCTCCTGGAATTCCATGCCAAGAAGTCGGCAGGTCACCCGGGTATTGCCAGAACTCGGGAGTTGCTATCTAGGGCGGTGTGGTGGCCCTCGGTGGCTAGGGATGTGGATCAGTGGGTTCAGGCATGTGACATCTGTGCCCGAAATAAGACTCCTAGAGGGGTTCCTGTTGGCCCATTACATCCACTCTCTATTCCATCTAAGCCATGGACCCACATTTCAATGGATTTTGTGGTGGACTTGCCAAAATCCTCGGGGATGACAGCCATCTGGGTTGTCGTTGACAGGTTTTCCAAGATGGCGCACTTCGTTCCATTGGTTGGGCTGCCATCAGCCAGACGCCTGTCTGAATTATTTATGCTGCATGTTGTGCGCCTCCACGGGTTGCCACTTGATGTGGTCTCTGACCGCGGATCCCAGTTTGTGGCCAAATTCTGGAGGGCATTTTGTTCCGATCTCCAGATTTCTGTCAGCTTGTCGTCAGGCTACCATCCGCAGTCTAATGGGCAGACTGAAAGGGTGAACCAGTCCTTGGAGCAGTTCCTCAGGTGTTATGTCTCCAAGTGTCAGACTGACTGGGTTGCTCATCTGTCCATGGCGGAGTTTGCCTATAACAACGCGGCTCACTCTGCTACAGGGATCTCTCCCTTCCTTTGTGTGTATGGGCATCATCCTAAGGCCAATTCTTTTGACCCCCAGGACTCCACGCCTGGTGGTTCCTCTGTGATTTCGGTCCTTAGAGGTATTTGGAGGAAAGTGAAGAAAGCCCTTGTGTCTGTGTCATTAGTGACCAAAAGGGTTTTTGATAAGCGGAAAAGACCCTGCAGCTTCAAATTAGGAGACTTCGTCTGGTTGTCTACCAAGAATTTGAAGTTGAGACAGCCATCTCATAAGTTAGGCCCCCGGTTCATCGGTCCTTATAAGATCACTAGGGTTATCAATCCGGTGGCATTTCAGTTAGATCTACCCCGTTCTTTGGGTATCAATAAAACATTTCATTGTTCCCTTTTAAAATGGGCGATTAGTAATCCTTCTTCCAGTGGAAGACCTTCCCCTCTTCTGATACGTGGCCAGAGGGAGTTTGTTGTTGAAAGGATTCTTGACTCCAAGATGGTTCGGAGTCGGCTGTCATTTTTGGTGCACTGGAAGGGGTATGGCCCGGAGGAGCGGTCGTGGGTGCGCAGTTGTGATCTTCATGCCCCCAGACTGTTACGCTCTTTCTTCTCGCAGTTCCCCGATAAACCCGGTGGTAGGGGTTCTTTGACCCCTCGTCAGAGGGGGGGTACTGTTAGGGTCTCCTGCTCTGTGCTGCCACGTCATCATGGCAACCGGGAGACAAGTGCTAGCGGAGTAACCTGAGCGTAGCTGATACTCCGGTTCGGGTCTTTTGCTGTGCAGTGGTTACAGGCTCTGTGCACGGCAGGGGATCCGGTGCTGGTTTTTGTGCTCACAGTCTGTGAGGTCTGAGTGGGGCGTGGACAGCACCTGCTATATAAACCCTCTTCTCAGGTTAGGCAGATGCTGCTGAATCTTTGTTGGTTAGTCAGTTCCTGAAAGCTAGCTAGTACTGTGTAAACTTTGTATTTGTTTGTTGCTTACTGCAAATAGGCCTTGGGATTTGGTATTACACTCTGCCAATCCAGACCTAGCAGTAAGACTGGAGTCAGTCGTTTAACCTGCTGGGGTTCTTTTGCTACTCTGTGAACCTAGCAAGTTTGCGGCTGTATTCTCAGACTTGCCTGCCAAAATCCTTTCTCACTGTGCAAGGTGTTCAGGTGTCAGTTTAGTGGCAGTAAGCTGAACCAGTGCACTGCAAGTGAGGACTAGGATTGTGGAGACTCTCCTTGTGTCTATTATTCCATCTCTGACCAAGGAGTTTACTGCCACACCCGTTGGTAACCCTTTAGGGTTTTGCTGTTGCCCTTAGCAACAGCATTTCGGGTTCTCTACGTATTAAATCACAACATCTCGCTTCTTTCCATCTGAGCATTCCTAATACTAGGGAGACACCCAGATTCTTAGCCTTTGGGCTTCTCTGTTCACTTTGTGTTTATTTTGTTACCCTATCACCTTCTATGTATGTAATGTCATATTCCCCAGTCTGTCTGTGAGTTCATTTGTTTTGCATCCCTCTCCGTTCAGACACCAGTACATTCCTGCTGGCACTGGTGTGCATAACATATTCCTGTAGTGCACTTAATTCAGAAATCGATAGAGTCTATTAAAATAATCTCATTTCTATGCCAAATTAGCCAGAGTCAACGAGGACTGAAGCAGTTAAAGGCTGGGTAAGAAACAAGAGCTGGGATACATAACAATGACATGGTTGACTTAGATGTTTGATCCACAGTGTATTTTACTTGTAAAGTCTCAGGCCCTTCCCTTGTAAGAAGTATGGGACAGGACTTTTACAGTCTGCTTTTTAAGCCATCTTCAGAGGGACAGTAGAACAAGAAATGCATTGGTATATCCTAGTAAAGGTTCTGCAGGTCACCAGCAATCCATGAACCACGTCTAGATCCGATTGAGCATTAATAAATACTGATAATGCCTGGTTTCCCTATTCCTGCTATTGTCGTCCTGTGATGGACAAAATAGTGCCTTTATTTTAGTAAAGCTTTACCTTGTCTCTTACACATTTTTCTAGCTCTTCTAATGTTAACCAGGTCCCCAACACACTGGGAAGGTGACAATGTTCAATTACTTGGAATAGAACATACCTTGTGATTATAAATGTTGTGAACCAAGTGCAATCGTTTTAACTCACTTTGTAGATTAAAAGATTGACCGTATATAGATAGTCAATAGGTCAACACCAGATAATTACCAGTCAGCAGGTCAATAGGGTCAAAAGATCCACAAATAAATGATAGATATGGACTTAGATCGACATGGTCAAAAAGTAGACATGCAACTGGTCAACACAGAAAAGGTTGAATTATTTTTTTTTTGTTATATTAAACCTAATTCTAACCCTCCCCCTGGTGCCAAACCCTAACGGTCCCCTTCTGCAGCCTTATCCTAACTCTCCACCAAGTGCCTAACCCTATCCCTTGCCCTAAAAATCATCAAAAATAATGTGTCGACCATGTGAATGTTAACATTTTTAACCCATCAATCTTTTGAACCTGTCGCCTTAAATCCATGTCAACCATTTGACTATCAACCTTTTGACCCTGTTAACAATGGTTGGGGGGAAACCACACCAGTTGAAGATAATGTAATGTATGTCAGAGAGTTGTCCTTTGATAGTACTGATTTATGTTAAAGAATTAGTTTCTTAATGAGGTAACCGTACACTTAAAGGCTTATTATTGTCTATAAAGTGTATCTCTGGTGACAATCAGTGGTGCTCCCCTGAGTCAAAAGTATCAAGTTAAGTTCTAGGGGGGTAGAAAAGAAGGGGACACTTGGCGGGGAGCACTCAAAATCAGAGGAACTCTTCTAAATTCAAAATACTGTTAAGATCATATAGATTTTAATAAGATACCATTTAAAAATAAGGAGTTCCAATATAACTGATATGTACCAGCTAGGCGTTAGGTGAAATTATAAGTAGGAGTAAACAATATGTAGCTCAGAGCTATAATAATAAAGAAGCCGGATCAGATATATGGTGGTCACCGTAGTGCCAAAATGTTGCCTGTATATTATAATATGACCATCATTTATCCTGCATAAGATCCCACAGGGAAAAAGCTGCAGGGAATTGAATCATAGGTCAGAGGCCGAAATGTTAGATACTGTATACTGACTTCCTTAGTGGTGTTCCCTGCTGGGGACAGAAAGATATGGCAAGCGGTGATATGTTGCAGTACCTGGGTGCTCCAAGGTGGTCTCCCATCCAAGTACTGACCCGGCCCTCCACTGCTTGGCTTCCAAGATCAGATGAGATTGGGCATCTCCAGTGGGGTATATCCACAATTGTTAATGCTTGCCCTTATTGTCACAGTACAGTAATGGGTGATTATTGCTTTTGAGAAAGCAGTGTAAATTCACAGATACATCAAAAAAGGGTACAGCATAGGCCTCACATGGCCATATTGGCAAATGAATATAGTAGTGGAATAGATTCAAGCAAATAGCGGTAGTTAATTATGTGTTAAATGTCACAGATTTGCTTCAAATTGAATAAGTACCGCCAAAATACTGATTCATATAGGGTGCCACTTATATAATCCCAAATGGGAGATCCGGTTAGTCCACTGGTATTGGTAACAGGCAGTGAATAAGTGTCATGAAATGTAAGTGCACACTGAAAATTCAGAACAAGTCCCTGTATATACTAAATGGTTACTCACTTCTGAGTAAAGGATAATGTAGAGCTGTCAAGTATGCAGTGATCAGCACCAATGGTCCTGTTACTTAAGTATTGCAGGACCCATTGGGAGGAATTCAAATGTTTGAAAAGTCAGTTGGGAGTCTGTTTTTTCCTATTACAGAAGAAAAAACAGACACCCAACTGACTTTTCAAACATTTGAATATCCCTCATAAAGTGTAATTCACACAACATACGGCATGCTCTTAAAAGTGTGACATATAGACATATATAACATATGTAGATGTGTGCACAGAGTTCATTATACAATGACCTTATTCATGTCCAGGATAAGGTAACTTTCATTTGTATGGAGCTGTGGTATCTTCACAAAATGTGTACATTTATTATTTTTTCCTCAAAAATAAATTTTAAATGGAAAGTCCTTAGTAGACCACAATATAATTATTGACAAAAATAGAAAATGTCTGCATTTACAAGCAATAATCTCACATAACATGATTAATAATAAAAAAAAATATTCTTAAGTGACTTTCTGCACAAATCCTGTGTGCATTATCCCATTAAAGTAATTTGCAAAGATCTTGTACATGTAAAAGTCATTATCGAAATGGATCATTTGCTCCCAAGACATTTAACATGCCTCCCTTTTTATACACTTACTCCTCCCATCTTGTTTGTAAAACAAGCATCTCAAACACGCAGGGGAAATATTGACACAAATGATTCACGCTGTGACACAATCAATGACCCTACTTGATGCATTACCTATAAAAGAGGAAGATCTCTGTGAAACCAAGCCTTTTATTGCTGGAGTTCTGAAGACAGCTGGAGAACGGGACATTAACCAGAGACTACATCACACAGTAAGTTTGCTTTATACTAATCCTTACAAAATAATGAGGACTTACTAATGCAGATAAAATAATGCCATGAAGCAATAATTTACACCTAGATGATGTGCGTCTGAAGAGTACACATAATAAAAAAAATCAAGTAGAAACTTTAAAACGTCCGTATTATCCAGTAAGTCAGGCATTGCACTTGCAGCTGCGGATTAATGTGATTACTTAAACATTAAAGGGGTTTTCAGAACTACAGCACAGATAATGGGTATTACACTACTAGCCACACATCATTCACTTGTGTTGTAATTTGAGTTCATTTAGAATTTTGAAGAAAAAAAACTCTTATTAGTTTAATAATTACTCATGTTTGCTCTAGTGAATTTCCTAAATAATACTCTGATAATACTGAAAATATAGTATGAATGTTATCAGTGCACTGGATGATATTATTCATATTAAATCATTGGAAACTACTGGCAGAAAAAAATTAAAGGAGATCGAAGGTTAAATAAAGTACCTGTAAGATATATACTGTACCACATTATCTCGTTTTCTTTCCCACTTTCGTTCTCTCCAGTGCTATAATGTATCTATGTACTGATGTAACAAAGAATTTCCTAAAAGAAAATTGTTTATTATTAAACAACAAAAATTCTATACATAAAAATGAAATAGGTTAACAAAATCTAATTATGTATTGACAAATTTGACATAATTAAATACAGTGTCTTTTAGAATAGGAAATCAAATGTTTCATTTAAACAGTTCCTAGTTCTACTTCAAATGTTATTACTATTCGTATTCTGCTAATAGTTACGTTATTTTGACATTATATTATTAGCAGTAATCACTTCACTATATATGTATTATCTATTATCTATTACATATATTTTACTATATTCATCTTTTTATGTTCACAAATGTTCAATTGTTGATCCTCTGTTTTTTTATTTTTTATTTGGTGATAATTATATTTTTTGAATTTTAGAACAAACAGTCATATTTATAAGTGTTATAAATCTAGTACAGATTTATGACACAGGGTGTGATGTATCAATTTGGAGAGAGATAAAGTGGAGAGAGTTCAGCTTTTAACTGTCATTTTACAGGCTGGGTTTGAAAAACGACAGGCGCTGATTGTTTTGGTACTTTATCTCTCTCCACTTTATCTGTCTCCATGGTTTGATATATCTCCCCTCATAATGTTGTGCAGGATTTCCAGTATTCTACTAAGAAAGAGAAACTAAGCACTCAATCCATAACAAAATGTGTGAAAGCTGAATAGAATTTCTGCTTATAAGGAAAGAAAATTAATCATTTTCAAAATAAGAAATTTTTACTCAATGAGGGATATTTTCAAAGCTTGGTGAGAGGTAAAGTTGAGAGCGATAAAGTACTAACCAATCAGCTCACAACTGTCAAGCTTTGATAAATCTCCCCCAATGTGTGATGCAGCTCTTCTTGCTGAGATGGTTCTCAGTCGTACAACAATGGTACTGTGAGTGGATGGGAAAATAAAAATCATTACACCAAAGGAGGCCATACATATTTGAGTGACTTACATTGATCCAGTGTGTATTATGTTTAAACATAACTTGCACCATTTACATGTGTCTGACACTTGTTTGCAGTTGAAAAAACTACATTTACAAACACATCTAATTATGCTTATCAAAGGCATACAAAACCAAATGTGTAACAAAGTGCAATACAGTTTACATGTGATTTAACAAACACCAGTGAGTACATATCTTAAACATGCACTCTGTTAGGTGCTACCACTGGGGGTACTGTTTCATTACTTATATCATAGGTCACTTCTGTTATCAAACATGTTTTCCAGGTCACCTAGCAGTTGAACAGGTGTATTCATTACTCACTGACACATTTAAAAAGACCCACAGGTGGAGCAAATTATTTCAATTGCAGTCCTTTGAAGAAACCTGGAAAACATGAACTGTTGGGGGTACTTGAGCAGTTGCATAACTACCACCCCCGTAGCTAGCCACTGAGGAGGCTTGGAGGTGCAGGGCTTCGGGGGCGCCACCACTGATTGCTGTTGTGCTGTGTGTGAGGGAATCCGGAAGGAGGGCACAGTGCGCGCCTCTCCTGTGTCCGTCCTGACTCCTGTGCCTCCGGCGGCGGCGTGTCTGTCAAATGAAGCTCTGATTGGCTCACGAACCAGCACTTCATTTGACAGATACCCCTTCCGGAGACACAGGTTGGACACAGGAGAGGCACGCATTGTGCCCTCCTTCCCGGACTGTACCCTCCTTCCCGGACAGCACAGCAGCTGTGAGCAGGGGGAGGGTGTGTACCTGGCACTGGGGGGCATATTTGGCACAGGGGGCATATATGTAGCTGCAGAGGCGGAACTACCGGCAGTGCAAGCAGTGCGTTGCACTGGGGCCCGCCTCTGTCCAGAGGCCCAAGCATGTAATGAGTCAAACTCACTCATTACATGCCGCTGTGCGCTGCAGGCAACTGCTGCCCGCAGCGCACAGCCGCCCGGAGAGGAGAGGAGCAACGGCACGGACGGGGGTAGGAGGAGGAGGGAGGTGAAGGAGGGAGCCGCAGCAGCGCTTTGTTACTGGTGGAGGCACTGCTGCTGCTGCCCCTCTGCTTCACTATAGGCTGTCTTCCGAGAACAATGTGTAAAAATAGGGGACTGCCTGCCGCTATGTGTAAAAAGGGGTGATCTGCCTGCCGCTATGTGTAAAAAGGGGTAATCTGCCTGCCGCAATGTGTAAAAATGGGGAGTCTGCCTGCCGTAATGTGTAAAAATGGGGACGCTGTCTGCCGTAATGTGTAACAAGGGCACGCTGTCTGCCGTAATGTGTAAAAAGGGGACGCTGTCTGCCGTTATGAGTAAAAAGGGGATGCTGTCTGCCGTAATGTGTAACAAGGGCACGCTGTCTGCCGTTATGTGTAAAAAGTGTACGCTGTCTGCCGCTATGTGTAACAAGGGCACGCGGTCTGCCGTTATGTGTAAAAAGGGCACGCTGTCTGCCGTTATGTGTCAAAAGGGGACGCTGTCTGCCGTTATGTGTCAAAAGGGGACGCTGTCTGCCGCTATGTGTAACAAGGGCACGCGGTCTGCCGTTATGTGTAAAAAGGGCACGCTGTCTGCCGTTATGTGTAAAAAGGGCACGCTGTCTGCCGTTATGTGTAAAAAGTGCACGCTGTCTGCCGTTATGTGTAAAAAGAGGAATCTGTCCGCTGTAAGGTGTAAAAGGGTCTCTACCTGGTGTAGTGGTTCTACTGTGCGGCGTAATTTGAATAATGGAGACTACTGTGTACCGTTTTATGAATTGGTATTATTTTGTGGCCACACCCCTTCCCCACGAAGCCACGCCACTATGTATTTTTGCGCGCACCTACGCCGCGCATTGCCCCTGTTTTACATGCAGGGGTGGGGCTCCGATGCCGTTTCTTGCACACAGTGCTAAAATGTCTAGTTACGGCACTGTTGCTAGGTATCCATTTCTCTGGCCCTGAGCAGGTCCCCCTCACCAGATCCTCTCCAGGGGTGAGGGGGTGGACTTGGATGGGATGTGTGTGTGTGGGGGGGGGGGCCAAAGCATTTTGTCGCACCTGGGCCCACCGCTCGCTAGTTCCGCCACTGTGTAGCTGGCACTGGGGGGGGCATATGGGGCACTGGGGGCATATGTGTATCTGGTACGGTGGGGGCATATGTGGCACTGGGGGCATATGTGTTTCTGTCACTATGAGGTATATTTTTTTCTGGCACTGTGGGGGAATATCTGGCACTAGGGGCATATGTGGCACTGGGGGCACACCCCTAGCAACAAGCATTTCCTCCTGGTAACAAGCACAACACCCAGCTCATGAAATCCCTGGCAACAAGCATTACCCCCTAGCAACAAGCATGACACCCAGTGCATGAAACCCCTGGCAACAAATATTACCCCCTGGCAATGAGCTTGACACCCAGCCCCTGATACCCCTGGCAACAAGCATAACACCTAGCGCATGAAACCCCTGGCACCGTGCATGGAACAAAGAGCAGGAAACCCCAGGCAATGAGCAGGTAATTTAAAAGTAATTAGAAGCCTTACTGTAGGGCTTAATGTGTAATGGGCATTGCAGTGTGTGGCATAATGTATCACAGACATTGCGGTGTGTCATAATGTGTCACGGATATTGCGGTGTGTGTCATAATGTGTCACAGGCATTACGGTGTGTGGTATAGTATATCATGGGCATTGTGGTATGTGGTATAATGTCTCAGGGGCATTGCAGTGTGTGGCATAATGTATAATGGGCATTGCGGTGTGTGGCATAAGGTATAACGGGCATTGCGGTGTGTGTCATGTGTCACAGGCATTACGGTGTGTGGTATACTATATCATGGGCATTGTGGTATGTGGTATAATGTCTCAGGGGTATTGCAGTGTGTGGCATAATGTATAATGGGCATTGCGGTGTGTGTCATAATGTGTCACATGCATGACGGTGTGTGGTATACTGTATCACAGGCATTGTATGTGCTATAATGTCTCAGGGGCATTGCAGTGTGTAGTATAATGTATAACGGGGATTGCGATGCGTGGCATAATGTGACACAGGCATTACGGTGTGTGGCATAATGTGTATGGGGCATTACGGTGTGTGGCATATTGTGTAATGGGCATTATTGTGTGTGGCATAATGTCTAAGGGCCATTGCAGTATGTGGCATAATGTATACTGGGCATTACTACAAGGAGGAAAAATGCCACATAATGTAAGAGGCATTAACCAGGATTATTTTTTCCCTGTGGTGGCCAACATCTGGGCGTGCAGGTTGCAAAACTGGGGTATAAGCAGGTAGTATTTTCCTGAAATGCCACGCCCTTTAAGCAAAGCCACAACCATTTCAGCAAGGCCACGCTCCTTTTTGTGTGATGCACGCCTACGGCGTGCGCAAATTCATCACTTTTCTAGTGGCAATTATGGGTGGGGAGCGCCAGAGAATGTTTTGGCTTTGGGGAGAAAAAATTCTAGTTACGCCAATGTACTTGAGGACTGAGTTTGGGAACCGCTGTCACTGGCCCCAAACAGTACATGTTTTCCAATTTCCTTACACAATCGCAAGTTAAATAATTAGTTCCACCTGTGGATCTTTTAAAATGAGTTATGAGTAATGAATACACATGTGCACCTGCTAGGTGACCTGGAAAACGTGAACAGTGTGGGGTCCTGAGGACCAAGTGTATGAAAAAAGACAGAAGCTAATCCACTTTATCACTCTCCAAGGCTTAATATATTGTCCCTATTACTCTAAAGCAGTGGTTCTCAAACTCGGTCCTCAGGACCCCACACAGTGCATGTTTTGCAGGTAACCCAGTAGGTGCACAGGTGTATTAATTACTCACTGACACATTTAAAAAGGTCCACGGGTGGAGCTAATTATTTCACTTGCGATTCTGTGAGGAGACCTGCAAAACATGCACTGTGTGGGGTCCTGAGGACCGAGTTTGAGAACCTGTGCTCTAAAGTATTAGAAACAGAGGGCCTCATTTAGAGTAGTATGCAGGGGCAAAATTAGTAGGTGTCAGTCTATGCATTACATATTGTGTTACAGGAAGAATACAGGTGCCAGTGGGTCCTCTAAAGCCACACATGCTGACACTTGTGGTTCTGCAGGTGTCAGCGTGAGGGGGAGGCTTGCTGGGACTTGTAGTCCCCCTGTAAAATATGATATTCTATTTTTAACACAAATGGAGGGGCGTTTCTAGAGAGGAGGAGGCCCGTGTGCAGGCCCTGGTTGGGCCTCCTCCTCTCTAGCTGGCAGCGCTGTGTAGACTCTGTCCCAGAGTCTACAGCGCATGCGCAGATCTCCAGGAAAATGGCGTGGTGGCCATTTTCCCAGTGATTTTCCTACTCTACTACACATGTGCAAATTACCGGGAAATGGTGCCATTATCCCAGTGATTCCGGCAGTGCTGCTGCTGCGCTGCGGGACTCCGGAGGGTAAGTATTTCAATTATTGGGTGCAGGGTGTGGACCCCGGAGGGCCCGTGTGCGCTGCACACACTGCACCCATTATAAATACGCCAGTGGTGCCGGGGATAGCCCTGAGCTTCAGGCCAGGCCTTAGGTGCCGTAGAGGAGGGGAAGGGGAGGCATTATTGGGCGGTCCCCACTTCCCCAGGAATTCTGGGCCTGGTCTGACTAGCGGGTGGTGGGGAATGCTTCGGCAAGAGGTACCAATAAAACTGTTTCCCCTGGCTGTGACATTACGCTCATGCTAGAAAGAGCCTGGGGCTGGTTCATGAAATATGGGGGACCCCTACACATTTTTTTCCCATCGTACTGTACTTCCAGTATCAGGACTGTCTCAGGAGCTCAGTACTAGTTGTGTTAAATAAGAACCCGTCTGAAGATCGACACTGTTTAGGTCGACAATGTTTAGGTCGACCACTATAGGTCAACAGGCACTAGGTCGACAGGGTTGGAAGGTTGACAGGGTTTCTAGGTCGACATGTGCTAGGTCGACAGGTCAAAAGGTCGACATGAGCTTCTGCATTTTTCCCTTTTTTTGAACTTTTTCTTACTTAACGATCCACGTGGACTAAGATTGGAACGGTAATCTGTGCCGAGCGAAGCGAGCCATGCGAGGGACACGGTGCATTAATTTGGCTTCCCGGTCACTGTATGCCGAAAACGACACAAAAAATATATTAAAAAATCATGTCGACCTTTTGACCTGTCGACCTAGCACATGTCGACCTAGAAACCCTGTCGACCTAGTGACTGTCGATCTAGACACTGTCGATCTAATGATCCACACCCGTGTAAAATACATGGGTCCCCACGCCATTTCTCCCCCATATATTTTTACAATGAGGACTGGCTCCAAAAAGCCTGGAGCTGGTTATGCTTTCGGTGGGGGGGAGGGGCGTAATTTTTTTTTTAACCCTTTCTTAACTTCTGCACATAGAAGCATGCATGGATATCGCTGATCTGTGCAGGCTTTTGTCAAACTCGTGCTTTGTAATGAAACTCACATTAAAGGTACGAGTTTACCCGCAAAAAACTTGCAATGGACTTATACTTGTAATAGCATCAAACTCTCTTATTCCCATGCTAATACATTTGCGAGCTGCGGGACAAACTTGCACCTAAATATGGTGTGAGTAAGTGTGAGTTTGAACCCACAAATTTACTTGCCCCCTATTACACTTGGCCCATGAACATTATTAAGCAGACACATTCACTCTAATTATCAGACTGACCTTTAGTTTTACAAAGCTGTTTAGAACATTAAGGGGCAGATGTACTAAGAGAGTGATAAAAATGCAGTGAGATAAAGTACCAACCAATTAGCTCCAAACTGCCATGTTATATGCTATGTTTAAAAAATGACAGTTAGAAGCTGGTTGGTTTGTTGGTTGGTACTTTATCTCCATCCACTTTATCTCTCTCCAGGGCCCAGTACACAGACCCCTGTGTATTATGTAACAGGTTCACACCATGGTATTATGGGGGTCATTCCGAGTTGTTCGCTCGCAAGCTGCTTGTAGCAGCTTTGCACACGCTAAGCCGCCGCCTACTGGGAGTGAATCTTTGCTTAGCAGAATTGCGAACGGAAGATTAGCAGAATTGCGAATAGACACTTCTTAGCAGTTTCTGAGTAGCTCCAGACTTACTCGGCATCTGCGATCAGTTCAGTCAGTTTCGTTCCTGGTTTGACATCACAAACACACCCAGCGTTCGCCCAGACACTCCTCCATTTCTCCAGCCACTCCCGCGTTTTTCCCAGAAACGGTAGCGTTTTTTCACACACTCCCATAAAACGGCCAGTTTCCGCCCAGAAACACCCACTTCCTGTCAATCACATTACGATCACCAGAACGAAGAAAAAACCTCGTAATGCCGTGAGTAAAATACCTAACTGCATAGCAAATTTACTTGGCGCAGTCGCACTGCGGACATTGCGCATGCGCATTAGCGACTAATCGCTCCGTTGCGAGAAAAAAATAACGAGCGAACAACTCGGAATGACCCCCTATATTTCAAACATCAAATAACAAATAGTTGTGGTGTTGCTCAAGCAACCAATTAGAGTCTAATTATCATTTCTGTATTGGTTGCTATGGGCAATATTTATCAGACAAACTATTTAAAAAGACAATGGGCCTTATTCAGCATCAGTCGATAATGCGATTGCATTTTCCCAACTGTTGGACCAGTGTGCACGCGCTGGGCTCTGTGAACGCCCCTGCCTGATCGACAGGCAGAGACGTTCATGGGACAGTCAAGGGCGGCAACATATCTTTGTGGGGGCATGCCGATGAATAAGCAGATGGGTCCTGGCCATTTTCAGGGGTTGCCGCATGACATCACACGTGGCCGCTGCAAGAAAAAACATAGCTGGCAGCAATAAGCATGCTAGGTGGTCTTGCCCTGTGCTGGGCCGCCCCCAGCATGCGAGTGTTAGCAGTTGTGCAAAAAAATTAGCAAAACTGCAACTGATGCCGAATAAGGTTCAAAATACCTTCTTTATACACTGTTACTTTTTTTGTTGTTGCTGGGTAATCCTTATAGGGTGTGTTATGGGAAATAATACCATACACCCTTTATGTACTCGTAAATACCAGGGACACAATCTTGTAAGACAATCTTTATCGCTAATTCCAATTAGATCAACCAGCTGGTAGAGATAAATAAGCACCACTTTGTGGTAACATTGGTCATTTGTCTGGATTAGGGTATATATCATATAATATTACTCTCACACCAAACATCTGTTGCACTGTCTTTCCCTATTTTATGAGTGATCCTGTGACATAAAATAGAGAATTGCTAACCTTTGTACATATCTGGCCACATGTAGTATTATTTCCACTGTTCTGGGAATAACAATATGATCTGTTCTTATATATCATATTATTTATGCTTATAAAGATTCACTCTTGCCAGTTTTACCTAAGAATGGTGTTGCTCTGCTTACATTTGGTAAACAATTGCTCAGGGGTGATCACTGGTGGCCAGAGGGGTGGGGTGCGATGGGCACTAATTTTCCCGCCTGATGGAGTAACCTGGGAAGGAGGGGCAAAGTCTGCCGCCGACCCCTCACTCTCCTACCTGTTCATCAGCCAGCACATACTGCTGTCTGGGCTGTGGTGGTGCAGGGGGCTGCTGCCGCTTAACAGCAGCAGTCTCTTTTGCCTGTTCGGCAGGGTGGGGGGGGGGGGGGGGGTTGAGGTGCAAGCACACTGATCACCCCACCCCCTCTGGATTTTCCCATGGCTGAGGGGCACAATAGCACCCCCCAAAATCAGGCATAGTGCTTCTTTTTACATTAATTTGTATAAGGCATTGTGGTCACACCTCCCGTGATTAGACCACGCCCCCCAATTTACCTGGGCCTGCTACAGCTTTCTACACCCCTGGGGGTGATCATATGTTGTAATATAATCTAAACAGTTTCTTATAATACATTTATAGCAAAGTGACATAATCGCTATATAGTCATGTCAAACTGATGGGCTATGTGGTTCCTATCTGCCGTCAAATTGTACGATATTATGTTTCTATTTAACACCTATGTAAAGTTCTGAATTAAGTTTTCCTCCAGGTTTCACTCTTATTTATGCATTGAACCCTCCCCAGTCCCTTTAGGAGATCTTCAATACAAGTTGAGTGTCCCAAATCCAAAATTACAAAATATGGAATATTCTGAAATTCAGAATTTTCTGGGCACGACTGAGATACTGTAGTGATATCTTTCTCATGTTCAATATACACAAACTTTGTTTAATGTACAAGATTATTACAAATATTGTAGATAAAGTTATTACCTGTGATGAAACATGGATCTTGCTGTACGATCCCGAGATAAACTGTCAGTCCTTGCACTGGAAAACACAATCATCGCCAAGAGTGAAGAAAGCATGTCAAAGCAAATCCAAATTCAAAGCCATGTTGTTTTCTTTGATATCAAAGTTGTTATTTTGGCAGACTGGGTACAAGAAGGCGCAACATTGAATCAACATTACTACAAAAATGTTCTAGAAATGTTGCGGGAAAGAATCAGAAGAGGCTGGAGTTGTGGAAAAATGATTTTATCCTCCATCAAGACAACGCATCAGCATACACAACTCTCTCTGTGAAGCAATTTTTGGACGATAAACAGACAGCAGCGCTAGAACACCCTCCATATTCGCCAGACCTACAGTAGCGTCTTGTAACTTCTTTTTTTTCCCCTAAAGTCAAATCTGTTCTCAAAGGAACCCGTTTTGCATCAGATACTAAGGTAAAAAAGAAATAACAGAGCTGTTGACAGCTGGCAGATAATAAGCAACAGCAAGGCTTTGACCAATGGAAAATAAGAATTCGGCGATGGATGTGGATGCAGAAGTGGAGTACAGTACGTAGAAGTGGAACATTTGTGTTATTAATATAATTAAACATAAACTACTGTATAGCATCAGTCTCATTATTTAACAGCCACATTTTGGTATATTTTATTTTAGTGTTAGGTGGTGATAAAATAAAAGTCTTAGACTTGCAGTAAGCATCTACAATATGTTGATGATGATAAAATATAGATATCAATATTTAAAGCAGATACTGGGGCTAATTCAGACCTGATCGTAGATGTGCTAAATTTAGCACATCTACGATCAGCTTCCCTGACATGTGGGGGGACGCCCAGTACAGGGCTAACCCGCCCCGCATGTCAGTCCCTGCCCCGTTTCACAAGTACAAAAGCATTGCACAGTGGCGATGCTTTTGAACTTGCACTGGCAGGGAGCTACTCATCACGCAGCCGCCGTGGCCCGCCCCCCAATGGTCCGGGGATGCCTGCGTTGCCCGGCCCATGCCCCCTAAATGGCGGGCAAAAGCTGCTGGCCCGCTCCCTCCCACCCAGTGAGGCAATTGCAGGGCTATTACAGCCGTCGGCTGTCTGGCATGCACCGGTGCACTGCGGCGCATGCGCAGTTCAGACCTGATCGCTGCTATGTGAAAACAGCACCGATCAGGGCTGAATCAGCCCCACTGATCATTAAATAAAAATTGATCTCCTAGATTCAGGGGAAATAATTGTAAAATCAAAGCATTAAAAAAAAAAAAAGGTGTGAGTGTAATTACCGAACAGAATATACCCCAGCCCTATTTGGGACTTCAATTAGGTAATGCACTTTTAGAAAGAATATTTTGCTTACAGTTAAAAGTAAAATAACAAAGAGATTTAAAAAGAGAATATGTTAAAAATAATTTGTTTTGAATATTTGTATTTGTTTGGACCATTTGATTTAATGGTCCAAACAAATAGAAATATTCAAAACAAATTATTTTTAACATATTCTCTTTTTAAATCTATTTGTTATTTTACTTTTAACTGTAAGCAAAATATTCTTTCTAAAAGTGCATTACCTAATCAGTTGTGCACAAGAATTTTTTACTGAATTAAGGAATAAAGATAGAAGTTTGGAGAGATAGGGGCTGTGAGATGCAAACTGTGCTGGAATTCCAGCGAGTATGCCCATATTTTTTTAAAGCAACGATCATTTTCATGGCAAAACCAACCAAGTTTTGCATTGTAAATGATCACCACTTTAAAAATATAGGCAAACTATTACATAAGCCCCAGAGAGTTTATTTAATTGCTCTGGTTATTATATTGATATTTTAAATAAAAAACAAACTGTAACAACCTCTAGTAAAATTTGAATATAATCATAATCAGAGAACCGAACCCCCCTGAACATCCCATTGCAAGCCAGAATCCGAGTCTGGCTCGGGAATTCCCACCAGACTCGGAAACCAGAATGAGAAAAAACGTCATCATCCCGCTGTTGGATTCTCACGGATTTTGGAGTCCATATAAACTGGCGCACATCGCCGCTATTTTCACTTGGACTTGGAGAATGAGGAAGACAGACCACTTTCTCTCTCTGTGGGTGGTCGCATCGGGTGGGGTCAGTGTGTGCTCTCTACGGATGCTGTTAAAGGTGCTGTTAGGGGCGCTGTCCTGTCACTGTGGTGTTAGGGGTGCTGTCCTGGCTGTCAATGGTGTTTCTTATGCTGTTAGGGATGTTGCAGCTGTACATGGGTGTTGCTGTCACTGTGTTGTACAGGAGGCAGGGGCACTATCCTCCTGTATGCTGTGAAAATACAGGGGTGCTGTCTGTAAAAATTTGGGCTGCAGTGAAAATCAATGTACACTGGCCCTGTCTTGTATGCTGTAAAAAATCTGGGGAGCAGTAAAAATCAATGTACACTGGCCCTGTATGCTGTAAAAATACAGGGGTGCTGTTGTTAAAATAAAAGTACACTGGTCTTGTATGCCATAAAAATACAGGGGTGCTGTTGTTAAAATAAAAGTACACTGGTCCTGTATGCTGTAAAAATACAGGAGCTCTATTGTTAAAATAAAAGTACAATGGTCTTGTATGCTGTCAAAATACAGGGGTGCTGTTGTTAAAATAAAAGTACACTGGCCCTGTCTTGTATGCTGTAAAAATTTAGGGGTGCAGTAAACTAAATGTACACTGACCCTGTCTTGTATGCTGTCAAAATTCTGGGGTGCAGTAAAATAAATGTACACTGGCTCTGTCTTTTATGCTGTAAAAATTCTGGGGTGCAGTAAAATAAATGTACACTGGCCCTGTCTTGTATGCTGTAAAAATTCTGGGGTGCAGTAAAATAAATGTACACTGGCCCTGTCTTGTATGCTTTAAAAATTCTGGGGTGCAGTGAAAATCAATGTACACTGGCCCTGTATGCTGTAAAAATACGGGGGTGCTGTTGTTAAAATAGAAGTACACTGGTCCTGTATGCTGTAAAAATACAGGGGTGCTGTTGTTAAAAAAAAAGCACACTGGTCCTGTATGCCGTAAAAATACAGGGGAGCTGTTGTTAAAATAAAAGTACACTGATCCTGTATGCCGTAAAAATACAGGGGTGCTGTTGTTAAAATAAAAGTACACTGGTCCCGTATGCCGTAAAAATACAGGGGTGCTGTTGTTAAAATAAAAGTACACTGGTCCTGTATGCTGTAAAAATACAGGGGTGCTGTTGTTAAAATAAAAGTACACTGGTCCTTTATGCTGTAAAAATACAGGGTTGCTGTTGTTAAAATAAAAGTACACTGGTTCTGTATGCTGTAAAAATACAGCGGTGCTGTTGTTAAAATAAAAGTACACTGTTCCTGTATGCTGTAAAAATACGTGGTGCTGCTGTTCAAATAAAAGTACACTGGCCCTGTATGCTGTAAAATACAAGGGTGCAGTGAAAATAAATGTACACTGGCCTTGTCTTGTATGCTAAAAATGACAGGGTTGTTGTGAAAATACAGGGACGCTGGCACTGTCGGCAGTTGCGATGTCTATGCCTGACCTTCACAACACTGCATTTCCATTTGCACACCCTCTGCAAGTGCTGGGAGGAGCACCGCCAGTCCAGTTGCTGATATTGAGATTGAGGATGTAACTGTAGAAGTACACCAGGATGAGGAGGATATGGGTGTAGCTGGTGCTGTGGAGGAAGGTGACGATGAAGATTCTGATGGTGATGTAGTTTGTTTAAATAAGGCACCAGTGGAGACAATTGTTGCCCATGGGATGAAAAAGCCAATTGTCATGCCGGGCCAAAATACCAAAAAACCACCTCTTCGTTGTGGAATTATTTCTCCACAAATCCGGACAACAGCTGTCAAGCCACCTGTTGCCTTTGTCAATCCATAATAAGTAGGGGTAAGGACATTAACCACCTAGGAACATTCTCCCTTATATGTCACCTGCAGCGCATTCATCATAATTCATTGTCAAGTTCAGAAACTTTGGGTAATAGCGTAAGCAGTCCACTGACCGCTAAATGAAGTGGTTTTGTTTGAATATTATTTCCCTTTGAGGATGAGGATGTAATTACTGAAGGGGGGGTGGCATCTTAGGATGAGGACGACATCTTGCCACTGTAGAGCCAGTTTGTGCAAGGAGAGATTAATTGCTTCTTTTTTGGTGGTGCCCAAACAAACAAATCATTTCAGCCAAAGTTGTGTGGCAGACCCTGTCGCTGAAATGATTGGTTTGTTAAAGTGTGCATGTCCTGTTTATACAACATAAGGGTGGGTAGGACAATTTTATCTTGCACGTCATTTCTTTGCCACATCATTCCTGGGATGCTGCCCTATAAGGGGTGCTGCCCCTCTGCCCTATCAGTCCAGGGGTGCTGCAGTACTTGATCCTAGGTTTAAATGAAAGTCTAGAGCACATATGAAACAAGCTTCAACATCACAGATTTGTGAAAACATAGCCGTAAAGGTGGAAATGGAAATTGCTATTTTGACAAAGTGTTTTTAAATAAAGTGGGGAGAGACCACATTTGTGGCCAAAGTCAGTGTGACTCAGAAGAGACTGAATCATTATCCAGCGCAACTGCCGGAGAGGTAAAAGTGATATTTTCTGCTGGGGTATTACATACAGAGAGGTTCTTCTCAATTATTTCATGTTAGGGACTCACTCAAATAAATGGCTCCAATTAGTCAACCTTAATTTTGGTTTATTATTGATGGTCCAAATTTTTGGATTATTTATTTGGAAGATGCGCATTTGTTGTACAGGGATCTTCTTTTCCTTAGGGCTGCGTAGGTTTATCTTAAGACCTCGCGGTGTTAGAAGAACAGAGTTTCAGTGATCTTGCATTGCATCAGCTTTCCATTGCACTGCAGCACTAGATGGGCCAGGAGCTCCTGTGAGGCAAACACAGTTACTGAATAAGGCCCAGTATGGAGTTTCATGGTGGCTTACAGCCAGGAAGATGTCTGGCTTGCCAGGCTGAGGCATGCTGTGGGCACAGAGGTTAGCATTGCTTCCTCCCACAGTCCTACTTATAGTATGAAATGTGTTTCGACTGTAGAGTGGAAAGCTCCACTAGGGCAGGGGCTCAATAACAAAAATATTCACTGCACAGTCATGCTTAGTACTTTATCGAACCCACCCAAACTCATCTTGCCCCATCCAGGGCTGCTGTGGGGTCTCAGGAGGGGCTGCTAAAACATCTAAGGAGCTGCTTTATTTAAAAATAAAATAGGAATAAAATAAACAAGACACATAGGTATGCTCACATGCGTGTAAATGGGAGCTGTGAAAAACAAAAATAAGACATCTGACACAAAATATGTTAATAAAAATGCAATTCGAAAATGTAAAAAAAGAAATCCATGAGATTTTCACAAAATAAGTCTCCAGAGTCCGTGGAGGGGAAAATATCCAATCTTGATCCTGTGGTATAAACCAGTTTATTTGCCTCCCAGCATTAAATCCGAGAGTATCTTAATCCCTGAACACGGAGAAGGGGGTACAGATTTGCAGGCTTTGGCCCCTAGTTTTTCCAGTAATGTGGTAATTAATAATTATATATTTGCTTGGTTGAAGTCCTTTCTGTTCCACACAAATATAGGAGTGGAGGTGAAAGCCAGTGTGTTGTTCCTGATTGCGTGTGCCTCTATAATTTTAAATCACCTTGTTGACACTGTCCTCTTCCTCTTGCCTCTTCTCATAATGTGAAAAGTCATCAAAGAAGGAGGTGGTATGTTTGTAGCTAGCTATGATTCTGAGAACTTGGCAAGCTTTTTCCAGGGGGACCACCTGTCACTGAAATGATAGGTTTATTAAACTGTGCATGTCCTGTTTAAACAACATATGGGTGGGTGAGAGGTCCAAGACAATTCCATCTTGCACCTCTTTTTTTTCTTTGCATTATGTGCTCTTTGGGGCCTATTTTTTAAAACTGCCATCCTGTCTGCCACTGCAGTGCCACTCCTAGATGGGCCAGGTGTTTGTGCCGACCACTTGTGTCGCATAGCTTAGTCATCCAGCGACCTCGGTGCAACCTTTTGGCCTAAAAACAACATTGTGAGGTGTTCAGTGTTCAAAATAGACTGGAAATGAGTGGAAATGAATGTTAACGAGGTTAATAATACCGTAGGATCTAAATTACTCCCAATTTCTGTGATTTTAGCTGTTTTGATGTTTTTTTTTTAAATCATCCAGATCCAAAATCAAAACCCAAAAGGGTGGTTTTTTTGCAAAACCAATCCAGATCCAAAACACGAGCTGGGATCCAGATCCACAACCAAAACACAAAACCTGAAAAGTGTCCGCCGCACATCTATAGTTAAATGTCAATATAAAAAGAAACAGTTAAGATTTTATAGTAATTTATAACCAGTTTAGTGGATTCACTTACTGTATACCAAATTGGATTTCTGCTGACAGTAGCAAGAGTATGCAGTCTAAAAAGCCCACGGTCTTCGGCAGTGTCCTCCTCTTCACAGAAGCTGTGTCCCTACAGGTGGCATATCGGTGTCCGTACTTGTAGATGTGGCATATTGGTGTAAGATATAAAGGAAGGTTATCAAGTCAGGCCTAGTACACTAGTAGGATGCGGATCAGCCAAAAGACCGGAAGCAGAGTAAAAAATGAATAAGGAGGCAAGGAGCATCAGAAGTAAGCCAGGCAAGGGTGTAGCTACCATAGATGCAGAAAATGCCGCTGCTATGGGGCCCAGACCTTAAAGGAGCCCATCTTCCCTGTCAAAGTTATTTGTGTTATATACATTTTTTGCCATTGGGTGGTACATATGGGCCCTTACAAACTTTTGACTTGGTGTCTACTATATATCTAGTGATGTCCGTGGACCTGCTCATTGTAATGTCGTATGCTATGAACTGGAGGGCATTATAATGTTACATCATATGAACTGGGGCACTGTAATGTGGCACAGAATGAAGTGGAGGCACTATAGTGTGGCATAATATGTACTGGGGGCACTGTAATGAGGCAGAATATGAACTGGAGTTATTGTAATGTGGCACAATATGAACTGGAAACACTGTATGTCATAATGTAAATTGAGGGCACTGTGCTGCATAATGTGCACTGACAGCCCTATAATATGACATAATGTGAACTAGGGCAATACTATGGTTTATAAAATAAACTAGGGCACTACTACGGGCCATAACGTTAACAACTGCTGACTCTAGCATTGGGACTGGGGCATCTTCAAAATGTTGTTATGGGTCCCACAAAGTTCTGGCTACTCTCCTGAAGCCAGATCAATACACTGGAGACACACTTTAAGCAGGATACAAACCCACTGGAACCTAGGAACACTGAAACACAGATAGTGAGCCTAATTGTGACACTATGTGCCAGAGTAGGTTTAATGCTGGGTGCACATGAGACAATGCCGTTGATCTGTCGGATCGGACCGACATATTGGGCACATCATCTAGTGTGTACCCACTATGTCGCTGACAATGCACAATCCCGTGGGTCATCAGTGACATTCTCCGTTGCCCCCACATGCAGGTCCGACAGGGAATATGGTTAGCAAGGGCCATGCTGCCCGCATTGGCAATTGTGTATGCACTTGCCGATGCTGGCTCCCCCTCCGGGTCCCTCCCTTGCCAATATCATGCTGGGTACACATCATATGTACCCAGCTTAAGGTTTAAATACTCTAAAGCAGACTGGCCAACCAATTCCCAGCGATCACATGACATCCTTCTTAAAAGAGACCCATAGCCATGTGCCCAGCTATGTACATTAGTTAGAAGAACACACAGAAGCTGATACTGGTATGAGAAGGAAGTGAAGACAGTACACTAGACCATGGACCACCAGCCCTGAGGTCCAGCAGTGTGTGACAGTATCCTGCTTACAGATGGATCCTGGACAGAGGCGTAACTAAGGGGGGTCGAGCAGGGCACGTGCCCTGGGCATCGTGGCAGGCCCAGCAGAAGGGGGCGCTGTTGACCAGGGCATCGTACCTGCTCCGCCCACCCGCCTCCATCATTGTGCTGCCTCCCGCCCATTACCACTGCGCCGCCGAGCTAGACCGGCGCTCGGTGGCGTTCGAGCAGCAGCAGCAGCACCGAGTCTCCTGCTGCCTAGAGGGAGAGTGACCGCGGCACCAGCTCTCAAGGTAAGCGGGGGTGGGGGGTTGAAACAACACAGACACACACAAAAACAAACACACTCTCACTCAGGGCGGAATTTACTAAAGGGAAAATGGGTGTTTTACAGCATTTTCATATGTACTATCCCCCGGCCGCCAGGTTTTCACCACCAAGGGTTTTGCCATCTGTTGATAGTGATACCCTATAGTAGACTATGGGATTTTGACTGCCGCAGCATCCCGCCACCTCAGACGCACTGCTCACGACCACAACCTCCCCCCTCCGACATACCTCCGTCCAGGAAGCCTTTGTGATGCTGGTGTGGCCCCCCTCCTTCTTCTCCCCTGCAGCACAACCGTTTGTCCTTCCGGCTGCAAGGGGGAGGAAGAGGAGCCTGGGGACTCCCTGCAAACGTCTGGAAGAGCCTCACCACCAACATCGCAGGGGGGTTGTCTACCGCATTGTGATGTTAATCGCATATGTTGGTACAGTACATATGCGATTAGCATAGCTGCGGAAGGCGGCGAGGGGCGGCGATGTATTTTAATACATTCCGGCCTCTCTGTCAAAAGGGGCGGATATATAGAAACACAGAATGAAGGGTAGGACCAGATTAAGGATTGTGGGGGCCCCAGGGCAACAATTTTGTGGGGACCCCATCAATAAATATTGATGCCACCCACCAGTGGCATAACTAGTGGGTGCAAGTAGGGCATGTGCCGTGGGCATCATTGCAGACCCAGCAGAGGGGGGAGCCACTGGCACCTGCACTGCCCACTCTTATTACTGTGATCACTGCCACCAGAACTCCGGCTGTCCTCTCCACCCTCCACAATCGTGGTGCCCCCAAGCCGTCCGCCCGACAGCCCTCCACCATGTCTGCTTGCTGCTGGGAGTATGCTCCCTTTCTAATGAATGGAGTGCTGAACCAGGTTTGGACGGATTGCTGTGCCGGGGCTGCAGTCCAGGTCCCGCCTGTCTGGGAGGCACACATGCCAGCACAGGGCGCTCAGGTGCGGTGCAGTCTCTCTGACAGCAGCAGCATTGGCTCCCAGTGCATGGGACACACAGAGACAGAGTACGATGGCAGGGGGAGGTGATGGTGTGCTGTGTGACGTCACAGGGGGAGATGATGGTGTGCTGAGTGACGATGCAGGGGGAGGTGATGGTGTGGCTGAGAGATGATGCAGGGGGTGGTGATGGTGTGACTGAGAGATGACACAAGAGGGAGATGATGGTTTGGCTGAGTGACGCAGGGGGCAGGATGTGAGTCTTGTTGAACCACTGTTGTATGATGCTGACCTTGTTAATATTCCTACACAAACAGGCATCTTCTAGACAATGGGATCTCCTACATCAATAGTGAATAACAACTGAAGACTCCGTCTGCCTTAGAGGATACATTTCTCAGAGGTTCCATACTGTGAGAAACCATCATACAGGTAAGGTGCATGTTGAATTGAAAAGAATGTTCCCAGTGTGACGTGAAACAGGTGGCATGTCATGATTGGCACCCCTATTTTCAGTGGCCACGTCCCTTCTGGTATGTGACACACCATTTTTTTTTCTAAAGCACACAGTTTCTGTGTAGGCCTTTTTTTTTTTTTTTTTTTTTGGGGGGGGGGGGGAGTGGTCCCATTCCAAATCTTGCCCTGGGCTCCAAAAACCCTAGTTACGCCTCCGATTCCTGGATACCTATGAAAGAGTTATCAGGATGTTCTCAGTGGGATTTCTTCTTCTCAGCGCTCGTACACTACAGTACATCGCATGGTGGAGCACAAAGGAACGGATGAGATTTAGCATTTGCATATTTCCTCAACCACTATTGAGAGAGCAACTGCATTTACCAACCCCTGACTAATAGGCCCTACACACTTGGCGATATTAGTGAAAGATATGAACGATCTCGTTCATTAATGAACGAGATACCGTTCATATCTTTCAGTTAGGAGGCACCAGCAATGAACAATGCGCGGCCATGCGCTCGTTCATCGCTGGTGCCCCGTCGCTTGTAAATGCAGGCCAATATGGACGATCTTGTCCATATTTGCCTGCACTGCTATGGAGCCGGGTGATGGGGGAGTAGAGAAATTTCACTCCCCCGTCACTGCCCCCCCCCCCCGCCGCCGGGTCGCCCGTCGGCTGTATCCACCATCGGGCAGCTTGGAGGCGGATCGCGCAGTGTAGGGCCCATAAGGCCCACATAAACACAGAATAATAGTGTACTTTAAAATTTGCTGCTTTTAGAATAAATAATGTTTCGGGAAAATGTCCCTTTAAGGACGCTACAAGAGAAGTGATACAATTCAAATAGAAGCTATTTATACAGTGATGAAAAGTAAACTTTATTAGTTTTGAATCGCAAAGGTCACTTCATACACACTATAACTATTGAACATTTCAGATTTATTGACCATAAACCACAAATTTAACAATAGAACTAATTCTTCTCTCATTCTTCTCACTATATCATATAACAAACTGCACTGACAACACAATGATGTAAATAACTGCACCGGGAAGTGAAACACAATGCCAATAACAGAATTATTAAAATATCACATTATTAAAACATATGATACACCTATGTCTCACTTATCGCCCTGCTGCTCTGGCTCTCATGCTGCTCTGGCTCTCCTGGTAAGGTCTGGGCATACTTATGGGAGAGCTTCTATTTTTTATGTAATATGTTCATGCTTATCATAGTATAATTGTTCAGGTGGTGCACAGTGTAACTCTCAAAGGGTAATGTAGAGCAGAAAGCAATTCAATTTTGTGGACAAGTCTTGTTTTAGAAGCTTTTACATGGGTCTTGAACCTGTAGCCCTCCAGCGGCTGTGGAACTACACATCCCAGCATGCCCTTCCTCAGTTTTAGCATGCCTTAATAACAAAACTGTGGCAGGGCATGCTGGGATGTGTAGTTCCATAACAGCTGGAGAGCCACAGCTTGAAGACCCATGCTTTAGTAAATCTATGCCTAGAATACAATTGATTAGACCAGAGGTTCTCAAACTCGGTCCTCGGGGGCACACACAGTGCATGTTTTGCAGGTAACCCAGCAGGTGCACAGGTGTATTAATTACTCACTGACACATTTTAAAAGGTCCACAGGTGGAGCTAATTATTTCACTTGCGATTCTGTGAGACCTGCAAAACATGCATTGTGTGTGCCCCCGAGGACCGAGTTTGAGAACCTCTGGATTAGACCTTCCAAATGATGTAGACCAGTGGTTCTCAAACTCGGTCCTCAGGACCCCACACAGTGCATGTTTTGCAGGTAACCCAGCAAGTGCGCAGGTGTATTAATTACTCACTGAAACATTTTAAAAGGTCCACAGGTGGAGCTAATTATTTCACTTGTGATTTTGTGAGGAGACCTGCAAAACTTGCACCGTGTGGGGTCCTGAGGACCGAGTTTGAGTACCTGTGATGTAGACTATAACCATATCCTTAATGGCTGTGCTTCCGCTGATCTAGTTGTTAAAGTATTAACTACAGTATGTAACTTCACCAACAGTTATAATGAGGAAATTACTGCTCCCACATCCCTAAAGGATTTACTGTATGAAGATGTGACTTTGTTTTCCAAGAATTGCAAGAAGCTGGGTATTGCTGTGCTAATTGCTTTTAGGTTTATTTCTATATATTAGTCTCTTTTAGCATTTTTAACAATGCAAGAAATATTTAACAAGTTGGTTCTGCGTAATCCAGTCCATATCCTACTTGATGATAATTAAAGGGAATTTCATGACAGTTGAATATCTGCGTATTAAATCAAACTGGGATTATCTTAATTGGTAAATAGCATTATAGAGCTTCATTAAAGGACGGCGTTGCTTCCAGCCTCAGTTCATACTGCACATGTAAATTCTTGTCTAAAGCTGTCTCTGAGATAAATAAGACCTTAAATGGACATACACAGTGTTTAATCGAAATACTGTATTGTATTGTTCTCAGGAAATAGAGCTCTAAGGACGAGTGCACTTACTATATATGTATATTATGTATATAACTGACAGTAGTAATATGGGGCCCCACCTGTTGAGTTAATTGTTTCTGCTTTGCAATTTAGTGTGATACGTTGTTAAAATATTGAAATTTATTTTTCTGCTTTGTAGATGTGAATGCTCTGTTTATAGTTATTATCAAATGTGATATGTGTTATTATTAAATGTTCACAGCAAAGACAGAGAGCTTAATTTGAGCGTTCCAGCGAAATAAATTCCTGCAACGGAATTGTAAAGTTAATGTCTGTGAGTGCACCACCTTGAAGTACATTGTGCTGTGAACTGACATTGATAATTATATCCCTGTAAGGGTTCCGTGATACCAGGGCCGAAACTAGGCTTTTTGTCACCCGGGGCAAGTTTGTAATATGCTCGATATCTCCCCCAACCCCCCCCCCCCCCCCCCGTGCCCCCACTAGTGTGTCTCTACAGTAGTCTGTGTGCCCTCCTTCCACTGTCCCCCTCCCCCCAACTCCTCAGTAATACAGTCTGTGTAAGTTTTAACCTATTTACTGCCACATCTACTCCAGGCTTCCATATACTGTACTGTTTAATGCATCCAATGCAAAATTAAATTATGTAAAAACAGACTGTGACTTGACTTACCACAACACAGTCTTAATGCCAGTCAGTTGTCACCCTGTATCTTCCTCATCATGAGTGGGACTCAGGCTTGGACTGGGCCACAGAGGAGCCGGTGAACTCACCGGTAGGCCCTGCCGAGTGTTAGCCATGCAGGGCAGGGCTTACAAGAGTTGGACGGATGGGAGGAGAGGTGCGCTGTGCACTGCACTCTCCTCCCCAGCCACGGGAGCAGGTGATCCCAGGTGGTGGCGGTGACACAGGATTGGACTGAGGGGAGGAGAGGCGCATGCTGAGCTCTTCTCCCCAGTCCTCAGATAAAGCAGCAGGCAGCAGAGCCCGGGCGGTGGCGGTGACTGTGTGAGGCAGAGTCAGAGGCCTCAGACACAGGAGCGGCAGCGGTAAGCAGCACTGTGGGGCCTTATCTGTGTATCTGGCACTGTGGGGGCAGTACCTGTGTATCTGGCACTGGGGGCATCAGTGTATCTGGCACTGCTGGGGGCACCCATGTATCTGGCACTGCTGGGGCCATCCATGTATCTGGCACTGCTACGGGCATCCGTGTATCTGGCACTGCTGGGGGCATTCGTGTATCTTGCACTGCTGTGGGCATTCATATATCTGTCACGGCACTACAGGGGGCATCTGTGTATCTGGCACTACTGGGGGCATCTGTGTATCTGGCACTACTGGGGGCATCTGTGTATCTGGCACTGCTTGGGTCATCTGTGTATCTGGCACAGCTGGGGACATTTTTGTATTTGGCACCACACTACTTGGGGCATCAGTGTATCTGGCACTGCTGGGGGCATCCGTGTATCTGGCACTTCTGGGGGCATCCGTGTATCTGGCACTGCTGGGGGCATCCATGTATCTGGCACTGCTGGGGGCATCCGTGTATCTGGCACAGCACTACTGGGGGCATCTGTGTATCTGGCACTACTTGGGGCATCTGTATCTGGCAATGCTTGGGGCATCTGTGCATCTGGCACTGCTTGGGGCATCCATGTATCTGGCACTGCTGGGGGCATCCATGCATCTGGCACTGCTGGGGGCATCCATGTATCTGGCACTGCACTACTGGTGGAATCTGTGTTTCTGGCACTACTGGGGACATCTGTGTATTTGGCACTACTGGGGGCATCTGTGTATCTGGCACTGCTTGTGGCATCTGTGTATCTGGCACTTCTGGGGGCATTTGCATATCTGGCACTGCTGGTGGCATCTGTGTATCTGGCACTGCACTACTGGGGGCATCTGTTTATCTGGCACTACTGGGGTCATTATGTGTATCTGGCACTCTACTGGGATCATTATTTGTATCTACTGTTCTCTCCCGGTGTGTCACCAAGGTGCATACACTACTGTTCGCTCCCGGTGTAACCCATGTGCGTATACTACTGTTCTCTCCCGGTGTAACCCAGGCACGTATACTACTGTTCTCTCCCGGTGTAACCCAGGCACGTATACTACTGATCTCTCCCAGTGTAACTCAGGCGCGTATACTACTGTTCTCTCTCCCAGTATAATCCAGGCGCGTATACTACTGTTCTCACCAGGTGTAACCCAGGCGCGTATACTACTGTTCTCTCCCAGTATAATCCAGGCGCGTATACTACTGTTCTCTCCATGTGTAACCCAGGCACATACACAACAGCCTGAAGTGGGCAGTGAGGTAGAGCTCTTTTTCTTTATATACTATGCTAGATGGCGCCTATAATGGCTGGCCACTCCTCTCTGGTCATTTGGCAACACCTCTTTCAGCATATGGCAACACCCCTTAGTGGGCCCCTGTGATTGCATTTCCCTGGTGGGCCATTCATTCCCCAGTCCGACACTTGTGGGACTCAGGGACTGCAACCGCCAGTCAGGAAGGAAGTCTGCGTCGGGAGTGGATTCGGAGAGCGGTGGGGCTGCTGCCTGAAACAGAATCATTGCCCGGGCCGCGACGGCAGGGACAAGCAGAGAAAGTCTGCTGCAGTGACATGCGCAATGACATTGCAACGTCAAGTAAAGGCATAGCAATATTGGAGTCGGGACCATGCCAAGTAATGGGGGTAACAGGGGGAGCTTGTGCAGCTTGAAAATGTTTTTCCTCTGGCCAGCATAGTTGTGGCCAGCCAGTGCACTGCAGATTGTGGTGGCGGGTTATGGCCCTGCCTGAGTTGACAGCACCTCAGTGCCCCTCTCAGTCAGGCGCCAGGTGCATGCGACCCGCTAGCTCCCCCTAGTTGCGGCCCTGGTGATACTTACCTTGGTGGGTATCACTTTCACACATGTTTAAATCATTGACAGCCAAAATGCTGACTGTTACATAATGTTGACAATTATAAGCATAACCTTAACCCTAAAATTTCTATTGTCGACGTTTTAGCTGTGTTGACAGTTTGCTTTTGAGTGTCAACATTTTAATGATGATAAATATGTGATATTTGACCTTATGGTGTTTATCTTTTGACTGTGATCATGGCACAAACATATAGCTAAATCATGTCAACATTCCATTATCCATAATAGATTTAGAGATTATTATACACATGGGTGGATTTTTACCTAGTCAGATCTATGTATATAAACTGATGGAATAATTGCAGCACTGCTTGTTTTATACTTGTATTAGAATTAGTGATGTGCACCGGACATTTTTCGGGTTTTGTGTTTTGGTTTTGGATTCGGTTCCGCGGCCGTGTTTTGGATTCGGACGCGTTTTGGCAAAACCTCCCTGAAAATTTTTTGTCGGATTCGGGTGTGTTTTGGATTTGGGTGTTTTTTTTTACAAAAACCCCTCAAGAACAGCTTAAATCATAGAATTTGAGGGTCATTTTGATCCCATAGTATTATTAACCTCAATACCCATAATTTCCACTCATTTCCAGTCTATTCTGAACACCTCACAATTTTATTTTTAGTCCTAAAATTTGCACCGAGGTCGCTGGATGACTAAGCTAAGCGACCCAAGTGGCCGCCACAAACACCTGGCCCATCTAGGAGTGGCACTGCAGTGTCAGACAGGATGGCACTTCAAAAAAATAGTCCCCAAACAGCACATGATGCAAAGAAAAAAAGAGGCGCAATGAGGTAGCTGTGTGACTAAGCTAAGCGACCCAAGTGGCCGACACAAACACCTGGCCCATCTAGGAGTGGCACTTCAGTTTTCTAGCGAGAAGATGAGTGCTTCCATCCTCATGTGAATCTGAACCACTAGCCATGAACATAGGCCAGGGCTTCAGCCGTTCCTTGCCACTCCGTGTCGTAAATGGCATATTGGCAAGTTTACGCTTCTCCTCAGACGCTTTTAATTTTGATTTTTGGATCATTTTACTGAACTTTTGTTTTTTGGATTTTACATGCTCTCTACTATGACATTGGGCATCGGCCTTGGCAGACGACGTTGATGGTATTTCATCGTCTCGGCCATGACTAGTGGCAGCAGCTTCAGCACGAGGTGGTAGTGGATCTTGATCTTTCCCTATTTTACCCTCTACATTTTTGTTCTCCATTTTTTAATGTGTGGAATTATATGCCAGTATCAATAGCAATGGCCTACTACTATATATACTGCGCACAACTGAAATGCACCACAGGTATGGATGGATAGTATACTTGACGACACAGAGGTAGGTAGAGCAGTGGCCTACAGTACCGTACTGCTATATATTATATACTGGTGGTCAGCAAAATTATGCACTGTACTCCTACTATATACTACAATGCAGCACAGATATGGAGCGTTTTTCAGGCAGAGAACGTATAATACTGGTGGTCACTGGTCAGCAAAACTCTGCACTGTACTCCTCCTATATAATACTGGTGGTCCCCAGTCCCCACAATAAAGCAGTGTGAGCACAGATATATGCAGCACACTGAGCACAGATATGGAGCGTTTTTCAGGCAGAGAACGTATAATACTGGTGGTCACTGGTCAGCAAAACTCTGCACTGTACTCCTCCTATATAATACTGCTGGTCCCCAGTCCCCACAATAAAGCAGTGAGCACAGATATTTGCAGCCACCTGAATAAAACTGAGAGGACACCAGCCACGTCCTCTCACTATCATTTCCAATGCACGAGTGAAAAATGGCGGTGACGCGCGGCTCCTTATATAGAATCCGGATCTCACGAGAATCCGACAGCGGGATGATGACGTTCGGGCGCGCTCGGGTTAACCGAGCAAGGCGGGAAGATTCGAATCTGCCTCGGAACCGTGTAAAATGGGTGAAGTTCAGGGGGGGTTCGGATTCTGACGAACCGAACCCGCTCATCACTAATTAGAATGTATGACCAGAAATGCATACCCTCCAACATTTTACACACAAAAATCGGTACAAATTAGAAAAAGGGGCGTGGCCACGGGTAAAGGTTTTCCTGTACTTTCAATGGAAGTTTGGAGAGCCAAAAATAGGTACAGACCATAAAAAAAAGTACTGTACCTATTAAAAAGGTACAGTTGGAGGGTATGGAAATGTATGAAGTGTACAGAACACACAGTGTAAAACACATTGGATTTGAAGTACAGTGTCACAATCCGGGTAATTCATCACCATTTCTTACCTTCCAAGTGTCTCCTGAGACTGGCCCAGCGCTCCAAGCCTGGATTCCACCTGCGCTGTCTGCGTGCAGCACGCTGTGTAACATGGCCTCAGTCTCTCACATGCTAAAGTTCAAACAGGCTTTCCCTCCAGATTCAAACATGGGCGCAACCATGTTTGGATTAATCACATGTTGCTTTACAGCCTATCAGCTGCACTCTGGACTCTGCCTGATTACCCAGCAGCTGCACTCTGGACGCTGCCTGATTACCCAGCCAATACCTGCTTCCCATTTGGTATAAATATCCTGCATCAAGGCTGCCTGATCGTCAGTGCTTTGGTTGTCAATCCTTGTACACATGTCTCTCCTGTTTGTGGAATCTACAGCTTGTTCTTCCAGGTATTCCAGCTCCTGTGATCCAGCTCCACTAAGAGACCGGCACCAGTTACCATCCTGCGGTGCAGCCTGACTTCTGCAGTGTTCCAGCTCTGCTTCCCGGTTATCAGCTACGATCCTGACATTGCCTTCCAGCTTCCAGCGTTGGTCCTGCTCCGCTTCCAGCTTCCAGCGGTGTTCTGGTATTGATCCTTCTTCCATTGCCTGCAGCATCGCTCTCTATCTTCCATAGTGAATTCGTCACTGGCTTCCAGCTTCCAACGTTTCATCCACTTCGCTTCCAGCAGTGCTCTGTGTCACTATCAGTCTACAGCGGTGCTTCACATCATCTCTAGTTCCACTCTCCATCTCCAGCGGTATCCCTATATCGCTCTGCATGTCTGACCACACAACATCGAACCACAGTTCCCATCGATGCTCACCATCTGACTCTAAACTTCAGCGGTGAGTTCAGTACACCTTTTGTTCACACCGGTTCCATCCGTTATTCTCTGCAGTACTGCCAAGTACCACTTCAACTTCTGTGCTCCTGTGTTTACCCCAGCCTCTGTGTATCATCTGCTCGTTCCTTACCGCAGCGGTTAGCTGTGGCATACGGACTTTCCAACTCCGGATTTGGCAAAGGACTTTAGCATCTTGTTCTGCAAAGCCACAGCACGTATTACCCCTGCGTTTCTAGGAACTGTACTACTGTATATATCTCTGCACGTCTACTGTTGAAGTCATTACATAACCAAGGTGTCTAAACTGTGTGTTCCATTAACTGACTTTAATTTTTATAATTCCGTTGTCGTGGTCACGCCTTCGGGCAGTTGGAACTAGATCTCCTGTATGTCTAGGAACCCTATTCTACCTTCACGGTTAACTTACACTCCAGCCCCTACAACTGAGGTCTCCCCAGGTCAGCCTCAGCCCTCAGTTGTGACATACAGTACTGTACCTTGCCTTACCTTCAGCTGTGTGTAATATATATGTTTAAGTGATCATATTTTACTGACAACTTCAAAGCTGTCAGCCATTGGTCTGTGACACATTGTTAATATATCAGTTTCCATCAGATAACTTATAATATTGAGGGCCTGGTCCAGATGGAGGGGCCTGGGTCTGCCGCTTGACAGCCCCTTACCTGTCAGCTGCCTTTTACATGTCCTGAGGCTGGGCTGGCGTAAGTTTAGGGAGGCTCCTGCCTCATCCGTCTGTGTAGTGGTGGGCAGGGGGGTAGCAATCGCATCGATCATTCCCCCCTCCTGAACTGCTCCTGGCTGGGGTGCCCCACTGTGTAGCATGCGGCACAGCTTAGTGGCGCCAAAAATACCACAGTATTTTCAAATGATTATTTTTGTAAGGAAGCATGGTCATGCCCCCTTACATTAGGCCACGCACCCATAAACTGGGACGGCCAGTGGCGTAAGTTCGTCCCAGTTGCCCGGAGGCAAGATAAATATTGGTGCCCCCCCCCATATATTTAGATAAATATAAGTATGTATGTGTCCGTAAAAATTCAGAATTCTCCATACCACACACACGTGTGTGTGTGTGTGTGTGTGTGTGTGTGTGTGGTGTTCTGATTTTTTTTTAATACACTGTATATATACACTTCATTGTCTTTTATTTTAAATCACACATTACTTAGCAGTCATACCCAGGATTAGAACCCATGACCTGTTACACTGACAGCAGACACCTTACTGATTGAGCTATTTGCTCCTGTACAGTACACATGAGAATGTTAACTATATGAAGTTACGTGTAATTGTCAGAGAAGTAACTTTATATAGTTAGAATTAGTGATGTGCACCGGACATTTTTCGTGTTTTGTGTTTTGGTTTTGGATTCGGTTCCGCGGCCGTGTTTTGGATTCGGACGCGTTTTGGCAAAATCTCACCGAAAATTTTTTGTCGGATTCGGGTGTGTTTTGGATTCGGGTGTTTTTTTCAAAAAACCCTAAAAAACAGCTTAAATCATAGAATTTGGGGGTCATTTTGATCCCATAGTATTATTAACCTCAATAACCATAATTTCCACTCATTTCCAGTCTATTCTGAACACCTCACACCTCACAATATTATTTTTAGTCCTAAAATTTGCACCGAGGTCGCTGGATGGCTAAGCTAAGCGACACAAGTGGCCGACACAAACACCTGGCCCATCTAGGAGTGGCACTGCAGTGTCAGGCAGGATGGCACTTCAAAAAAATAGTCCCCAAACAGCACATGATGCAAAGAAAAAAAGAGGCGCAATGAGGTAGCTGTGTGACTAAGCTAAGCGACCCAAGTGGCCGACACAAACACCTGGCCCATCTAGGAGTGGCACTGCAGTGTCAGGCAGGATGGCACTTCAAAAAAATAGTCCCCAAACAGCACATGATGCAAAGAAAAAAAGAGGCGCAATAAGGTAGCTGTGTGACTAAGCTAAGCGACACAAGTGGCCGACACAAACACCTGGCCCATCTAGGAGTGGCACTGCAGTGTCAGACAGGATGGCACTTCAAAAAAATTGTCCCCAAACAGCACATGATGCAAAGAAAAATGAAAGAAAAAAGAGGTGCAAGATGGAATTGTCCTTGGGCCCTCCCATCCACCCTTATGTTGTATAAACAGGACATGCACACTTTAACAAGCCCATCATTTCAGCGACAGGGTCTGCCACACGACTGTGGCTGAAATGACTGGTTGGTTTGGGCCCCCACCAAAAAAGAAGCAATCAATCTCTCCTTGCACAAACTGGCGCTACAGAGGCAAGATGTCCACCTCATCATCATCCTCCGATTCCTCACCCCTTTCACTGTGTACATTCCCCTCCTCACAGATTATTAATTCGTCCCCACTGGAATCCACCATCTCAGATCCCTGTGTACTTTCTGGAGGCAATTGCTGGTGAATGTCTCCACGGAGGAATTGATTATAATTCATTTTGATGAACATCATCTTCTCCACATTTTCTGGAAGTAACCTCGTACGCCGATTGCTGACAAGGTGAGCGGCTGCACTAAACACTCTTTCGGAGTACACACTGGAGGGAGGGCAACTTAGGTAGAATAAAGCCAGTTTGTGCAAGGGCCTCCAAATTGCCTCTTTTTCCTGCCAGTATACGTACGGACTGTCTGACGTGCCTACTTGGAACGGTCACTCATATAATCCTCCACCATTCTTTCAATGGTGACAGAATCGTATGCAGTGACAGTAAACGACATGTCAGTAATCGTTGCCAGGTCCTTCAGTCCCACATGCCTAGCGGAATTGCTCTGTTTTAGCTCCTCCTTCAATGTCTCCAGCTTCTTCTGCAAAAGCCTGAGGGGAATGACCTGACTCAGGCTGGCAGTGTCTGAACTGACTTCACGTGTGGCAAGTTCAAAGGGTTGCAGAACCTTGCACAACGTTGAAATCATTCTCCACTGCGCTTGAGTCAGGTGCATTCCCCCTCCTTTGACTATATCGTGGGCAGATGTATAGGCTTGAATGGCCTTTTGCTGCTCCTCCATCCTCTGAAGCATATAGAGGGTTGAATTCCACCTCGTTACCACCTCTTGCTTCAGATGATGGCAGGGCAGGTTCAGGAATGTTTGGTGGTACTCCAGTCTTCGGCACGCGGTGGCTGAATGCTGAAAGTGGCCCACAATTCTTCGGGCCACCGACAGCATCTCTTGCACGCCCCTGTCGTTTTTTAAATAATTCTGCACCACCAAATTCAATGTATTTGCAAAACATGGGACATGCTGGAATTTGCCCAGATGTAATGCACGCACAATATTGGTGGCGTTGTCCGATGTCACAAATCCCCAGGAGAGTCTAATTGGGGTAAGCCATTCTGCGATGATGTTCCTCAGTTTTCGTAAGAGGTTGTCAGCTGTGTGCCTCTTATGGAAAGCGGTGATACAAAGCGTAGCCTGCCTAGGAACGAGTTGGCGTTTGCGAGATGCTGCTACTGGTGCCGCCGCTGCTGTTCTTGCTGCGGGAGGCAATACATCTACCCAGTGGGCTGTCACAGTCATATAGTCCTGAGTCTGCCCTGATCCACTTGTCCACGTGTCCGTGGTTAAGTGGACATTGGGTACAACTGCATTTTTTAGGATACTGGTGATTCTTTTTCTGACGTCTGTGTACATTTTCAGTATCGCCTGCCTAGAGAAATGGAACCTAGATGGTATTTGGTACCGGGGACACAGTACCTCAATCAAGTCTCTAGTTGCCTCTGAATTAACGATGGATACCGGAACCACGTTTCTCACCACCCAGGCTGACAAGACCTGAGTTATCCGCTTTGCAGCAGGATGACTGCTGTGATATTTCATCTTCCTCGCAAAGGACTGTTGGACAGTCAATTGCTTACTGGAAGTAGTACAAGTGGTCTTCCGACTCCCCTCTGGGATGACGATCGACTCCCAGCAGCAACAACAGCAGCGCCAGCAGCAGTAGGCGTGACACTCAAGGATGCATCGGAGGAATTCCAGGCAGGAGAGGACTCGTCAGACTTGCCAGTGACATGGCCTGCAGGACTATTGGCTTTCCTGTGTAAGGTGGAAATTGACACTGAGGGAGTTGGTGGTGTGGTTTGCAGGAGCTTGGTTTCAAGAGGAAGGGATGTAGTGGTCAGTGGACTGCTTCCGCTGTCATCCAAAGTTTTTGAACTTGTCACTGACTTATGATGAATGCGCTGCAGGTGACGTATAAGGGAGGATGTTCCGAGGAGGTTAACGTCCTTACCCCTACTTATTACAGCTTGACAAAGGCAACACACGGCTTGACACCTGTTGTCCGCATTTGTGTTGAAATAATTCCACACCGAAGAGCTGATTTTTTTGGTATTTTCACCAGGCATGTCAATGGCCATATTCTTCCCACGCACAACAGGTGTCTCCCCGGGTGCCTGACTTAAACAAACCACCTCACCATCAGAATCCTCCTTGTCAATTTCCTCCCCAGCGCCAGCAACACCCATATCCTCATCCTGGTGTACTTCAACACTGACATCTTCAATTTGACTATCAGGAACTGGACTGCGGGTGCTCCTTCCAGCACTTGCAGGAGGCGTGCAAATGGTGGAAGGCGCAAGCTCTTCCCATCCAGTGTTGGGAAGGTCAGGCATCGCAACCGACACAATTGGACTCTCCTTGGGGATTTGTGATTAAGAACGCACAGTTCTTTGCTGTGCTTTTGCCAGCTTAAGTCTTTTCATTTTTCTAGCAAGAGGATGAGTGCTTCCATCCTCATGTGAATCTGAACCACTAGCCATGAACATAGGCCAGGGCCTCAGCCGTTCCTTGCCACTCCGTGTCGTAAATGGCATATTGGCAAGTTTACGCTTCTCAGACGCTTTCAATTTTGATTTTTGGGTCATTTTACTGAACTTTTGTTTTTTGGATTTTACATGCTCTCTACTATGACATTGGGCATCGGCCTTGGCAGACGACGTTGATGGCATTTCATTGTCTCGGCCATGACTAGTGGCAGCAGCTTCAGCACGAGGTGGAAGTGGATCTTGATCTTTCCCTATTTTACCCTCCACATTTTTGTTCTCCATTTTTTAATGTGTGGAATTATATGCCAGTATCAATAGCAATGGCCTACTACTATATATACTGCGCACAACTGAAATGCCCCACAGGTATAGAATGTAGATGGATAGTATACTTGACGACACAGAGGTAGGTACAGCAGTGGCCTTCCGTACCGTACTGCTATATATACTGGTGTTCACTGTGTCAGCAAACTGCAAAACTAAAATGCACCACAGGTATAGAATGTAGATGGATAGTATACTTGACGACACAGAGGTAGGTAAAGCAGTGGCCTTCCGTTCCATACTGCTATATATACTGGTGGTCACTGTGTCAGCAAACTGCACAACTGAAATGCACCACAGGTATAGAATCTAGATGGATAGTATACTTGACGACACAGAGGTAGGTACAGCAGTGGCCTTCCGTACCGTACTGCTATATATACTGGTGGTCACTGTCAGCAAACTGCAAAACTAAAATGCACCACAGGTATAGAATGTAGATGGATAGTATACTTGACGACACAAAGGTAGGTACAGCAGTGGCCTTCCGTACCGTACTGCTATATATACTGGTGGTCACTGTGTCAGCAAACTGCAAAACTAAAATGCACCACAGGTATAGAATGTAGATGGATAGTATACTTGACGACACAGAGGTAGGTACAGCAGTGGCCTTCCGTACCGTACTGCTATATATACTGGTGGTCACTGTGTCAGCAAACTGCACAACTGAAATGCACCACAGGTATAGAATCTAGATGTATAGTATACTTGATGACACAGAGGTAGGTACAGCAGTGGCCTTCCGTACCGTACTGCTATATATACTGGTGGTCACTGTCAGCAAACTGCAAAACTAAAATGCACCACAGGTATAGAATGTAGATGGATAGTATACTTGACGACACAGAGGTAGGTACAGCAGTGGCCTTCCGTACCATACTGCTATATATACTGGTGGTCACTGTCCGCAAACTGCAAAACTAAAATGCACCACAGGTGTAGAATGTAGATGGATAGTATACTTGACGACACAGAGGTAGGTACAGCAGTGGCCTTCCGTACCGTACTGCTATATATACTGGTGGTCACTGTCAGCAAACTGCAAAACTAAAATGCACCATAGGTGTAGAATGTAGATGGATAGTATACTTGACGACACAGAGGTAGGTACAGCAGTGGCCTTCCATACCGTACTGCTATATATACTGGTGGTCACTGTGTCAGCAAACTGCACAACTGAAATGCACCACAGGTATAGAATCAAGATGGATAGTATACTTGACGACACAGAGGTAGGTACAGCAGTGGCCTACTGTACCGTAATGCTATATATTATATACTGGTGGCCAGTAAACTGTGCAAAACTGAAATGCACCACAGGTATGGATGGATAGTATACTTGACGACACAGAGGTAGGTACAGCAGTGGCCTTCTGTACCGTACTCCTATATATTATATACTGGTGGTCAGCAAAATTATGCACTGTACTCCTACTATATACTACAAAATGCAGCACAGATATGGAGTGTTTTTTTGGCAGACAACGTATACTGGTGGTCAGTGGTCAGCAAAACTCTGCACTGTACTCCTCCTATATAATATTATACTGGTGGTCCCCAGTCCCCACAATAAAGCAGTGTGAGCACAGATATATGCAGCACACTGAGCACAGATATGGAGTGTTTTTCAGCAGACAACGTATACTGGTGGTCACTGTCAGCAAAACTCTGCACTGTACTCCTCCTATATAATACAGCTGCTCCCCAGTCCCCACAATTAAGCAGTGTGAGCACAGATATATGCAGCACACTGAGCACAGATAAGGAGCATTTTTTTCAGGCAGAGAACGGATAAAACTGGTGGTCACTGATCAGCAAAACTCTGCACTGTACTCCTCCTATATTAATATAAAGCTGCTCCCCAGTCCCCACAATTAATATATAAGCAAGCACAAATATTTGCATCAACAATGAATAAACGAAGAGGACGCCAGCCACGTCCTCTCCCTAACATTTCCAATGCACGAGTGAAAATGGCGGCGACGCGCGGCTGCTTATATAGAATCCGAATCTCGCGAGAATCCGACAGCGGGATGATGACGTTCGGGCGCGCTCGGGTTAACCGAGCCATACGGGAGAATCCGAGTATGCCTCGGACCCATGTAAAATGGGTGAAGTTCGGGGGGGTTCGGTTTCCGAGGAACCGAACCCGCTCATCACTAGTTAGAATTCTCATTTTTCCTATACAGGAACAAACAGTGCATCCAGTGTAATGGGTCATGGTTTCTAATCCTGGGTATGACACTTGTAAAATGTGTATCTACTAGTGATGAGCGGGTTCGGTTCCTCGGAAACCGAACCCCCCCGAACTTCACCCATTTTACAAGGGTCCGAGGCATACTCGGATTCTCCCGTATGGCTCGGTTAATCTGAGCGCGCCCGAACGTCATCATCCCGCTGTCGGATTCTCGCGAGATTCGGATTCTATATAAGCAGCCGCGCGTCGCCGCCATTTTCACTCGTGCATTGGAAATGTTAGGGAGAGGACGTGGCTGGCGTCCTCTCCGTTTATTAATCTTGAATTCTTGATGCAAAAATATTTGTGCTTATTGCTTAATTGTGGGGACTGGGGAGCAGCTGTATTATATAGGAGGAGTACAGTGCAGAGTTTTGCTGACAGTGACCACCAGTATACGTTGTCTGCCTGAAAAACACTCCATATCTGTGCTCAGTGTGCTGCATATATCTGTGCTCACACTGCTTAATTGTGGGGACTGGGGAGCAGCTGTATTATATAGGAGGAGTACAGTGCAGAGTTTTGCTGACCAGTGACCACCAGTATTATACGTTTTCTGCCTGAAAAACGCTCCGTATCTGTGCTCAGTGTGCTGCATATATCTGTGCTCACACTGCTTTATTGTGGGTACTGGGGACCACCAGTATATTATATAGGAGGAGTACAGTGCAGAGTTTTGCTGACCAGTGACCACCAGTATACGTTGTCTGCCTGAAAAATGCTCCATATCTGTGCTCATTGTGCTGCATATATCTGTGCTCACACTGCTTTATTGTGGGTACTGGGGACCACCAGTATATTATATAGGAGGAGTACAGTGCAGAGTTTTGCTGACCAGTGACCACCAGTATACGTTGTCTGCCTGAAAAACGCTCCATATCTGTGCTCAGTGTGCTGCATATATCTATGCTCACACTGCTTAATTGTGGGTACTGTGGACCACCAGTATATTATATAGGAGGAGTACAGTGCAGAGTTTTGCTGACCAGTGACCACCAGTATACGTTGTCTGCCTGAAAAACACTCCATATCTGTGCTCAGTGTGCTGCATATATCTGTGCTCACACTGCTTTATTGTGGGGACTGGGGACCACCAGTATATTATATAGGAGGAGTACAGTGCAGAGTTTTGCTGACCAGTGACCACCAGTATACATTGTCTGCCTGAAAAACGCTCCATATCTGTGCTCAGTGTGCTACATATATCTGTGCTCACACTGCTTTATTGTGGGGACTGGGGACCACCAGTATATTATATAGGAGGAGTACAGTGCAGAGTTTTGCTGACCAGTGACCACCAGTATACGTTGTCTGCCTGAAAAACGCTCCATATCTGTGCTCAGTGTGCTGCATATATCTATGCTCACACTGCTTTATTGTGGGTACTGTGGACCACCAGTATATTATATAGGAGGAGTACAGTGCAGAGTTTTGCTGACCAGTGACCACCAGTATACATTGTCTGCCTGAAAAACACTCCATATCTGTGCTCAGTGTGCTGCATATATCTGTGCTCACACTGCTTAATTGTGGGGACTGGGGAGCAGCTGTATTATATAGGAGGAGTACAGTGCAGAGTTTTGCTGACCAGTGACCACCAGTATTATACGTTGTCTGCCTGAAAAACGCTCCGTATCTGTGCTCAGTGTGCTGCATATATCTGTGCTCACACTGCTTTATTGTGGGTACTGGGGACCACCAGTATATTATATAGGAGGAGTACAGTGCAGAGTTTTGCTGACCAGTGACCACCAGTATACATTGTCTGCCTGAAAAGTGCTCCATATCTGTGCTCATTGTGCTGCATATATCTGTGCTCACACTGCTTTATTGTGGGTACTGGGGACCACCAGTATATTATATAGGAGGAGTACAGTGCAGAGTTTTGCTGACCAGTGACCACCAGTATAAGTTGTCTGCCTGAAAAACGCTCCATATCTGTGCTCAGTGTGCTGCATATATCTGTGCTCACACTGCTTTATTGTGGGGACTGGGGACCACCAGTATATTATATAGGAGGAGTACAGTGCAGAGTTTTGCTGACCAGTGACCACCAGTATACATTGTTTGCCTGAAAAACACTCCATATCTGCGCTCAGTGTGCTGCATATATTTGTGCTCACACTGCTTTATTGTGGGGACTGGGGACCAGCAGTATTATATAGGAGGAGTACAGTGCAGAGTTTTGCTGACAGTAAGCACCAGTATACATTGTCTGCCTGAAAAACACTCCATATCTGTGCTCAGTGTGCTGCATATACTGTATCTGGGCTCACACTGCTTTATTGTGGGGACTGGGGACCACCAGTATATTATATAGGAGGAGTACAGTGCAGAGTTTTGCTGACCAGTGACCACCAGTATACGTTGTCTGCCTGAAAAACACTCCATATCTGTGCTCAGTGTGCTGCATATATCTGTGCTCACACTGCTTTATTGTGGGGACTGGGGACCAGCAGTATTATATAGGAGGAGTACAGTGCAGAGTTTTGCTGACAGTGACCACCAGTATACATTGTCTGCCTGAAAAACACTCCATATCTGTGCTCAGTGTGCTGCATATACTGTATCTGTGCTCACACTGCTTTATTGTGGGGACTGGGGAGCACCAGTATATTATATAGGAGGAGTACAGTGCAGAGTTTTGCTGACCAGTGACCACCAGTATACATTGTCTGCCTGAAAAACACTCCATATCTGTGCTCAGTGTACTGCATATATCTGTGCTCACACTGCTTTATTGTGGGGACTGGGGAGCACCAGTATATTATATAGGAGGAGTACAGTGCAGAGTTTTGCTGACCAGTGACCACCAGTATACATTGTCTGCCTGAAAAACACTCCATATCTGTGCTCAGTGTGCTGCATATATCTGTGCTCACACTGCTTTATTGTGGGGACTGGGGACCAGCAGTATTATATAGGAGGAGTACAGTGCAGAGTTTTGCTGACAGTGACCACCAGTACATATAGCAGTACGGTACGGAAGGCCACTGCTCTACCTACCTCTGTGTCGTCAAGTATACTATCCATCTAGATTCTATACCTGTGGTGCATTTTAGTTTTGCAGTTTGCTGACAGTGACCACCAGTATATATAGCAGTACGGTACAGAAGGCCACTGCTCTACCTATCTCTGTGTCGTCAAGTATACTATCCATCTAGATTCTATACCTGTGGTGCATTTTAGTTTTGCAGTTTGCTGACAGTGACCACCAGTATATATAGCAGTACGGTACGGAAGGCCACTGCTCTACCTACCTCTGTGTCGTCAAGTATACTATCCATACATACCTGTGGTGCATTTCAGTTGTGCGCAGTATATATAGTAGTAGGCCATTGCTATTGATACTGGCATATAATTCCACACATAATAAAATGGAGAATAAAAATGTGGAGGTTAAAATAGGTTAAGATCAAGATCCACTTCCACCTCATGCTGAAGCTGCTGCCACTAGTCATGGCCGAGACGATGAAATGCCATCAAGGTCGTCTGCCAAGGCCGATGCCCTATGTCATAGTAGAGAGCATGTAAAATCCCAAAAACAAAAGTTCAGTTAAATGACCCAAAAATCAAAATTAAAGCGTCTGATGAGAAGCATAAACTTGCCAATATGCCATTTACAACACGGAGTGGCAAGGAACGGTTGAGGCCTTGGCCTATGTTCATGGCTAGTGGTTCAGATTCACATGAGGATGGAAGCACTCATCCTCTCGCTAGAAAACTGCAGTGCCACTCCTAGATGGGCCAGGTGTTTGTGTCGGCCACTTGGGTCGCTTAGCTTAGTCACACAGCTACCTCATTGCACCTCTTTTTTTCTTTGCATCATGTGCTCTTTGGGGACTATTTTTTAAATCTGTCATCCTGTCTGACACTGCAGTGCCACTCCTAGATGGGCCAGGTGTTTGTGTAGCCCACTTGTGTCGCTTAGCTTAGTCACACAGCGACCTTGGTGCGCCTCTTTTTTTCTTTGCATCATGTGCTGTTTGGGGACAATTTTTTTGAAGTGCCATCCTGTCTGACACTGCAGTGCCACTCCTAGATGGGCCAGGTGTTTGTGTCGGCCACTTGTGTCGCTTAGCTTAGTCACACAGCGACCTTGGTGCGCCTCTTTTATTCTTTGCATCATGTGCTGTTTGGGGACTATTTTTTTGAAGTGCCATCCTGTCTGACACTGCAGTGCCACTCCTAGATGGGCCAGGTGTTTGTGTCGGCCACTTGTGTCGCTTAGCTTAGTCACACAGCGACCTTGGTGCGCCTCTTTTTTTCTTTGCATCATGTGCTGTTTGGGGACTATTTTTTTGAAGTGCCATCCTGTCTGACACTGCAGTGCCACTCCTAGATGGGCCAGGTGTTTGTGTCGGCCACTTGTGTCGCTTAGCTTAGTCACACAGCGACCTTGGTGCGCCTCTTTTTTTCTTTGCATCATTTGCTGTTTGGGGACTATTTTTTTGTTGTGCCATCCTTGCCTGACACTGCAGTGCCACTCCTAGATGGGCCAGGTGTTTGTGTCGGCCACTTGTGTCGCTTAGCTTAGTCACACAGCGACCTTGGTGCGCCACTTTTTTTCTTTGCATCATGTGCTGTTTGGGGACTATTTTTTTTGAAGTGCCATCCTGTCTGACACTGCAGTGCCACTCCTAGATGGGCCAGGTGTTTGTGTCGGCCACTTGTGTCGCTTAGCTTAGTCACACAGCGACCTTGGTGCGCCTCTTTTTTTCTTTGCATCATGTGCTGTTTGGGGACTATTTTTTTGTTGTGCCATCCTGCCTGACACTGCAGTGCCACTCCTAGATGGGCCAGGTGTTTGTGTCGGCCACTTGTGTCGCTTAGCTTAGTCACACAGCGACCTTGGTGCGCCACTTTTTTTCTTTGCATCATGTGCTGTTTGGGGACTATTTTTTTTGAAGTGCCATCCTGTCTGACACTGCAGTGCCACTCCTAGATGGGCCAGGTGTTTGTGTCGGCCACTTGTGTCGCTTAGCTTAGTCACACAGCGATCTTGGTGCCCCTCTTTTTTTCTTTGCATCATGTGCTGTTTGGGGACTATTTTTTTGAAGTGCCATCCTGCCTGACACTGCATTGCCACTCCTAGATGGGCCAGGTGTATGTGTCGGCCACTTGTGTCGCTTAGCTTAGTCATCCAGCGACCTCGGTGCAAATTTTAGGACTAAAAATAATTTTGTGAGGTGTGAGGTGTTCAGAATAGACTGAAAATGAGTGGAAATTATGGTTATTGAGGTTAATAATACTATGGGATCAAAATGACCCCCAAATTCTATGATTTAAGCTGTTTTTGAGGGGTTTTTGTAAAAAACACCCGAATCCAAAACACACCCGAATCCGACAAAAAATTTTTGGTGAGGTTTTGCCAAACGCGTCCGAATCCAAAACACGGCCGCGGAACCGAATCCAAAACCAAAACACAAAACTAGTATCTACAGTATAAATCGTATATGATTTCAGCCTCAGACATATCGTTCTAGTGTATGGGGCCCTTTAGGTATGCTCGCCTTTTGGATATGTTTTTCAGATCAATGTAACATGATTTTGAGACATTGAATGTGAGGAATAAAGGATAGATCAGAGTCAAGGATGTCACCTAGGGAGCGAGTTTGTGGGGTAGAATTGATTGTCGAGTTTTCAACAGTGATAGAGATATCAGGTTGGTAACTACTATTGATCGGTGGAAATATAATTAATTCTGTTTTAGAAATATTAAGTTTGAGGTGACGAGATGACATCCGAGAGGAAACGGGAGAAATGTATTCAGTGACTTTAGTATCATCCGCATACAGATAATACTGAAATCCAAAAGAGATGAGTAGCTTGCCAAGAGATGTGGTATAGATTGAGAAAAGCAGAGGGCCTAAAACTGAGCCTTGCGGTACTTCACTTCATAGAGGTAGTGAAGAGGAGGTGAATTCAGAGAAGAGGACACTTAAAGAGCACTTAGATAGACAGGATAAGATATGAAATTATTAATACAGTAGTTATCTTTTAATAAGGGTCAGTATTCAATTAACTGCAGTAATTTATCACAGGTACTTGATTCGCTGGGAGCTATTCAATTAGTCCTGATCGCAGCCACTATTGGGGGTTTTGTTCACCTGACTTAGGTGGGTGAACACAAATCTGCGATTAGTGCCGTGAAAATACATAGGTCTGTGGCTTATCGTGGAACCCATGTATTTATTTTTCACATGAAAAACGGGGAGTGGGGGGGGGGGGGGGGAGTTTTCATGGGGTAATTGAATTGGTTGTAATTAAAAAAAAAAAATGGCAGCATTGTCATGGCTGACTGAATACCCCTAGAAATGGTTTACTTAAAATAAATACAGCTTTACAAGTGCTGTAAGTACGTAGCTAAAATATTTTAAGTAAACCACTTAATAAAAGTTAAGTATTCATATTTTCGGGTGGTCTTCAGTATGCCGAGTGACAGGATCCCGGCGCACAGTATACCAGCGCCGGGATCCCGACAGCCGGCATACCGACACTCATTCTCCCTCATGGGAGTCCACGACCCCCCCTGGAGGGAGAATAAAATAGCGTGGCGCGTGTAGCGCGCCACCATGCCCGTAGCATGGCGAGCGCAGCGAGCCCGCAAGGGGCTCATTTGCGCTCGCCACACTGTCGGTAAGCCGGCGGTCGGGCTCTCAGCGCCGGTATGCTGGTCGCCGGGAGCCCGACCGCCGGCATATCGTAGTGAACCCCATATTTTCATATTACTGAGTGTGTCCGGTATACCTAGGTCCTTGTGTTATGTACAGTATGCTCTGTTTTCCCCAGTGTCCATTGCTGCAGAGCACAGTGGCGCCTTACAAATCGTCTGTGATGATAATAAAATAGATAAGTAGTCTCAGCTTTTACAGTGAGATGTTCATTATAATACGGAACAATCACACTAATCACTCTTTGCAATGAGGTCCAGGGGAAAGAGCATGTACGTCCCAGCACACATCATACAGAGCCTGCCTGTACTTGCTTCTGGGATTGTCTGAAGTAGCTCACAGCCTGTGTTTATTTCCTCTCTCCTCACGTCTTGCCATCTAGGCGGGGATATTGCAAGGAGTGTTTCTGTAATGTAACCTCCCATAACAGCCACTTTAAAATACATACAATAGCATACATTATACGGTTTACATCCTACAGCGAACACATGGCCATTTGTAAAGATTTCCACATGTTTCTTTCCTGCTCGCAGCGTCTTCAGGTCGTAGAAGTTGGAGGTCAAGTACAAAACAGTAAGGAATATAAATAAACCATTGGTATCAGTTCCTGGCTGATTGCACACTCACGCGAAGAGTGCTAGGCATGAGTTTATAAGTCTGACTTCAGCTGTGACCCTGCTTTCTTGCAGAAAGAACAAAATAAAATTTCCAGATCTACAGTGCAAATATGAGGAAGTCTATTAGACGAATGTTTAAGCCTGCAGGGGATAAGGACGACAGACTATATGATGGAGTGATCCTGCGATCTGACAGTTGCACCTCAGTGCAGGACGACCCACAGTTAATATTCAAGGTATGTGATTTGATGCATGGGGGGTGTATGTACTGTATGTGCTCTTTAACAATTACAGAGTATATTTTCCTGTGTGGAGATAAATCACTAATCTACAGTGCTGGTGTACGTTTATAAAAGCTGCATGGCACTAACTATTGTCACAATACAGTATATGTGAATGAGGCAGAGCCTAAGCTGTTATGAGATACAATTTCAATCATTGAGGACATTTTCACTGTACATTTCAGGTTAACACTAATTAATGTAATGGGCCTAATTGCTTCTACTGAGGACGATAAACACCTCAAGATGCTCAAATCATTTTATGAAATGTATAAATTTATATATACACCAATGAATTATACAAAGTGCCTTTCTGTTTTGAAACAACTTATTTTGCTGCAAACTGTTCCGTCATTCAAGACTTCCCTGCTCTTGTTTGTTAATATACTGCACTATGGAGACTTGTATTATGCTGAACTCCAACCTTATCTTCTGTTTGATTTGGGTTCAGTTTGAAATTTTGAAAGAGCTCCAGAATTAATTTCTTATACAATTCATGTAATCAGTGTTACATGTATCTATGTACAACCACAACTGCACCGATAGGGCTAATGCTGAGTCGGATGGACCTATTAGCATGGACGCAAATGGCGAGTATTTGCATACAGCACATTTACAGAAGTGAATGTATGCATTTTTGCATACTGTATTTCCCTTATATTCTGAGTTGGACAGAACTTGGCTGGATCTGACTTTCGTGAAATAGGGTGTTTTGCGTGCTTGCCTCCACTCCGAATGGACGGGTGGCTCACGATAATCAGGTGGCACTCCCGGCCCCCTGGAGGGGTGGGCAAGTCTCCCAAAGGTGGGTGAAGTGAGCTAACATGGTGTATGATGACACGATTCGCACTGAATTGCGTCATTAGAGCCATGCCCCCTGCTATTCAATGAGACCATGCCTCCCGCTGTGAGATTGCATAATGATGCATTCTCACAGCCACGTCCCCTGCATAACCCCCTTTTGCTGTATGACAGCATTTGCACCGCACCTTATGATAAGCCACGCCACCCACACCACACCCTGCTATGCTAACCTGACTGACCTTTCCCAGAGGGGGCAGCCTGAAGACAGCATCTATGGTGTTTTGGATCGGGAACTGGTCTGTGTCTTTGCAATCACAAGTCACCACCCTGACTTGTGGGAGTGACATGTACTGTATGTTAGGAAACACATGAAAACATGAGGAGAACATGAAAACTCAACACAGATAGTGCATTGTTGGTAATTGCTCCATATCTGCAACTGGACGTTTCTCCTATCAAGGAAAAGGCCGGAGAGGAGATGCAGCTGGTCACTTTGGGGGAGGGGAGGGGCTGGGCTGTTCATGTAATTAGACCTACACATGTCATGAAGGGCGTCATACTAGCACTGGTTCTGTCGCGAATCACGCCATTTAGACATGATTCCCGGTATTATCTCCCCATCCTGCCCACTTCACTATGCAGTGGACGGGATACAGGAGATTCACTCACTCTTCTGGGGGTCAGCGGGACTTCCCAAAAAATCAGTAGTCTCTGCACGTTCTGAGAGAGTAGGTAAGCATTAATTGATCCCAGGGCATCAAGGTTTTTACCTGTTCATTTTATGTGCAACAAACATTCAAATTTTAGGCATCAATAAAATTAATAAAATGGAGAAGTTGCCCATAGCAATCATCAGCTTCTACCCATCATTTTATAGAATGTACAAGATACAGCTGTGCTTGAAAGTTTGTGAACCCTTCAGAATTTTCTATATTTCTGCTGAAATTTGGCCTAAAACTACCTCAGACTTTCACACAAGTCCTAAAAGTAGATACAGAGAACCAAATCAAACAAATGAGACTCAAAAAAAAAGTAGATGTATCCATTTTTTATTGTGGAAAATGATCCGATATCACATATCTGTGAGTGGCAAAAGTATATGAACCTTTGCTTTCAGTATCTGGTATGACCCCCCCTTCTCCAGCAATAATTGCATGTAAACATTTCCACTAGTTGATTAGTCCTGAACATTGGTTTGGAGGAATTTTACCCTATTTCTCCATTCAAAACAGCTTCAACTCTTCTGCTGGTGGGTTTCCTCCCATGAACGGCTTGCATCAGGTCCTTCCACTACATTTTTATTGTATTAAGGGCAGGACTTTGGCTTGGCTATTCCAAAACTTTAAATGTATTCTTCTTTAACCATTCTTTGGTCGAATGACTTGTATGCTTCAGGTCGTCATCTTACTGCATGACCCATGTTCTCTTGACATGCAGCTCATGGACAGATGTCCTGACATTTTCCTTCAGAATATTCAGAATTCGTTGTCCCATCAAAAAATAATTAGACGTGCTCATTTTTTTTATTACGGAAAAAGATCCACTATCACATATCTGTGAGTGGCAAAAGTATGTGAACCTTTAGGCTTAGCAGATATTTTGAAGGAGAAGTCAGGTATTTTCAATCTATGGGATGACAATCAGGTGTGAGTGGACAACCTGACTTTTTAAAAGAACAGGGATATATCAACGTCTGATGTTCACAACACGTTTGTGGAAGTGTATCATGCCATGAACAAAGGAGATTTCTGAGGACATCAGAAGAAGAGTTACTGATGCTCCTCAGGCTAGAAAAGGTTACAAAACCTTCTCTAAAGATATTGGACTATACCAATCAACAGTCAGACAGATTGTGTACAAATGAAGTAAATTCCAGACCATAATTACCTACCCCAGGAGTGGTTGACCAACAAAGATCAAGCCAAGAGCAAGGCATCTAATAGTTTTCAAAGTCACAAAAGAATCCAAGGTAACCTCTAAGCAACTGAAGGCCTTTTTGACTTTAGCTAATGTTAATGTTCATGAGTCCACCATCAGGAGGACACTGAACAACAATGCTGTGCATGGCTGGATTGCAAGGAGAAAGCCGCTGCTCTCCAACCAGAACATTGATGCCCATCTGCAGCTTGCTAAAGATCACCTGGACAAGCCAGAAGGCTATTGGAACAATGTTTTTGGAAATTGAGCTTTTTGAAGTAAATGAGAAGTGTTATGTTTGGACGAAGGAGAACACTGCATTCTAGCGTAAAAACCTCATACGATCTGTGAAACACGGTATTGGTGGTATCATGGTTTGGGTCTGTTTTGCTGCATCTGACCCAGGATGACTTGCCATCATTGATGGGACAATGAATTCTAAATTATACCAGAATATTCTAAAGGAAAGCATCTGGACATATTTCTATGAGCTGCGTCTCACAGAACGTGGGTCATGCAGCAAGACAACAAGCCAAAGCACACAAGTCATTCGACCAAAGAATGGTTAAAGAATAATAAATGTAAAAGATTTGGAATGGCCAAGTCAAAGTATTGATCTTAAACCAATCAAAAATGTTGTGGAGGGACCTGAAGCGAGCAGTTCATGAGAGGAAACCCACCAACATAACAGACTTGAAGCTGATTTGAATGGAGGAATGGGGTAAAATTCCTCCAAGCTGATATTCAGGACTAATCAACAATTACGGGAAACGTTTACATGCAGATATTGTTGCACAAGGGGGGTCATACCAGGTACTGAAAGCAAAGGTTCACATGCTTTTGCCACTCAGATATGTGATATTGGATCATTTTCCCCAATAAAAAAAATGAGCACGTCTAGTTTATTTGTCTCATTTGTTTGATTTGGTTCTCTGTATCTACTTTTAGTACTTATGTAAAAATCTGAGGTAGTTTTAGGCCAAATTTCAGCAGAAAATTCTGAAGGGTTCACAAACGATCAAGCACCACTGTAAAGGTGTGTATGCATGGTGAGATTTTTGCTTCCGATTTTGACTATATAGTCAAAATTGCAAGGAAAGTTAGTGCAAATCGCAAGGTGTTAGCCACCTTGCGATCCCGATTCCATCCTAATGTGCGGTATCGCGAGGCTAGATAGACTGTGCAGGCAAGTCAATCCTGGCTATATTGTGTACTATCTAGTACAAAGTATAGTCAAAATTGGCACTTAGTCAAAATCAAAAGTACAGATAGTGAAAATTGGTGCTTCTGGGCTCTGGGGGAGTTCAAGGGAAATTGGCACGTAGTCAAAATCGGGCATAGGCCCTCATTCCGAGTTGTTCGCTCGCTAGCTGCTTTTAGCAGCATTGCACACGCTAGGCCGCCGCCCTCTGGGAGTGTATCTTAGCTTAGCAGAAGTGCGAACGAAAGATTAGCAAATCTGCTACTAAATAATTCTTTGCAGTTTCTGAGTAGCTCCAGACCTACTCCTAGATTGTGATCAGCTCAGTCCGTTTAGTTCCTGGTTTGACGTCACAAACACGCCCTGTGTTCGGCCAGCCACTTCCCCGTTTCTCCAGACACTCCCGAGTTTTTCCCTGACATGCCTGCATTTTTTAGCACACTCCCGGAAAACGCTCAGTTACCACCCAGAAACGCCCCTTTCCTGTCAATCATTTACCGATCAGCAGTGCGACTGAAAAGCGCCGTACGAACACCAACAAAACTGCTAAGTTTTTAGTTAAATAACTTAGCGCATGCGCCCTGCGTACCATGCACATGCGCATTTAGCAGCAATCGCAGCGTAGCGAAATTCGGCAATGAGCGAACAACTCGGAATGACCCCCATAGTCAATATCTCACTGTGTGCACTCACCTTAAATGCTAGCTATATGCTGACTGTATGCTACGGGGAACTCCATTTTTTAGAAGGTTTTGGAACATTATCCCAATGCACTTATTGTATGTACAGTGCTGTGATTATAAATATGCAGAACTGTTTGTTAACAGATAACATCAGTAATACATTGTTTTGCTTGGTCATGAGAGACAAATGCTCTGTGCATACAGCTGTAACTGATCAGTACTGAACTACCAAAGAGAAACTGAACAAATACATTTACTTTGATGATATAAAGTCCTTTGTGAAATTTATGCGATGTAATTATGTGACCAGCGGTCGGCATCCTGCCGGACAGTAAACCAACGGTGGAATCCCAACTGATAGAAATCCTGACAGTCGGCATGCCGACTAACAGGGACTATTCCCACTCATGGGTGTCCACGATGCGAGCCCGCAAGGGGCTTCGTTGTGCTGGCCCCCGCTGGCAATCTGGCGGACGATATCCCGGCGTCTATATGCTGACCTCTGGAATCACCACCACCGGTCACCCGATCCCAAACCTAAATTTATAAACAAGACATTCAGATAAAGACTAAGCAATGTGTTTACCAGAAGCTGCCGGATAGCCATTAATAACTCTAAACCAGTGGTTCTCAAACTGTGCGGCGAGGCACATTGGGGTGCAGTGGGACACTTGCATGGAGGCCTCAGATTGGTGGTTCATGACCAATTCAAACTATTTATTGTCAATGTAAAGGTAAAACTAGTGCTTGTGGCTGCCAGTCATAAAATATCTGGACAAACAGAAGCAAATCTAGTTCCTCACCACATAATTGAACCTAAGAATGACACATAAACATAATTTACTTAATTTAATATTTTTTTTCTAAATTTTACAATGAAAAACTTTTGGCCGAGGGGTGGCGTGAAAAAAATTCTGATACTCTTTGGCACCGTGACTCAGAAAAGTTTGGGAACCACTGCTCTAAACCCAACTTGTAAATTCTTTTCATTCTTTACAGTCTCAGTTTCAGTGAGACCTTATTTATTGTGTTATATGCCAATAATGTTTTATAGTATGGATATTTTTTTTTGTTTTTCTATGTACAAGCACACAAATTTTTTCGTTTAATCTTAAATCAATTAGAATAGTGACCTGTCAGTTGATCTACTTACTGATGTAATAAAGAGGATGCTTGATATTGCTGTTAAAAGTCATTTTACATATTACCTTTGACCTATGTATGACCTAAAAAGAATCAACACTGCACTGTTGTCTCCAAGCTCTCTCTTGCTCACAATGCACTATGTAAAATAGTGGATCTTCTTCATGACTGTGAAAACCACAGTGCTGTTTGTATATACTGTATAAAGGATTTGCATTGATTATATTTATGCATATAGACAAACACTACATTAAAGAGAGTCTTCCATATAAACGGAATAAATGGTGCCACACTACAATGGACCCAGCTGTACTCTCATGTTTTGCATTAGTGTAATTGTTTTTAAATGATTCATTATGAAAATGCGATTGTATCTACAGTATGTTATGTGTAAATATAAAAACAAGGCAGAACTCAAAACTATACAACAAATAATACATTTATCACCTATATACCATACATTGTTTTTTATGCTTTCAACTGTATACTGTAGGTATACTTACCTAACAAAGTCCCAGGTTGTTCCAGAAGGGAGAATAGTTGTCGGGATCCTGGCGCTGGTATGCTGAGCGCAGAGATTCCGACAGCCGGCATACCAACAACTATTCTCCATCTTGGGGTGTCCACGACACCCCTGGAGGGAGAATAAATAGTGTGGCGCGCTAGGAGGGGCTCTTTTGCGCTCGCCCTGCTGCTGGCATGCCGGCGGGCAGGATCCTGGCGCCGATATGCTGGACACTGGGATCCCGACGGCCGGCATAACGTAGTAGACCCGGTTGTTCCACTGAAAAGATTAAAGAGCACTTCACATACAGTACACACCATGGCGGAATGTTAATCATGAGAAGGCAAACCATCAATTTGCCAGGAAATACTGTAGTGTCTCATGTACTGTATGCTATTTATTAAATTGCTTTCCAAAACTGTGGCATGCTGTAATGCAGGGGTGAGGAACCTTTTTTCTACCAAGGTCCATTTGGATATTTATAAAACCCTTCGGGGGCCATACAAAAATTATTAACTTAAAAATGAGCCTGCCCCCAGGAGATATGCCCCAGTCAGTAGTTATGCCCCCAGTAGATATACCCCCAGTCAGTTGTTATGCCCCAGTAGATATGCCCCCAGTAAGTATTCCCCCCGTCACTTGTTTTGCCCCATTAAATATAACCCGTCACTTGTTATGCCCCATTAGATATGCCACCAGTCAGTTGTTATGCCCCATTAGATATGCCACCAGTCAGTTGTTATGCCCCATTAGATATGCCACCAGTCAGTTGTTATGCCCCATTAGATATGCCCTTTAGTAGCGACGCTTACACACACACATCAAAAGAAAAAAAAAGCACAATACTCACCAGCCCCGCTCCTGCTTCCGGACCGTTGCCCTCCGCCTGGCCGCTTGCTTCTCAGAACTATGGGAGAGAAGTCATGACGTCTCTCCCATAACACCGCACAGCTGCACACGCACACTGCCAGAGCCGGAAGCCGGAGCTCAGGAGTGAGCTCCTGCCTCCGGCTGCTACTAAGGGTAAGAAGCCAGGCGCCCACCAGTAACAAAATCTCAGCAGGCGCCTGGCTAGGTGAGCCTGTCCGGGCCGGATCAAGTGGCTCTGCGGGCCTTATACGGCCCTCGGGCCTGAGGTTTCCCCACCCCTGCTGTAATGTGTAGTCCCACAGCAAGGGAGTGATACAGAAGGTAAACATTAAAAAGATATGTAGTCATAAGGCAGTCATTAGGTTTACACCATAGGGTCGACAGGGTCAAAAGGTCAATATTCAAAAGGTCAACAGGGTAAAAAGGTCTATAGGGTCAAAAGGTCGACATCATTTTTTTTTTGGGGGGGGGGTGTTATTTTGTGTTTTTAAACGTTTTTACCCAAATTTGTTGAAATGTGTCCCCTCGCGGGCTAGCTTTGCTTGCTACGCTTCGGGCTTGGTTACAAGGTAATAGTTTAAAAGTAATAGTTTGTGACATGGATTGCAAATGCAGCAAAAGTTGTAAAAGCATGAAAAACCCTAAAAAAAACATGTGTTGACCATATGGGTGTCGACCTTTTAACCCTGTCGAGTTTTTCCATGTTGACCTTTTCAGTCTGTCGCCCTTTTGACTGTCGACTGTTTGATCCTGTCGACCTTTTGACCCCATCGACCTTTTGACAGTCAAGGTAAAAATACCAGAAACAAATGTGTTAATTGTATAACAGAACAGTAAATAGATTAGGTATTGATGCTGGTTTAAAATATCCTTAAATCTAAAACACAGCATAAAGGTACAGTATTAATTGGATAAGAAGGATGTGCTTGAATTTTTCCAATGTAAATGTACAGTAACATTCTATCACTTATCTGTATATCTCTATGCTTTCAGAAAAGACAAAAGTCATTATAATTGTATGTCAATTTATATCTTTATCTTAGTCATTTAAATATAATAGGTAAGTAAATACTTTGAAACAACAAATAAAGTTCATCTTGGGCTTTTAACATAAAGATGACACAGAAGTTATAGAACTGCTCGTCTTTTCTCAGTACTGTAATACAAGTCCATATTGGAATATTACTGTACTTCCATGCACTTTGAATAATAATACTGTACATATAGTACAGTTATACTTATTTTCTATCTTTTTTTTTTTTTTTTTTTTGAATAAAAGCAGGAATCATGTACAATAACATATCAATATGATTTATGGAATAAATATAAACATGAGTGTTATTATTTCTATGAACATAAATGCAATTGTTATTTTAACACAGATTATTCAAGAAGATGTAAACCGTGTCCGGAGTTTCATACTGAAGAATCCTGCAACTCTGACAGCTAGAGATGATATAGAGGGAACCCCACTACATTATGCTTCAAAATATGGCAATTTAGAGCTGATGTTGATGATTATCAATGAAACATCTGATGACGGTAATATATGTATTTTATATTGCATAAAACTATTACTATTTACTTATGTAGCAAATTCCTTTGTAATACATGTTAGACAATAATAAACATATATAAATATGTAATTGTGTCCTACAGTATGATGTTAGAACTTAATAATAACAACATTATTTTGTACAGTATGTTGATGCTTCACTATGCAGCTGCCAGGAGACTCCTGAAATCTTGGATAGTGTTTTGTGTGGACTGACAGGTGGGGTCTCAGGGCTCCATGTAGGGTCAGACGTAATCCCAGCCAGAGATTTTAGATTTCAAACGTGTGGACAAATTGAGAGTTGAATGTGGTGTATGTCCTAATTAAAATCTATACCGTAGTATACTGTACCATGGGCCTAATTCAAGGTTGATTGCAAAACAAAATTTTTCTCTAATGGACAAAACCATGTGCACTGCAGGTGTGGCAGGTATAATATGTGCAGAGAGAGTTAGATTTGGGTGGGGTGTGTTCAGGGCCGGTGCTAGGGTGTTCGGCGTCCTCCTGCAAACTATAAATTTTCGCCCTCCCTCCCATACAAAAGGGGTGTGATCTCACAAGGAAGAGTTGTGACCACACAATAGTACCCACATTTCAAATTACACCACACAGTAGCATAATCTTATTCACACTACAAGTAGTGTTCCTTATTCACATTTCAACAGACAGTAGTGACCCTTACTCACATTAGACTACACACTAGTACTCCTTATACATAATGCCACTTACACATAATCCCCACAGTAGTGCCTAGGGTGGCCAGATCATCCCTTTAATCCTGGAGACCTATGAATAATACAGGTTCTGTGGCTGATTAAATTTAAGCCTGCATTCCACCTGGTTCTAATCAGCCACAAAACCTGTGTAAATCACAGGTCTCCAGTATTAAAGGGATGATCTGGCAACCCTAGTAGTGCCCCTTATACTTGCAATAACCCACAGTAGTAGTGCCTCTTAAATGTAATGGCCATGGCAAGGAGGGGGTGCAATGATGTGTGGGGCCTAGGAACATGTGCACACAGGAGCATGCCAAGACAAAGGCCTGCACCGCCTTCCCCCTCCGACGCTCACCTGCATTCAGTGCCTCTGAGGTACGGACTCACTGGTGGTGGCTGCTGCTGATCTCCAGCCGAACCTGGCTGCTGCTGGTTGGGGGCATGCGCTGAGCGGCAGCTGCTCAGCAAATACATGCAGGAAGGAGCGGGGGAGCAGGCCGAGCTCAGCACGCCAGATTAAGCTTTCAGGGGGGCCAGGTCATGTAAAACAGGGAGCCCTTCCCATCTTGTAAACGCAGCCCACTAGCCTTTCCCGGTGTGTGTGACTCCTTTCCCTGCACCTCCATCAGGCAGCAGTGGGGAGGAAGCTGAAGCCTTCTTTTGGGCAGCATACAAGCCTGGCAGCAGAAATCTGAAGGCAGGGTACATGATTTGTGCGTACTGTGTTGTACTTGTGTTGTACATAAGATTTTTTTTTATTGTCCCATATTACATATAGATACAGAATGGGCTGTTTCACAAAGCCTTGTTAAATTATTTTAATATACAGTATTATTAATTCTGAAATTTAATCCAGGGCTGACTACTCCCAATGAAAGGATGTCCAAGGATAACCCCCTTCAATAAAAGAGACATTCAAAATGAGACTTCAGATCTGTGGGGCGGCCCAATACGTCTACTCACCCTCCTCCACTTACTACTGCTGCGCCACGCTCCCTTCCATCTCTGGCAGCGGCTCTGTGCGAGCACACTTTCACTGCAATGAAACATGATTGGTGGATAGCACTAGCCATCCACCAATCACTGATATGATACTCTCATGACTGTGATTGGTGGATGATCGGTGCCATCCACCAATCAACACTGCTAGCACCCGGCGATGTGAATGTGGACATTGACAATGACTGGCCCGGGTGTCTGCTGTGCCCCCCTCTCTCTAGCTGCCGCTTCCAGCAAGGAGGAGGTAGAGAGGGGGAGCCGTTCTTCATGTTGCCGGCGCCGCTGACCCCTATACAGCGTGACAGGCAGGCGCAGCGGCAGAAACAGCAGGGTTGTTGCAGAGCGGGGAGAGCGCCTCTCCAGGTCAGCGCCTCCCTGCATTGCGGACCCTGCTGAGCAGTTAGCGCCAGCACTGGGTGTGTTCAAACTGAAATCTAAATTGCAGTGTAAAAATAAAGCAGCCTGTATTTACCCTGGACGGAAACAATATAAACAACCCAAATCTAACTCTCTCTGTACATGTTATACCTATCGCCCCCCCTGCAGTGAACACAGTTTTGCGCATTAGAGGAAAATTTTCTTTTGCAATCAACCTTGAATTAGGCCCCATATGCAAAGGCAAACAGTACTTTCCCTGCATGCGAAGAAACTGCATGTGCGCTCCTCTATTTTAGCCATCTGAAAAACTTTAAGGGCCAAACATACAGCTTTCTAACGTTCCAAATAGATGCACATTATTCCCTAACCTTAGAAACAAATCAAAATAAAACCAGTAAGAAAAGAAAGAGATATCACATACTCTTACATAGCTCGCACATGCACTCTAAATCATCAGATTTCCCTATGCAACACTCAACCCATTCACTCGCCCCAAAACACCCCAGAGATGCCTAACAATGCATGCTTTAGGCTGTTTCTGATTTGAGGGCAAAGGAAAAAACAACAAGTAACTTTACACCCTGGCATGCAGGTGGGGTAGATGCAAAATGTGCAGTGTAGGAACACAGCTGTCCAGCATTTGTGGAGGCAGACTGCATCCAAAAATAATATATGTATTTGCACCCCTTGCATGGCAACATGCTTTGCACAGATACAAAGTTACTTGTTCTTTTTGCTTTCCCTCCAACTCAGAATCAGCCCATCACGTAGGCCAGCGGTGGCCAACCTGTGGCTCTTGAGCCACATGCGGCTCTTTCTTTCTTCAAATGTGGCTCCTACCACACAAAGTCACATGACCACAACAGATCCGGTAACCACTGCTCTCCAGAAAAACACGCAGCAGCACTATGGGAACTGAGGGAGCCAGATACTAGAGATGAGACACCCACCAGCAAACAGAGGACACATAAGGGGCTGCTGAAATGGCATGAATTGGGGGAAGCTGAAGTGACACATGAGGGTGCTGGCTGGAGTGACAGGAGGGTGCTGGCTGGAGTGACAGGAGGGTGCTGGTTGGAGTGACAGGAGGGTGCTGTCTGAAGTGACAGGAGGGTGCTGGTTGGAGTGACAGGAGGGTGCTCTCTGAAGTGACAGGAGGGTGCTGGTTGGAGTGATAGGAGGGTGCTGGTTGGATTGACAAGAGGGTGCTGGTTGGAGTGACACATGGGGGAGTTGAAGTGTATTATGTGAATCTGGAATTTTTTAATATATTTTTTATGTGGATCTGGCTTTTACAATTATGTTATGTGGAAGTGGCTTTTTCAATGTATTTTATACCAGGGGCGTGGCCTAGAAGGCACAAGGCCACACCCCATTTTTGCATGTGTGCTTTTGGCTCGATGTCGGCTCTATGACGTACCTAACACATTTTTTTAGGCTCTTTGTCTCTGACTGGTTGGCCACCCCTGACGTAGGCCATAGACTGCATAGTTGTGCAGATGAGCAAAAGAAACCGCGAGGGGCGGAGCAGGAGAACAATAATGGCTGTGCCTTCATACACTGCAAGATGTATGGAGGTGATCTTCCCTTAACAGCATGGAAGCAGCTGAATGACAGTCGGGGCAATCGAACAGGTTTGATGATCAAATCAAATAATCCTGACTGTTTTCCAGCAATTTTCATGCTGTGAATGATTATCGTTCAGAACGTTCATTTCATCAACTGATCAGAACAATTATTGTTCAGTGTATGCCCGCTTTACTCAAAATACCGCTATATGCCCTTCTTGGGCGCAGGTAATCTTCATGAGGAAGTTCAAACATAGAAATAAATATGGTTCTCCTCCTGTCGTATGGTAATGTCAGTAGGGAAGGGGGCAACTTGGCAGCTCTCCTAATTGAAAAGATTGAGGCAAGCAGTAACTTGCTGTCCAATGATGACTGCAGAATGATAATCTCAGACACAGGGGTCTTTTTAATAGGGACTGCCTATGTTAGGGGCAGATGGTGAGCTGTTTTATCCCATACTGATATAGGGACTGCCTATGTTAGGGGCAGATTGTGAGCTGTTTTCTCCCATACTGATATAGGGACTGCCTATGTTAGGGGCAGATTGTGCGCTGTTTTCTCCCATACTGATATATACAGATAATGGCCCTCATTCCGAGTTGTTCGCTCGCTAGCTGCTTTTTAGCAGCATTGCACACGCTAAGCCGCCGCCCTCTGGGAGTGTATCTTAGCTTAGCAGAATTGCGAACAAAAGATTAGCAGAATTGTGAATAGAAATTTCTTAGCAGTTTCTGAGTAGCTCGAGACATACTCTGCCACTGCGATCAGTTCAGTCAGTTTCGTTCCTGGTTTGACGTCACACACACGCCCAGCGTTAGCCCAGCCACTCCCCCGTTTCTCCAGACACTCCCACGTTTTTCCCTGAAACGCCTGCTTTTTTTTGCACACACCCATAAAACGGTCAGTTTCCGCCCAGAAACACCCACTTCCTGTCAATCACACTACGATCACCAGAACGATGAAAAATCTTCGTTAAGCCGTGAGTAAAATACCAAACTTTTGTGCTAATTTACTTGGCGCAGACGCACTGCGAACATTGCGCATGCGCAGTTTGTAACTTATCGCACCGATGCGAAGAAAAAGAACGAGCGAACAACTCGGAATGAGGGCCAATGTTATATCCCACCACCTCTCTGCCCATAATTCAGTCAAATGGTACAAAAATATAGGAACAAATGTCCTGAGTTGGGATGTGGTGTGAATGCTGGCTGTCGGGATCCCACCAGTTCAAATACTGACACCGGAATCTCGACACCCGTTGGAATCCCGACGCCGAAACCCCGAAAGGGGCAGGAGAACAAAGCCGGAATCCTGACAGCCAGCATCCCGTCCATAAGAACAGCCGGCGGTTAGGTTTAGGGATGGGAGACGGAGGTTAGGTTCATGCACCAGGCAGGGGGATTAGGGTTAGGCTGCGGGAGGTGGGTTAGGTTATAGTTAGGTTTAGGAACCCCCACGGAGGGTCAGGCTGTGGGAGGAAGCTTTAGGTTTAGGCAGTGGGGACAGGCGGTTTGGATTAGGCACCTGCGGTGGGTGGTTAGGGTCAGGCACTAAGGGAGGAGGTTAGGATTAGGCTGCGGGAACAGATGGTTAGGGGTAAGGGGTTGGGGGAAATGGCCTCTACTCAGCCCTGTGGGGATTTCATACAATGGGATCCCATCGTCGGTATTATAAATGTAGGGATCCCGGCCACCGGCATTGCATACTGATTTCCCTGAGTCACCTCCTGGCAATGGGTGAAGGGAACCATGTTTACCACACACTGAAAACTTCTACTATACCGCAGATCACAGTCACCACCTCCTCAAAAGTAATTCTGTACAGTATACACTACATATGTCTCTGTGTAAATGTATCTAGTATGACCATCAGGGCCGGTGCAAGGTTTCTCAGCACCCCAGGCAAATCTTCAGCCCCCCCACCCCCCCTCCTTATGAGGGGGAGACAGACATGGGCCCCAGACTTAGAGAGTCAGGGAGAGAGCGACAGTGTCAGGGAGAGAAGGGGGAGAGAGACAGTGTCAGGGAGAGAGTGACAGTTTCAGGCAGGGAGGGAGAGACAGTGTCACAGAGTAAGAGAGATAGAGTGTCAGGGAGACAGTGTCAGGAAGAGAGCAAGAGAGAGAGAGACAGTGTTAGGGAGATAGAGAAAACAGACAGAGAGGAGCAAGAGAGAAAGAGTGTCAGGGAAAGACAGTGAGAGAGAGGGAGAGCCAGCAGGGGATACAGTATACTACCTGAGTACTTTACGGCACAGTAGGGATGGCCATTGACTATCGATGATTCTGAATCATCGATGATTTATCCTCAATGTCAAATACTTTTGCTATCGATGGCGGAGAACCAGATGGGCTTCCATCATCGATGGTGGGCGTGGTGCCGATGGTATTGCACAGTACAGTATACACAGTATATTGCACACATATACCATATATATAGTACAGTGTGTGATATGTATACACCACATAATACACATATAATACGCATAGTACATTTAGTATAATGGGGGTCATTCCGAGTTGTTCGCTCGCAAGCGGATTTTAGCAGATTTGCTTATGCTAAGCCGCCGCCTACTGGGAGTGAATCTTAGCATCTTAAAATTGCGAACGATGTATTCGCAATATTGCGATTACACACCTCGTAGCAGTTTCTGAGTAGCTCCAGACTTACTCGGCATCTGCGATCATTTCACTGCTTGTCGTTCCTGGTTTGACGTCACAAACACACCCAGCGTTTGCCCAGACACTCCCCCGTTTCTCCGGCCACTCCTGCGTTTTTTCCGGAAACGGTAGCATTTTTTCCCACACGCCCATAAAACGGCCTGTTTCCGCCCAGTAACACCCATTTCCTGTCAATCACATTACGATCGCCAGAACGATGAAAAAGCCGTGAGTAAAATTCCTAACTGCATAGCAAATTTACTTGGCGCAGTCGCAGTGCGGACATTGCGCATGCGCATTAAGCTGAAAATCGCTGCGATGCGAAGATTTTTACCGAGCGAACAACTCGGAATGACCCCCCATGTACACTTACAGTTCGTTGGGTGAGATATAAATATATATATATATATAGAGAGAGAGAGAGAGTAGCAGAGACCTAGGCGCTTCAGTACAGGTGTATAGTGATAGAATGTTGTGAGTAACACTCCTTAACTCTTTTAAGAGTAGCCGCTCATATCATAATACAAAATTTGTGTATGGTATACACATAAACAAAGATAGGTAGTGGAGAAAATAAGCGCTTGAGAGTGCAACAACAAATTAAAAGGGAAATAACCAGGTGGGTATGATTATAACCAAGAACACTTATCTGGTTTTACAAGAATTTCCAACGATTGTTGATCATTTGGGATTTACATGTAAAGAAAAAACATAACAAAACATAGTGTGTACCGTTCTCACAAAAAATGTCATTTAGCAATGGAGGGCAATAAATTAGGGAACATGCTTATTCCCAATTGAACATATTTGATAGCCCAGACATTTAGAAGTAAACATAGTAACAATTTAATATAAAAGACATACAATGGCTACACTACACACGTACAAGATAAAAAGTATTTAGAGGCTTATCTGTCCATCTAAAAGGGGACTCAGCAGCAATCCGTCCCGATAAATATAAAATAGCCAGAATACATGCGTACAGGAATTTAAAAGTTCAATCGCTTATATCCCCTTGAAGAAGTCCAGGCTTTTGACGGACGAAACGCGTTGGGACTGTTTTGCTGCTGAACTCCTCTAATGGACAGATAAGCCATTGAACTATTAAATTCCTGTATGCATGTATTCTGGCTATTTTATATTTATCGGGACGGTTTGCTGCTGAGTCCCCTTTTAGATGGACAGATAAGCCTCTAAATACTTTTTATCTTGTACGTGTGTAGTGTAGCCATTGTATGTCTTTTATATTAAATTGTTACTATGTTTACTTCTAAATGTCTGGGCTATCAAATATGTTCAATTGGGAATAAGCATGTTCCATAATTTATTGCCCTCCATTGCTAAATGACATTTTTTGTGAGAACGGTACACACTATGTTTTGTTATGTTTTTTTCTTTACATGTAAATACCAAATGATCAACAATCGTTGGAAATTCTTGTAAAACCAGATAAGTGTTCTTGGTTATAATCATACCCACCTGGTTATTTCCCTTTTAATTTGTTGTTGCACTCTCAAGCGCTTATTTTCTCCACTACCTATATATATATATATATATATATATATATATATATATCCGAGAAATGTCTACACACACAGCAAATCCAACAATGTGCTGGGGTGCTACTTACCATGTTCAGAAGATAAACTCCTCATTCCAGGTGCATAAGTAATATGAAGGGGTGCACTCTCCAGGCTCTCATTAGAATCCAAATCTTTTATTAAGACATAGATACAAACAGTATTGCTGACGTTTCGGTCCTCACTGTGAGGACCTAAACGTCAGCAGCAATACTGATTGTATCTATGCATTATAAAAGATTTGGATTCTAATGAGAGCCTGGAGCGCGCACCCCTTCATATTACTTATATATATATATATATACACACAGTATATAACACAGCGGACACACAGCGTAATCACACTGCTGCATATATAATATACACAGTACAGTATATAAGATATAATGCACACATATAGTGCACTGGGTGATATATACAGCCGGTATACAGTAAGTCAGCGGGACACACGGTGTAATCACACTGCAGCACATACAGTATATAACTAGAGACTCACAGCTGAAAAGGAGGATACCGACTAGAGGTACACAGGTCTATGATGGGGGCGGGACTTGACGGCATTAGGTCACGCCCCCTAAATACCCGCGAATCGGGAGCCAGCCAGGAGAGAGCAGGCAGGGCCAGGATTTGTCCTCCTCTCCCCTGCTACATCCTCCGTGGTTGCAGCTGCAGTGTTACACAGCTTGCACTGCAGCAGCTTCAGCTCCTCCACACAAAAACAATGACACCGGGTGAGCAGGCGCCATACATCCCTTGCAGTGAGTGCAGTGCAGATCCTGTGAGTCTGTGACATCATTGATTTTGTTGCTTCACTCAGCGCCGCCTTCCAAGTGCCGGCGCCCATAGGCAGTTGCCTAAAGCTGCCTCGTGGTGGCGCCGGCCCTGATGACCATATATAGGGCCTAATTCAGACCTGATCGCTAGGGTGCGTTTTTTGCATCCATGCGATCAGGTATTTGCTGCCTACAGGGGGAGGGTATTACCTTTTTGCAGTTGTGTGATCGCATTCATTGGCAGAGCTGCACAAACATAAGTTTGTGAAGTCTCTGCAGTGCACTACCCAGGACTTACTCAGCAGCTGCCATGATTGGGCCGGAGCTGACGTCAGAAACACTCCCTCCAAATTCCTGGTCCCTCTTGCATTTTTCCAGACACTCCCTGGAAACGGTCAGTTGACACCCACAAACGGCCTCTTCCTGTCAAGCAGCTTGTGATCACTGGTGCGTTCGGAATTTTCGCACCATCCCGTCACTGACTGGCGATCCCTGTTGCTGCAGTCCATCACGCCTGCGCATTGAGGTGCATACGCATGCTCAGTTCAGACCTGATTGCCCGCTGTGCGAAAATGCACAGCAGCTATCAGGTCTGAATTACCCCCTTAGTATCTATAGATACTATTATCTCATATAGAATACAGTACAGATACACACTCCACGGTACCAAGAACTGCTAATCAGAATATTTATAGTAAGCTCTGCAATCTAACACAAAGCAAGGTCGAGGTTCTTGATATAATTTTCTTTCTTTGTGGGACTATAAGTCCCAGCATGGTAGCACCTCCCTATATATGTAATAGGGTGTCCATTTCTCATTATTAACTGATATATTGATGTAAGTAATAACATTGTATTTTGTTTTTAGCCTCAGTCCTCAATGCTGTGGATTATAAAGGCTGTACACCACTACATTGGGCTATTGTGAAAAACCAGATTGACAGCGTGAAGGTCCTGCTGAGTAGAGGAGCGGACCCGAACATACTGAACTACTACAGGCTGTCTCCTCTGCACGCGGCAGTCCACTTGCATCATAACAGCATTGTCGAGGTAGTAAATACTGTTATTCTCCTACTAGGAAAGACACATTTTATAGTGTCCATTTTAGCCATATTGATTCCTATTTCTAAAAAGTTGCAAACAGTTAAGGAATAAATATAGGGGGTCATTCCGAGTTGATCGCTCACTAGCTACTTTTTGCAGCCGTGCAAACGCATAGTCGCTGCCCACAGGAGAGTGTATTTTAGCTTTGCAAGTGTGCAAACGCGTGTGCAACCGAGCGGGACGAAAACGTTTTTGCAGTTTCTGAGTAGCTCTGGACTTACTCAGCCCTTGCGATCACTTCAGTCTTTTTGGTCCCGGAATTGACGTCAGACACACGCCCTGCAAACACCTGGACACACCTGCATTTTTCCAAGCACACCCAGAAAACAGTCAGTTGCCACCCACAAACGCCCTATTCCTGTCAATCTCCTTGCGATCGGCTGTGCGAATGGATTCTTCGTTAAATCCATCGCACAGCAATGATCCGCTTTGTACCCATACAACGCGCCTGCACATTGCGGTGCATACGCATGCGCAATAGTAACCTGATCGCTGCACTGAGAAAAACGGCAATGAGCTATCAACTCAGAATGACCCCCATTATTATCTTCACTCAAAAGATAAAATCATTACAGTGGCATACATTAATTTCAAATACATTCATTTTAAGTTTGAAAAAAAAATATTTGCAGTGTACAGTAGTCTATTTTCTGATCCAAGGGGGAGATGTATCAAGCCTTGGAAAGAGTTAAGGGGGGTACACACTAGAGATGAGCGGGTTCGGTTTCTCTGAATCCGAACCCGCCAGAACTTCATGTTTTTTTTCACGGGTCCGAGCGACTCGGATCTTCCCGCCTTGCTCGGTTAACCCGAGCGCGCCCGAACGTCATCATGACGCTGTCGGATTCTCGCGAGGCTCGGATTCTATCGCGAGACTCGGATTCTATATAAGGAGCCGCGCGTCGCCGCCATTTTCACACGTGCATTGAGATTGATAGGGAGAGGACGTGGCTGGCGTCCTCTCCGTTTAGAATTAGAATAGATTAGAGAGACACTTGATTTACTAATTTTGGGGAGCATTAGGAGTACTCAGTAGTGTACAGTGCAGAGTTTTGCTGATAGTGACCAGTGACCACCACTTTTATTTATAATCCGTTCTCTGCCTGAAAAAAGCGATACACAGCACACAGTGACTCAGTCACATACCATATCTGTGTGCACTGCTCAGGCTCAGGCCAGTGTGCTGCATCATCTATATATATTATATATCTGTCTGACTGCTCAGCTCACACAGCTTATAATTGTGGGGGAGACTGGGGAGCACTACTGCAGTGCCAGTTATAGGTTATAGCAGGAGCCAGGAGTACATAATATTATATTAAAATTAAACAGTGCACACTTTTGCTGCAGGAGTGCCACTGCCAGTGTGACTAGTGACCAGTGACCTGACCACCAGTATATATAATATTAGTAGTATACTATCTCTTTATCAACCAGTCTATATTAGCAGCAGACACAGTACAGTGCGGTAGTTCACGGCTGTGGCTACCTCTGTGTCGGCACTCGGCAGCCCGTCCATAATTGTATATACCAGTGACCTAACCGTGGTTTTTTTTTCTTTCTTTATACATACATACTAGTTACGAGTATACTATCTCTTTATCAACCAGTCTATATATTAGCAGCAGACACAGTACAGTGCGGTAGTTCACGGCTGTGGCTACCTCTGTGTCGGCACTCGGCAGCCCGTCCATAATTGTATATACCACCTAACCGTGGTTTTTTTTTCTTTCTTTATACATACATACTAGTTACGAGTATACTATCTCTTTATCAACCAGTCTATATATTAGCAGCAGACACAGTACAGTGCGGTAGTTCACGGCTGTGGCTACCTCTGTGTCGGCACTCGGCAGCCCGTCCATAATTGTATATACCACCTAACCGTGGTTTTTTTTTCTTTCTTTATACATACATACTAGTTACGAGTATACTATCTCTTTATCAACCAGTCTATATATTAGCAGCAGACACAGTACAGTGCGGTAGTTCACGGCTGTGGCTACCTCTGTGTCGGCACTCGGCAGCCCGTCCATAATTGTATATACCACCTAACCGTGGTTTTTTTTTCTTTCTTTATACATACATACTAGTTACGAGTATACTATCTCTTTATCAACCAGTCTATATATTAGCAGCAGACACAGTACAGTGCGGTAGTTCACGGCTGTGGCTACCTCTGTGTCGGCACTCGGCAGCCCGTCCATAATTGTATATACCACCTAACCGTGGTTTTTTTTTCTTTCTTTATACATACATACTAGTTACGAGTATACTATCTCTTTATCAACCAGTCTATATATTAGCAGCAGACACAGTACAGTGCGGTAGTTCACGGCTGTGGCTACCTCTGTGTCGGCACTCGGCAGCCCGTCCATAATTGTATATACCACCTAACCGTGGTTTTTTTTTCTTTCTTTATACATACATACTAGTTACGAGTATACTATCTCTTTATCAACCAGTCTATATATTAGCAGCAGACACAGTACAGTGCGGTAGTTCACGGCTGTGGCTACCTCTGTGTCGGCACTCGGCAGCCCGTCCATAATTGTATATACCACCTAACCGTGTTTTTTTTTTCTTTCTTTATACATACATACTAGTTACGAGTATACTATCTCTTTATCAACCAGTCTATATATTAGCAGCAGACACAGTACAGTGCGGTAGTTCACGGCTGTGGCTACCTCTGTGTCGGCACTCGGCAGCCCGTCCATAATTGTATATACCACCTAACCGTGGTTTTTTTTTCTTTCTTTATACATACATACTAGTTACGAGTATACTATCTCTTTATCAACCAGTCTATATATTAGCAGCAGACACAGTACAGTGCGGTAGTTCATGGCTGTGGCTACCTCTGTGTCGGCACTCGGCAGCCCGTCCATAATTGTATATACCACCTAACCGTGGTTTTTTTTTCTTTCTTTATACATACATACTAGTTACGAGTATACTATCTCTTTATCAACCAGTCTATATATTAGCAGCAGACACAGTACAGTAGTTCACGGCTGTGGCTACCTCCGTGTCGGCACTCGGCAGCCCGTCCATAATTGTATATACCACCTAACCGTGTTTTTTTTTCCTTTCTTTATACATACATACTAGTTACGAGTATACTATCTCTTTATCAACCAGTCTATATATTAGCAGCAGACACAGTACAGTGCGGTAGTTCACGGCTGTGGCTACCTCTGTGTCGGCACTCGGCAGCCCGTCCATAATTGTATATACCACCTAACCGTGGTTTTTTTTCTTTCTTTATACATACATACTAGTTACGAGTATACTATCTCTTTATCAACCAGTCTATATATTAGCAGCAGACACAGTACAGTGCGGTAGTTCACGGCTGTGGCTACCTCTGTGTCGGCACTCGGCAGCCCGTCCATAATTGTATACTAGTATCCAATCCATCCATCTCCATTGTTTACCTGAGGTGCCTTTTAGTTGTGCCTATTAAAATATGGAGAACAAAAATGTTGAGGTTCCAAAATTAGGGAAAGATCAAGATCCACTTCCACCTCGTGCTGAAGCTGCTGCCACTAGTCATGGCCGAGACGATGAAATGCCAGCAACGTCGTCTGCTAAGGCCGATGCCCAATGGCATAGTACAGAGCATGTCAAAACCAAAACACCAAATATCAGTAAAAAAAGGACTCCAAAACCTAAAATAAAATTGTCGGAGGAGAAGCGTAAACTTGCCAATATGCCATTTACCACACGGAGTGGCAAGGAACGGCTGAGGCCCTGGCCTATGTTCATGGCTAGTGGTTCAGCTTCACATGAGGATGGAAGCACTCAGCCTCTCGCTAGAAAAATGAAAAGACTCAAGCTGGCAAAAGCAGTAGCACCGCAAAGAACTGTGCGTTCTTCGAAATCCCAAATCCACAAGGAGAGTCCAATTGTGTCGGTTGCGATGCCTGACCTTCCCAACACTGGACGTGAAGAGCATGCGCCTTCCACCATTTGCACGCCCCCTGCAAGTGCTGGAAGGAGCACCCGCAGTCCAGTTCCTGATAGTCAGATTGAAGATGTCAGTGTTGAAGTACACCAGGATGAGGAGGATATGGGTGTTGCTGGCGCTGGGGAGGAAATTGACCAGGAGGATTCTGATGGTGAGGTGGTTTGTTTAAGTCAGGCACCCGGGGAGACACCTGTTGTCCGTGGGAGGAATATGGCCGTTGACATGCCAGGTGAAAATACCAAAAAAATCAGCTCTTCGGTGTGGAGGTATTTCACCAGAAATGCGGACAACAGGTGTCAAGCCGTGTGTTCCCTTTGTCAAGCTGTAATAAGTAGGGGTAAGGACGTTAACCACCTCGGAACATCCTCCCTTATACGTCACCTGCAGCGCATTCATAATAAGTCAGTGACAAGTTCAAAAACTTTGGGTGACAGCGGAAGCAGTCCACTGACCAGTAAATCCCTTCCTCTTGTAACCAAGCTCACGCAAACCACCCCACCAACTCCCTCAGTGTCAATTTCCTCCTTCCCCAGGAATGCCAATAGTCCTGCAGGCCATGTCACTGGCAATTCTGACGAGTCCTCTCCTGCCTGGGATTCCTCCGATGCATCCTTGCGTGTAACGCCTACTGCTGCTGGCGCTGCTGTTGTTGCCGCTGGGAGTCGATGGTCATCCCAGAGGGGAAGTCGTAAGCCCACTTGTACTACTTCCAGTAAGCAATTGACTGTTCAACAGTCCTTTGCGAGGAAGATGAAATATCACAGCAGTCATCCTACTGCAAAGCGGATAACTGAGTCCTTGACAACTATGTTGGTGTTAGACGTGCGTCCGGTATCCGCCGTTAGTTCACAGGGAACTAGACAATTTATTGAGGCAGTGTGCCCCCGTTACCAAATACCATCTAGGTTCCACTTCTCTAGGCAGGCGATACCGAGAATGTACACGGACGTCAGAAAAAGACTCACCAGTGTCCTAAAAAATGCAGTTGTACCCAATGTCCACTTAACCACGGACATGTGGACAAGTGGAGCAGGGCAGGGTCAGGACTATATGACTGTGACAGCCCACTGGGTAGATGTATGGACTCCCGCCGCAAGAACAGCAGCGGCGGCACCAGTAGCAGCATCTCGCAAACGCCAACTCTTTCCTAGGCAGGCTACGCTTTGTATCACCGCTTTCCAGAATACGCACACAGCTGAAAACCTCTTACGGCAACTGAGGAAGATCATCGCGGAATGGCTTACCCCAATTGGACTCTCCTGTGGATTTGTGGCATCGGACAACGCCAGCAATATTGTGTGTGCATTAAATATGGGCAAATTCCAGCACGTCCCATGTTTTGCACATACCTTGAATTTGGTGGTGCAGAATTTTTTAAAAAACGACAGGGGCGTGCAAGAGATGCTGTCGGTGGCCAGAAAAATTGCGGGACACTTTCGGCGTACAGGCACCACGTACAGAAGACTGGAGCACCACCAAAAACTACTGAACCTGCCCTGCCATCATCTGAAGCAAGAAGTGGTAACGAGGTGGAATTCAACCCTCTATATGCTTCAGAGGTTGGAGGAGCAGCAAAAGGCCATTCAAGCCTATACAATTGAGCACGATATAGTAGGTGGAATGCACCTGTCTCAAGTGCAGTGGAGAATGATTTCAACGTTGTGCAAGGTTCTGATGCCCTTTGAACTTGCCACACGTGAAGTCAGTTCAGACACTGCCAGCCTGAGTCAGGTCATTCCCCTCATCAGGCTTTTGCAGAAGAAGCTGGAGGCATTGAAGAAGGAGCTAAAAGGGAGCGATTCCGCTAGGCATGTGGGACTTGTGGATGCAGCCCTTAATTCGCTTAACAAGGATTCACGGGTGGTCAATCTGTTGAAATCAGAGCACTACATTTTGGCCACCGTGCTCGATCCTAGATTTAAAGCCTACCTTGGATCTCTCTTTCCGGCAGACACAGGTCTGCTGGGGTTGAAAGACCTGCTGGTGACAAAATTGTCAAGTCAAGCGGAACGCGACCTGTCAACATCTCCTCCTTCACATTCTCCCGCAACTGGGGGTGCGAGGAAAAGGCTCAGAATTCCGAGCCCACCCGCTGGCGGTGATGCAGGGCAGTCTGGAGCGACTGCTGATGCTGACATCTGGTCCGGACTGAAGGACCTGACAACGATTACGGACATGTCGTCTACTGTCACTGCATATGATTCTCTCAACATTGATAGAATGGTGGAGGATTATATGAGTGACCGCATCCAAGTAGGCACGTCACACAGTCCGTACTTATACTGGCAGGAAAAAGAGGCAATTTGGAGGCCCTTGCACAAACTGGCTTTATTCTACCTAAGTTGCCCTCCCACAAGTGTGTACTCCGAAAGAGTGTTTAGTGCCGCCGCTCACCTTGTCAGCAATCGGCGTACGAGGTTACATCCAGAAAATGTGGAGAAGATGATGTTCATTAAAATGAATTATAATCAATTCCTCCGCGGAGACATTGACCAGCAGCAATTGCCTCCACAAAGTACACAGGGAGCTGAGATGGTGGATTCCAGTGGGGACGAATTGATAATCTGTGAGGAGGGGGATGTACACGGTGATATATCGGAGGGTGAAGATGAGGTGGACATCTTGCCTCTGTAGAGCCAGTTTGTGCAAGGAGAGATTAATTGCTTCTTTTTTGGGGGGGGTCCAAACCAACCCGTCATATCAGTCACAGTCGTGTGGCAGACCCTGTCACTGAAATGATGGGTTGGTTAAAGTGTGCATGTCCTGTTTTGTTTATACAACATAAGGGTGGGTGGGAGGGCCCAAGGACAATTCCATCTTGCACCTCTTTTTTCTTTTCTTTTTCTTTGCATCATGTGCTGATTGGGGAGGGTTTTTTGGAAGGGACATCCTGCGTGACACTGCAGTGCCACTCCTAGATGGGCCCGGTGTTTGTGTCGGCCACTAGGGTCGCTAATCTTACTCACACAGCTACCTCATTGCGCCTCTTTTTTTCTTTGCGTCATGTGCTGTTTGGGGAGGGTTTTTTGGAAGGGCCATCCTGCGTGACACTGCAGTGCCACTCCTAGATGGGCCCGGTGTTTGTGTCGGCCACTAGGGTCGCTAATCTTACTCACACAGCTACCTCATTGCGCCTCTTTTTTTCTTTGCGTCATGTGCTGTTTGGGGAGGGTTTTTTGGAAGGGACATCCTGCGTGACACTGCAGTGCCACTCCTAGATGGGCCCGGTGTTTGTGTCGGCCACTAGGGTCGCTTATCTTACTCACACAGCGACCTCGGTGCAAATTTTAGGACTAAAAATAATATTGTGAGGTGTGAGGTATTCAGAATAGACTGAAAATGAGTGTAAATTATGGTTTTTGAGGTTAATAATACTTTGGGATCAAAATGACCCCCAAATTCTATGATTTAAGCTGTTTTTTAGTGTTTTTGGAAAAAAACACCCGAATCCAAAACACACCCGAATCCGACAAAAAAAATTCGGTGAGGTTTTGCCAAAACGCGTTCGAACCCAAAACACGGCCGCGGAACCGAACCCAAAACCAAAACACAAAACCCGAAAAATTTCAGGCGCTCATCTCTAGTACACACTAGGCGATTTCAGCCTAAAAAATAAACGATAATGAGAGAAATGTCGGTATCATTTATTTTTAGACTTATATTGTCCAGTGCATATGGAGGCAATATTGGTGACCGATGAATGATACCCGCACGCCATTCAGTGTTCACAATATTGAGCTAACATGCAGCTCAACCCGTCAATGTCAGGCTGAGCCGCATGTTCAGGAATGCCGGCTGTGACGTCACTGAACGATAACGTTCAGTGTGTATGCACTGTAACGTTGAACATGTCGTCCGTCGCCGGCATTCCACAATCGGTTAGTGTGTGCCCGCCTTTAGAGTGAAGAAGTTGCATAAAGCAAGCAATCAGCTTTTAACAGTCATTTATCTAGACAGTCTATGAAATGACAGTGATTGGTTGCTATGGGCAACTACTGCTCTTTTCTCTCTCCAATGCTTGATACACCTCCTCCCCAGTAATATAGGAGACACTGTAATTGCTTTTACTGTATGTCTTGAGCGCACACGGTATGGAATGTAATGGAGTATGAGTTCACCCGACGTGTGGGATGCCGGCCCAACCCAGACGTTTTTTTAAAGGGGCAATAATTTACTAGGCAAAACCGAGTTCGGCCGGAATCCCGCATCATTGTTCCTTTTAAAAAAAGTTCAAGTTCAGCTGGCATCCCGCATGTCGGGTGAACTCGGACTCCATTGCATCCCGCCCATCAAGTGAAGCTGCTCACATGTAATTGCTGCTAACATGTAATTGAATCTGCTCCATTATATTAGTCCAAAACAACATACTGTAAAAAAGACAAAAATCATAGCAAAACATCTAATATCAAATCAAAGAAAGGGGTGTTTGTCGGTCTGTAGGAGACAGTGAAAATCCTGTAGGATCAGGCATTGGTTATGGGATGCCGGCGGCATACCGACGCCTGGATCCCGGGCCCGTAGAATGTCGGCAGGTGCAACAAAGCCCCTTACAGATTCGCAGTGCTCGATACAGGTTCTATTCCCACTCTGTGGGTGTCATGGAAACCTACGAGTGGGAATAGCCCCTGTTAGCCGGCTGGCAGCATTGTCAGTGGTCGGGATTCTGGCGTCTGTATTTTGACCATCTGGATCCCGACTGCCAGCAATGTAACTACATCCAAGGATCAGTAAGGTTACTGAATACATTCTGCAACTGCTAGAAAGTGTAGAAACAACATGACATCTGCAGGTGATATAAAGTTACCATCCAACAACTCATAGTGTGGCTAACCGTTACCGCACTTATCATATTTCATATGTTGTATTTTTACAAAACAGACTACAGGAGGCATTTGGATACCTTTATCTGTATCGTCAGGCACCGTTGCCTCTAAGCTACACTCAGAAATCCAATGGCAGGGTTCAGCCGACAGAAGATTCTCAGTGCATTTTAGGGAGACGTTCTGTTAAGGCTAAATATTTCACTTTCATTTCCAGATTGCTCAGAGTAGAAGGAGTGTGTCTGCTCTTAAAGACTTTTAACTGTAAAATACAAGTTTGCTTGAAAGATAGAGCTGCAAGATAACATTCACAAATATATTTGAAGATGTTGTAAAGTCTATCAGAACAGAACCTGTAGTAATTTACACCAATTTGGTAGAATAATAAGCATAACAAGCACTCCCATTGAAGTGCATAGGCAATCAACCAGTTCCAGGTACATTTTGGAGAATATTGACTAGATTATAGACCATAGGTTCTCAAACTCGGTCCTCAGGACCCCACACAGTGCATGTTTTGCAGGTAACCCAGCAGGTGCACAGGTGTATTAATTACTCACTGTCACATTTTAAAAGGTCCACAGGTGGAGCTAATTATTTCACTTGTGATTCTGCGAGGAGATCTGCAAAACATGCACCGTGTGGGGTCCTGAGGACCGAGTTTGAGAACCTGTGCTATAGACTATGGGGGAAAAATTTATTGCTTACACAGTGCGGGAATCTGAGCGCTTTTAAAATCTACACCAGTGCCCAACATTGTATTCGTTTGTCTCCCTGTTCTTAAATAAATCTATAGAGGTTCTACAAAATGTAAATCTGAAATTGTATGTAATAGAGTTAGCAACATATGGTACCAAGACTGAATGGACAGTTAGAACATATATTAGTTTGATACATTATATACTATGGGGAACATTTACTAAGCAGTGATAAGAGCGGAGAAGTGAGCCAGTGAAGAAATTTCCCCATCAATTAATCAGCAGCTCTGTATCATTTCATAGTATGCAAATTATAGATGTTACTTCAGTGCTGATTGGTTGCCATGAGCAACTTCTCCACTGGCTCACTTCTCTGCTCTTATCACTGCTTAGTAAATGTACCCCTAAGTATGCCATTTGAATTTACAATAATTGTTTTATTGTTTTGTTTTCTTTAACAACTGTCTAATATGATAATATGATAAATAGTATTTGCACTGAGGTTAATGTGTCTTAATCACAGGAATTAGAGCAGATACATTATATTGTTTCATGTCAGTTGTAAACATACTTTTAAGTGTTAGTAATGTCAATACTGTATTTGCCGATGCATTTCCATAGCAAAATTTTATTTCTGCTAAATGTACATAAAATATACGAAGTATTATTTGGTCTCATTTTATAAAAATATCTAAAAATTGTTAGAAATATTCACAACCTTGTGGGAGCTCCTAACAGGGCCGTAACCATGGCACGCGCGCTGTGTGGAACCGGCTGCTGCCACCACATCCATTAGCCGTCCATCCACTGTAATATTCTAATCAGCAGTGCACCTTCTCAGGTGTAAGCTAGAAGAGTCCGGCAGAGTTCCACCAACCAGCTCCCATGTGGCGCACAGAGTTTAGGGGTGCCTCCTAGTCTGAAATGGAAGCAGCTACTGTACTAATTTTCACAGCAGAAGAAGTATCATTGCACATGAACACACTCTAGACCAGAGTTTCCCAAACATTGCCATTACAATCCAGGTTTTAAGGATATCCATGCTTGAGTCTAGATGATTAAATCAAATTGACTGAGGTACTAATTAAGTCACCCGTGCTCAAGTATGGGTATCTATAAAACCCCCAATATGTAATAGTGTAGTTTTGGAAACTGTGCCCTAAAAAAATGAAGATTCCATAAGTAGCTACTAATAGGGTAAAAGTCAATCAGTATAAATCCGGATACTTAATTTTTCCAATCCTGTAGGACTGTACAATATGCACAGTCACTCAAAATCCTTCTGGCTATTTACAGACATCTTAAGTATCACCTTACAATATAGTGTATTTGCCAAGCCAGTGTATACTTAACTTGATTTGATTGTGAATCATAGATAAATATTTTAACTGTAAAATGTTTAGTGCCAGAAACTTCACAGAACTTTATTGGAAACAACAAAACATACACATGGCCCCTATTCCATTACAAATAATGGGGAAGAAACATATAAATGTACTAGGAGTAGAAGTAGAGCAACGCTTATACTCGATTAGTGAGACATTGACAGATTATTCTTCATGTACAATAAGAAAAGTTTACTGCCACCTAAGAATGTGTATCGGGGTTCCATCAAATCCAGTTTAATACTGCTAAACAGCAGGTTCAGATTACATTGTGCTGTCAAGTTTTAAGTTGGTCACAGAGCTTATTCATTAATCTATATTAAATAGGGTCATGTATAGTGGGTGTAAATGTGTTTACATGCATAGCGGTAATGGTATGTTCTTTTTCAGGTATTACTCAACCACAATGCTACAAATATTAATCTGGAAGGTGATCTTGGGAATACACCAATTATGCAAGCGTGCGCTAAAGATAATTCAGAAGCATTATTAATGCTGGTAAGTTTATAGAGCTCATGGAATGTGACATATACATAGTCATTAATTTACTTATTATAAGTCCTGTATCTGACAATAAGGGGGAATTCAATCAGGGCCGGATTAAGGCCCACATGGGCCTGGAGTTGAAAATGTTCCAAAACCTACAGTATACTGAAAGGGGGAGGAGCTGTGGCCAGTGCAGTGTGAGTTTGGCCAGTGCCATTTGTACACCCCCTACTCTATTAGACTTCTCTCACTAAGGGGCTAATTCCAAGTTGATCGCAGTAGGAAGCTGGCCAGCAGCTAACATGATATGTACTAAAAGACCTAGGGGGTAATTCTGAGTTGATCGCAGCAGGAAATTCTTAAGCAGTTGGGCAAGACCATGTGCACTGCAGGGGAGGCAGATATAACATTTGCAGAGAGAGATAGATTTGGGTGGGGTGAGTTAAATCTGCAATCTAAATTGCAGTGTAAAAGTAAAGCAGCCAGTATTTACCCTGCACAGAAACAAAATAACCCACCCAAATCTAACTCTCTCTGCAAATGTTATATCTGCCCCCCCCCCCTGCAGTGCACATGGTTTTGCCCAACTGCTAAAAAAATTCCTGCTGCGATCAACTTGGAATTACCCCCTAAATACATAAAAATAGCATAACTTTGTAAGAAAACTAGACAATTTCAATACTTATGATTTATGGCCTACTCTGAGGCGAACTAGGCAGGGGCTCATTAACAAGCTACCATCATGATGGGCCTATTTTTATTTGGAGGCCTGGAGCTGTAGCTCCTCTGTCCCATTGTTAATCTAGCCTTGAATTCAATTAGCCGCAGTAAATAACCATGGCAAATTGTCCATCCCTCGGGGCTATCCAATTAGCCCCAAAAGCCAGCATTCTTCAGGGATTTTTTTCACCTGCCTGAGGCAGGCGAATAAAACTCCCCAATATCAGCCCCGTTTTGACGGCTGCGATCGCTAACACACTTTAGGTCCATGAACTCATCACGGATCATATGTGTTTTTGCCAAAAAAAACAAGGGGTCATTGAATTGCGCAATAAAAAAAACACAGAAAAAAGTAGGAAAAATATCGCTAAAGAAAGTCCTGTTTTTTGAGCCCGAAAATTTTTCAGAGCTAATTGAATTCCCACTGAAACTGAAATACATTCTAGGGGATATGCGACACACAATACAATATATAATATATATACTGTAATTCAAATAAATGTCATGTACAGTATGGAATACATTCATTCAGTATGTGGCTCTCTTTTGGAGTAAAACCTTCAACACCTTAATTAGTATATTGCTGCCTGGCTCCAATGTTATGGCGTCAGTAATCTCTACAAAGAGCTCTCCACATTGATCCTTGCTGTTCATGATCTTTTCCTAACTGATGATAATTGCTTCACTGCATCCCATATAAAACAATCACTATACACATTAGCAATAAAAGAAAAACACACAGAACTGCTATTTAATTTTATTATTAACCTTTATTTTACTAACATAATACACAGCACTATACAGAGAATGTTTGGTCAGTCACATCACTATCTCCTCCAGTGTAGCTTACAGATGTGCCCTCATACAAATATCTTTTTTGTGCCATATGGCGTGGACATTGGCATCAATTAGACGCTCTGCCACGCTTAGAAATTCCTGTGGTTGTGTACGTTTTCCTGAATATATAAAATTTTGCTAATAGTGTACTAGGGGTGTGATTGCATAAGCTATCCTTTGTAACGTTCCCCGATGGTGGGGAAACCGCACATGCGCATGACCCGTTCTGCACATGTGCAGAATGGGTCCTGCGATGCGATCACAGCTATGCGAACGCCAATGCCTGATTGACAGGCAGAGACATTTGGATGGAGGGATGGGGACGGGGTGGCTGGCGTCAGAAATTGGGGCGTGTCGCCCCCGTTGTCCAGGAGTGGCGAGGCCAAGGACTGTGTCATGGACTCAGTTTCTATGGCCCCGCAAGGCCACCAGCGATGGCAAGCCTGAGTAAACTCGGGTTTACTCAGCCTACCGTCACAGATGAACATCGCATCCGATGGTTGCGCTGTTCATCCCATGTGCTATTGCATTGCTAAGGATTTCAATCACAAACCTAGTACTTAGTAGTATGTTGTTGCAAGGGAATATGGCCGTAACTAGGGGTATGCGACCAGTGCAGCTGAACAGAGCACAGGGATCTGTAGGTGGCACCGTCACCACCTCACTGCCCTTCCTTCTTGCTTGCAGGGTACATTGAAAGACTGGACACTACAGGCAGGCATCCGGCTGTGTGGTCCCGCCCTCCTATGCACAACATTATGACATCATGTACAAAGGGGCAGGGCTGGCACAGGGAACTCAGAACCCTTGTTAGTGCCAGCCTGGGCACCGGTTTTGAGGGGGCACCGATCGCGCTGTCCAACAAGGGTTGTACTATCTGCTATGAGGCCCAGGTAGCCGCAGGTACCTGCCGCTCCCCCTGAACATTCCCGGCTGTCCTGCCAGCAGCACTATGGCCTGAGCTCACATACAGCAGAGAGAACACATCAGGAGAGGACAGAGAAAGCCTTCCTCTGGCACCGCAGAGAGGCGGAGAGCCAGTGGGTGCTGGCATTGGGCGGGTGCAAGCATTGGGAAGGGTGCAGGTATTTAGGGGGTGCTGTCATTGGATGTACATGATTGCCGTTGATGGCATATACATGCCACGGAAATGTGCATGACATGCCTGCCTTTTTGCTCCCACTCCCCATCAACTCCCCCAAATGGTCCCTTCCTATCATTCACTCTACGTTAAAGTTCTCAGTGCAAATGCGATCACAAAGGCATCTTGGCATATTGCGTGCAAACATGAATTAGGGTTTATAAACTCAGGATTAGCATTTTTTACACAAAAGTAGCAGATTAAGAAAAAGTTGCATGGTGCTGCTAAATTGCGATGTCTATGGTGTGCCAAACAGGGCTATTTGGCATGATTTGGGGATAGGTGTATGTAGACACATCTGTAGAGTCGAATAGACACACACAACATTAGCCCACATGTATGAATTTGAAGTATGGGGAGGAATTTCTCATGCCTGAAATTTGTCAATTGTAAATGATTGTGTTTTTTTCACCAGATGCCTTTAATAAACGGTTAATTGAAAAAAAAATATTAAGAAGACTTGAATAAGGGGGCATATTTTTCAACTTCACTTTTGATTGAGTTTTACAGGCTCTGCATGAAAGCTAAAAAAAAAAAAAACCCTTACTCCTACAATTTTGACAAGAAGAGGCTATATGGTTTGGCAGTTAGCATCTTAATTAGGCTGTGTTGCACGCTAATCAAACCAGCTAGCACACTACATAGCCCGTCCAGATAGCTATGATTTTGTTCACTCACTGCCATCCACAAATGCTGGGTACACACTTTTGCGATCACTCGGTTGATCGGATTAAACGCTCCTGATCAGCCGAGTAGTATGCATCTGAGATTGACCCCTGTGACAACGTACACCCTGTGCTAGTAATACTGTAGCTCAGTGTGTACAGGCTTCTATGAGATTGGTAGGCTGGCATCTAGATGTGACTTCCTAATCCAATAGGCCTACATACACACCTATACAATCATCGGACCGAATTACTGCCCGGTATGCTGTTACTGATCTGATACTCATATAGGCAAACCTGGGAGAAGAGGACATTTTATTAGAGTTTTCTAATATTCTATGTAAAACAAACGAGATACTGTAATAAAGATCTGTTTATCAACAGTAGGATCCAGGCAGTAACTATCAGAAGATTTTAATGTAATAAAGTTTACTACTGTATGTATACAGGCAGCACACAGCATGTTCTATGTACTTATTAAAAGTCATATAATCCATGTTTAAACTATCCTTAGAATATCAGTGTTTGCTTTTGTCTTGCAGTTTAATCATGGGGCAAAGCTGTGTAAGAGAAATAAAATAGGATGCTTCCCAATACACATGACTGCATTCGCTGGGTCTTTAAATTGCATGGATCTGATTCTAAAGAAAGGTATTTGATTAGGGCTATTAGCTATCTTTTACCTATGTCTGGCAACATTGAGAATGTTTTCCATTACCATTTTCTTTTCAGGCGAAGAACTTAATTTTAGCATTGAAGACCACATAAACTTCACAGACAACGAGAAAAGCAGTCCGCTTCATGTGGCAGTTCAGAATGGACGTTTGGAAATCGTGAAGGCTTGTATTGGATATGGAGCAAAGATCGATCTCAAACAGGTAGTTGATATTCGTTCCCAAAATATACTTAAACTATTGAATCAAATATGACCATAGTGAACTGAATTACAGTATGTCACACAGTTCCCCCAGTACACAGGATTACACACAGCACCCCCAGTTCACATTATACCACACTGTAGTGACCCGATATCACATGATGACAAATATGTCCAACAGTTTCCATTATGCCATGCAGTGCCCCCAGTTGATATCATACCTCTCCACTGGTACTCACCTCTCTGTGTGTTTTGGGTTCTTGATGACTCGGTTGATTCTTACTTCTTGATCTTAAATCTTAGAAACTGCAAAGTACAGCAGGACCTTTTAAGGATCATCTGCTGCACCATACCACCTAATGGACCTTCTTGTTCCTCATCCTTACTCCTTCTACTCAGTTCTTCAAATCCACGCTGATATTGGTGCAGCATCATATGTTGATGTAACATAGTAACATAGTAACTAAGGTTGAAAAAAGACAATTGTCCATCGAGTTCAACCTATTTGTGGTCTCCTATGCAGTCTTATTATAGGACTAGTTATTTTTATGTTAGGACTAGTTATATTAACTATAATGCGTGCCTACGCACCATAACCCTGAATATCTTTACCTAATAGGAATTTATCTAACCCATTCTTAAAGGTGTTGACTGAGTCCGCCGTTATTACTCTCTCAGGCAGGGAATTCCAAACACGTATTGTCCTTACTGTGAAAAAACATTTTCACCTCAATGTGCGGAAACGCCTCTAACCTAAGCAAGTGACCACGTGTCCTCTGTGCTGATCTTATAGAAAACAGGTCCCTCCCAAGCTCTGTGTATTTGTAGATGATGATCATGTCCCCTCTTAGTCTCCTCTTTTCCAATGTAAATATGCCTAGCCTTGCAAGCCTTTCCTAGTATTCCAGTGTCTCCATGCCCTTGATTAGTTTGGTCACCCGCCTCTGAACCTTTTCTAGCTCCAGGATATCTTTTTTGTAATATGGTGCCCAAAATTGCACACAGGATTCAAGATGTGGCCTCACTAGTGATTTATATAATGGGGTTATAATACTCTCGTCCCTTGCATCAATTCCCCGTTTTATGCATGCTAAATGTCCTTGGCTTCTTAAAGGCATGGTAGTGCACAAATTTGTGGACATCATTTGTGGCCTTCACCCTGCCTCCATCAATGGTCAGTCCGATGCTGATGTCGCCACTATGTGTGGAGGCCCCTGGGTGAAAGCCCTGCTGATAACTTTGTACTATTTGGGTTCCCAGCATTGATAAGATCACTGTGCTGATTTTCCATACAGTATCTTGTCACTTTGAGTTGTTGAATTAAGTTAATTCTCAGTTTAGTACTCTGGTCATCCCAGATATCTGAAATAGTTGCCTGAGATGTTGGGAATTGTAGATTACAAATGTCTAAGTGAACAGATATGAGGCTGATGAGCATATTGGGGTCACAGCAGGACTGCTACATATGCTTTCCCTGTTGTTATACTACCATTGTTAGAATAAAATAACCTTCATTTTATTTTCACTGAGCCTTCAGTTACTACAGGTTTTATGTTGCAGAATGACAATGCCACTGCTCTTCATTTTGCTGCTACTCAAGGGGCTACTGAAATTGTCAAGTTTATGGTCTCAACTTACACTGGTGAGAAGAAAATTGTGGATCTGCCAGATGGAAACAATGAAACGCCACTTCATAAGTAAGGAAGCATATTTTTAGAATTCTGATATTACAGATATAAATTTGTCATTATTAAATATTTTCTGTAGGCTCTTAATCTCCAGCAGAACCAAACAACCTACTATTTCATACTGAATATTTCCGGAAAGTGCTGCAGCTGTGTCTCATTATCTTTCTGTTTTTCCTCATAAATATACAAGTTAATTAAAATGTAATTTGCCAATTTGATTTGATATACAGTATACAGTTCTTAAAAAGATTATTAACTGTAAAGCATTTTTTATTTTTGCGAAAGATCCCATAATTACTGGTTTGTCAGGATCATTTGCAAATACAGTAAATGTAAATAAAATAGCGAAAATCTGTTAAATAGCTACAGAGTTATAATAAACTGCTAAATAAAATGTATCAGAGAGTATATTTAATAAAATGGAATAAAATGACAATTAAGTTCAGTGATGTTTTACTAGACACAACATATTGTTGTAAGTATTTATATTTTCCATAAATGTATCTTTACAGTTTCCCTTTAAACCGGTGGTTCCCAAACTTTTTTAAGTCACAGTGCCCTGGAGTATCAGAATTATTTTTATGCCACCCCTAGGCCAAAAGTTTCTTACTAAGAAATTTAGAAATAAATATTAAATTAGGTAAATTGTTTTTATATGTCATCCTGAGGTTCAGTTATGTGGTGAGGGGCAGGATTCACTACTGTTAGTCCACATATTTTATGATTGAAAGCCACAAGCACTGGTTTTGTCTATTACAGTGACTGTAGACAATTTGAATTGGTCCTGGACCACCAACCCATGGTGCACCTTCAAATACCCTGAGGCACCCTGAGGAGCAATTTGAGAACCATAGCATGGAGCAGATAGATAGATAGATAGATAGATAGATAGATAGATAGATAGATAGATAGTGCAATCTAGGAATTCAGAAAAGAACTCTGAGCTACTGCAGTTCCAAAACCATAAAATATTAAAGGTGCTGAAATCCTAGAGAAACAATAATAATATCATGACAATAAATAATAGTTCCAGCCAGTCACTGTACTGATGTCATAATGTATATCCGCCTGTTTTACACCACTGTAATAAATGTTTGTTAAATTCAACCCCTATAACATTAACTTTGTTGATTGTACTCGTAAAGATCTCAGTAAATTAAATTAAACAATTAACTTTATGGTTTAACTACTCAAACATTGAATTTCCATTTTCTCATTAACCATCTGTTTCCATTTTTCCAGTCATTTATGATTATAAGTGTAAATCTCGAGTTATTACTATTAGCATACCAGTTTTTTCTTAAATTAAAGGAGTTATTGCCGTTGGTGTGTATTACTGTATACTCCAATGAGCTTGTTAAAGTGAACCTGGCAACTACAGACAGTGGCACTGGCAACATTCTATTGGATAATATTCATGAAACCTGACTAGTATTTATGGGGAACAGGTTCCAGTAGGTAGGTTACAGTCTCATGAATTTTAGGTAAACTCACAAAATTTATGAACATTTCACTTTAAGGAGTAGATTTAACAATACAACAATATACAGGGTGAGACAACAAGCCTCCCAGATTTTAAAGGGTAATAAGGCATGGGTAAATGCTATTAAAAATTTTAGTACATAATGTAAAGGTTCATGGAATACAGTTCATTTTCAATTGGTTTTGAATATATTGTCATTTCTTGGCATATAGCAGCCTTCAGTTCGTTAATGGTTTCTAGTCAATGTTTGTAGACCTCAGCTTTCAGATGACCCTGTTGGCTGTGTAGAGGTCTTTCATAAAGCTGATGAGGATTGTTTTTTGCTTGTTAAGGGCAGTACGGATGGTGTAATCATGGATAGCATTACTGTCTCACAGCACTGAGGTCATGGGTTCGATTCCCACCATGGCCCTAATTGTGTAGAGTTTGTATATTCTCCCCATACTTGTGTGGGTTTCCTCCGGGTACTCCGGTTTCCCACCACAATCCAAAAATATTGTGTGTATGTGTGTACATGTGGTAGGTAACATAGACTGTAAGCTCCACTGGGGCAGGGACTGATATGAATGCGCAAATATTCTCTGTATGGAATATGTGTGCGCTATATAAATGACTGGTAATAATTAATTAATTAATTAATTAATTAATAAATAATGTAGCCAGACAAATTAAAGCGCGTTCCTCAAGAAAATGCAGTGATTAAGCCGGAAATGACCTGCAAAGTAAATGCAAAACTTCAGAAATAGACTATAAATGTGTCTCATGAGTGAAGGCCACCATCTGGATGATATCATTTTTAAAACTAATTGAAAATAGTAATTCCATGCACTTTTACATTTTGGACCTGATTGATGTTTGTAAAACCCCTTTCACATTGTCAAAATCACCCGGGTTATTGGCGGGTCCACCCGGGTGGAGGTGCAGTGTGAAAGCGTCAAAGTGAAATAACTCAGGTCCAGCAACCTGGCATTTTAACCCGGGATTAAAGCAGGGTTAAACACAGGTCGGACTGGGGTTGATGTGCAGTGTTAAAGGGTTTATTCAACCCGGGACTCAAAAAAAGGCACTGATTGGATGTTCCTGTGTTTCCTTTTGTTTCCTTTTGACGCCTCATCTTTGTGAGCCAGAAAATGTCATTTTCAAATGACATCCGTAGTGTTTACATGGGTGATCTGGGTTCAGTGTGAAAGAGTCTGACCTGGGTTGAACCCGGGTTCAAAATCCCGGGTTGGACCCATGTTTTCGATGTGAAAGTGGTATAAGTAAAGCAAATTAACAAACAACTGTGCAAAAACAGGTTGCACTGCAGGTGGGGCAGATCTAACATGTGCAGAGAGATTTAGATTTGGGTGGGTCATATTTTTTCTGTGCATGGTAAATACAGATGTTTCCTATTGCATTTTTGCAGGCGATGCAAATGCATCATGGGACAAAGGACCCGGTATGACGTTCGCGGCTGCGTGCATATGAGTGCGCCTGCTTTAAAACTGAAAGCAGAGCTGTTCGGCCGCAGGCAGCGGGACTGCTCCCGCTGCCTGCGATCAGAGGGGGATTCAGTGGCACATCTTGTGAATGGGTAGCAGGATGTTATGCTTCTGCTACCCGAAGTTATCAGTGCTTTTATGAGGTGGAAATCGCGGTACCATGCGTATGCGCGCTCCTGCAATTAGTAGCAGAACAATGGGTTTGAGGACACATCTGTTCTGGGTGCTTTAGTTTTACACTGCAATTTAGATTTCAGTTTGAACACACCCCACCCAAATCTCTCTCTTTCTCTCTCTCTGCACATGTTATATCTGTCTCACCCTAGAAGCTATTTAAATCTGCAGCAGCTAGTCAGTTAAGGGCTATGCCAAGCCTACTCCGAGTCCTTACCAATGAGCACAATACTTAGAGAGAGAATGGCAGAAAAGGGAAGCCAAGAACCCTGCATGTTTTCCTTTTCAGAAACACTGCAATGTCTGCACAGAAAACATCAGCATCTGTTGCTAAGAGCCAGCCATGAATGCAGTGAGCAGAGCCGCTACTCCTAACACTTAGGAATATAATAGCCACAGCCGCTACTCCTAACACTTAGGAATATTAGCCACAGCCGCTACTCCTAACACTTAGGAAAACTAGCTATTTTTTAGTAACAAGAACAAATGTTTTCTTCCCTATGAGAAAAATTTGGGAAATGTCACACCAAAGGTTGTGTGTTGCTTTTCTCTAGGTAAACACAATTCAAATTTCTGCAAGGCTGATCTTGTTGGTACTGTGTTTTTTGCCAACCTTACAACTATATAATTGTGTTGCAATCATCATTAAAGGAATAGTGGGGCAGATGTATTAAGCCTGAAGAAGGCATAAAGAAGTGATAAATTGGTGATAAGTGCAAGGTGATAGTGCACCAGCCAATCAGCTCCAATATGTAAATTAACAGTTATGAGCTGATTGGCTGGTGCGTTATCACCTTGCAACTATCACCGTTTTAGCACTTCTTTATACCTTCTCCAGGCTTAATACATCTTCCCCAGTGTGTGATGGGCGTATTGCATTGGATTCTCTCCGTGACTGGTGCATAATGTAATCACATAGACTAAGATTGATCTCCATACACCATAGCTCGTTATAAAGACTGTATAGGAGCATTTGGTTTTTCTGTTGGTGGGCCAGCAGTCTGTGGATGCCCGGGCATACTGGTACTTGTAGTTCTACCCCAATGCCCTTCTCTTCTCACAAGCAGCTAATGAGGATGGTACTAGCTGTGCTTTTAGTCCATAACAGGACTTTGACCAGAACTTTATTGAAATGATGGTTTGAATCCCATGCACAGGTGCTACATAATCAACACTGTAACTATTGTTCTCCTCTATCCTCGTGACATGGCCACATAAGAGTATCCGAAAAATGAGACTGTCCCACTGAAAGCTGTCAGTTTACAGGCTGTGTTTAAAAATGACTGAAGCTGATTGGTTGGTGCTTTATCTCTCTTCACTCTATCTCTATCCAAGCTTTGATAAATATCCCTCTAAAGCTTGCAAATAGCCTCCATTCTGGCTAGTATGCAAAAGTGGTTTGTTATGACTCAATTTTTTTTTTAACTTGCTGGGGTTTATATGTAATATGATGGCATCCTAGCAGTATGATGAGCAGTTGCTTATGTTGGGATAAAATGTTCCAACTTGGAACATTTTAAAATCAGTAATATAAATTTAAATTATTATTATTATTATTATTATTATTATTTGTGATAGCCTCTAATGAGGTTACAGTGGGGACATCAAACATGTTCAGTTGAAATCACCATTGTAAGTCCCTGTTGCTCTACAGAATTAATACAGCAGTTATATTATGGTACGGCAGCAAAGAAGAGAGGACAAAAGATTTTTATATATATAAATATATATATATATATATATTTGAAGTCATATAAGTCATATAAGTAATAATACAGTATGTGTATATAATGAGATCATTAGATACGTCATTTGCATTTATTTCTAGAGAATAGTGAGTGTTTGCTTTCCATACTACTCTATATTGTTGTGTTTTCTGTTGAAGTTTTCATGTACATATGATCTTGATCATAAAGGAACCGCTGGCCACGGCATATAAGGACTTAAGACATTTTTCTTTTGATCAAGAAACACTACAGTACGCTATCATTTGTTGATAGTGAATGTTCTCCATAGACAAAAGACAAAAGGCAACAATTAATAGGCAACAAATAAATCAACAATTAATAGTAACAGTCATCGCTTTCTGTCTCCTTACTAATTAAAAATGCCTCCTTTTTTCTATCTAAGGAACATTAATCATAATATCCAAATTCATTTTTCAGAATAGAGTTTATGATGCATTGTGTTTGTTAGTTTTTTTATAATTAGTACCTAGTTTATCAATTATTGATATTGTTTGTGCTAATATTTGTTCTGTTTTTTTTGTTTTCCCATTAGATCTTCATTGTTTGATCATGTGGACCTGGCAGAGTATTTAATATCAATGGTAAATATAAATCTTTCATCGTTACATACACTGTATAGATGCTGATATGGCAAAAGCTCAACAAATGTCAATAAGTAGCTTTATCGTATGTGATCATACTGCCATAAATGAATGGGATTCAATTACCACCAAACATGGATCAATAATGATTTTAAAATTAATATGTTAAGACCTTTAAGGGAATAAAGTAGTAATTACATTTTCCATTGTATCATGCACCCAAACATATATATTTTTTTAATATGTACTGGTCTGTTGTCTCGTGATTTTTTTGTTGTCCCATTGTGGTACATGTGTTATAATGTTTTATATTATTGCTCAAAATGTATTCATAAAACTAAGACAATGTTTACATATTAAGTAGAAGTACTGGAACAAAAATGAGGATGTTAGCTAGTGCAATTTCCAATTTGATTGGTCCAAAGGGCAGGGGCGCCGAGAGTGGGGACACACCGGGATACTGGGGAACGTGGCCAAATCAGGTAGACATGGCCACGCACCCTAGAAAACCCCCCCAAAACTAATCATGTGGAGCGGCACTGGGCAAGGGAGAAAGACAGGTGCAGTTGAACAACAGCAGTCTCCTCTTTCTCTGTGCCCATTTTTTCATTGCCACTGCACTGTGGGGTGGTCCTGGGCCCCCCGTGATTACGACCCCCCTTCCCCTGCCAATAGGTGGGCATGTTAAAGGTACTCCTATTGTGATTTATGGAGTAGTATGTCAGTAATATCCATTGTGATATTATTTTAACCTGTGGTCTGACTATGTTTGTGTGGGCCTTCTAATTTCCACATTCTCTATTATGTAGACTGTTGCCAAAATGCAGATGTCCTTTTTGTAATTCCACTTGAACACACAACCCTTTCCTCTTTGAAGTAATATGATTTTTCCACTTTTTAGCTTCTTTTTCGTCAGACCATCTGGGGTGTCTTTCCTGTTCTTCCTCCAAGTCCCGTATGTGTTGGTTTGATAAGTGATTAATCTAGAGGCCAGTTGAGGGGACATGTAAAAATTGTCTGTTGTGACACAGTTGATTCAGAGCTGCAGACAATGCAGTTTTTTTGTTACTGCTCGAGCATACCAGTGCAGCGCATTTGTTATACAGAGTGTATGCACAAGAGGGATGGTATCAGAAATGTCTTGGAAACGATGGGTGTTCCCGGGTGGCTACTGGGTGGTGGCATAGCACACACGCATGTACAGTAGATGGTTCATGATATGGGATTGGTTGCATAAACAGAACAACAACCACACACATAGGAGGCCATACAAGGATGAAGTTACTGCACCTGCTATAGGGCTGGTGCAGTTTTCAAGTTTTAAGTCGATACAACTTTATGTCTAAAGTTGTACCAATTGGTATTTCAGCACCTATGGAAGTGGATAGCGTCATCTTAGTCCTTGTATATTCAGAAGCATGAATACATTTTTATTCCAAACCCAGGTACTTTGTATAACAAAAATTGAGGGTACTGTGGAACCTCTCACCTCGAGTGTAGGTACAGTAAGATGTCTCATCCTGCTAGCGCTAAGAGCAGGCTAGAATATTGCGCTATGATCAGTGGCGTAACTAGAAATTTTTCTCCCCCAAGCCAAAGAATTCTTTGGCCGCCCCCCCCCCCATCCCCCATCCCCCATAATTGGCACTAGTAAAGGGACAAACATGCGCGCCGCAAAAAAGGGGGCATGGCTTCGTTGAAATGGGCATGGCTTCGCATAAAGGGGCGTGGTATTGCAGGAAAAGACTACCTTATACCCCAGTTTTGCAATCTGCACGCCCAGACGTTAGCCACCACAGGAAAGAAAAATAATCCAGATTCATACCCCTTACATTTTTTGTCATTTTTCCTCCTTATAGTAATGCCCGGTATACATTATTCCACATACTGCAATGGCCCTTAGACTCTATACCACACACAATAATGCACATGACCCAATGGGGGTGATTCCGAGTTGTTTGCTCGCTAGCTGCTTTTAGCAGCATTGCACACGCTAAGCCGCCACCCTCTGGGAGTGTATCTTAGCTTAGCAGAATTGCGAACGAAAGATTAGCAGAATTGCGAATAGAAATTTCTTAGAAGTTTCTGAGTAGTTCCAGACCTACTCACAAATAGCGATCAGTTCAGTCAGTTTCGTTCCTGGTTTGACGTCACACACACGCCCAGCGTTCGCCCAGCCACTCCCCCATTTCTCCAGACACTCCCGCGTTTTTCCCTGAAACGCCTGCGTTTTTCCACACACTCCCAGAAAACGTCCAGTTTCCGCCCAGAAAATCCCACTTCCTGTCAATCACACTCCGATCACTTCAACGATGAAAAATCTTCATTCGGACGTGAGTAAATCTACTAAGTTTTGTGCTAAAGTACTAACCGCATGCGCACTGCGAACCATGCGCATGTGCATTTTTGCCTTAATCGCTCCGTTGCGAAAATCGGCAACGAGCGAACAACTCGGAATGACCCTCATTATGCACCCACCGAAATGCCCCCAACACATTATGCCACACACCGTAATGCCTGTGACACATTATGACAGGAATCGCAATGCCCGTTATACATTATGCTACACACTGCAATGCCCCTGATACATTATAGCACATACAATGTCTGTGACACATTATGACACACACCGCAATGACCCTGAGACATTATACCACATACCACAATGCCCGTGATATAGTATACAACACACCGTAATGCCTGACATATTATGACACACACCGCAATGTCCGTGATACATTATGCCACACACTACAATGACCCTGAGACATTATACCACATATCACAATGCCCGTGATATAGTATGCCACACCCCGTAATGCCTGTGACACATTATGACACACACCGCAATGTCCGTGATACATTATGCCACACACCGTAATGCCCATTACACATTAAGTCCTACAGTAAGGCTTCTAATTACTTTTAAATTACCTGCTCGTTGCCAGAGGTTTCATGCTCTTGGTTCCATGCATGGTGCCAGAGGTTTTCATGCTCAGGGTGTCATGCTCATTGCCAGGGGTTTCATGCACTGGGTGTCATGCTCATTGCTAGGGGGTAGTGCTTGTTGCTAGGGCTGTGCTCCCAGTGCCACATATGCCCCCAGTGCCAGATATTCCCCCACAGTGCCAGGTACTCACATGCCTCCAGTGCCAAATATAGCCTCCCCATGTGCCAGGTACACATATACCTTCCCAGTGCCACATATGTCCCCAGTGCCAGATATTTCCCCACAGTGCCAGGTACTCACATGCCCCCAGTGCCAAATATAGCCCCCCCCCATGTGCCAGGTACACATATACCCCCCCAGTGCCACATATGCCCACAGTGCCAGATATTCCCCCACAGTGTCAGGTACTCACATGCCCCCAGTGCCAAATATAGCCCCCCCATGTGCCAGGTACACATATACCTCCCCAGTGCCACATACAGTATGCCCCCTCAGTGCCGCATATGCCCCCCGAAGTGCTCCCCCTCCCCCTGTGCCAAATATGCTCCCACAGTGCCAGTTAAATCCCCCCCCCCCCCCCCGCGTGCTCCCCCGCAGATTTGTGATGGAGGGACACGGAGGGCACAGTGTGCGCCTCTCCTGTGTCCCTCCTGCGTCTCCGGCGGGTCTGTTAAAGGAAGTGCCGGTTCATGAGCCAATCAGAGCTCACGAATGGCACTTCATTTATTAGACCCGCCGGAGACCCAGGATGGACACAGGAGAGGCGCGCGCTGTGCCCTCCGTGTCCCTCCATCACAGCAGCGGAGGGAAGGAGGGAGAGGAGACAGCAGATTGACATGCGGACGCTCGTCCGCATGTCAATCTGCGCTAAATCAGTGGCGGCGCCCCCGCAGCCCTGCGCCCCCAAGCCACCGCGAGGGCTGCGGGGGCAGTAGTTACGTCACTGGCTGTGATAGTGCTTTCTTCTTCACGATAAATGAATGTTTAGTACATGACCCTCTTAACAATACCTGACCGGCCAACTGCAGGTGGTGTATACATGGGTTCAACTGCATGAAGAAGTCTGTGTAGAAGGACCAAAAGTGCTCCTTAGAAAGCCCAACTGCCTGTGATCTCATCTCATGTGACCAAGCCAGGAGAGGGGTTAATTATAAGGTAATGCTGTATGAAGCATTTTTCTACCCATTATATATGAAATATTCTCTACCTCTAGTACTGTGTAATAGAGTTGAGGAATGTGTTTGCTAAAACATCATCATCTGGACACAATGCAAGATGCGCTTATTATCAATTGGGAACAGATGTAGCAATAATAAACTAGTGCCTAGCTGAACAAACACATTGTGTCTTATGTTTATTACAGACATACACACAGCTGCATTGACCACTAATATTGTGACTTGAAAAATTGTATGTTGTAGTATAGGGTCTGTAAAATATGGCCAAATAAACCTATTCTTCTTGGTCTTTTTTATGCCTTTTTCTCTTACGTCCTAGAGGATACTGGGGTCCACATTAGTACCATGGGGTATAGATGGGTCCGCAGGAGCTTTCGGCACTTTAAGACTTTTTTTACAGTGTGAACTGGCTCCTCCTTCTATGCCCCTTCTCCAGACCTCAGTTTAGAAAATGTGCCGGTGAGACTGGACGCACGTTAGTGGAGATCTACAGAGTTCTACTGGAAAAGACTTTATTACTTTTACAGGGAAGCTGCTGGCAACAGCTTCCCTGCTTCGTGGGACTTAGGGGAGGAAGTAGGAACCAACTTCTTATTATGTTTCATGGCTCGGATTCCGCTGACAGGACACCATTAGCTCCTGAGGGGTACTGAACATAGCCCAAGCCTGGCTAGCGCTCACTCCCACAGCACTGCCGCCACCCCCTAACAGAGCCAGAAGTCAGAAGAGTGGTGAGTATATCACCGGAGACCTACAAGAGAGGGGCCCTCCGGTCATCGATGGCGGCAAAAAGGCACAGCGCAGCGGCGGGACGCTGCTCGAGCATGCATCTCAAAACACACAGCCCTTCACAACAGGGTGCAGGGGCTTCTCCTCAGACTTGCCAGACACTCACTGAGCTCCATTTTCTCCTGCACACAGAAGCTTACAGACGCTGTTTCCTCCTCATAACAACGCTGAAATAAGTACCAGGGTGGTATAGAGAGGGGGAGAGTGTTTATTACATTAGGTGAGCGTGCCTAATAGTGAAATAAAGCGCTGAAGGTTTTGTATAAAAAATGTACATATACATTTCTCTTCATATAGGGCGCAGTGTGTGGGCAGGCAAATCTCTCTGCGTTTCTCTGACAAATTTTAGTGTGGGTCTGTCACCGATAGCTCCCCTGTGTGATTGTGGTGTGAAAGTGCACGTTTGTGACATGTCAGACAATGGAGAGAGCTCTTCCCCTGTGGAAGCCATTTTAGATAGGCAGGAGTGTAATGTGGTGGCCCTTCCATCACAGAAGGAGCCAGAGTCGGTGAGAAAATTACAAAGTAATATGTCAAAGCTTTTTAGAAAATTCTGAGTCTGAAGAACAGACAAAATACTGGAGAAAGTCAGTGGAGGATGTACTATTTGCTGATCCCTCCACGTCATCTACACGGGACCCCTCAAGTTCCCAAAAGAGGTCACTTGCGCAGATTATGCAAGGTGACACAGACACCAGTGGCGGAACTAGCGAGCGGTGGGCCCAGGTGCGACAAAATGCTTTGCCCCCCCCCCCCCCCCCCCATCCCATCCAAGTCCACCCCCTCACCCCTGGAGAGGATCTGGTGAGGGGGACCTGCTCAGGGCCAGGGAAATGGATACCTAGCAACAGTTCCGTAACTAGACATTTTAGCACTGTGTGCAAGAAACGGCATCGGAGCCCCATCCCTGCATGCAAAACAGGGGCAGTGCGGGCCGAAGGCACTCGCAAAAATACATAGGGGCATGGCTTTGTGGGGAAGGGGTGTGGCCACAAAATAATACCAATTCATAAAACGGTGCACAGTAGTCTCCATTATTCAAATTACGCCGCACAGTAGAGACCCTTTTACACCTTACGGCGGACAGATTCCCCTTTTTACACATTACGGCAGACAGCATCCCCTTTTTACACATAGCGGCAGACAGCGTGCCCTTGTTACAGTTAGCGGCAGACAGCGTGCCCTTGTTACACATAGCGGCAGACAACGTGCCCTTGTTACACATTACGGCAGACAGCGTACACTTTTTACACATAACGGCAGACAGCGTGCCCTTTTTACACATAACGGCAGACAGCGTGCCCTTTTTACACATAACGGCAGACAGCGTGCCCTTGTTACACATAGCGGCAGACAGCGTACACTTTTTACACATTACGGCAGACAGCGTGCCCTTGTTACGCATTACGGCAGACAGCGTGCCCTTTTTACACCTAACGGCAGACAGCGTGCCCTTTTTACACCTAACGGCAGACAGCGTGCCCTTTTTACACATTACGGCAGACAGCGTGACCTTTTTACACATCAAGGCAGGCAGATTCCCCCTTTTTACACATTACGTCAGGCAGATTCCCCCTTTTTACACATTACGTCAGGCAGATTCACCCTTTTTACACATTGCGGCAGACAGCGTCCCCTTTTTACACATCACGGCAGGCAGATTCACCCTTTTTTCCACATTACAGCAGACAGTACCCCTTTTTGTACAAAGAGAAAGAAAGAAAGAAAGAAAGAAAGAAAGAAAGAAAGAAAGAGAGAGAGAATGAATTATACTTACCCTCTCCGCTGGCTCAGGCTCCTTGGTGCAGCTTCTCCAGAGATCCCGGGCAGGAGAGAAGGAGGAGGAGGGAGCCGCAGCAGCGCTTTGTTACTGGTTGAGGCGCTGCTGCTGCTGTCCCTCTGCTTCACTATAGGCTGTTCTCCGCCGCTGTGAATGCTGGGATGTGCTTCACAGCGGCGGCAGCCTATAGTGAAGCAGAGGGACAGCAGCAGCAGCGCCTCAACCAGTAACAAAGCGCTGCTGCGGCTCCCTCCTCCACCTCCCTCCTCCTCCTTCCCCCGTACTGCTGTGCTCCTCTCCTCTCTCTCTGGGCGGCTGTGTGCTGCGGGCAGCAGTTGCCCACAGCACACAGCGGCATGTAATGAGTCAGTTTGACTCATTACATGCTTTGGGCCCCTGGACAGAGGCGGGCCCTAGTGCAACGCACTGGTAGCACTGGCGGTAGTTCCGCCTCTGACAGACACAGATTCCGACACAGGTGTCGACACTGAGGATTTGAGAGGGGTGGACCCAAAGTTAGCAAAAAGCATTCAATGTATGATAATTGCTATTAGGGAGGTGTTAGAGATTACAGAAACAACACCTGTACCTGAGGAAAAGGCTTATTTTAATTTAACATATATATATTGGTAGATGCTCAATTAGCTTAGTGATATCATTCAGGTGCTCGGAAGGGAGGGGCATTTCTAAGCAAGAAAAAAAGGCATTTGTTTCCCCCAGCACCCTGAATGATAACCGTAACCAGATATAAATTCCACATGATAATAGAATTCAGAGATCTTCGTTACACATATTTGCGCAAATGTGTGAATAAGCCCCAAAGCCGCATCAAGGCGTCTCTGTATATTTGGGGTCCCTAGCACTATATCTAGGTGCAGGGTGTGGCACCCCAAAACACCAGCATAAGCCAGAAAGCCCAGCGTAGCATACCAGTGAAAAAACTATAGTGTTAATAAATTAGTATTTAGGAAGCCGAAGCTATAGAGAAAGTGATATAAAAATTTTATATCACTTTCTCTATAGCTTCGGCTATACGTTTAGCGTACCCCTTTCCTGAAGAAGACAGGAAAAGATGGGCGTCACCCCGCCATGGTAGACACCTCAGTTTCTAGGTTGTAAGAAAATCATTTTACCTGCCCTAGGGTCAGCTTCATTAAAGGAGCCTGCTGACCGTATGTTAGAGATGACCTTAAAATCCCTTTATATGGCTACCGGATCGTTACTCAGGCCCACCATTGCCTGTGCATGGGTAGGTAATGCTATTGGAAAATGGTCAGACAACTTGTTAGCAAATGTAGACAGTTGATAAGGATGATATGGTCTTAACTCTCAGTCACATGAAGGATTCTGCAGGATACTTGGTGGAAGCTATGAAGGATATTGGTTTACTAGGATCAAAATCCTCAGCTATGGTGATTTCAGCTCACAGAGCACTGTGGATTCGCCAATGGAATGCATATGCAGAATCAAAAAGGAATATTGAAGTGCTCCCCTACAAGGGTGAGGCGCTATTTGGGGACCAGCTGGATGCCATGATTTCAACGATTACCTCAAGTAAATCAGCATTTCTTCCTTATGCAGTGGCTCCTGCAAAGAAAGCATATCATTCGCACCTGAATCAGTCCTTTCAGCCAAACAAGCACAAAAAAGCCAAAGGTACCCCCTTCTTCGCAGGTAGAGGGCAGGGAAGAGGTAGGAAACCTACAACAACACCAGGATCGCAGGAGCAGAAGTCAGCTGCTGCTTCTGCTAAAACCACAGCATGACGCTGGGGCTCCCCTGTGGGAGTCCACTCTAGGTGGGGGCGCGTCTAAAACACTTCAGTCAGACCTGGGTACAATCAGATCTGGATCCTTGGAAACTACAAATAGTATCCCAAGGTTACAAGTTAGTTTCAAGATCTCTCCCCATGCCAATTTTTAAAATCAGCCTTACCAGTTTCTGTTCAAGACAGAAGAAATATAACAGAAGCAATACAGAAATTATGTCAGGACGAGGTAATTACCTTAGTCCCTTCGCTACAACAGGAAAAGGTTTTTATTTAAGCCTGTTTGTGGTACCGAAGCCGGGTGGCTCGGTCAGACCGATTTTAAACCTAAAATCGTTGAATCTTTACCTAAAAAGGTTCAAATTCAAGATGGAGTCCCTGAGAGCAGAGGTGACAAAGATACTCCTCTGGGCAGAAAGACATGCAGGAGCTCTGTCAGTCTTCATTCCGGGAGTGGACAACTGGGAAGCGAACTTCGTCAGCAGACACGATCTCCATCCAGGAGATTGGGGCCTCCACCAAGAAGTCTTTGCAGAGGCAGCAAGTCATTGGGGCGTTCCTCAAGTAAACAGGATGGCATCTCGTCTCAACAAGATGCTTCAGAAATATTGTTCCAGGTCGAGAGACCCACAAGCAATAGCAGTGGATGCACTGGTGACCCAGTGGGAGTTCCAGTCGGTGTATGTGTTCCCTCCACTTCCACTAATCCCAAAAATTCTCAAGATCATAAGAAGAGCAAAAGTTTGGGCGATCCTCATTGTCCCTGACTGGCCAAGGAGGACTTGGTATCCAGATCTTCAGGAGTTACTGATAGAAGATCCTCGGCCTCTTACTCTTCGCGAGGACCTGCTTCAGCAGGGGCCGTTTGTTTATCAATACTTACCGAGGTTACGTTTGACGGCATGGCTGTTGAGCGCCAGATCCTAGCCCGAAAGGGTATTCCCAACAAAGTCATTCCCACACTTATTCAGGTCAGGAAAGAAGTAACGTCTAGACATTACCATCGTATTGGGAGAAAATATATATCTTGGTGTGAATACAAGAATTCTCAAATGGTGGAGTTTCAATTAGGCCGTCTTCTTCTATTTCTACAGGCTGATGTGGATGCAGGCTTAAGATTGGGATCTGTCAAGGTCCAAATTTCGGCCTAGTCCATTTTCTTTCAGAAACAGTTGGCTTCCCTCCCTGAGGTTCAGACGTTCGTGAAGGGGGTTCTGGGCATCCAGCCACCATTTGTGCCTCCTACGGCACCATTGGATCTTAACGTGGTGTTGCAGTTCCTTCAATCGGATTGGTTTGAACCTTTGAAAGAGGTTGAGTTAAAGTTTCTCACTTGGAAAGTGGTCATGCTGTTGGCCTTAGCATCCACAAGGTGGGTGTCTGAGTTAGGGGCCTTATCTCACAAGAGCCCTTATTTGATCTTTCATGAAGATAGGGCTGAACTAAGAACGCGTCAGCAATTTCTTCCGAAGGTGGTTTCTCCTTTCCATATGAACCAACCTATTGTGGTGCCAGTGGCTACTGACACATCAGCTGTTTCAAAGTCCTTGGATGTGGTCAAAGCTTTGAAGACTTATGTCACGAGAACAGCTCATTTAAGGAAAACTGAAGCATTGTTTATCCTGTATGATCCCAACAAGATTGGGTGTCCTGCTTCTAAGCAGACGATCTCTCGCTGGATCAGATGTACGATTCAGCATGCTCATTCCACGGCAGGATTGCCAATACCGAGTTCGGTAAAGGCCCACTCTACGAGGAAAGTGGGTTCTTCCTGGGCGGCTGCCCGGGGTGTCTCGGCTTTACAGCTTTGCCGAGCAGCTACTTGGTCAGGGGTAAACACGTTTGCGAAGTTTTACAAGTTTGACACCTTGGCTGCTGACGACCTTAAATTTGGTTAGTCAGTTCTGCAGGAACATCCGCACTCTCCCGCCCGTACTGGGAGCTTTGGTACATCTCCATGGTACTAATGTGGACCCCAGCATCCTCTAGGACGTAAGAGAAAATAGGATTTTAATATACCTACCAGAAAATCCTTTTCTTGTAGTCCGTAGAGGATGCTGGGCGCCCGCTTAGTGCTCCTTTTTCCTGCATTATATTTGTTCTTCTTACACAAGTTATCACGTGTTAAGTTGTTATACAGCAGTTGCTGTAAAGTTATTCATGCTCGTTGGCATGTTTTGAGTTGTATGCCATGTTGTGCGGCATGGTTGAACGGTGTGAGCTGGTGTGAATCTCGCCACTAGCTTAAAGTAAATTCTTCTCTCGAAGTTTGTCCGTCTCCTCGGGCACAGTTCCTATACTGAGGTCTGGAGGAGGGGCATAGAGGGAGGAGTCAGTTCACACTGTAAAAAAGTCTTAAAGTGCCGAAGGCTCCTGCGGACCTGTCTATACACCATGGTACTAATGTGGACCCCAGCATCCTCTACTGATTACGAGAAAAGGATTTACAGGTAGGTATATTAAAATCCTATTTTATGCCTGTTCCACTACTTGTTCCTTAACCTCCCCAAACTGTAAAATTTTAAGGTATTGCTAATTTGTCAAATCATCAACTGCCATAAAAACTTAATCGAAATGACTTGACCAAGATAACCAATTTATTAGTTCTTCAACCTGGAAAGCGCTCCATAACTATCATATCATTTTAAGTTATTATGGTGAAGCAAATCCAAAGCTAATACCAAGAATGATAGTGAGGGATGGAGGAAATCTGATAGAACTAGGACAGTTAGTTTTTATGTGCACAGGGATTCAGTATTGATGCCAGCTGTCAGTATACCGACAGCTGCATCCCAGCCACCAATATGCCAGCAGCAGCATCCCGGCCACCAGTTGCTGCACTCACCACGCTGCAAGCACGTTGGCTCGCTGCACTCGCCACAGGTTATATCTGTACTTTATACGTTTCGTCCTATACAGGACTTCTTCAGGGGTTTATATCGATTATAGTATCAGAATCAATTTTCTTGAAATTTGGAGCAGAATATGGGTAGGTAGTTCTTCATACAGAAAATTCCCAGAGTGAAACCAAGCTATTCACTTACAGCATATGGCCAATGCTTACAATCTCATTAAACGTGTTCAAAGCTGAATTCAAAAATTGCAGTGAATTTAAAACAGAAGTCCTTATTCACAGATCAGACACAGTATATTGTCCACCAGTGTTTTCATGGAGTACTTTCCAGTCCAGCACAGCATGCTAATGTCAGCCAGCGCTGCGATTGCAATTCAGTTGCAATTGCATCACTAAATAAGGGAAGCCCCCCTGCCTGTGCAGCCTGGCTGTGAAGTCGTGCTGCCGCCATTTTATCCATTGCAGCAGCCACGTGTAATGTCACGAGGCTGCTCCGAAAATGGCCCAGACCTGTCCCCCGTTTTCACCATATCACCCCTGCAATGCTGCGTCCCCACCCCACGAAAGGCTCTGCCTGTAAATCAGGCAGAGATGTTCCCATCACTGAGATGCGATCACATCTCCCTGGACCATGCAGAGCGGCGCGTGCGCATTGTGACGGGACCCATGGAAATGTGATTGCATGGCAGCAGTGTCTGCTGCTGAATGAGAACCATAGATAGATATGCACACAGCTGTAACATGTTTTCATGTCTTTTATGACATTATATTGCATTAGAATTTATCATGATTGTGGCTTTAAGTATTCTCACATAGCTGGGTTGACGCTTTTCTGTGTCCAATAACACTTTTCTCAGAAGGTATCCAGGTTAGTATATTATGTTTGGTATTATGTTCTTAAATATATTCATTTTATTTTCCACTCTCCTGGACAGTGTTGGACTGGGGAATGAAGGGCCCACCGGGGTAATGCAGTTGTAAGGGCCCATGTTTAGGGGTGTGGCCAGCCTCCACAGAGGCTTGGCCAAATATTAGAGAATGCATGGTCTGGGTCCCTTGAGGTATATATATATATATATATATATATATATATATATATAGTAAATACTGCTAGTTCATGCATGATTATGTACCAGATTAATAACAGCAATGTACTATAGAAAATACAACATAGTCCTGTGCAGTATAAAGTATCATTTGTATTATGTATACTTCAAGTGCACAGTCTGGAACCTGATCTCTAGAGGAGCAGGTGGACCCCAGGCTGTGGGGCCCACCGTGGGTTTCCCCTGTACCCCTGTGGGCCAGTCCAACCCTGCTCCTCGATACTTCTAAAGAAAGTGTCACTTTACACAGAAATGTACCAAGTGCTTTAACAGAATACTGCAACATTTGCACAGGCTACACATTAATCCTATATTCTTATCAAGAGTGCCTGCAGCTTATGGACTTCTGCTAGAACGGAACAGAGCACTAGCTATTTGGAAGACAAAACGGGCACTGATTGACAGCACATCCTGAATGAAGCAAAGTTTGAATGAAATGACAGCACGCCGAGATCAACTCTGCTTTTATAAAAGCTAATCCCTAGAAGGCAGCGACATCTGTTCCATAATACTGTTTCATAATTTCTACATTTCAACTACACAATTATATTTGTTGGCAGTTGGATTATACTGTGATTTTGCCCGAACAAGCTGACAACTTGCTCAATAATAACTGCTCCCACATGATTCTGCTGCATATAAAGTACAGGAACTTTATGTTTAAGCAACTACAGAATTCCTAACATGGTAATAAACAAGGAGGAGAAACACAGTTATACAGTGGATGCAGGCTTAAGATTGGGATCTGTCAAGGTCCAAATTTCGGCCTGGTCCATTTTCGTTCAGAAACAGTTGGCTTCCCTCCCTGAGGTTCAGACGTTCGTGAAGGGGGTTCTGGGCATCCAGCCACCATTTTTGCCTCCTAGGGCACCATTGGATCTTAACGTGGTGTTGCAGTTCCTTCAATCGGATTGGTTTGAACCTTTGAAAGAGGTTGAGTTAAAGTTTCTCACTTGGAAAGTGGTCATGCTGTTGGCCTTAGCATCCACAAGGTGGGTGTCTGAGTTAGGGGCCTTATCTCACAAGAGCCCTTATTTGATCTTTCATGAAGATAGGGCTGAACTAAGAACGCGTCAGCAATTTCTTCCGAAGGTGGTTTCTCCTTTCCATATGAACCAACCTATTGTGGTGCCAGTGGCTACTGACACATCAGCTGTTTCAAAGTCCTTGGATGTGGTCAAAGCTTTGAAGACTTATGTCACGAGAACAGCTCATTTAAGGAAAACTGAAGCATTGTTTATCCTGTATGATCCCAACAAGATTGGGTGTCCTGCTTCTAAACAGACGATCTCTCGCTGGATCAGATGTACGATTCAGCATGCTCATTCCACGGCAGGATTGCCAATACCGAGTTCGGTAAAGGCCCACTCTACGAGGAAAGTGGGTTCTTCCTGGGCGGCTGCCCGGGGTGTCTCGGCTTTACAGCTTTGCCGAGCAGCTACTTGGTCAGGGGTAAACACGTTGGCGAAGTTTTACAAGTTTGACACCTTGGCTGCTGACGACCTTAAATTTGGTTAGTCTGTATCATTTGTATTATGTATACTTCAAGTGCACAGTCTGGAACCTGATCTCTAGAGGAGCAGGTGGACCCCAGGCTGTGGGGCCCACCGTGGGTTTCCCCTGTACCCCTGTGGGCCAGTCCAACCCTGCTCCTCGATACTTCTAAAGAAAGTGTCACTTTACACAGAAATGTACCAAGGGCTTTAACAGAATACTGCAACATTTGCACAGGCTACACATTAATCCTATATTCTTATCAAGAGTGCCTGCAGCTTATGGACTTCTGCTAGAACGGAACAGAGCACTAGCTATTTGGAAGACAAAACGGGCACTGATTGACAGCACATCCTGAATGAAGCAAAGTTTGAATGAAATGACAGCACGCCGAGATCAACTCTGCTTTTAAAAAAGCTAATCCCTAGAAGGCAGCGACATCTGTTCCATAATACTGTTTCATAATTTCTACATTTCAACTACACAATTATATTTGTTGGCAGTTGGATTATACTGTGATTTTGCCCGAACAAGCTGACAACTTGCTCAATAATAACTGCTCCCACATGATTCTGCTGCATATAAAGTACAGGAACTTTATGTTTAAGCAACTACAGAATTCCTAACATGGTAATAAACAAGGAGGAGAAACACAGTTATATAAGAATGTCTAGAGCTACAATCATGATATGTGCAAATGTATTGTTGATCTTTTTATACTTGATGAATATATGTCTGAATGTTTTTTTATAACCTTTTAAACACTACTAGTCCTGTGCTAATATATAGTTAATTATATCTAACTAGCTGACGTGCCCAGTTTCAACTGGGCAAACATTTGCTGGGCGGAACATTTTACTGGTTTCATCCCCTTAGTCGAATTTAAAAAATCCCTGCTTAGTGGGTGGCAGAAAATAACTGTCACAGTTTCCAGACCACCCAGCAGGTTTCATGTTCCTGGTCACCCAGCAGGTACACAGGTCACAAACTGTCACATTTTCTTTCCAAAGCACAATGGTGATGCATTGTACTGTAAATGGTGGACGTTTTGCCACATAATTCCAAAATTAAGCAACCAATTACAATGCCAATATTTTTCTTCAAATCTACGGACCAAGAACTTTAATTTGCTTAGACAACGGCATCATAAAAATAATTAACGTGTAAAGGTCATCCTTCTGCTATCAATATATAGATTACTGTTTTAAAGTTAAATTCTGACCACCAGTCATTTCCTTTTTCTAACAAAAAGGGGAGATGTATCAAGCGGTGAAAACAGTGAACAAGTGGAAAAGTTGCCTATACAAAACCAATCAGCTTCTACCTATCATTTTATAAAACTTATTTGATAAATGCTACCTCAAAGCTGCTTGGTTGCTATGGGCAACTTCTAAACTTGTCTCCACACTTTTCACTGCTCAATACATCATCTCCTCCACAATCTCATAACGGGATGCGGTCAAGATGCCGCCAGCCGGAATCCCGGCGGTCGAAATACCGACGCCGGAATCCCGACCGCCACAATCCCGACCGCCACAATCCCGACATATTCTCCCTCCGTGGGTGTCCACGACACCCATAGAGGGAGAATATAATAGTGTGCCGAGCGTAGCGAGGCACCGTGCCCGCAGCGTGATGAGCGAAGCGAGCCCGCAAGGGGCTGCGTTCCGCTCGCCACCCCTGTCGGGATTGTGTGGTCGGGATTCCGGCATCGGGATTTCGACCGCCGGGATTCCGGCCGGCGGCATTTAGTACTGATCCCCTCATAACACGTGATTATCCTTTATGGTTAAACCTTATAGTTGAGATGAATACCACCCATGGTAAGAATATTTATTGTTCGGTCTCCAATCTGAGAATATTATGTCACATCATCATTTGCAGTTTGCTATATTTATTCTCAGCTTGGGCAGTAGACTGTGCTCCATAGCACGGGGCTCAGAGCACTTTGGCAAGGTAAAATTTCATATGTAGTAAAGTCACAGTCTTTGCTGTATTAAGTGTCCATATTTCCCTGTGAAGCTCATAATTTTTTTTGCTTTGTTCATATTTGCAATTCAAATTTTTATATTTTCATTTGACATAGAAGAATCTTCCAGCGTTGCCTAGCATACAGCTGCCACTGATAAATATTATTGTCACATTTGCAAAATGTCTTACCTGTGCCTGTGCCCAAGCTTCATGATACGACAAAGAAGATTGCAGGAAAATATCTCATATAAGCTAAAACCAGTGCATTGGCTCTTTTCTCCCATTTTCTGTAGTAAATAAGGCAGACTTAATACTGTATGGCGTCCATATATCAACGCGTTTTAGATATTTAAAACTTGTTGCGTATGATAAATGGTGCTGCAGCCAATCAGACCACATTATTTCTTTTAAATAGCTCACACTCATTGATAAATGGGCCCCTATAGTTAGTATGGGGTCTGCTACTACCCCTATGACCGGAGAGGAGAGGCGATAGCCAGCTCCCGGCCCAGCACCTGCACAATGGATCTGGAATGTGCAGGGACCAGCGCATGTGCAGACACTGCGGTGTGACTGCGCATGCACAAACCCCCGGCTTCTATGGACTGCATCGGATGCAGCCCATAGAAGCTGGATTGGGCTGTGCAAAAGGCAGTGAGTGGCTTCCTACAGGAAGCCAGCTCTCTGCTTATTGCAGCCCGGACTGGAGTATCAGAGAGATGAAACACCTCCCAATGGACTGCTTGTAGTGTCTGTGACTGACAGCTAGGACTTCCAATAGGAAGTCACTGCTAGTCACAGAGAAGTCAAGGACTGCATCTGGCTCAGTGACGTTGAACGGGGTTTCGGATTTTAACTGGGGCGGCTGAAGTCTTGCAGCCCATAGTTAAAATCCGCCACTCGTGAACTAATTATAAGTTAAATGAAACAACTTTACTCATCATTTGTTAACATTTTTCAGAATTGACTATGTGAAAGACTCGTACCAATACCAGTAATGCCACTAGTTCTCGGAGAACTGACATGTTTAATATTAGTTCAATCTACAATATACCCCACACCTGCACGCCTATGCAGCAGCCTGCAACACTCACTTTCTCAATCAAATATGGAACAGAAGGGGAAATAATGTGAAGTATTGTTTCATCCCTTTTGCTAACACCCAATCTTATTAAGATGTACTCTGAGCCTTCACACAGTGGATGAAACCATTTAATGGGTTGAATCGATACCTATGAGAAAGTAGCCTATCAAAGCACTAGGAACTAGTGACGTAAATCAGCTTACCTTGATTGGTTGTTGCACTTTTGTGTGCTTTTCAAACTATGTTATAAAATATCTCTAGTTAATAATTTTCATCTTTCCAGGAAAGTGGCAGATGACAGCTTCAGTTTAAAATAAATCTATCGGAAGGCTAAAACACTGCAGATGAAGACAAAATAATAACTGACAACATGTAAAATATCATATCAGCTTTATAATGACAGATCCACAGAGCTGGCATTCTAGATGTAATAGACATACAGTTTGATAAGCAGTATTTATATTTCATAAATGTGTATTTGCTTCCAAGAGACCTGTACTTTATGATAATGCTACAATGTGCATCTGGAAAACATGCAGTATATGTATGATGCTATATGAAGGTAAGAGGTTCAGTCCAGCCAGTTACTTACAAGTGGTTAGGAATTTCAAACCTGGGAACTTGTTTCTGTGTTCCCTGAGTCCATCACCTTCTAATTGCTTCCTTGGTAGGGAGTCGGTGACCCTCACCCAGTTGGTGCTCCTGTCACTCTTTTTCATGACTTGTGAGAGCTATGAAGGTGGAGCTGTGCAGAGACTGTGCCAGCCTCTCGGTATAACTAGGAGTCATGTTCCTGTCACTAGAATGTGATCACTTCTATAGAAAACTATTGGGCGCATGTTTACAAACAAAGCTGCACTCTGGCACTGCTCCGTGCCAGCATTCTCCTAAGTATCATGGTGTTCCCACACGCCTAGAAGCTCTACTGAATAAAAAGTAGGTGGCTGAAGCGGAACACCTTTAAGAACTATCTTTCCCAAGGCTAATTCATTTATTATTACATTTTAGACAACTGTACCAACTCAGGAAAGTTGTTCCCTACATCACTACTCTCCAATACAACAATTCTGCTTTATGCAAATGACCCTTTCTCTTCATCTGATATACTGTATACTCCCCCTTAAATGAACTGAATAAGAAGTTTTATACCGTATCTCTATCTATACAGTTGTATGATGGTTTTTTGGCAGGTAGTCGCCATGGTTTTGCCATGGTGCAGATTCACTCAATACTCTCTTTTTTTGTTTGATTTTTTTGCTCTGCTCCTAATTCTGCACCAATCATTTAATAATATGGCAATATTAGAAGTATGCACCAAAGCATCGTGCTCTCATATTGTTGGCATTTTAAAAATACTAAAGCATATTAAGGCATTACTAAGATGGGTTTGGTATGTGTGAGTGGCGGACGGGATGCCGGTGGTCACAGTATCGACACCGGAATCCTGATCTTTAAAATCCCGTCAGGAGCAAAGTAAGTGTGCTATCCCCTCTCCCCTACCCCCAACCCACCCTTCCCGCAGCCTAACCCTAAGCTCCCCCCATAGTGCTTAACCCTAACCGTCTCCCAGTGGTTCCTAAACCTATACCCACCCCCCCCGACCTAACTCTAACCCTCTTCCCTTGGTGCCTAAACCTAACCTCCCCCTGGTGGTTCCTAACTCCCCTCCATGCAGCCTAACCTTCCCCTCCTCCCAGAAGCCTAACCCGCCCAGATGGCACTTAAACCTAACCTCTCCCCTCCCCCCGATCCTGACCAGTCTGCTATACTTACGGTCGGGATGCCTATGTGTCAGGATGCCAGCTGTCGGGATTCCAGTGTCGGGCCCCTGATCCTGTCGGGATGCCGGCGTCGGTACGGAAACTGGTATCATAACCTCATCACATTGAGATGTAAAGTAAAATCCCTGTAATGTTATATGACAACTGTATCATAAATGTCACAGATGAACCAAAACCAAGCCACACTTTATATGATACATTATTTACATCTGAAATGATTAAATAGGTTTCAATTTTCCCAGCCATTTTTAAGCGCTGCAGCTGCCGACGCAGGACTCAGGAGAGGTAGGTATCGAAGAAATAGGTACAGCATGGGCAGTGTGAGCCCTCTGGACCCTGGGGCCCGTGTGCATGGCACACACTGCACCCATTATAGATATGCCAATGAGAAGTTTAAATAAGTCATAAACAAATTTCACAACAAACTTGTAATTCGCTACAGTTAGAAAAATATTTTAAGTTCTCATATTCAGTTTTATCCTCTAGGACTGGAACCATTCACAGGATTCATTTTAGAATTTTGATTAATCCTAAAGATGTTTTAGAAAATTTGTCTCAAATCGAAATTTTATTTTCCCCGCAGTTTTGGTGCATAAGGTACATTTAACAGTTAATGTTTTTCAAGTTCTCAATGAATAAAATTTCTGGCTCATCAAACTTAATTTCTATATCTAAATTAGGGTTCAGATTCAGTTTGTGATTTGACAGGATTGAGCATTTGACTGTATTTTACACTATATATTTGGCAAATTCTCTCCTGTACACAAGTAGTTTTTGTAAAAATGTTTTGAATCTCAGTTAAGTAAGATCAGTAACTGAATGCTGAAACAGATGGAATAAAGCAGGATTCTTCCTGATCTATTGCAAATGACCTTTAAGCCTTCTTATATTTATCTTTCAATAAATTGCCTGAAGAGTACATGATATTATATGTCTTTACTTGGTTATTAAATGACCCTGATGTTCTACATTTTCCATAAAATGTATTTCTTGTATTTATGCAAGATTCAGCTGACACCATATAGCATAGTTTTGTAGTATAGTGTGTAACCATTAGTCCATTAGTAACCACAGGTTATAGCTTTTCCATTGAGATACTGGGACCTGTGCATTGGCTGTTTGTTTTATCTGAATGTTTCTCCAATGTATGCTCATCTAGCTCTTTTATTTACAGGAAGCAAATATTGACTGTGTGGATAACGAATTACGCACGCCCCTTCTCTTAGCCACTTCATGTTCTGCTTGGAGAACTGTTAATTTACTTCTTGAAAAAGGTACTGTTCAAGACTTCATCCAGTGTCATTGTGCAAAGCTTTACTTTGTAAATTTTAATCTAAACACCATTTTGTGATGAATTAGTGGATTATATACTTCACTTTGAATACCTTGAATCAACATCATTCATGAAAGTCATCAGCACATGTTCAAACTCACACAGATTTGCTGAATGAGGTTGACTGTAGCATGGCACAAATAGCTATTACTGTAACTAATATCCGTAAAGAAGCACTTACTATACTATGGGCTAGATTTATCAAATATCAGAGAGATATAAGTGGAGAGAGATAAAGTACTAACCAATCAGCCTCTAACTGACAGTTTATAGGCTGTGTTTTTAAAAAAAATGACAGAAGCTGATTGGTTGTTACTTTATCTTTCTCCAAGCTTTGATAAATCTCCCCCTAAGTAATTTTATAATCTGTCTTTTGCATCCTAACATAAAAAAAATCCTTCTGTATTTAGTAAAAGACCAAGTAAGGTTTGCTAAAACATAACAATTAGCAAATCTATTCAAACCGCTTCTGATATTCAACCAAATTTTAGCAATTTTAAAGTTATACAGAGATAACTTGAGTAATTTAATCACCCAGGAGAGTCAGAACAGGTATAGTGCATTGAACGAACATAAAGAAGCCAATTATCAAGGATCAACAAATGTGACGTATCGAGGCCCCTTCTGATACTCATTCTTCTTGGATTGTTTCAGGGCATGGTATCTGTGATGTGAATGCTACTATGTGTAATTGTGGCTTGTGATCTGACTTATCAGTAGCCGACTCTCTGGACATTTTCATCCTTATCTTCACTTTGTACTTGGATTATTAACTTCCTACACAGATCGCTCTATAATGACACCAATAGATCTGTGGGGAGTTATTTTCAAATACTCTATATTGTCGCATGACCGCTTGTTATTATATTATTCAATCTTTTAAAAAAGTCCCAACGCCTTTGTTTCTGCACTTATCATTCATTACCCATATACTGTAGGTTTTCATATACCTAGGCAATACATTGCTTAGTACCTTTATAACGCTCTGGTGATGATTAAACTCCTAAATCTTGCCTGGACCGGAAGTGTTCTCAGACAGCCCCACATCACTTTACTTTGTACAGGAAAAGATTATCCAATGTATTGGGAAGTTAGTAGATGTTACATGTCATTTGTGTGCATGCAAAGTTACTGTATCTCTGTTTTCACTTTCTGCTAACAGGACCTTATAAGATAAAATTACATTACACACCTTATTTTCATAATCTGTCAGCGATATGGTGATAAAGAAGAAACAGTCAAGCAACGAGATGCAGCTGCCCGTAACATAATAAAATAGATTTGGCGTTCTCACAGGGAATACACATTACTCTACATTTCCATTATCACTATGTTTATTGTACTTATTTACATTTCTACTATGCATTCTTGACAAGTTACCATGTCCCACTTACAGTACTATACTTAGTAAAATAATAAGATTAAAGTCACAGTCCAGTGATGTGCGGTGGGGTGAGGCATGTGAGGCAGAGCCTTTCCTGTCATACTAACGTTTGTGCCAGAGTTTTTACTGTATAAAGTAAATGAAATATACAAAGAATATGTTGAAATATCTTCTTTGCATTATTCTAATCATTTTTATAGCCAAAACTCTGGAGTAAAAAGTCTATGGGAGGTGTGGCAGTGCCTCACCTGCTGATCTTTTCCGCACATCTCTGATCAAAACTCTCTGAATTTCCAGGAGTTTATACTGCTGCACCTGTGTATAATTCCCAGATGTACGCTTTGGCTCATATATTGCATGTAAATCTGGCTCTGGTGCTAGGCAGTGAGTCCTGAGCTATTTAGCTCATCGCATGTCCCTGCGTCACACGCATAAAGACAGAGAGGCAAACAAATAGAGAAACAAGAAATGATTAGAGAGACTAGAAGTAGAAAGAGTATATTGGACCTCATTCAGCTTGACCGCATGCTGGGGGCCACCCAGCACAGGGGAAATCTGCCCAGCATGCAAATACCCTGCAGCGAAGCAATTGCAATGTAATCGCAATCGCATCGCTGATTTGTGGAAGCCCCCCCTGCTGCCGCAGGTTGGCTGTGAAGGCAGATGCAGGGAAGACATTTTTTGGGTTGCAGCAGCCGCGTGTGATGTCATGTGGCCATCCTGAACCTGTCCTTGTCTCTACCGACATGCTCGTCCAACACCGAGTCGACATCCCTGCAACACCGCATCACCGCTCCGCAAACGCCTCTGCCGATCAATCAGGCAGAGGCGTTCGCATAATGAGATGTGATCGCAGTTCCCTGGCCTGCGAATGCAGAGTGCGGGTCCTGTGCATCTCAGTACCGTCCCAAGCTGAATCAGGCCCATAGAGTCAGACAGAAACAATACAATAGTATCTTCCTGTAATGGGAATACAGCATGTAACAACAGCTGTTATGTAGTAGCTCAAACTGAAGGGAGTTACTAAGGGCAGAAGGAGACCTTAGCGTCTCCATCTCACAGTGAAAATGATGATGTGGGCTAATGGTTTTGGATTATGTTATATAAATCCTGCAGTGTGTGACGTACTACACTTGTGCTGGAACTGCTATGGGTGCAGGGTACCAGGGGTGAGGGAGCACTGCATTTATCACAGATGTGCTCAATCTTTCGCCCCCACAAGGAGTTATTTGTGAAACCTCACTATGTGCTTCAGGTTTGTGAGTCCAATTGAAAAATCATGGTGGAAAGAGTTAAAACATCTCTTACAAGTTTACTGCCACTTAAGAACTCCCCATTCATATGTTTTGTTTCTTCTTATATTACTCACGTGAGACGACTTAGGGCCTAATTCAAGGTTGATTGCAAAATCTAAATCTCCTCTAATGGGCAAAACCATGTGCACTGCAGGGGGTGGAGAGATGTAACATGTGCAGAGAGATTTAGATTTGGTTGGGTTATATTGTTTCTGTGCAGGGTAAATACGGGCTGCTTTATGTTAACACTGCAATTTAGATTGCAGATTGAACACACCCCACCCAAATCTAACTCTATCTGCACATGTTATATCTGCCTCCCCTGCACTGCACATGGTTTTGCCCATTAGGCGAAGATTTTGCTTTTGCAATCAACCTTGTATTAGGCCCTTAATCATGAGAATGGTGTTAGGTGTCATTACCAGCATTTTACACTCGGAAGCTTTCATTTTTCTGAGCATAGTTAATGGCATATTAATTACCTAATAAGCACAATTACTAGTATTAAATGCTCTAGAGCAGGGGTTCTCAAACTCGGTCCTCAGGACCCCACACAGTGCATGTTTTGCAGGTAACCCAGCAGGAGCACAGGTGTAGTAATTACTCACTGACACATTTTAAAAGGTCCACAGGTGGAGCTAATTATTTCACTTGTGATTCTGTGAGGAGACCTGCAAAACATGCACCGTGTGGGGTCCTGAGGACCGAGTTTGAGAACCTGTGCTCTAGAGGGCATAACTATTGTAATATCCTACTGGCATTTTTCACTGGCTTATCCTATCCTAATAAATATTTATGCTTCATAATATTATACATTAAACAGGAAAATATTACTGTGCATTTTACATCTCGCAGGGTATTATTGCAGACAGAAGAATATTGATATATTTTGCTGGACATAATCAGTATCTTGCTGGTGCAGTATCACTAGGCAAATTTCATATTCACAGGAATTGTTAATAGTTATTTTGCAGGATGCTTATACTGTTCATATAATATTTTGTGGCGAGTTGTTATTGGGATTTCACATCCTGCTGGTCCGATATAACTGGCTATATTACATCTGCTTAGCATATACAGTACATGGAGAACCTGGATGCACCTGCCCCACAGAAAGTGTCTCTGGAAACCTACTGAAATGCTGGGAGCTGTCTTCATTTAGGGGGTCATTCTGAGTTGATCGTAGCTGTGCTAAATTTAGCACAGCCACGATCATTCACACTGACATGCGGGGGGATGCCCAGCACAGGGCTATCCTGCCCCGCATGTCAGTGCCGCCCCCCTCCCTCCCCCCTGCAGAAGTGCACTTCAAGAGTAGCTCCCGACCAGCACAGCTTTAGCGTGCTGGCCAGGAGCTACTCGTCGCTCCCCGGCCCGCAACGGCTGCGTGTGACGTCACGCAGCCATCGTGGCCCGTCCCCCCAACGGTCTGGCAATGCCTGCGTTGACCGGACCGCACCCCCTAAATGGTGGCTTAACGCCGCCATCCAGCCCCCTCCTGCCCAGCGACCGCCTCTGCCTCAGAGGCGACTGCTAGGCAACAGCGGCTGGCATGTGCCGGCGCACTGCGTTGCCAGCGCATGCCCAGTTCCGACCCGAACGCTGCGCTGCGAGAAACTGCAATCAGGTCAGAATGACCCCCTTAGTGCCACACATTAATTAAGCCAACATCAATGGAGAAATGCAATCAGGAATGATAGCCACTTAATGACCCTGTGGAATGTTAAGTCAGTACCCATAGTTTACTGACTTGTACCCTTCCTAGGTCAAAATTTGCAGGTCATTCACTGACAAAGAAAACTGGTCAGTTAAGACTAAAACTAACTTGTTAACAGAAAAGTATTTGCTTCCATTTTACAGTATATACTTGTTTTCCTATTACATCAAACTATATCTAATCACTTTATGTAATTGTAATGCTTGTATATACTGTATGCACATGTTAAACAATGGGAGTCACTTATGTGCACAATTTATAGCACAGTATTTATATCCGGTGGAAGTTACACAGTGACCCCAACGAACAATATATTCCAGTAATCATTTCTTCATTCACCTTTCTGTGAAATGACACACAGTAAACATGATTTGATTGTGCAGAACTACTATTTCCTACGCAGACTTTGAAGTAATCTTCTGTAGGTAAGGCTGTCTCTGACTCCTGGATTTACTCTGTACACTGAAATATCTTAATGTACAGTGTTCGCCTTTTTTGTTAAAACAAATAATTATTGATAATTTAATAAGGGCTCTATTATTTATCTTACAGGCAAGCTACCCCCAAGCCCGGGGTATTATACATTAGGAGGAAGAATATAAATGGCTTTACGTTTAGTTTTTTTTATTTTTATTCTTTAATATTCTTGCAACTACGTTGGTTTTTACTAAACATCTGTTTTCCAAGTAAAAATAATAAAAGGAGGGGTTATTGGACAGTGGGTATAGGTCTTTTGTTTAGTACGGGGGTAAGCTACGTACAGCATCCCAGCTGCTGAAGAACTACACATCCCAGCATACCCTGTCACATTTTTGCTGTTAAGGCATGCTAAAACTGTGTCCTGGCATGCTGTGATATGCAGTTTCATAGTGACTGGAGTGTCGGACGTTGCCTGCTCCTGGTTTAGGACATTTGTACTCACATCTGTAAAGCAATTTAAGAAATGCTATTTTTATATACAAAGAATAGTGTATAAACATATGTAAAGCATTCCTACAGTAAATAACCCTGCCCCGTAACTATCTATAATGTATTTTATCTTACTGTGCTCTTTTCTGACTTTTCATATACTAACTGGTGTTAAAATAGATTTATTTGGTAAAATTTTTGATAAATTTGGAATAAAAAAACTAATAATTTAGCAAATTCATTGAGACTTAACAACTTTTTAATTATTAGGTTACAGTACAAGTTGTGTATTACTGCAATACAGTAACCTTCCTAAATGTTCATCTTGTACCACAACAAAGATAGACGTCTAGTACCCACTGTAAAGGGGGGTACACACGGAGAGATCTGACTAGATTGCTTAGATTTTAAGCACGGACCTGTCGCGTGTATGCTCCGCAGCGATAGCGATGCGCGGCCCCACGCATCGCTATCGCCGGTGCTAGATTGAGCCTGCATACAGGTTCAATCTAGCGGGTCGCTCACTTCAGCGCTGTGTGAAGTGAGTGTCCCCCCGTCATCCCCCCACATTGCGCTGTGCTGAGCATGGGGAGAGATGTGTGCTGAGCAGTCTGTGTTAAGATCGCTCAGCACACATCTCTCCCATCAATACTGGCCTTAACACTAAAGCTAGGTACACACTATACAATTATCTGACAGATAATCTGACAGATCTAGCTGGTTTGAATGAAAATCGGATAATGGATGAGAGCAAATTACAATCTATTATTTGTTCCCAAACACTGAAATACTGTCATAAGGCGCCCATAATTTTATTGCGATTGACATAAACACTTCTTTAAGCTAGCTTATCACTAAAATAACGACACACTAAAATAACGACACGGACACGGTTAGCTGTAGTTAAAGGTCAGACGATATTTATTGATCGCTGACCTGTTCTTTAAACTATAATTGTAATTGAATTGATTTTATATTGGAGGATGGCAAAGGACAAGTCGCTACCAGACACCAGCTCCAGTCCCTTGGATGAAATCCAACCACCAAGGAGGGGAGTACCCAAACCCCGCCTCCTCCCTGCATAACCCGCATTGTGCAGGCCTCACCACTCTTTTCTCTGGCAAACGTTCGGTTCCCGCAGAGGAACGTCTAAATGTCCAACCGCAAGGTAAGGACACACCTGCCGTCCTTCTAAAGAGGGTGCCCCACAATGACCACTTATGCCCATCTGACCGCTGGTTGGTAGCGACTTCCCGCCAATCTGGCTGTCAAGAGCCCACCGAGAAAGACAAGATGCAGGAAAAAATATAGTCAGGGCGGGCGGGAGGGCATTCCAAAATGGCAAGAGGAAGTCTGCGGCACATGACCATGGCTTATATATTATTCCAAGACCAACCCCTAAACCCTTGATGGACAGCCCTATAATCCTATAGGAAAAATACCCACGAAAACACTGATCTGCCTAGCAACTGCTTAGTCACAAACAACCAATCACAAAAAATTGGGCTCTTATATGGCCTCAGGCTTATGCAGCCTTCAGCTTATCTAAGGCGCCCATAATTTTATTGCGATTGACATAAACACTTCTTTAAGCTAGCTTATCACTAAAATAACGACACACTAAAATAACGACACGGACATGGTTAGCTGTAGTTAAAGGTCAGACGATATTTATTGATCGCTGACCTGTTCTTTAAACTATAATTGTAATTGAATTGATTTTATATTGGAGGATGGCAAAGGACAAGTCGCTACCAGACACCAGCTCCAGTCCCTTGGATGAAATCCAACCACCAAGGAGGGGAGTACCCAAACCCCGCCTCCTCCCTGCATAACCCGCATTGTGCAGGACTCACCACTCTTTTCTCTGGGAAACGTTCGGTTCCCGCAGGGGAACGTCTAAATGTCCAACCGCAAGGTAAGGACACACCTGCCGTCCTTCTAAAGAGGGTGCCCCACAATGACCACTTATGCCCATCTGACCGCTGTTTGGTAGTGACTTCCCGCCACAAAGGTTTAACAAACCACCCCGCCATCCAAACCAATAAGAACCAGGAAAACAAGGAAGCTAACTGAAAGGACCAAAACCCCAGGTAAGAAAAACCTGCAAAAATCCAGCCGGAGAAGACGAACGCCTTCCCCCTTGTCGAAACTGCGGCTGACTCAGTACAAGCAGAGGATGCCTGACCACCTAAAAGCCATAACCCAAAACACCAGCTGTCCTACGCGCCAAGTAATGCCCTGCCGCCCAAAAATGTAAGAGTGGCCAAACCAGCCATTTCTGTTCAAACCATCGACGGCTGCAAAAGAAAAACACCCTAAAATCATCACACTGACATACATCACATAGGAAAACCAAGTGACAGATAACAGAATTAACCCAAGTGAAGGAGAAAACTCAAAAAACCTCCCGTGGACCTATGATGAGCCAATTGTAATTAGGCCCCCTCGGAGGAAAATTTAAAAATTCACTTCACACCCTCGATTCCTGAACGCTACCCGGTCAAAAACCGACGGGTAAACAAGTTTTTGGGTTAGCGCAGCAGGCGCAACTAAACATTATCCATATGCAGAAGGCGTATAGTAAGCATCCCTCCACGGAGCACCTCCTGAATAGCTGCCGTGGAGGACCCTGTGGCTGCCGCACGGTAGCCACCCCCATCCGCAAGGAATAGGACCTAAAAAGTATACCTCCAACGGCCCACCTCCTGAATAGCCGCCGTGGAGGAACCTGTGGCTTCCGCATGGTAGCCACCCCCATCCGTATGGAATAGGACCTAAGAAGTATACCTCCAACGGACCACCCCTTGAATAGCTGCCGAGGGGGACCCTATGGCTGCCGCACGGCAGCCACCCCCATCCGCAAGGAATAGGACCTGAAAAGTATACCTCCAGCGGACCACCTCCTGAATAGCTGCCGCGGAGGACCCTGTGGCTGCCGCATGGCAGCCACCCCCATCCGCAAGGAATAGGACCTAAGAAGTACACCCCCAACGCCCCAGCTCCTGGACCGCTGCCGTGGGGGACCTTGTGACTGCCGCCCAGCAGCCACCCCAATCTGCAAGGAATAGGACCTATAAGGAGTAAACCTCCAACGCCCCAGCTCCTGAACAGCCACCGTGGAGGACCCTGTGGCTGCCGCATGGCAGACTCCCCAATCAGCAAGGAACAGGACCTAAGAAGTATACCTCCAACGGCCCAGCACCGGAACCGCTGCCGAGGGGGACCCTGTGGCTGCCGCATGGTAGCCTCCCCAATCCGCCAGGAACAGGACCTGCAACAAGCATATCCCCAACAGCCCTGCTCCTTAACAGCTGCCGAGGAGGACCCCGTGGCTGCCGCAAGGTAGCCACCCCAATCCGCAAGGAATAGGCCCTAAGACGTACATCTCCAACGGCCCAGCCCCTGAATAGCTGCTGTGGAGACCCCTGTAGCTGCCGCATGGCAGCCTCTCCCATCCGCAAGGAATAGGACCTAAGAAGTATACCGCCAACGGGCCAGCTCCTGAACATCAGCCGAGGAGGACCCTGTGGCTGCCGCATGGTAGCCACCCCAACCCGCAAGGAATAGGACCTAAGAAGTATACCCCCAATGGCCCAGCTCCTGAATAGCTGCTGTGGAGGCCCCTGTGGCTGCCGCATGGCAGCCTCCCCCATCCGCAAGGAATAGGACCCAAGAAGTATACCGCCAATGGGCCAGCTCCTGAACAGCTGCCGTGGCGGACCCTGTGGCTGCCGCATGGTCAGCCGCCCCATTCTGCAAGGAACGGGTACCGAACCCAAACACAGCAGCAACACTGTACCTTAGTGAGAGGACCAGTGAGCGCCTGTATCAGCAACTGGTCGCCCCCCCCGGAGGCCCATCTATACTCATGCTCCAGGCGCAGCGGGCAGACACCCACCACCTCCTGGGCCTCCAAAGACACCCAGCTACCCCCAGCTGCTTGATTCGATTTAGATCACACCATCCTGCAGAGCAACCGACCACCCTGCATCCCGCGTTACAGAGAAAGGTCCCGCCACCCCTCGCTTACCCGCAAAACCCAGAAGAAAGCCAAAGCAACGGCTAATCTAAACAGGGGCCACCTCCCACACCAACTTGGCGACAGGAGGCAGCACACCCAGCAAATCCGCCAAAATTTGCCACGTAGCAGGCCCACGTGTATCCACAGGCGCGGGGCGCCTAGCCTCAACCCTAAAGTGCTAACGAAAGAGCAGGCGGGGTCCACCAGCCCGCGCAGCCTAGAACGGAAGGAAATGCCCGCAAAGGCAGGATACCTGGCCGCCTAGGACCTCCCTCCCAAATAACGCTCGAACAGGAAAACCATCAAACCGTCTACCAGGGACACACCCGCTGTATCCAACCTACTGAAAAAACACCAGGACGCAGCAGACGCCCCAAACGAGGAAGGAGCCAACGCCTGCCTAGTCCGAGTAGCCAACCCGCCTGGACAATCCACCCGACAGCAGACGGGCATGAGAAAACCTTATGACGCCACCTCCGGAACCCACTCGCGGCACTCATAAAACTGCAAAGAAACAAAGCATCCGCCAACCCATTCCGACTCCGGAGCGGGATGGTAAAACTGCACCGCCAGCAGCCACGCAGACGTCGCAACAGCCGCAAAGCCTGGGGGGACCGTAGGGAACAAGGAGGAAGAGGCCACAACAACCTCCCCGTAAAAACTATAGGAATGAAGACCAAATCTACCCAAACATCACTGATCCCGCGGGAAGGGAAACTGCAGTACACAACCTGGTCAACCCCGCAGGGGCCCTTAGGATTCTTGCAAACTATGCCACCCATGGGGATAAACCTGCTCGCCAAAGGGGAGGAGCTAACAACTGCACCCGCTTAAACCGAACTTCGCGTTACCCCCCAGCTGTCGTTAATAAAACCCCAAAAGTGTCGGTACCTTGTCAGTGGGGAGGCGACAGCAACCCGCAATTGTGCCCAGCGCCAACCCCTGAAACCTCAGGCAACCGGTAGGGCCCTAGCCGCGTACCGGGGCAACGGGATCCTCCAGGACCCTGACAAAGACCCGGCAACCTACAGAAGGATAGCTGCAAACCAAAAATGCCTCCCAGACCCATGAAGAGAAAATAGTCCCTGTAGCGAGAAACACCGAAGGGGCCGGATCCGGACCGTATGTGCCAACGCAAGAAAGTGCAGAAATTCTCCAAAAAGGCACATGAGACAGAAAAACTCAGGGGCACCAACCGGTCAGCATAAAACAGGCCCCTAATCGATGCCCGAAAAATTGGAGGTGATAGGGACGCAGGGGAAGCGGCGCAAACGCGACCAACGTATAAGTTAACCAAAAAGGAGGTACCCGGCCCATATTCCTGGAACAAAACGCAGAATCCCTAAAAGACTAATCTCACCCCACGCGAGGTATCGGAAATGGAGCATGAAAAGAAAAGCCCCCTGAGGATACGACAAATGTAGGCTAAGGCGGCACCAGCCCGGGGTCCCTGGCAACAACCCCACAGGGAAGAAGCACAAGCCGGGAAGAGATGAAAAAACGGCATAGGGGCCACACGAGCCCCAAGCCGGTTCGGTGACCACCCTCCTTCGGACCTGATGCGGGAAAGCGTGCGCGGACTTACAACACCCGCTCGCGGCTGGGGCCCCATCACTGGACGGGAGACAGGCCTAGCAAATTTGCAGGAGTGACGAACACGGGAGTGGACCTATGGTGTACTGGCCCCTGCCATAAGCGAAACCTCCCCCCTACCAAGGAGCGCAAAACAGAAACGCCAACTACGAGGGTCCCGCGGTCTGGGACCCCACTGTGCGGTCCGGCCTGCCGGGCGACCCCCAAACACAACCCCAAGAAATTGACGTTACCCCCCAAACCCGATGGACTTCACGTCGTAATCACCCCAAGCGGAAACCTAGGATTAAAATTGCATGCGCCGACACAAAAACTGCACCATGTGGGGATACGCGTCAGGTCGCGACCCGGTGCAACAAGCCGTAAAATCCAAAAACCGTAACCACAGATGAAAAGTACGGAAAGCCGTCTCCCCAATCCCCCCCACCGTCCGCCTTCTCAGCGAACCGAAGGGGGCAGAGGAAACAGTAACCGCCGACGCCCTGCCTTTCCGAGATGCCTAACGCCACGCGCCGCGCCATGAGCCTAGCCAACTAACGCGGGCGCCCAGGAGAACCAGAGGAAAACGCTACAAGAAGGTACAAGAACTGTAAAGTAATGATAAACAACAGCATGCTCACCGGTGTCTGGAGGACGTGGAATACCATCAGCCGTCTCCACCGCCACCGACCCTGTCGTTGCTTCATCCACTGTCGTTGCAGCCGCATCCCTTCTTTGTCACCGATCCCTCCACGATGAATCCACCGACTCCCCGGATCGCAGACACCTGTGCGGCCGAAACAGAGGGGACAACAAGCGCAGGAAGCGCCCGCGCATAAAGACAGAAAACAGGAGGCACAAGCGGAGGCAAACGAACGCTGCAACCCTTGGAGAGCGGGCTGAGGCGGGGGAAAACACCCAGATGGGAGGGAGGAACACGCGGCAGTAGGGGAAGCCCGGCTAAACGGGATGACCCAATGGCGTATGCCGGAAGCCAGGAGGGCCAAAAACCAGGCACGCGGGTCCGCGGCCGCTGAGGCATTACCAAGCTATGAACCCGCAAAGGGGGGGGGGTGGAGACCCGAGGCCCCTTGAAGTAACCTGCGGGTAAGGACCCCGGACGCAGAAACCGCCGCACATGGCGCAAATTGTGGGAAGGAGGCAACAGGCAGACCCGGCTGCCGCGCCCCGGGGGACCCGTGAACTGTACCACATGGGGCAATGAACCAAGCAGCCCCAGGGAGCAGGGGCCCACAGGTGGGACCGCGGCTTGAGCCCCGTGGCAGGTGACCCCGAAAAGAAGTCGCCAACACCCCGCGGGCCCTGGAGGAAAAAACGTGGACCCCCGTCCACCAAACCCAGAGCGTCCGGCCCCCCGTACCCACCCTCGGCCATCATAGCATGCCCCCCCCCCCCGCATGGGGGAGCCGTAAACCCCAAACCCAGGCACCGTCTACCAGGAGGGCAGGGTGCTTCCCACGCGCCGTTCCAGCCCACACAAGCCGCCGCCCGTCACCCCCCCCCCGCATACAGCCCAGGGCCGCCAGGCCCACGTGGGCGCCGGAGCCGCCAGCGGTGGGGGGAGAGCGGTGCGCTTGGAAACGCCGCGCGAGGAGAGGGGAATCCGCAGCGTCGCGGGCGCCGGGGAAACCACCCGCGTCCGCCCCACGCCCGCGGCAGCCGCGGCAGGGGCGCCCGTTCCCTCCAGACCGGCCAGACGGAGGAGAGGCGCGGACCGCGGCATCGCGACCCCGCCGGGACCCGCTGTCAAGAGCGGGATGCAGGGGCAGGGGAGACTATAGCCGGGAGCGCGGCCGAACAAAACACCATAGACCGCTGCGGTAGGGGCACCGTGTCCCTCGCACGGACGAGCAGCAGGGGGAGAAGCGTGGCCGCAGCGGTCCGACACCGCCGCGCTCTGTCCGGCGCGGCAGGCCATCAGACGCTATCAGGCTGCAGCTAAGAGACGGGTGGGGGGGGAGAGGACCTGGTGGACGAGGCATAGCTGCGGGGGGAACAGGAGCCACAAGCACCATGCTTGAAAGAAAAGCAAGTAGAAAGGGGGGTAGGGGAGGGGGGGAGGGAGGGGGATGGTGGGGGAAACATTGCAATGAGGACACCACAAATTAAATAAATATGAACAACCTATAAAGCAATCAGTACTCAGCCTTCCTGGGCCATTCCAAAATGGCAAGAGGAAGTCTGAGGCACATGACCATGGCTTATATATTATTCCAAGACCAACCCCTAAACCCTTGATGGACAGCCCTATAATCCTATAGGAAAAATACCCACGAAAACACTGATCTGCCTAGCAACTGCTTAGTCACAAACAACCAATCACAAAAAATTGGGCTCTTATATGGCCTCAGGCTTATGCAGCCTTCAGTTTATCAAAACAGTCGGTCATCCAAGTTGGTTAAATTTGTTTTTAACCAATTTGTATAAACAACAGGTTTTGTTTGTTTTCCAGTGTTTGGGAACAAATGATAGATTATAATTTGCTCTCATCCATTACCAGATTTTCATTCCAAGCAGCTAGATCTGGCAGATTATCTGTCAGATAATTGTATAGTGTGTACCTAGCTTTACGTTTCTCAATGAGGACTCCATGAGGGATACTCATATGGCTTCCTTATTTGACCAGACCGTTACCACTACATGTCAATGTCAATCACAAAGTAAACACAAATGACCAATTTAATCAAAGTGTATTGTAATTAAATACAAACTATTCAATCATTCTTTCTGTCAGTTATCATGAAAATAACTTTCACAGAACTATGATATCATATAGTACATACAGATAATACACTAAGGGGGCAATTCAATTACTGTAGTTACAGGATTTGCCGCTGTATTTTAGTGCCAGGAGCTTTCAATTGCTGCATACAGCAAACTATTGAATAGCTCCATACACTTAACCTGAGAGCTAAAACGCTGCGGTAAATCCTATGGCTAAATGAAGAGTCACCTACAAATTCCATTCAACGGGTAAGGCAAGATTATTTTTTTGTCCATTTTCCAGTGTTTTGGGGGCAAATAGTTGATTGTAGTAGCCAGTACATCCTACTAAATCATGAAAAGTATTCTGTATTGAGCTAACATCAAATACAATAAAAACAGAATTCAAAATGACCTCAATTCTCTCCTCTTTTGTCAAAGCCATCTTTAGTTACTTGCAACAAAGAAAGTGTTGTAACTTTTGAACCATAACTGCTATTTCACATCTGTTTGCAGCAATAAACTTTTCAGCAAATTCTGATGGTGTTAGACATGTTACACGACCCCCTTTCCATTTGAAAAAACTGACTTTGATTCAAGATGGCCGATTTCAAGATGGCGCTCATGTTCGGTACATACCCTAAAAGATAGCCCACCTCACCCATACCTTCCTGGAGTATTCAGTTTACCCATTTCCTGCACAGTTTTTTTGAAACAAAAGGGTGTACTGCGACTTTTGAATCATCCTGTATATCTCTAAAATTACCTGTGGCGAGACAGAAGCATTGACTGAAACCTGTATAATTTATGACATGTACTACCAGGGGCAGAATATTTTATGCTCAACAGTTCATGCACCATCCTGTATTTCAAATACACTTGGCTCAATAAACTCACTTAATAATAAATGCCACATTTTAGGAGCCGATGTAAAACTGACAGATAACTTTGGACGGAATTTTCTTCATCTCACGGTATTGCAGCCTGGAGGCTTGAACAATATCAAAGGTGACTTCCTGCAGGTACGCTACATTATGTAACACATGACATCTGGTAATGCATATTTTGTAGCTTGATATTCTATTTAGTTGTTTCCCAATTTTATGTGTTAGAGGAAGGACATCAAGGAACTTGTAAGCGATGAAGACGCAGATGGCTGCACCCCTCTACATTACGCCTGTCGCCACGGTGTCCCAAATTCTGTGAACAATTTGCTTGGTCTCAATGTGTCACTGTATTCCAAGAGCAAGGATAAAAGATCAGCTTTGCATTTTGCAGCTTGGTGAGTTGTATGGCATTGGAAATAAATGTAACAGATCGGTAGGCAGTGATGGCTATTCTGAGGAAGGTGGTTGCTGAAACGCGTTAGTAGTTTCAAGTTAAAACTACTGCTGCACTGAGCTTTCATTCCATCTGTTTAGAAGTGATCCTAGGACCTAACAGCTACTATACTTTGTGACTTTTTTTGAACATTTTTTTTAAGTAGTTCTGCAGTTTGTAATAAATTTGTTTTATGCAAACATTCCCATCCCCCCCCCCCCCCCCCCGGAAACAAAAAACAGGAGGCACCTGGTAATTACTTGCTTGTGATAAGTGAGATTTGAATATATCATCGTGAGTGCAATTTCAAAAGATTGCTTCTGTATTTATCTGTCATACTACACCATGGAGGCTGTTCTATTTTTTCTGAGGAAAATATAAGAAGGGGTTTGAATACCTACGATGCGAAGTAAGGTTGGCCAATTACCCTGCAAACTCTATTCTTTAAGGTGAGGTATACTGGTAAAGAAATTCAGCAACTCCTGCATTAGAAAATCAGGGTTCTTTTATTATTAGTGTAATTTATTTTTTCCCCATCATATGGTGTAGTGGTAATTAGCATTTTAAGCACAGGAGGGATTAAGACATAGTATGGGGCCCATTTATCAATGAGTTTTAGCTATTTAAAACTCATTGCATATGATAAATGGTACAGCAGCCAATCAACCCCCAACTGTAATGTTTCAAACACATGACAGTTAGGAACTGATTAGCTGCAGCACCATTTATCATGTGCGACAAGCTTTCAATAGCTAAAACTCATACTAAATTGGCCCCTATGTGTTAATTATATGAAAGATTTCTTTCCTAAAACCTTTTGGCTGATTTATCAATGCCTTTTGTCATAAGTAACAAGTTTTAAAACTCATTGCGTGTGACAAGTGGTGATCCAGCCAATCAGCTCCTAACTGTCATGTGTTTCTAAAAACAGTGCTATTTCTAGCGGTGGGCCACGGAATTATGCGTTTGCATCGTGACACATCATTTTGTAAAACTGACATTTTTCACACAGGTCGGAGCTGATTGGCTAGTACTTTATCTCCATCCACTTTAACTCTCTCCAAGGCTTAGTACATAGTCTTACATGATTTTAGGCTGACTGTGGTGTTGGCAGAGTAATACAACTGGATAGCATTAATACTACAGGTTGTGTAGTAAAAGTTCATTCTGCTTGATGATTAGAGGAAGAATTAATAAAGTGTCTAAAAAGGGAAAGTGGAGACGTTGCCCATAGCAATCAATCATATGCCAGCTACCATAAATCTAGTAAAAGTCTAGACTATGATAGGTAGACTAGAATCTGATTGGTCACTGTAAGCAATACCTCCTTCTTTTCTTTTTGGGAAGCTTTAGTAAATCTACCCACAAAGAAAATGTTCATACTGTAGTTACTTTTACATTGATCATGGGGGTTTGTAATAAGCAAAACATGAAACATTATACACATATACTATACAGTGTTTTTATCTTTAAAAGCACTGAAATCCAGTTTAATATTATAGTGGTGTTATTGTATTACCTAGCAACCACTTGGCACCGTATGCAGATTTGTTTATGCAGTTCTGTATTTTGAACCCAGTACCCAATTTAAGAAGTGTTCCAATTAGTAAATCCATACCCCAACGCACATTATATGCTACATTTTGGGGATGATTCAGAGATGGACGCAGCCACGCGTCTGTACTCAGCAACTGCATCCATCTGGTCTGCTCACCAGCCGCAGTGCGCATGTGCGACCCTTCTCCTTGCGGAGATGCGGCCGCAAGGTGATTAATAGCAGCGGGCCTACAGGGGTTGGCGTTTCGGCACTGTGGGGCATGGTGGGCCAAATGGGGGCGTGTTGTGGCGTTTTCGGGGCAGCTGTATGATATCACACACAGCTGCTCTGATAAAAAAAATGGTGGTTCTACCTCAATTCGATGCGTCCGCAATTACATTGTGGACGCTTCGCGAGGAGGCGCCGCACACATGTTGGGCGGCCTTACCCTATGCTGTGAGGAGATGGACGCAGATATTGCTGTGGGTAAAATCGGGCAGATCTTGGCCCTCATTCCGAGTTGTTCGCTCGCAAGCTGCTTTTAGCAGCTTTGCACACGCTAAGCCGCCGCCTACTGGGAGTGAATCTTAGCTTATCAAAATTGCGACCGAAAGATTCGCAATATTGCGAAAAGACTTCTCTGTGCAGTTTCTGAGTAGCTCGAGACTTACTCTGCCAGTGCGATCAGTTCAGTGCTTGTCGGTCCTGGTTTGACGTCACAAACACACCCAGCGTTCGCCCAGACACTCCTCCGTTTCTCCAGCCACTCCCGCGTTTTCCCCAGAAACGGTAGCGTTTTTTCAAACACTCCCATAAAACGGCCAGTTTCCGCCCAGAAACACCCACTTCCTGTCAATCACATTACGATCACCAGAACGAAGAAAAAACCTCGTAATGCCATGAGTAAAATACCTAACTGCATAGCAAATTTACTTGGCGCAGTCGCACTGCGGACTTTGCGCATGCGCATTAGCGACTAATCGCTCCGTTGCGGAAAAAAAATAACGAGCGAACAACTCGGAATGACCACCCTTGCTGCTTGTGGAAAAAGAAGCATATTCTAAAGATATATCCAACTTCTGATTATGAGCTGGAAGCTAAAGCCAGACCTTCAGACTGTGCTGTACTTTCTTATTACGTATGATTTAACAGCTTTCTACATGAACTGTGGTCCTATTGGTTATTCGCATAGTTTCACAAAGAACATGCACTACATAAAAATAAAGGTAGCACTCAGAATGCGGGTACACTCATACTTCCTTTCATCAATATAGCTATGGACGTTACAACACCTGTGAGAGGCTCCTGAGGTTTGTGCCAGACGCCAGGCTACTCAATGATGGAGATGCTAAAGGACTGACTCCTCTGCACTTGGCTGCACAAAATGGACACGACAAAATAGTTTTCCTCCTGCTGAAAAAGGGAGCCCTCCTTTTAAGGTAAAAAAAGCCCCACTTTCTGCTTTATATAAAACAATTGCGTTGAGTGCTAGTTAAGCAGCTTTTTTATCTAGAATGTTAAACAAAGCAAAAAAAAAAAAAATGTGATTGACACTGGTAACACAATGTGAGACACTGTAGCCTGAAAAACATGCACTAGAAAACAAGTCAAATACAATAGTTTAAATACTAGGTACACAATTAGATGTCAACCTTTCAGGGATTACTGTATAACCTACATAGATTTTTGAGTTATTATTGAGCTATATGGGTAAGGCGTGGGAACAGTGCCAGCTACAGCAGCCTAGGACAATGTGGAAGCTATGAGATGGGTAGATGCATAACAGACCTGCTTCTTACCAACAAGTATTATCCTTATATGCCTAATGTAAATTTAGTCAAGATGTTAACTTTGGCTTCCAAAAGACAATAACTTGTCAGTGGTAGTTTTAAGTACAGGCTAGCAGGGTTGCTGCAGTCACCCTGCCAGCGCTGTACGATTAGCATGTGCTTATCTGCTGCCCGCACCATGCTGACTGCCTCCCGCTACTCACCTCATGCAGCCGGCAGTAGGAGAGATGTTTGGGAGCTGAGGGACCTACTGCCTCGGCCGGACCCAGAGAGCTGGTGAGTGACGGGGACACAGGCAGCAGGGTGTATGACACACACACACTCTCTAAAGGGACGCTCTACCTGGAGTAATGTGTGTAAGGGGCTCTACCAGGGCATTACCTGCATAAAAGGGGCTCTACCTGGCGTAATATGTATAAGGGGCTCTACCTGGCATAATATGTATAAGGGGCTCTACCTGGTGTAATGTATATAAGAGGCTTTGCTCTACTGTGGTGTAATGCATGTAAGGGGCTTTAACATGGCATAATGTGTATAAGGGGTACTATTGTATGGTGTAATGTGACTGACAAACAGTACTGTGCAGTGTAATGCGAATTGGTACTATTCTGTGGCCATGCCCCTATATTTTTGTTGTGGATCTTCAGCGTGTACTGTCCCTGTTTTGAATGGGGGGGTCGCCACAGGAAACATTTGCCCTGGGCGCCACAAAGTCTAGAACCAGCCCTGTATACATCAGTTCCATCACACTGCATGACAAGATGCACCTCTCATGAGGTATGGATCGTGGGCCTAATTCATGTCTGTACACAATGGCGGATTATCATGCAATGAGCGATTATCAGCAGACTGGATACGTGCAGCAATCACCATGTGCACGTGCAAAGGTGCTGCTGTGATCCCACAGCAATGAGGATTACATCGCAAAGTGCCTGAAAGAAAGTGACCATTTGGAGGTGTCAACTGGGAGTTTACAGGGAGTGGTTGGCAAAACGCAGGCATGTCATGTCCATGACGGATATCTGCCGTCAGCTGTGAACTCTTATGTACAAATACAGATGCAGCCATTCTCATATTACTGTGATGTGGCTTTCTCCGTAGCGTGCCAGGATGTGACTATTCACAGCCACCGATCATTCCATTAGTCGCAGCCCAGCATGACATGCAGCAAGCCATGTTGCAGCATGTTGCAGCAGCAAAGATGAGCATGGCTACCTCAGTACATGGCTCCTGTGTCGCTATTGCTGTGTCCAGTCTGCATATCCATAGGCCTACCCTTTTCCTCGATGTTCCTCATTCCTGCATATAGGCTGCAATTGTGATTGAGTTTGCGATGAGTCCGATGGACGTCTCTGATCATTCCTGGGCAGCTTCAGTTGCTAACATTAACAACTCCATAGCCGAGAAAATCGCAATCGCAAATTAATTTGCATACAAACATAAATTATTCCTGTGTTCCACAGCTGTCCCATCCTAACCACAGTCTCGGGTGTAAGTATTTTATTGCTAAAATGTAATTAAAATGTACCATTGATCACACTGGTACTGCTCTTCCCTAGACATGGAACCCTGTGTCAGATCTGTGCTAGTATATGGAGTTTTGTTTCTGTAAGTGGGATTCTTCCTGAGTTCTCCCTAATGAAATAACATACAGAAAGCCCACTGGTAAAATGCATTGACTTAAACTTTAAGTCTTAAAGGGTCTTTTCACTTAGCTTAAACATGCTTTACTGAACTCTTACAAAGTATGTGACTGTTTCTTTCTGCACTGTTACCAAAGTGCCAAGAGGTGTGTATCTCTTGTACAGAAGGAAGTGGCTGATATATTGGACCCCTGCCATTCTTCTAATGAATAACCTTTATTTATATACAGATGTGTCCTCATACACTATTGCTGCAGTCGCGCTAGGTCCGCTGCAACTCTATTTGCATCGAGCGTCTTTTTCTCTAAAACCTGTATCTTAGTTGCACTGTGATGTGGCAAAACTGCTTCAGTAGACTGCACTCATTAATTTGACGTGACACTTGTATATATCTGTTGAAATGAGTCTGAATCTGTATAAAAAGTGCTATGATGCAGCTGCTTTTATCACGCCCAGTTCTGTTGTGCTTCATCTGCGACTTTGTACATACAGTAACTAAAACTAATACCTGTGCAGTTAAAGTAGCAGTCCAGTGTCTCTGGTACAGACTGAGTGCTGTTTCGCTGTGTCTGCAGTGCAAATAAGGAACACTTGTTTGTTTGTTTTTTAATTAGTGCGTTACATGGCTTGGCATGGATCACGTGTACCAGGCATATCATGCTGTATGGCATATTGAGGCCAGGTGTTTGAGGTCACATCTGTAGCACAAACATATTATGCAGCACTTACAAAGAAACATATGAAAAGCTCCTTGTGGAGCGAAACATGTTTGAAGAAGGACTCTGGCTGTGATATAAGCCCATAGAAAACATGAGTTGACAGGTGATAAACCCAGCAGAGCCATAACTACGTGCACACCTGGCACACAGCGTAGTCGCCCTGAGGGCGCAACTGTCAGCATTCCATGTCAGCGCCTTGTAATGAGTCAAATTGACTCATTACAAGCCACCTGTGCTGTGTGCGCCGGAAGAAGAGAGGAGAGGAGCAGCTCCGGGGGCAGGGGAGGAGGAGGGAGGAGGGAAGTGGACTCCGGAGCCGCAGCAGCGCTATATAAATGGTAGCGGCGCCACTGCAGCTGTCCCTCTCCTTCCGCATTGGCTGGCCGGTGCTACTGAGAATGCTGGGATGCGCTTCCCTCATCCCAGCATTCACAGCGGCAGCGGCCAGCCAATGCGGAAGGAGAGGGACAGCTGCATGCGACGCCGCCAGCAATTACACTGCGCTGCTGCGGCTCCCGAGTCCCCCTCCCTCCTCCTCCTTGCATCCGGAGCTGCCAGCACCGAGGAGCCTGACTGAGTAATGGAGATTTCTGTGCACCGTAATATGAATTGGTATTATTTTGTGGCCACACCCCTTCCCCATGAAGCCAAACCCCTAATTTTTTTGCCCCTACCTTACATAAGGGGGAGGTGGGGGGGTGGCGCCAATGCCGTTTCTTGCATACAGCGCTAAAATGTCTAGTTACGGCACTGAAACCCAGAATGGCAGTACAGACTTTTCACAGTAAGGTGCAGTGTGCTGATTGCAGCTGCAGGTGGCGTTCCTCCCCAGACAGAGCACGGAGCTGGAAGTTGTTGGTGTACACTCAGAGCTGTCTTAACAGCAGTGTAGGCCCCTGGGCACAGCAATGCTCTGGGGCCCCTACCCACCCATTAGCGGTGGGGGGTGCCATCAGCGGTGGGTAGGGTGTGTTCTATCTTTCGCACAGCATGTAGGACCTGGAAAAATAATTTCTACTAATTACTCCTTTACTGCACAAATGGGGCGGGAAGGAGAACACTAAACTGTAGAAGGGGACATTGTGCGGAATGGAGGGGCCCTGGTACATGACTTCCAGGGTGGTAGGGGGTGTTTAATACACAAGGGAGGGGTGGTTGGAGTGGGCTTAATATTCATCATTTTCCGGGGGTCAGGGCCGCTTGCTTTACTGCAGATATCTCCAGTTTCTGGAAATAGATTTCTTAGCTTTAACAGGATAAAAAAACTAGAGAGTCCCACCTTACAGGAGATACTGGGGATTTGGAGATCAGAGTTCAGGAGCCAGAGCCAGGGCCGGACTGGCCATCTGGCACTTCTGGCAAATGCCAGAAGGGCGATGGCCACGTGGGCCGGTCCAGCGCTCACTGATACACGCTGCCGCTCAGTCCGGCGGCAGCGTGTCTCAGCTGTCAGGATAGGAGAGCGCCCGCCAGCACGGCTGTGTCTGGCACGGTGGCGTATAGCGGACTTCAAACCAGCCGCCGGTTCGTGAGCCAATCAGAGCTCGCGGACCGGCAGCCAATCAGAAGCCGCCGGTCCGCGAGCTCTGATTGGCTCACGAACCGGCGGCTGTTTTGAACGAAGTCTGCTATACGCCTCCGCGCCAGACACAGCCGCGCTGGCGGGCGCTCTCCTCTCCTGACTCACCCGTCCTTCACAGCCGGAGCCCGGAGGAGAAGCAGCAGCAGCAGTGCAGCAGCGGTAAGCAGCTGCAGCACTGGCTGCTGTGAGGGCAATTGTATACCTGGCACTGTGGGGGCAATTGGCTGGCACTGTGGGGCATTTGTATACCTGGCACTGTGGGGGCAATTTTTTACCTGGCACTGTGGGGGCATTTGTATACCTGTCAGGTATACAATTGCCCCCACAGTGTCAGATCCACAATTGCCCCCACAGTGTCAGATCCACAATTGCCCCCACAGTGTCAGGTAATACCTGACATTGTGGGGGCAATTGTGGATCTGACACTGTGGGGGCAATTGTGGATCTGGCACTGTGGGGGCATTTGTATACCTGGCACTGTGGGGGCATTTGTGGATCTGGCACTGTGGGGGCATTTGTGGATCTGGCACTGTGGGGGCATTTGTATACCTGGCACTGTGGGGGCATTTGTATACCTGGCACTGTGGGGCATTTGTATGCCTGGCACTGTGGGGGCATTTGTATACCTGGCACTGTGGGGACATTTGTATACCTGGCACTGTGAGGGCAAATAAAAAAGGGGCAGGCTAGATGGGCCAAGTGGTTCTTATCTGCCGTCAAATTCTATGTTTCTAATTGTGGATCTGGCACTGCACTATTGGGGGCATATAATGTAAATTTCGGCTCATACCGTGTGCTATAATGTAAATTTCGGCTCATACCGGGTGCTATAATGTGAATTTTGGCTCATACTGTGTGGTATAATGTGAAAGAGGCACCAGTACTAGATAGTATAAGGGGTCCTACTATTGTGGTGCATAATGCGTAAAAGGGGTATATGGTGTGGTAAACTACACTGAAGGCCACGCCCCCTTTTGAGTGGCCACACCCCTTTTCTGGGGCGGGCCTGCCTTCGGCGCGCGCTTAATTACAAACTTCACATTTCCATACCCCCACTTAAAAATTTCCACTTCAACCACTGGTTGTGTGTATTTTAATAGAGAATGATATACACTTGTATGTTGTTAGAATATTAATTATATTTGTAAGAGCATAGACTAATAAGTGGGAGGAGTCAGGTATAGTAAGGGGAGGAGTCACAGAGGTGGCCCTGTGTGCTTCAAAAATGCCAGGGCCTATTTTTAGTCCCAGTCCGGCCCTGGCCAGAGCAATCCACCAACGAATATATAAAATTGCATACCAGGTGCGTGGAGATGGAGCAGGGACCATCTGCTGGAAGGTTGATATCTCTGGTTCTGGGTATAGTAGAGACAAGCTGCCAGTGTCCACTGAAAGGGAAGAGTCCCGGCTTTTGAATTATACCATCAGAAATACTCTAAATCAGAAAGAACCAGAGATATCTGGCTGGGAATAACAATTAACAGGCTTGGATGGGGACCACTGCTTTGAAGTTGGATATCTCCGGTTCCCCAGGGCCGATTTTCAAAAATCTGGTACCCCTGGAAAGAGGGGGCCCTCAGCTATCAGCCTAGGGCCCTTACACTCCTGGGGCCCTTGGGCAAGAGCCCATTGAGCCCATACGAAAAGACGGCCCTGTGTACACTGTTTGAACATTGATTTAAAAACGGTGGTGCTCCAGTTATAAGTGGTCTTCCTCCCTTATACAGCCTCTGGAGGTTGAGCTATACTGCAGGAGGCAGTTATCATTATATATCCTATTTTACTGTAGCTGCGGGCGGTCTCACTCCCTTATACAGTCTATGGAGGTTGAGCTATACCGCAGGAGGCAGCTTTCAGTGTATGCTATGCGGCTAAGACTATAGCCATTCAAAAATCTTGTATGTGTGTCTACAGAGAACACTGATCCTTATTGTGAACTTATACCATAAGGAGATATATTATTATTTAATTCACTTGTGGAATAAGAAAGATTACGTATTAAATATATGTCAAAATACATACTCTGGGATTTGGTGAAAATATTCCATGCCAAAATTCTTTTCACATACTCCTGTTTGTGTTCACATATCTATTACACATAGTGGAAGTGTGAATTCACCTTTTTTGAGATTTTAGATTTGAATTTAATACACTTGTAGTATGCTGTTACCAGAGACACTGTTACCAGTTCATAGTATGACCTACCTTTGTAAATTTTTGACCGAGTGACCATTTAATATTGCAAATTTCACATTTGTTATACTAATGCCTTGTTTGGTTTATTGCTTGAAAGTGACTATCGTGGATGGACAGGTTTACACTACGCTGCCTTTGGTGGCTTTACTCGTACAATCAAGACTCTTTTGGATACATCTACTTCCCTTATGGATAAAGCAGACAAAGAAAAGGTAAACCATTTATTCTTTGTCATTTCTGCGAGTTAACAGATTATACCATTTTAAAGTAATATCTGGTATATATTTGGACAAAGTTCTGTGATGATTACTTGTGTAATGTAAGTACCTGTGTAGGTAGGACATAGGTGACACCACCACTGAGGAGGCGATATCATTGAAATTAATTTGAGAATTGAAAAGTGACAGTGAAATTGAGGTTTTAAAAACGTATGATTTAGATGATCAATAAAATTGTTAATCAATGTATGTTATGACCTTTCCAAATAAATAATATAAGTAAATCCCATAGAAGACTCACCTTGAAGTCGCTGCCTCAAAAGAGTTGCTCTTCATGTTGTTCCATGCAGAGGTTATAGCAACTCAGACTGAAAGCCTACTGTCCTCTGTTACCCATATCGTCAGCACCAATCCATACGCCAGGTGCCCCCAGGCAACTAGCCATAATCTGCCCACAGAAAGGCATCCAGTTTACTGTATGTGTTGAATTATTCAGCCAGTCATTCAACATGCCAGGTGCCCCCAGTAAGCCAACAATTCTCTATTCCAAGTACCCACAGAAAGGTCCATATCATATGTGCTTGATCATTTAGCCAGTCATCCCTTGTGCCAGGCGCCTCCAGTAAGCTAGCTTCCTCTGTTTCAAGGGTTCACAGAAAGATCCCAGGGGTGTGCAGTATTTTTATTATTATTATTATTATTATTATTATTATTTATGTATTTATGTTTATTTGTTTATGGTGGGGGCGATTAAGGAATTTCCCAACTCTGATGCCTAGAATTTCCAACCCAAAAGACATGCGGCTAAATTTGCAAAGTATTATCCCTTTCCCCACTTGCAGGATAATGCTAAATACAGATATAAATGCATGCAGAATACAATAATGTATTATATTTATTTTAACAATTCTTATTGTATTTATTAATAAACAAACAAACAAACAAACAAACAAACAAACAAACAGGTTTATAAAATGAAAATGCAATATAAACAAAATATAAAGATAATACAAAATTTGATTACATCTAGTATTTTCTTTACTTAATCTTAATTCTTCTTTTCATCATCAGATTTTATCATCTCCCTTTTTCATTTTCACACTTCAAGAGCATTAGGCTGTGCAGTCTGTCATCACTCGTTGTGGCTCTCATGGCCTTTTTTGACAGACTTTGACTGAATGTCCTCTCGTTAGATGAACCTCCGTATGCTGTTGAAAGGACTAAGGGGTCTATTCATGATCGTAAACATTTTCATCTACTTTTGCATAAATTAAGTGTCACTGCAATTTATTAAGAAGATATCGTAGGAGATATCACAGATATCTCATGCTTATCTTTCACTCCAGATGTGGCCTACACTAATATGGGGACCTAAATTCATCAAGCTTTGAAAATATAATTTATCTTACGTCCTAGAGGATGCTGGGGTCGAATTTAGTACCATGGGGTATAGATGGGTCCTTTGGGAGCCACTGGCACTTTAAGAGTTTAATAGTGTGGGCAGGCTCCTCCCTCTATGCCCCTCTTACCAAACTCAGTTTAGAAAATGTGCACGGAGGAGCCGGTCACAGCTAGGGGAGCTCCTAGGAGTTTTTCTAGTTTTATTATTTTCTTTAGTTAGTTAGGTACAGGGAGACTGCTGGCAACAGCCTCCCTGCTTCGTGGAACTTAGGGGGGGGGAGTAGGAACCAACTTCCTGAAGAGTTAATGGTTCTCTATCTCCGCTGACAGGACACTGAGCTCCTAAGGGTGCTGATCGTTAGCCCACAAGGCGACCGCTCACTCCCGCTGCACGGTCGCCACCCCCTAACAGAGCCAGAAGATTGAAGATGTGGTGAGTACAGCACCGGCATCCTGGTTAGCGGGTCGCCGGTGGGTATGTCAGCACAAGGGTGGGAGCGCAACTCTGACAGGCTGCGCTCCGGGAAGGCTCAGCAACACACTGTGTAGGCACTGTGAGGGGCATCCTGAACCAGCGCGAATACACCCTACACTGGTCCAGCAGCTAACAGGGGCTAATCCCGCTGTTAGCACTAACAAAACCTTAGGCCAGTTTAAACATTAGTGCGGGAAGCCGTGCGCCATTATAAGGGGCGGGGCTTCCTCTCAGAGTGGATCTAGCACTCACCAGTGCCATTTTCTCCCTGCAGATCGTAGGAGACGCTGACAGGGAGCGCTGTCCTCCACATGCTTCCAGCTGTACCTCTGCAGTAACAGGGTTATAGACGGGGGGGAGTGTGATGATACAACTAATTACCCTATTAAGGGTAGTTAGTCAGCGCCTGGCTTTTATCATTATAATTGCCTACAGGGGCGCTGTGTGGCTGGCTCCTTACACTCTGTGTCTTTCTGAAGGTACTCTGGGGGAAACTGTGGCTGACATTTTCCTGTGTGTGTGTATATCCACTTTACCATGTCTAAGGACTCTGTGTCCTCTGCTGCAGAGTGTTTATCATCTCCTGAGGAGCCTATTCCATGTACTGATGAATGCAGTGTACTGTCTCAGCCTTCTGAATCCGAACCCCCATGGGTGCATTCTTTAAGGGGGATGATATCCCAGATTTAAACTAGGATATCACATTCTGAGAGGGAGACGCAATTTTTGAGAAAATCTGTGGAGGGCTTGCAGGCTTCGGTCCCCACTACTTCATCTAAAAACCCACCTACATACCCACATAAACATCCACTTGCCCAGATAATTCAAGCTGACAAGGATACCGACTCTGATACAGGGGACGGTGATGGGGATATGCGGGGAAGGGGGGGGGGGATGCCTCTCTTGCTAAAGTGGCGCAACTAATAATTGAAGCCATTAGGGATGTTTTACACATTACTGAGAAGGTACCTGAGCAGGAAGAGGAGACTTACTTTACTGTAAATAAGACATCCTCGCTTACCTTCCCTGCTTCTAAGGAGTTAAACTCCTTGTTTGAAAAATCCTATGAAAACCCAGAGAAATATTCCAGATCCCTAAATGAATTCCCATTGCTTTTCCTTTTCCTGAAGAGGACAGAAAAAAGTGGGAAAATCCACCTGTAGTAGACGCTTCCGTATCTAGGTTGTCAAAAAGGTGGTTTTACCTGTCCCCGGTTCAACCACCTTAAAGGAGCTGGCTGACCGCAAGATAGAGACTACGCTCAAATCACTATACACGGCTACAGGTGTGGCCTTAAGACCCACTATTGCTTGTGTGTGGATTTATAAATCCATAGTAAAGTGGTCAGGCACATTACTAGAGGAATTAGATACTATGGACAGGAGTGACATTGACTTGTTTTTACGTCACATACAGGATTCGGCAGGTTTCATGGTGGAAGCCATGAAGGACATTGGCCTGCTTAATGCAAGGGCTACTTCCATGGCAGTCTCGGCACGCAGAGGACTCGGGCTACGCCAATGGACTGCGGATGTGGAATCCAAGAAGACTGTGGAAAATCTACTTATCACAGGTCAGATCCTATTTGGGGAAGCACTGGATGCGTGGATATCCACGGCAACTGCGGGTAAGTCGACCTTTATTCCCTCCGCATCTGAACGGGTTAGTAAATCTTATCCTACACCTACGTTGCAGTCCTTTCGGACAGCAAAATTTTAAAAATCCAAGGGTCCCCCACCTTCTTTAGAGAAGGTTGGGGAAAATCCAGAAAACCTGCACCAACAGGTTCCCAGGAGCAGAAACCAGGTTCTGCTTCCTCCAAGTCTTCAGCATGACGGTTGACCTCACAGCCTGGGGATTGGGCAGGTGGAAGCGATACTGAAAGATATCAGTCACGTCTGGGCGGCGTCGTGCCTAGACACCTGGGTAAAAGATATTGTTACCCAGGGGTACAGACTGGAATTTAAAGTACTCCTACCTCACAGATTCTTCAAATCAGGCTTACCAGCTTCGCTGACAGAAAATACAATTCTGCAGGAAGCCATTCAAAAATTGGTACAAACAAATGTCATTGTTCAAGTTCCACCTCACCTAAAAAACAGGGGTTATTACTCAAACCTGTTTGTGGTACTGAAGCCGGACGGTTCAGTAATGTCAATATTGAACCTAAAGTCCTTGAACCCATACTTACAAGTGTTCAAGTTCAAGATGGAGTCTCTGAGAATGGTGGTCTCAGGTCTGGAGGAGGAGGAATTCCTGGTATCCCTGGATATCAAGTATGCGTACCTTCACATTCTGATCTGGTCGCCTCACCAGGATTATCTAAGGTTTGCACTACGGGACTGTCACTACCAGTTCCAGGCCCTACCATTTGGCCTTTCCACAGCACCGAGGGTGTTCACCAAGGTCACAGGGAGTGAACATAATTCCATATCTGGACGATCTGCTGATAAAGGCATCTTCCAGGGAGAAGCTGTTGCAGAGTATTGCTCTCTCAACTCGACTACTCCAGGATCATGGGTGGATCCTGAACCTTCCAAAGTCACATTTGGAACCAATAAAGAGACTACCTTTCCTGGGGATGATACTCGACACGGAAGTGCAGCGGGTGTTTCTACCTCTGGAGAAAGCATTAGTGATCCAATCAATGGTCCGGTAAGTTTTGAAACCAGCCTGGTATCGGATCATCTGTGCATTCGCCTTCTGGGAAAGATGGTGGCCTCCTACAAGGCATGCATGGTTCTTCCAGCTGGATCTCCTGGACAAGTGGATCACATCTTCACATGCACCAGCGGATATGCCTGTTGCCGAAAGCCAGGATTTCACTCCTCTGGTGGCTGCAAACTCCTCACTCGCTCGAGGGCCGCAGGTTCGGGATTCAGAGCTGGATTCTTCTAACCACGGATGCAAGCCTCAGAGTTTGAGGAGCAGTCACCCAAGGGGAAAACTTCCAAGGAAGGTGGTCAAGTCAGGAATCTGTCCTTCCAATAAATGTTCTGGAACTAAGGGCCATATACAATGGCCTTCTACAAGCGGCACATCTTCTGCAAGATCGGTCCATTCAGGTTCAATCGGACAACATCACGGCGGTGTCCTACATAAACAGGCAGGGCGGAACGAAGAGCAGAGCTGCGATGTCAGAGGTAACGAGAATCCTCCTCTGGGCAGAAAGGCACCCACTGGTGCTGTCGGCTATCTTCATTCCGAGAGTGGACAACTGGGAAGCGGACTTCCTCAGCAAACACAATCTCCATCCAGGAGAATGGGGACTCCACCCGGAAGTAACAAGCGGTGGGTCGTACCTCACATAGACATGATGGCCTCTCACCTCAACAAGAAGCTTTGGAGGTACTGTTCCAGGTCAAGAGACCCGCAAGCAGTGGTGGTGGACGCCCTGGTAACTCCACTCGGTGTATGTATTCCCTCCACTTCCACTCATCCCAAGGATTCTCAGACTAATCAAAAGAACAAAAGTTCAGGCGATACTCATTGCTCCGGACTGGCCAACACGGGCTTGGTACGCGGATCTTCTGGAATTACTTCTGGAGGATCCGAGGCCTCTTCCTCTTCACGAGGACCTTCTACAACAGGGGCCGTTCACCTATCAAGACTTACCGCGGCTACATTTGACGCCATGGAGGTTGAACGCCAGATCTTAGCTAGGAAGGGCATTCCGAACAAGGTCATTCCTACTCTAATCCAAGCTAGAAAGTGGGTAACGTCTAAACATTACCATCGGATTTGGAAAAAGTATGTGTCTTGGTGTGAATCCAATAAGTTTCCTAAGGTGGAGTTTCAAGTGGGACATTTCCTCCTCTTTCTGCAAGCTGGTGTGGATGTGGGCCTACGCTTGGGCTCCATCAAGGTCCAGATTTCGACCTTGTCCATTTTCTTCCAGAAACAATTGCCTGTTCTCCCTGAGGTTCAGACTTTCTTGAAAGGGGTGCTACACATCCAACCACCCTTTGTGCCTTCTATGTCACCATGGGATCTTAATGTGGTGCTGCAGTTCCTGCAAACGGATTGGTTCGAACCTTTACAGGAGGTGGATGTAAAGTTTCTTACTTGGAAGACAGTCACACTGTTGGCATTGGCATCTGCAAGACGTGTGTCTGAATTGGGGGCATTGTTACATAAGAGCCCCTACTTGATTTTTCATGATGATAGGGATGAACTCAGAACGCGTCAGCAATTTCTTCCAAAGGTTGTGTCGGCTTTTCATATCAACCAACCTATTGTGGTGCCAGTGGCTACTGCATACCTCCCAACATGACCCTCTCCAGGAGGGACACAATGTTCTGCTTCTGAACTTTTTTCTTAATTTATGATTGCCATCACCTGTGTTGAACAGGTTAATGGATAAGAAAGTTGTTTCAGCACAGGTGATGGCAATCATACATTAAGAGGGAAGTCCAGAAGCAGAGCATTCTGTCCCTCCTGGAGAGGGTCATGTTGGGAGGTATGCTACTGACTGACACCTTGATTACCTCAAAGTCCCTGGATGTTGTGCGGGCTTTGAAAATATATTTGAAGAGAACTACTCGTCACAGGAAGTCGGGCGCACTTTTTATCCTTTTATGATCCCAACAAGATTGGGTGTCCTGCTTCTAAGCAGAACACTTCTCGATGGTTCAGGCTTACTATCCAGCATGCTTATTCAACAGCGAGTTTGGCTTGTCCGAAATCTGTTCAGGCCCACTCTGCACGTAAAGTGGGTTCTTCCTGCGAGGCTGCCCGGAGTGTCTCGGCTCTTCAGCTTTGCCGAGCAGCTACTTGGTCTGGGTTGAACATGTTTGCTAAGTTTTACAAGTTCGATACTTAGAAAACATTATTTTAAGTACCTACTGGTAAATCCTTTTCTCATAGTCCGTAGAGGATGCTGGGCGCCCGCCCAGTACTTATTATTCCTGCATTGTTACTTGGTTACGTTTGTTGGTTCAGCAATTGCTGACTCGTTCCAAGTTGGTTAGCTTGGCTTTCCTTTTTGTTATATGTGAGCTGGCGTGAATCTCACCACTATCTGTGTCTTTCCTTCTCTCAAAGTATGTCCGTCTCCTCGGGCACAATTTTTAGACTGAGTCTGGTAGGAGGGGCATAGAGGGAGGAGCCAGCTCACACTATTTAACTCTTAAAGTGCCAGTGGCTCCCAAAGGACCCGTCTATACCCCATGGTACTAAATTGGACCCCAGCATCCTCTACGGACTACGAGAAAAGGATTTACCGGTAGGTAATTAAAATCCTATTATTTTCGGAGCTTGACTGCTGGAACATTCGCCATCTCCAGATGCTTCCCTATTGGAAGGAGTTCCATTTGTGAAGAGGAATCCTTTCGGATCCTTTAGCCACTGCCCAGCTCTATTCACTGAAGGTCACGCAGGCGTGAACCCACAGTCACACATGCGCAGTAGCACTGCCGAAGGTGGAGATTCAGAGGGACAGCTGATTTTCTGATCATTGCTCCGGCACCCAGCAGCAAATTAAAAACGTGATTACTGGGTGTCAGTCTGGCCAGCCAATAATAAGCATAATGAATAGACCCTTATGACACCCAACTTGAATCTTGGTTCAGTCTTTAAACTTACTGGTGTGGGTGTACTTCACTCAGTGAATTTGCACATACTGTACAGAAATGGCGTTATCCATCTGCTTGTAGTTTATTCTGAACTTGTAAAACTAAATTACAGCATTCCCCTTATTCAAACAAAACTCATTAAAAGCATGTGGGTCGTTATTTACATCATGTTTACTATACTCACAGACATACTATAGCCAATGCAGAGGGAATATTAAGCCAAGTTGTATAGCGTATCTTTCATGAATACCAGATATGAAATACCAGGTGCCTCCAACCAGATAACCGTCCTTTATGTCAGGTGCTCCCACACAGGCAGCTACATTTTGTGACAGGGGGAAATGAACCATGATAGGATTAATGGTGATGTTAATTTAGCAGACCTACAGTAGTTCTACTTAATGGAACATACACATGGCTTACATACAGTATGGTTTTATAATGTATTAAAATGATTGCATTCCAAACATTAAGACCGAAGGCTGAACTGTGAAACTGAACAGTTAAGTTTATGAAGTAGAGTATACTGCTATGTATATAGATTTTACCTGTACTGACCACATATTTTACACCTTGTCCAATTAAGAACACAGGACTTCATATAGCTGCCCGAGAAGGACATTCCAAAGCAGTTGGTCTTCTGCTGGAAAGCGGGGCAGCCATCACATTAAATGCAAATGAGGCTTCATTCATCCATGAGGCAATTCGTGCAGGAAGAAAAGAGGTGGTTTTTACTGCAATTCAGAGTGAACGGTAAAAGAAATCTGAAATTTTATTCCCCATGATACTATATAATGTTACCTGAATTTAGGTCCCCTACTGTAAATGATTTGCCGAATTGGGTACAATTGGTTGAGGTTCAGCAATGAATAATTATACCTCTGTCATAGTATAGTATCACACTATGGGGGATATTCAATTAGCAGTGATAACGGACAATTATTTTTAATTGGCCAATAATGACATGTCATTTTTGGGGTGAAAAAGTACAAAGTGATGGAAATTGGGCTTCAAGGTATGGGACAGGTATATTGGAGTGCTTTATGAGTGGGACATGTGTTTTTAGGCTTGCAGGTGTGAGTAATCGGTCTGTTTCCACTTTTTTAAAGTACCCTAAAATGACCCAAATATATACTTATACCCATTTTCATGTACCCCAAATTTAATGAGAGCATTTATTTTGCACAAAAAAAACTTGCTTTCTATCATTTTTTTGCATTTTTTTAAAATGCATATAACAGCCATTTCACACAGTTTAAGTCCCCAAAAACTCTCTAATGTGATCTCTAATACACTTCTCTTCTGTTTTCCTATGTTAGTTTAGCATTTTTGGGGGTACAGGCTGCTTTCCCCATTTTCACCTACACTTTTCACTGCAACAATTTTCACGTGAAACCCGTTTGGAATTGAATAGGTCGAAAAACTGGAGCGCGCATACCCGTGAAAAGCCGCTTTTGCTGCAATTTTCGCCCGATTGCCGCAAAAATTGCAGCGAATTTGCGGATAATTGAATACCCCAATATGCCTCCATTTATCAAAGTGTCTGCGGTTGTGTGTTAAATAACGTTTTCATTTGTCTAGTTTTGTTTTTTTTAATATTATTTAACATTGGAGTCCCCCCGGCGAGCAATAGTGATATTTTGGCTTTTGGGGGTCCTTCCGAGTTGATAGCTCGCTAGCAACTTTTTGCGGCACTGCAATCAGGTTTAATCTCTGCAAAACTGCACAAGTGTATGCACCGCAATGCGCAGGCGCATCATACGGGTACAAAGAGGATCGGTGCTGGGCGATGGATTTAACGAAGAATCCATTCGCATGGCCGATCGCAAGGTGATTGACAGAAAGAGGGTGTTTGTGGGTGTCAACTGACCGTTTTCTGGGAGTGTTTGGAAAAACGCAGGCATGTCCAAACGTTTGCAGGGCGTGTGTCTGACGTCAACTCCGGGACCAAAAAGACTGAAGTGATCACAGCGGCTGAGTAAGTCCAGAGCTACTCAGAAACGGCAAAAAACTTTTTTGTGCCGTCGGCTGCAAAAGAGTTTGCACACTTGCAAAGCGAAAATACACTCCCCATAGGCGGCGACTATCTGATCACAGTGCTGCAAAATGTTTCTAGCGAGCGATAAACTAGGAATGACCCCCTTTGTGCGCTGCTTACTAGAGAACAGCAGCGCAGACGAATGAAGTTTAGTGTTAACCGCGCATGCCCAGTGTATTTCTATTCTGGCATATGTGCGGTTTAGACTTCCGCACGCTGCAGAGCAGAAACCTCCAAGGACGGGTTGGAGCTGGTCACTGGTCACCAGCTTCACAGGATTGTTACTATAGAAACCCTGCTGTCGGCTAGACTGACCCGGCTGGTGCAGAGCACAATGGGACAGACCACGGAGGCTGGAGGACTCTGGTTGTGAGCGCAGCGCCGGTGAGTGTTAATTATCAGACCACAGCAGGCAAGTTTGAAATAGCACAACGAGCGGTATTTGGGACATACTGCTCGTTGTTAAATAAACTTCAACATGTAAAGTAAATGAAGTATGAGGGGGGGGGGAATAAAACTGACACAAAACAGCATGTGGGGGTGTCTTAAATAAACAAACCTGTTATTTATCATTATCACCAAGGCCGTAACTAGGTGAGTGCGGAGGGGGCCCCGCACATAGCGCTGCTGGGTAGAGGGCAGTGTTGGCGGCACTTGTCAATTATCTGTTTTAATTACTTTCACTTGCCGCTTCCCCCCTTTTTGAAGCCCAGCATCTCCTGACTGCCCTTGTCTCCTACCCTGACCGCTTCTGTCGCTAATACCTATATAACATTCATGAACTCAACTTGAGATTTCTTTGTTATTCAGTCACACTGTCCTTTATTACATTTCAAGGTGCTGACATACGCCGGATTCTAACCTATTGCCTGCAGCATTGTAGTCAGACAATCTATTCATTGAGCTATCTGACCTTACTTATAAATGTAGATAATTCTAAGATAGAGAATTATATTTGAAGCTTAAGGGGGGTACACACGGAGAGATCCGTGCTTAAAATCTAAGCAATCTTGCTAGATTGCTTAGATTTTAAGCACGGATCTGCCGTGTGTATGCCCTCCAGCGATAGCGATGCGCGGCCCCGCGCATCGCTATCGCCGATGCTAGATTGAGCTGCATGCAGGCTCAATCTAGCGGGTCGCTCACTTCACCGTTGTGTGAAGTGAGCGGCCCCCCGTCGGCTTTCCCCCTCGCTCAGCACATCGCGCTGTGCTGAGCGGGGTGAGAGATGTGTGCTGAGCGGTCTGTGTTAAGATCGCTCAGCACACATCTCTCCCGTGAGTACCCCCCTTTACAGTACCTTGTACTTTGTGAAAAAAATTGTGAGCAGATCTATATAGTGTGTGGCTGCAAGAGATTGGATTTGACGCTGCACAATACATAGATCTGCTCAATTGCAATGCTGATTATTTTTTTTTACAGAGTACTAGTAGCTTGTGGGAAGGAACATTATAGCATGGGCTTTCTCTGAGATAAATCTTGTCATGCCCCTTCCCCACGAGGCATGCTCCTTATGTCCCTGTAAGAAAAATTCTCTCTCTCTCCAATTCTCTCTCTGGCATGGGGCACCAAAAAGTCTAGTTTTGACACTGTTTATTACTAACATCGGGTTTTTAACAGCAAAATCCATTGATACATGGGGGCATATATCAGGGCCGGATTTGCAATAGGGCTCACCATGAAGATTCCTGGTAGACCGACGTGTCTGTGGGGCCTGTTTTGTGTGTTGTCATGTGGCCCCACCCCCCACATAACAGGCAGCCCACCAAACTCATGGCTACATGGTATGTTATACCTCTTGTGCTGCCCATGTCAGGCCACTTCTACACAATTTTACAGTGACGATTTTAGTTCTCAATTCGCAGACACAATTGCAGAAAAAGGCGCAAGGAAGGCTGCAATTGTGTACAATCAGGCCCTTTGAAGAGGGATCCGCCCCACTCAACAAACCCAACCCCCTCATCAGAACGCACCCCCATTAAGGCTGCTTCCATAAATTTCCCGGGCTGGTTTTCCATCCCAATCTGCCTCTGCATTATATGCAGTCTCAGACAAGTCTCGCACAGGAACTGGAGCGCCAAGAGGGGTTATTTGGTGCAACTGAAGCCACAGTGAAAAAGGACACCTCCCATCAATGACTATATTGAAGTTATTTATAACTTATCGTGTTGGAAATTTGTGTACAGGTTATGGTTTTCGCAGAGTTAAATGTACATACCATTATAAGATTACCCAAAAACCAGTACAGTGTAGCTTAACCTGGCCATGTGGTATATTGTGCAAGTGGTACTACAGCCGTACTCACAGTTATACTAGTAGGGGAGGAGCATGAAGCGCAGCTTGTGGCGAAGCAGGGAGTGTCCAGCCTGATGGTGAAGAATCAGAAGAGACCGCTCTGGTGGTGTGATATCTATAGTAAAGCCATGCTAACACCACCGCAGATGCCGGCAACTATCATAGACAAATTCTGACTGTTGCAAAATAACGACAATGCTTAGAAATGACTTTCTCATACAGAAACAGCAGTGTGGAGATTTAAGTCTGCCTAGCTACAGTCTATCAAAAGAAAAGAAGTACAAGTTTTGTCAGCAAAAACTAAGAGCCTAATTTAGGGCTGATCGTAGATGCGGGGGGACGCCAAGCATGCCTCTTCCCCCCCGCAGAGGTGCAAAAGCATCGCACAGCGGCGATGCTTTCGCACAGGGGGAGTATCTCCCTGCCTATGCAGCCTTGCTGCGCTGACAGGTGGCTACCCGCCATGTTTTGGGATGCAGTGGCTGCATGTGATGTCACGCAGCCGACGTGGCCCGCCCCAGCAACAGTCCGGACCCGCCTGTGTAGACCGGACCGCGCCTCCCAAAACGCTGCCGACACACCCGCCTCTGCCTGTCAACACACCAGTCAGACACCAGACTGCGAACACTGCAGCTGCAGCATTCTAGTCGGACTCAACCCCTAAATTCAGTGATAATATAATTCCCAGTGACACCAGAAAGAAAGTAGGAAATCACGTCAAATGCTGGTTGTGAAGATAAATGTGCTAGTCTTTACATGTTATATAATGATATATAATACTGTATGGATGTGTATTTTTTTATACTACGTTTTTCTTTCATTTCAGGTGGGAAGAAGTGTTAGTAACATTTTCCCATTCGTCTGGATACAAGTGTCCCATTCTTGAAATGGTATATCATCTGCCAGAGAGCCTAAAGGTAAACCTTCTACAACTAAGATCCATGGAAATACCAGACTGACAGTGCCAGTGGCATTATGGTAATAGGAATTATTACACAGTACAATACACCGCTGTACTTTATTGTGTATATTTACAGTAAGTCTACAGTACATTTTTACTCTTAAGGAGCAGTGGGAACACAAATGTCATGGTGCAGAGTTGGAAGTAAATCGTATATATAAATGTGTATATTCAGTCTTATACAATTACAGAGTTGTATAAGTGCCCCTATGTGCACAGTAGTCCTGGTTTGCTGCTAGTTATTATCATCATGACTGTGCAGTGCACTGCTCTGTACCAGGTGCATCTGACTCCTCATAACCCACAGTCATATTCAGAGGCGAGCTGGCCCGGGGGGCAGGGTGCCATGTGCCCCCTGGGCCACGCTACTGCAGAGGGTCACGGGCCGGCCGCCACCTTCCACTACACCAGCGGTGGCCAACCCGTGGCTCTTTCTATCTCCGCATGCGGCTCGTAAGCTCCCGCGGCGACTCCCGCTGCCCTACTCTGCAGTGCATGGCGCCGGCCCGTGAGCCAATTAGAGCTTGCGGACTGGCAGCCAATCAGGAGCCTTAGCTGCCGGTCCGCAAACTCTGGCTCACGGACCGGCGCCTAATTAGAGAGAATCAACGCTGCTGGAGAGAGGAGACTGAGGGGCAGGAGAGGCGCACGCTGCACTCTCCTCCCCTCACAAGCCGCAGACTGAGCACTGGGGGGGATGTGTATCTGGCACTGGAGGCATATCTGGCACTGGGGGGGACATGTGTTTCTGGCACTAGGGGAATATCTGGCACTGGGGGGATGTGTACCTGGCACTGGGGGCATATCTGGCACTGGAGAGATGTGTATCTGGCAGTGGGGGCATATCTATCACTGGGGAGATGTGTATCTGGCAGTGGAGGCATATCTGGCACTATGGGGACATATATGTATCTGGCACTGTGGGGGCATATATGTATCTGGCACTGTGGAGGAATATATGTATCTGGCACTGTGGGGGCATATATGTATTTAGCACTGTGGAGGAATATATGTATCTGGCACTGTGGAGGCACCCATTTTTGGGTGTTTTTATATGTATGTGGCACTGTAGTGGGGCTTTATATTTATGTGGCACTGTACAACATGACTAAAAATGGGGTTATGACACAAGGTCATACTGTACTCCTACAAATGTCAAACCGAAAGGTGTGCGTATGAAAATGGGGTGTGGCTTTGTGACAACTATGCCATGCCCCCATTTTTGCTCATATGGCTCTTACCCTTGACTACAGATCTTTTCTGGCTCTTTGCCACTGACTGGTTGGCCACCCCTGCACTACACAGCTCTGCTGAAGCCGCGCCCACACTGACAAATTTATAATAAAGTATCTTTGGGATAATTTACACCAGGCCTAATTTTTTTTTAATTAATACTTATTTTTTTAAACAAAAAAAACTCCCTTTAAGATGGCGCCATTACTTGCCCCCCAGGCTAAAAGTTGCCAGTCAGCCCCTGGTCATATTACCATGCCCCCACTGAACTCTACATACATGAGAACGCCCTGTTACCACATGTGCAGTGCGGAAACACGCAAGAAAATCTTTGCCAGAAGTCCCAAATATTTTGTTAAAGGTTACAATATACTGTGGCAGTAACCTTTTTATAACACTAACATGAAGTGTATGTTTTGACTATGGTATTAATGCAAAGTGTTCATGTGTGAATCACATTAAGGGGCACTGAGAGGGGGGGAGCGGGTACTAATTACCTGGCCCTGGAGTTGTCTGTGGGCCTTGCATGGGCATGGGAAGCAGTGGAGGAGGAGATCAACACGTTAAAACTGGTTTATGCTTTAAATTCACACTAGTTGCAGGTCTAACAGTGTGGTTTGTTGTACAGATGTGTTCTCATACATCTAGCCTCAATACGCCATGCAGCGTGAGATGCCTGCTGTGAGTGAGCCGCCAGGTCTAGAGCAACTCTGCTAACGTCGGGCGTCTTTTTGCTGAAAATGTGTCTTAGGGGCTGATTCAGGTTGCATTGTGTCTCCGCATTATCAGCGACGGGGCTTGCGTATGCATGCACAGGTCTCGTCCTGCACATGCACCTGCAGTTAATGCAGTCAGCCCACATTAACTGCAAACGCCTCTGCCTGATTGACAGGCAGAGGTATTCGCAGGGCAGGCGGCGACCTAGCATTTTTGGTAGGGCGTTGGGGAAACGGGGGTATGCCAGTGGTGTTTTAGGGGCGGCTGTGTGTCGCCACACTCAGAAAAAAGAAAATGGCATCTGCAACCATGCTGAAATTGCAGTGCGATCGCAATTACAGCATGATTGCAGTGGGTGTGTGGTAGGTCGCATGCTGGGTGGCCTTGCCCTGCGATGGGTGGCCCCCAGCATTCGATTGCAAGGATTGCAGATCCTGCTAAAAAGCAGAATCTACTATCCTTACTAAAAAAAGGTCCTTAGGGGGTCATTCCGAGTTGATCGCTCGCTAGCAGTTTTTAGCAGCCATGCAAACGCTATGCCGCCGCCCATTGGGGAGTGTATTTTAGCTTAGCAGAAGTGCGAACGTTTTTATCACAGAGCGGTTACAAAAATTTTTTGTGTAGTTTCAGAGTAGCTCAAAACCTACTCAGCGCTTGCGATCACTTCAGACTAGTGATGTGCACCAGAAATTTTTTGTGTTTTGGTTTTGGATTCGGTTCCACGGCCGTGTTTTGGATTCGGACACGTTTTGGCAAAACCTTCCTGAAATTTTTTTGTCGGATTCGGGTGTGTTTTGGATTCGGGTGTTTTTTTACAAACCCCCCTCAAAAACAGCTTAAATCATAGAATTTGGGGGTAATTTTGATCCCATAGTATTATTAACCTCAATAACCATAATTTCCACTCATTTCCAGTCTATTCTGAAAACCTCACAATAATATTTTTAGTCCTAAAATTTTTACTGAGGTCGCTGGATGACTAAGCTAAGCGACCCAAGTGGCCGACACTACCACCTGGCCCAACTACGAGTGGCACTGCAGTGTCAGACAGGATGGCCGATTTAAAAAACAGTCCCCAAACAGCACATGATGCAAAGAAAAAAAGAGGTGCACCAAGGTCGCTGGATGGCTAAGCTAAGCGACCCAAGTGGCCAACACAAACACCACGCCCATCTAGGAGTGGCACTGCAGTGTCAGACAGGATGGCACTTCAAAATATAGTCCCCAAACAGCACATGATGCAAAGAAAAAAAGAGGTGCACCAAGGTCGCTGGATAGCTAAGCTAAGCGACCCAAGTGGCCGACACACCGACACAAACACCTGGCCCATCTAGGAGTGGCACTGCAGTGTCAGAAAGGATGGCACTTCAATAAATAGTCCCCAAACAGCATATGATGCAAAGAAAAAAAGAGGTGCACCAAGGTTGCTGGATGGCTAAGCTAAGCGACCCAAGTGGCCGACACAAACACCTGGCCCATCTAGGAGTGGCGCTGCAGTGTCAGACAGGATGGTCAATTTAAAAAAATAGTCCCCAAACAGCACATGATGCAAAGAAAAAAGAGGTGCACCAAGGTCGCTGGATGGCTAAGCTAAGTGACCCAAGTGGCTGACACAAACACCTGGCCCATCTAGGAGTGGCACTGCAGTGTTAGACAGGATGGCACTTCAATAAATAGTCCCCAAACAGCATATGATGCAAAGAAAAAAAGAGGTGCACCAAGGTTGCTGGATGGCTAAGCTAAGCGACCCAAGTGGCCAACACAAACACCTGGTCCATCTAGGAATGGCACTGCAGTGTCAGACAGGATGGCACTTCAATAAATAGTCCCCAAACAGCATATGATGCAAAGAAAAAAAGAGGTGCACCAAGGTTGCTGGATGGCTAAGCTAAGCGACCCAAGTGGCCGACACAAACACCTGGCCCATCTAGGAGTGGCACTGCAGTGTCAGACAGGATGGCAGATTTAAAAAATAGTCCCCAAACAGCATATGATGCAAAGAAAAAAAGAGGTTCACCAAGGTTGCTGGATGGCTAAACTTAGCGACCCAAGTGGCCGACACAAACACCTGGCCCATCTAGGAGTGGCACTGCAGTGTCAGACAGGATGGCCGATTTAAAAAATAGTCCCCAAACAGCACACGAAGCAAAGAGAAAAAGAGGTGCACCAAGGTTACTGGATGGCTAAGCTAAGTGATCCAAGTGGCCGACACAAACACCTGGCCCATCTAGGAGTGGCACTGCAGTGTCAGACAGGATGGCAGATTTAAAAAATAGTCCCCAAACAGCATATGATGCAAAGAAAAAAAGAGGTTCACCAAGGTTGCTGGATGGCTAAACTTAGCGACCCAAGTGGCCAACACAAACACCTGGCCCATCGAGGAGTGGCACTGCAGTGTCAGACAGGATGGCCGATTTAAAAAATAGTCCCCAAATAGCACATGATGCAAAGAAATAAAGAGGTGCACCAAGGTCGCTGGTTGGCAAAGCTAAGCGACCCAAGTGGCCGACACAAACACCTGGCCCATCTAGGAGTGGCACTGCAGTGTCAGACAGAATGGCACTTCAATGAATAGTCCCCAAACAGGACATGTTGCAAAGAAAAAAAGAGGTGCACCAAGGTCGCTGGTTGGCTAAGCTAAGCGACCCAAGTGGCCGACACAAACACCTGGCCCATCTAGGAATGGCACTGCAGTGTCAGACAGGATGGCACTTCAACAAATAGTCCCCAAACAGCACATGATGCTAAGAAAAAAAGAGGTGCACCAAGGTCGCTGGATGGCTAAGCTAAGCAACCCAAGTGGCCGACACAAACACCTGGCCCATCTAGGAGTGGTACTGCAGTGTCAGACAGGATGACACTTCAAAAAATAGTCCCCAAACAGCGCATGATGCAAAGAAAAAAAGAGGTGCACCAAGGTTGCTGGATGGCTAAGCTAAGTGACTCAAGTGGCCGACACAAACACCTGGCCCATCTAGGAGTGGCACTGCAGTTTTCTAGCGAGAGGATGAGTGCTTCCATCCTCATGTGAATCTGTACCACTAGCCATGAACATGAGCCAGGGCCTCAGCCGTTCCTTGCCACTCCGTGTCGTAAATGGCATATTGGCAAGTTTACGCTTCTCATCAGACGCTTTTAATTTTGATTTCTGGGTCATTTTACTGAACTTTTGTAGTATTCTTGATGACACAGAGGTAGAGCAATGGACTACTGTACCGTACTGCTATATATATACTGGTGGTCAGCAAAATTCTGCACTGTCCTCCTACTATATACTGCACACAACTAAAAGGCAGCACAGGTATGGATGCATAGCATACTTGACGACACAGAGGTAGAACAGTGGACTACTGTACTATACTGCTATATACTGGTGGTCAGCAAAATGCTGCACTGTCCTACTACTATATACTGCGCACAACTAAAATGCAGCACAGGTATGGATGCATAGTATACTTGAAGACACAGAGGTAGAGCAGTGGACTACTGTACCATACTGCTATATATATACTGGTGGTCAGCAAAATTCTGCACTGTCCTCCCACTATATACTGCGCACAACTAAAATGCAGCACAGGTATGGATGCGTAGTATACTTGACGACATAGAGGTAGAGCAGTGGACTACTGTACCGCACTGCTATATATATACTGGTGGTCAGCAAAATTCTGCACTGTCCTCCTACTATATACTGCGCACAACTAAAATGCAGCACAGGTTTGGATACATAGTATGCTTGACGACACAGAGGTAGAGCAGTGGACTACTGTACTGTACTGCTATATATATATATACTGGTGGTCAGCAAAATTCTGCACTGTCCTCCTACTATATACTGCGCACAACTAAAATGCAGCACAAGTATGGATGCATAGCATACTTGACGACACAGAGGTAGAGCAGTGAACTACTGTACCGTACTGCTATATATTTACTGGTGGTCAGCAAAATTCTGCACTGTCCTACTACTATATACTGCGCACAACTAAAATGCAGCACAGGTATGGATGCATAGTATACTTGACGATACAGAGGTAGAGCAGTGGACTACTGTACCGTACTGCTATATATATACTGGTGGTCAGCAAAATTATGCACTGTCCTCCTACTATATACTGCGCACAACTAAAATGCAGCACAGGTATGCATGCATAGTATACTTGATGACACAGAGGTAGAGCAGTGGACTACTATACCGTACTGCTATATATATAATGGTGTTCAGCAAAATTCTGCACTGTCCTACTATATACTGCGCACAACTAAAATGCAGCACAGGTATGGATGCATAGTATACTTGGCGACACAGAGGTAGAGCAGTGGACTACTGTACCGTACTGCTATATATATACTGGTGGTCAGCAAAATTCTGCACTGTCCTCCTACTATATACTGCGCACAACTAAAATGCAGCACAGGTATGGATGGATAGTACACTTGACGACAGAGAGGTAGAGCAATGAACTACTGTACCGTACTGCTATATATATACTGGTGGTCACAGCAAAATTCTGCACTGTCCTACTATATACTACAATGCAGCACAGATATGGAGCGTTTTTCAGACAGAGAACGTAGATATTTTCAGCACACTGAACACAGATATTTGCAAGCACACTGAGCACAGATATTTGCAGCACACTGAGCACAGATATTTGCAGCACACTAAAGACAGAAACTGAGAGAACACAGCCACGTCCTCTCGCTATCATCTCCAAAGCATGAGTGAAAATGGCGGCGACGCACGGCTCCTTATATAGAATACGAATCTCGCAAGAATCCGACAGCGGGATGATGACGTTTGGGCACGCTTGGGTTAACCAAGCAAGGCGGGAAGATCCGAGGCTGCCTCGGAACCGTGTAAAATGGGTGAAGTTTGGATCCCGAGGAACCGAACCCGCTCATCACTACTTCAGACTATTCAGTTCCGGATTTGATGTCACACACCCACCCAGCGTTCGCCCAGCCACGCCTGCATTTTCCCTGGCACGCCTGCGTTTTTCCGAACACTCCCTGAAAACGTCAGTTGCCACCCAGAAACACCCACTTCATGTCAATCACTCTGCGGCAACCAGTGCGACTGAAATGTGTGACTAGACCCTGTGCAAAACTGCATCGTTCGTTGTGCCCGTACGCCACTGCCATTTTTTAGCCTGATCGCTGCGCTGCGAACAAATGCAGCTAGTGATTAACTCGGAATGACCACCTTAGTCGGCATTGTGCGAGAGACTGTGCTGATTAATTTGATATATGACACTTGTATATTGTGTTTGATTAAGGGACTAAATTATCCTACGAGTGCTAAAACTCGTGAATGATAAAACTTGTTGCATATGATAAATGGTGCTCCAGCCAATCAGCTCCTAACTGTCATTGTGTTTGCAAAATGACAGTTGGGAGCCATATAGCTGAAGCACCATTTATCATATGCAATGAGTTTTATTACCTGTTGATAAATGAGTCTGTATATAGAGCAGAACAGAACTTGTAGTGGAAAAAACTTCAGCTACTACATTGTAGCACTTTGTGTACAGATTCAGAAACTCTGTCACCCTTATACCGCTTTCAGATCGCAAATGCTGGATCCCACCCGGTAAGAGAAACGTGTCCTTACCGGGTGGGATCCGGCATTTGCTCTGCTAAGGTGGCTTTCCGACCCGGCAATATACCGGGTCGGTTGCCATAGCAGCGGAGGGGCGCAGCAGCAGCAGGATGGGGGTGGAGCCGGCGCTGGGAGATAAGTTCATCTCCTGCGCCACCTCTCCCTATGCTGTGCATGGGAGCCGTGTCGCATCGACATGGCTCCCATTCACACTGTGCCTGACCCGGTATTCAACCCGGGTATAACCCTTCTTTTATACCGGGTTAATTTACCGGGTCAGGCGACCCGCTAATTCGTCGAAAGTGCTTTCACATCGCACACTGACCCGTTTCGACACGGCAATATGCCGTGTCAATACCGGGTTATTTGTGCGATGTGAAAGGGGTAATAGACATACAAGTGTTGTATATCAAATGAATCAGCGGAGTCTCCTTGTGCATCCTAGTTGAATTGCATTGTGACTAATATTCATTTTCAGCAGAAAAGAAGCAGAAAAGACCCCCAATACTAGAAGATTCTCTCATGACATAGTTGGTAGTTTGTTGCTGCTAGAATGGCAATACATAGCATTGTTGCTTACACTACTGTATGTTGTTGGATCTAGGATGACAGTGGGTAACTTTATTGTTGGCAGTAGGTTGTTTCCGATAGGATAGAAATGGTTATTGTGGTTCGTAATAAGTTGTTGGTGTTAGGACGACACTGGATAGTATTGTGGTTTGTATAGGTTGTGTTGGTGCTACGGTGGCAATAGATAATATTGTGGTTGGTAATAGGTTGTTGATGCTAGTGGGCACAGTGTATTAGTAGATTGTTGGTGGCTAGGATGACAATGTATAACATGAATGTTAATGTAATATATGATATCTATTTTTTCTTTTCCTTTTAGAGTCTTTTGGATAGATGTATGACTGAATCACCTGGAGACAAAAAGAATGCAAATTTCTTTGTGAGTTGAATATATACAGCATACACTATATAAAGTCACATTTTTCAGTTTATACCTCCAGTACAGATGTAACACGCATTACGCTTGGTGATGTCCCTGCTTTCCAGCTGGTGCTAGCTGTTTATCAAATAACGCATCAAGAACACAGAACATACAGTATCTGAGTACATTTAAACGTGTTATAAAGAATAAAGCTCCACATACAGTAAATCATCATAGTCATTTGAAGTCACCTTGGAATTCTGTGACCAATACACAAGCACTTAAGCTGAAGCCTTTAGTATTTATAAAATCCTTTTCATTTATAAGAAGGGTTACTATATTACAGTCTTTTAAGCTTTTTGTGCCTGAGGCTATTTCCATACATGCCATAATGAGAGTGCCTCCTGCTGGAGACAATGATGGTGGCATAGTCATGCAGCGATGGCACCTATGATCAGGATACAAGTGGGGAATGCCTTTTATAAACTGATACAAATTAAATTCAGATAAAATCTGTTCAGTAATCAATTTTAATTCACTTAATTCTTTTATCCATTAGATTGAATACAACTTCCGGTATCTACAATGTCCTCTAAGCTTTAAGAAGAAGAAGCAAGTAGATACCAACGTCTACTATGAACCTCTGGTCACTTTAAATGTAAGATACTGTAGTGTCAAGCCTATTTCTAAGTCAGACGCAAAGCACCCACAAGCGTGAACAGATTAACTGCCTGATGCTACTGCGAGTATCCATCCATCTTCAAGTATACGGTTGCCCCACCATGTTTTTCCGTACACAGCAAACAACAGTAGTATCATTAGGATCGCCAATTACTCCCACTCCATTCTGTGTGCAAAAGATCCATCTGAAACATGCTTCTCCTCTCCATCTACATGCCTTACACAAGCTGGGAAGTTGGCCTACGCACCCACAACACTCTGCTGGCACTTCCATGACGCAAGGATCTGCTCCATGAGTCTGCATATTAGCTGCTACCCAGCCACATCCCAGCGCTTTTAGCCTCCATCTATGGGGTATATTTACTAAGGTCCCGATTTTGACCGAGATGCCGTTTTTTCATCAAAGTGTCATCTCGGTAATTTACTAAGCAATAATCACGGCAGTGATGAGGGCATTCGTAATTTTTTGGAAGTCCAACAAAAAAAATATGAATGAATACACCATCGGTCAAAACGCAGCTGTTTAAGTATGAATCTCGGTAATTTACTAAGAAGTGCAAAGCAAAAAACAAACAAACACTGCCGTGAAAAATTACAACTCGTAAAAAAGTGCTAAAAAAAACCAGACCTGCTTTTTTAATCCGTGATTGTATAGGCATGCAGGGATCCATGAGATCCGTGCATGTATATCAGTGGGAAGGGGTGGGAAAGTGGTTATTTTCTTAAAAAAAATTGCGTGGGGTCCCCCCTCCTAAGCATAACCAGCCTCGGGCTCTTTGAGCCGATCCTGGTTGCAGAAATATGGGGAAAAAATTGACAGGGGTTCCCCCATATTTAAGCAACCAGCATCAGGCTCTGCGCCTGGTCCTGGTTCCAAAAATACGGGGGACAAAAAGAGTAGGGGTCCCCCGTATCTTTAAAACCAGCACCGGGCTCCACTAGCTGGACAGATAATGCCACAGCTGGGGGTCACTTTTATATAGTGCCCTGCGGCCGTGGCATCAAAAATCCAACTAGTCACCCCTGGCCGGGGTACCCTGGGGTACTACTACTAAAAAAATACCCAAAAAAAGACAATACACACACACCTTGAAAGTAAAGTTTTATTACATGCATCCACACAAACATACATACATACTTACCTTATGTTCACACGAGGGTCGGTCCTCTTCTCCAGTAGAATCCATGGGGTACCTGTTGAATAATTTCTACTCACCAGATCCAGGGTCCCAGGCTCCTCGTAGCATCCATTTGTAATCCACGTACTTGAATAAAATAAAAAAACGGAGAGCCGAGCCACGCACTGAAAGGGGACCCATGTTTGCACATGGGCCCCCTTTCCCCGAATGCCAGAAACCCACTCTGACCAGTGGCGTAACTACTGCCCCCGCAGTCCTCGCGGTGGCTTGGGGGCGAGGGGCTGCGGGGGGCGCCACTGATTACAGCAGACTGACATGCGGACGAGCGCCCGCATGTCAGTCTGCTTTCTCCTTCCCGCCGCCGCTTGTTGGAGGGACACGGACGGCACAGCGTGTGCCTCTCCTGTGTCCCTCCTGCATCATCTCCGGGGGCCGCGGGTCTAATAGGGGGAAGTGCCGTCCGTGAGCTCTAATTGGCTCACGGACGGCACTTCCCCCTATTAGACCCGCGGCCGCCGGAGATGATGCAGCAGGAGGGACACAGGAGAGGCGATCTGTGCCCTCCGTGTCCCTCCAATAAGCGGCGACGGCGGCACTGGGGGGAATATCTGGCACTGGGGGGGGGATGTCTGGCACTGGGGCATATATGGCACTGGGGGGGAGATGTTTGGCACTAGGGCGGATATCTGGCACTGGGGCATATATGGCACTGGGGGGGGGATATCTGGCACTGGGGGGGATATCTGGCACTGGGGGGGGATGTCTGGCACTGGGGCATATATGGCACTGGGGGGAGATGTCTGGCACTAGGGGGGATATCTGGCACTGGGGCTTATATGGCACTGGGGGGGGGATATCTGGCACTGGGGGGGGGATGTCTGGCACTGGGGGGGATATCTGGCATTGGGGGGGTGATGTCTGGCACTGGGGCATATATGGCACTGGGGGGGGATGTCTGGCACTGGGGCATATATGGCACTGGGGGGGGATGTCTGGCACTGGGGGGGATATCTGGCACTGGGGGGGATGTCTGGCACTGGGGCATATATGGCACTGGGGGGGGGGGATGTCTGGCACTGGGGGGGGATGTCTGGCACTAGGGGGGATATCTGGCACTGGGGGCATATGTGGCACTGGGGGGGGTATATGTGTACCTGGCACATGGGGGGGGGCTATATTTGGCACCGGGGGCATGTGAGTACCTGGCACCGTGGGGGAATATCTGGCACTGGGGTCATATGTGGCACTGGGAGCACAGCCCTAGCAACAAGGACTACCTCCTAGCAACGAGCATGACACCCAGTGCATGAAACACCTGACAACGAGCATGACACCCAGTGCATGAAACACCTGGCAACGAGCATGACACCCAGTGCATGAAACCCCTGACAACGAGAAGGTAATTGAAAAGTAATTAGAAGCTTTACTGTAGGACTTAATGTGTAATGGGCATTACGGTGTGTGGCATAATGTATCACGGACATTGCGGTGTGTGTCATAATGTGTCACAGGCATTACAGTGTATGGTATACTATATCGCGGGCATTGTGATATGTGGTATAATGTCTCAGGGTCATTGCAGTGTGTGGCATAATGTATCACGGACATTGCGGTGTGTGTCATAATGTGTCACAGGCATTACGGTGTATGGTATACTATATCGCGGGCATTGTGATATGTGGTATAATGTCTCAGGGTCATTGCAGTTAGAGATGAGCGCCGGAAATTTTTCGTGTTTTGTGTTTTGGTTTTGGGTTCGGTTCCGCGGCCGTGTTTTGGGTTCGACCGCGTTTTGGCAAAACCTCACCGAATTTTTTTTGTCGGATTCGGGTGTGTTTTGGATTCGGGTGTTTTTTTCAAAAAACCCTAAAAAACAGCTTAAATCATAGAATTTGGGGGTAATTTTGATCCCAAAGTATTATTAACCTCAAAAAACATAATTTACACTCATTTTCAGCCTATTCTGAACACATCACACCTCACAATATTATTTTTAGTCCTAAAATTTGCACCGAGGTCGCTGTGTGAGTAAGATAAGCGACCCTAGTGGCCGACACAAACACCGGGCCCATCTAGGAGTGGCACTGCAGTGTCACGCAGGATGGCCCTTCCAAAAAACCCTCCCCAAACAGCACATGACGCAAAGAAAAAAAGAGGCGCAATGAGGTAGCTGACTGTGTGAGTAAGATTAGCGACCCTAGTGGCCGACACAAACACCGGGCCCATCTAGGAGTGGCACTGCAGTGGCACGCAGGATGTCCCTTCCAAAAAACCCTCCCCAAACAGCACATGACGCAAAGAAAAAAAGAGGCTTTTTACTGATATTTGGTGTTTTGGATTTGACATGCTCTGTACTATGACATTGGGCATCGGCCTTGGCAGACGACGTTGCTGGCATTTCATCGTCTCGGCCATGACTAGTGGCAGCAGCTTCAGCACGAGGTGGAAGTGGATCTTGATCTTTCCCTAATTTTGGAACCTCAACTTTTTTGTTCTCCATATTTTATAGGCAGAACTAAAAGGCACCTCAGGTAAACAATGGAGATGGATGGATTGGATACTAGTATACAATTATGGACGGACTGCCACGGTTAGGTGGTATAAAAAAACCACGGTTAGGTGGTATATATTATAATAATAATACAATTATGGATGGACGGACTGCCTGCCGACTGCCGACACAGAGGTAGCCACAGCCGTGAACTACCGCACTGTACACTGGTTGATAAAGAGATAGTAGTATACTCGTAACAACTAGTATGACACTATGACGACGGTATAAAGAATGAAAAAAAAACCACGGTTAGGTGGTATATATTATAATAATAATACAATTATGGATGGACGGACTGCCTGCCGACTGCCGACACAGAGGTAGCCACAGCCGTGAACTACCGCACTGTACACTGGTTGATAAAGAGATAGTAGTATACTCGTAACAATTAGGATGACACTATGACGGTATAAAGAATGAAAAAAAAACCACGGTTAGGTGGTAGGTATATAATAATAAATAATACAATTCTGGTCGGACGGACTGCCTGCCGTGTGCCGACACAGAGGTAGCCACAGCCGTGAACTACCGCACTGTACACTGGTTGATAAAGAGATAGTAGTATACTCGTAACAACTAGTATGACACTATGACGACGGTATAAAGAATGAAAAAAAAACCACAGTTAGGTGGTATATATTATAATAATAATACAATTATGGATGGACGGACTGCCTGCCGACTGCCGACACAGAGGTAGCCACAGCCGTGAACTACCGCACTGTACACTGGTTGATAAAGAGATAGTAGTATACTCGTAACAACTAGTATGACACTATGACGGTATAAAGAATGAAAAAAAAACCACGGTTAGGTGGTATATATTATAATAATAATACAATTATGGATGGACGGACTGCCTGCCGACTGCCGACACAGAGGTAGCCACAGCCGTGAACTACCGCACTGTACACTGGTTGATAAAGAGATAGTAGTATACTCGTAACAATTAGGATGACACTATGACGGTATAAAGAATGAAAAAAAAACCACGGTTAGGTGGTAGGTATATAATAATAAATAATACAATTCTGGTCGGACGGACTGCCTGCCGTGTGCCGACACAGAGGTAGCCACAGCCGTGAACTACCGCACTGTACACTGGTTGATAAAGAGATAGTAGTATACTCGTAACAATTAGGATGACACTATGACGGTATAAAGAATGAAAAAAAAACCACGGTTAGGTGGTAGGTATATAATAATAAATAATACAATTCTGGTCGGACGGACTGCCTGCCGTGTGCCGACACAGAGGTAGCCACAGCCGTGAACTACCGCACTGTACACTGGTTGATAAAGAGATAGTAGTATACTCGTAACAATTAGGATGACACTATGACGGTATAAAGAATGAAAAAAAAACCACGGTTAGGTGGTAGGTATATAATAATAAATAATACAATTCTGGTCGGACGGACTGCCTGCCGTGTGCCGACACAGAGGTAGCCACAGCCGTGAACTACCGCACTGTACACTGGTTGATAAAGAGATAGTAGTATACTCGTAACAATTAGGATGACACTATGACGGTATAAAGAATGAAAAAAAAACCACGGTTAGGTGGTAGGTATATAATAATAAATAATACAATTCTGGTCGGACGGACTGCCTGCCGTGTGCCGACACAGAGGTAGCCACAGCCGTGAACTACCGCACTGTACACTGGTTGATAAAGAGATAGTAGTATACTCGTAACAATTAGGATGACACTATGACGGTATAAAGAATGAAAAAAAAACCACGGTTAGGTGGTAGGTATATAATAATAAATAATACAATTCTGGTCGGACGGACTGCCTGCCGTGTGCCGACACAGAGGTAGCCACAGCCGTGAACTACCGCACTGTACACTGGTTGATAAAGAGATAGTAGTATACTCGTAACAATTAGGATGACACTATGACGGTATAAAGAATGAAAAAAAAACCACGGTTAGGTGGTAGGTATATAATAATAAATAATACAATTCTGGTCGGACGGACTGCCTGCCGTGTGCCGACACAGAGGTAGCCACAGCCGTGAACTACCGCACTGTACTGTGTCTGCTGCTAATATAGACTGGTTGATATTTAAAGAGATATTAGTAGTATACAACAATACTATACTGGTGGTCAGGCACTGGTCACCACTCCTGCAGCAAAAGTGTGCACTGTTAATTAATATAATTGTACTCCTGGCTCCTGCTAACAACCTGCAGTGCTCCCCAGTCTCCCCCACAATTAATTATAAGCTTTTAATTTATACATTGATGACTGTGCAGCACACTGGGCTGAGCTGAGTGCACACAGACTGAGTCACACTGTGTGACTGACTGTGCTGTGTATCGTTTTTTTTTTCAGGCAGAGAACGGATATAGCAGAGAGAAGTGAACGGATATTATATTATATTAAATAAAAGTTAACTAGCAACTGCACTGGTCACTGACTGTGGTAAACTAACTCTGTCTGCGACTCTGCACAATCTCTCTCTATCTAATCTATCTATCTCTATTCTAATGGAGAGGACGCCAGACACGTCCTCTCCCTATCAATCTCAATGCACGAGTGAAAATGGCGGCGACGCGCGGCTCCTTATATAGAATCCGAGTCTCGCGATAAAATCCGAGCCTCGCGAGAATCCGACAGCGTCATGATGACGTTCGGGCGCGCTCGGGTTAACCGAGCAAGGCGGGAAGATCCGAGTCGCTCGGACCCGTGGAAAAAAAAGTGAAGTTCGTGCGGGTTCGGATTCAAAGAAACCGAACCCGCTCATCTCTAATTGCAGTGTGTGGCATAATGTATCACGGACATTGCGGTGTGTGTCATAATGTGTCAGGCATTACGGTGTGTGGTATACTATATCACGGGCATTGTGGTATGTGGTATAATGTCTCAGGGTCATTGCAGTGTGGCATAATACATAACGAGCATTGCGGTGTGTGGCATAGGGTATAACGGGCAGGGCATTGCGGTATGTGTCACAGGCATTACGGTGTATGGTATACTATATCACGGGCATTGTGGTATAATGTCTCAAGGTCATTGCGGTGTGTGTCATAATGTGTCACAGGCATTGTATGTGCTATAATGTATCAGGGGCATTGCAGTGTGTAGCATAATGTATAACGGTCATTGCGATTCCTGTCATAATGTGTCGGGGGCATTACGGTGTGTGGCATAATGTGTCACAGGCATTACGGTGTGTGGCATAATGTGTCACAGGCATTACGGTGTGTGGCATAATGTGTCGGGGGCATTATGGTGTGTGGCATAATGTGTCATGTGCATTATTGTGTGTGGAATAATGTCTAAGGGCCATTGCAGTATGTGGCATAATGTATACTGGGCATTACTATAAGGAGGAAAAATGACAAATAATGTAAGGGGCATGAATCAGGATTATTTTTCTTTCCTGTGGTGGCTAACGTCTGGGCGTGCAGGTTGCAAAACTGGGGTATAAGGTAGTCTTTTCCTGCAATACCACGCCCCTTTATGAGAAACCACGCCCATTCCAACAAAACCACACCCCTTTTTTGCAGCGCGCGCCGAAGGCGCGCGCATATTTATCCCTTTCTTGCTCCCAATTATGCGGCGGGTGGGGGTGGGGGTGGGGGTGGGGGGGCGCCAAAGAATTTTTTGGCTTGGGGGAGAAAAATTTCTAGTTACGCCACTGACTCTGACTGATGTCTAAGTGGGTTTCTTCAGCCAATCAGCGAGCGCTACGTTGTAGCACCCTCCTGATCGGCTGTGTGCTCCTGTACTGTCTGACAGGCGGCACACGGCAGTGTTACAATGTAGCGCCTATGCGCTCCATTGTAACCAATGGTGGGAACTTTCTGCTCAGCGGTGAGGTCACTTTCGGTCAACCGCAGGGCAGAAAGTTCCCACCATTGGTTACAATGGAGCGCATAGGCGCTACATTTTAACACTGCCGTGTGCCGCCTGTCAGACAGTACAGGAGCACACAGCCGATCAGGAGGGTGCTACAACGTAGCGCTCCCTGATTGGCTGAAGAAACCCACTTAGACATCAGTCAGAGTGGGTTTCTGGCATTCGGGGAAAGGGGGCCCATGTGCAAACATGGGTCCCCTTTCAGTGCGTGGCTCGGCTCTCCGTTTTTTTATTTTATTCAAGTACGTGGATTACAAATGGATGCTACGAGGAGCCTGGGACCCTGGATCTGGTGAGTAGAATTTATTCAACAGGTACCCCATGGATTCTACTGGAGAAGAGGACCGACCCTCGTGTGAACATAAGGTAAGTATGTATGTATGTTTGTGTGGATGCATGTAATAAAACTTTACTTTCAAGGTGTGTGTGTATTGTCTTTTTTTGGGTATTTTTTTAGTAGTAGTACTACAGGTACCAGCGGGCCCGTTTTTCCGCCACATGCTGGTACTTGTGGTTCTCCAAGTACCAGCATGCGCGGGAGGCTTGCTGGGCCTTGTAGTACTGCTACTAAAAACAATATCTTTTCATTTTCACAAAAGGCTATCAGCCCCCCATCCGCAGCCAATTGGATGGGGGGGACAGCCTCGGGCTTCACCCCTGGCCCTTGGGTGGCTGGGGGGGGGACCCCTTGATTGAAGGGGTCCCCACTCCCCCAGGGTACCCCGGCCAGGGGTGACTAGTTGGATTTTTGATGCCACGGCCGCAGGGCACTATATAAAAGTGACCCCCGGCTGTGGCATTATCTGTCCAGCTAGTGGAGCCCGGTGCTGGTTTTAGAAATACGGGGGACCCCTACTTTTTTTGTCCCCCGTATTTTTGGAATCAGGACCAGGCGCAGAGCCCGATGCTGGTTGCTTAAATATGGGGGAACCCCTGTCATTTTTTTCCCCATATTTCTGCAACCAGGGTCGGCTCAAAGAGCCCGAGGCTGGTTATGCTTAGGAGGGGGGTCCCCACGCATTTTTTTTCTCCGTTTTACCGTGTTTATTAAAAAAAAAAAAAAAATGAACCCCAGCACGGATCACACAGATCCGGCCGAGATTCATTGTGATAAAGTCGGCAGTGTTTTGCTAATCACTGCCGTAAAAAACGGGAAAAAAACACGAATGACATCGACATCGGAACAAATGAAAAATCCGAATACGACAGCTTAGTAAATTAGGCGTAATAAATTCAAAAAGTTGCAGTTTTACACTTTCGATGTCATTCGTGATTGAACTTTGACCTTTTTCCGAAAATTACGAATGTTAGTAAATATACCCCTATGTGTGTGTGCATGGTGCGGCGCATGTGCAGTCTGCAGTATATGGGAAGGCACATGAATCTGCAGGTCAAAATAGCAGCATTTGTACCACATACCACCCAACATTGGGAGAAGTGCAAGAGGGACATCACTTCGCAGGATTGATGCGATCGCTATCCACGCCCTCGTTTTCCGTCACTATGGGGGCATGGCCAGTGTTCTGTGAGCTGCTGGCATGCCCCCCGTCCTTCCGTCTCTAGTGAATAGATGCACAGTGTATATTCACCGCTGCTCTGCTAGGCAGAGCAGTGAGTGCAGGAGCCTCCCCCCCCCCCCCCCCTTACAGTTGGGATGTATGGAACCAGTCGAAGTGGAGAGTTGGGTTGATCAATGGCATTTGTTTTATAATAGATTAAAGGCAGAAAGCAGGTTATTTAAAAAAGTTATATTCTTTTCCTTTCACAACAAAATTTGTATATTACATCATCTGATTTTTTTCCATTTACTGATATAGGCCATGGTTCACCACAAGCGCGTGGAGCTCCTCTCTCACCCAGTCTGTAAAGAATACCTGCTCATGAAATGGTATGTATGGGATGTGTATGAAAATGCTGCTTTTGTTGGAGTTGACAAATCTTCAGTTTCTTTGGAGGTGTCATCATTGATAGAATGAAGATTAAGGAAGAACGCCACACCCCTCCCCCTCCCCATTACACTGGAAGCACAATGTTGATTCATCCAGCACGGGATCCAGTCAGCATACCAGCATTCGGGATGCCAGCAGTCAGAATCTAGACAGAAGGCCAGCATCAGGATCCCGACATGGATCACAAAGTCGGTGCCAGAATCCCGACTGTCGGCATCCCGATCTTCAGTATGCCGGGGAAGGTTATGGTCAGGCTTCGGGGAGGGGGGGTGGTAGGTTTAGACTTGGGGGCAGGGTTAGGATTAGGCTGGAGGTCCGGGAGGTCAGGGTTAGGCTTTGGGAAGGGGGGGGGGGGAGGTTAGGGTTAGGCTGTGGGGGGGGGAGGTTAGGGTTAGGCTGCAGAGAGGGGGGTGGTAGGTTTAGACTTGGGGGAGGGTTAGGGTTAGGCTGCAGGGTCGGGAGGTTAGGGTTAGGCTGTGGGGGGAGGTTAGGGTTAGGCTGCAGAGAGGGGGGGTGGTAGGTTTAGACTTGGGGGGAGGGTTAGGGTTAGGCTGCAGGGTCGGGAGGTTAGGGTTAGGCTGTGGGGGGGAAGGTTAGGGTCAGGCTGCAGAGAGGGGTGGTGGTAGGTTTAGACTTGGGGGGAGGGTTAGGGTTAGGCTGCAGGGTCGGGAGGTTAGGGTTAGGCTGTGGGGGGGAAGGTTAGGGTTAAGCTGCAGGGAGGGGGGTGGTAGGTTTAGACTTGGGGGAGGGTAATGGTTAGGCTGCAGGGTCGGGAGGTTAGGCTGTGGGGGGGAAGGTTAGGGTTAGGCTGCAGGGAGGGGGGGTGGTAGGTTTAGACTTGGGGGAGGGTAATGGTTAGGCTGCAGGGTCGGGAGGTTAAGGTTAGGCTGTGCAGTGGCAAACGCAGGATTTGCATGGGGGGGTTTCCAGAACTGGGCGGAGCCAATCACGGGGGTGGGGACTGAGGCGACCCAGTATATGCTGGGTCCGTAAAACTAGTGTGTCTGTGTGTGTATATATATATATATATATATATATATCTACACACATATATATATATATATATATACATATATCTACACACACATATATATATATATACATACATACATACATACATACATACACACACACACACACACACACACACACATACATACATATACACGGGTGGTCTTCAGTAAGCCGGCGGTCGGGCTCCCGGCGACCAGCATACCGGCGCCGGGAGCCTGACCGCCGGCATACCGACACTTATTCTCCCTCGTGGGGGTCCATGACCCCCCTGGAAGGAGAATAAAATAGTGTGGCGCGCGTAGCGTGGCGAGCGCAGCGAGCCCGCAAGGGGCTCATTTGCGCTCGCCACACTGTTGGTAAGCCGGCGGCCGGCCTCCCGGCGCCGGTATGCTGGTCGCCGGGAGGCCCTCCGCCGGGAGATCGTAGCGAACCCATATACACATATACATAGCATATTAAACATGCATACATATATATATATACACACACACACACACACACACACACACACACACACATACAGTACACATATATATACACATGTATATATATATATATATATATATATCATATGTGTGTGTGTGTGTGTGTGTGTGTGTGTGTTTATATGTATGTATGTATGTATGTATGTATGTATGTATATACATGTGTATATATGTAGGCACATGGATATATATGTACTATAATTAAAATAAAGTAAACTTTTATTGCACTTGCAAGTGCCACCAGGAAGACAGCAGGCTGCAGAGGATGCTAGACAGTCATTAATAATGCTCATGCAGCTGGAAAAAAAAAAAAAAAAAAAAATTTCTTTTTTTTTTAGTGGAGGGGGGTTTTGCTGTGGGGGGGAAGGTTAGGGTTAGGCTGCAGGGAGGGGGGTGGTAGGTTTAGACTTGGGGGAGGGTTAGGGTTAGGCTGTAGGGTCGGGATGTTAGGGTTAGGCTGTGGGGGGAAGGTTAGGGTTAAGCTGCAGGGAGGGGGGGTGGTAGGTTTAGACTTGGGGGGAGGGTTAGGGTAAGGCTGCAGGGTCGGGAGGTTAGGGTTAGGCTATAGGGGGAGGTTAGGATTAGGCTGCATGGAAGGATGGTTAGGGTTAGGCACTAAGAAGGGAGGGTCAGGCACTAAGGTGAGACAATTAGGGTTAGGCTGCGCGAGAGATGGTTAGGGTTAGGCACCACCATGAAGGGTTAATCTGCAGGGTGCGCAGGGGGGGGGGGGGGCAGGGTAAGGCTGCAGGGAGGGAGAGTTAGAGGGGGTGACAGGGTGGGTTAGACTACTTACATACCAGGTGTTAAGGTTCTGCATGTCGTGATGCCACTGTTGGTATTTTAATCGCTGTCATCCCAAGTGCTGGGATCCCGATACCATCCCTTTCAGCACTGTAAGAGGTGATAAACATTCTGCATTGGAGCAAAACTGACTGAAAATCACATAGGTAAATTGGCATTTGAGTGCTGAGCAAGCTACATTTCAGAAAATAGTATTCTGTCTGATAGTTTTAGGGGTTGAAAGGGGGATTATTAGCAGTAATATTAAAATGTATTTCTCTACTGTAGTTTCAACATTCTGTGAAGTATTTTAGACTAGGGTCACATATAGCAGCCAAGCGGGACCAACTTGGCCGGAAGAAGCCTGCACATGGGCACCTATGCATGCGCCCACACATATTCGGTGGTGCCACCGCCGTCGGATCCAACTGAAGTATGCTGCAGTTGAGCCGGGTGGCAGGGCGACGGGATTTCAGGATGAACACATACATTTGAATGTATGTGTTCACACACTGCGGATGTGCCCCACTGTGTTCTATTGAAATCCCATTGTGAAGCTGCCAGATCCTGTTCTGCGGCATCCGACAGAACAGGGTCCGTGTGATCACAAAACCCTCCTTCCGACCAAGTGGGTCCCATTTAGCGGGACCCCCTTGGCCGCTATGTGTGGTCCTAGCCTAACAACTGTGAGCAAGTCATAAATAAGATTATTAACAAAGTGGCAAGATAGACGAACAAATTGATAAGATGGTGCTTTTCCAATCAATCCCTATGAGATGAAAAAATGCCAGTAAGATGAATAAAGGTCCAGTAATGGGCTATACCAGTTTCAGCAACTGCAGAGGTTTGGTGGGATGACTACAGCTCATGAATGAAGATTATTATTAGTGCTTGAGAGATGAAAGAATGGAGTTTTGCAATTCTTCCATTATGATACTCCAAACATTAGCTATATCGTGATGGATAAGAGCCTGATTGAAGTAAAGGACATTGAGGATGTCTTTTGGGAGAACACAGCCAAAAAACTTGTCATTAATATTTCCAGTTTTATATATTCCCTTGCATTTCAGGATGGCTTACGGATTTAAGGCGCACCTCATTAACCTTCTAATTTACTCATTCGGGCTTATTCCTCTAACTCTCTTAATAATGAACGCTGTGCTACCCAAATCCAACAATTCAACTGCAAGTTTAGAGCCATCAGAACTTGAGACAAGACATGAGCCACTACAACTTCAGGTATTCTGTGGTGCTAACCCCACAGTCCTATTTTTACATTGTGATCTACATTTCTGCTGCATTTTGTTATTTAAAATACTATTAATTATGATTTACCCACTAAATGTTTTTTGTTTATGAAGATATGTCTTGGAAGCATTTATTTTATGTGATTAAAGGAAGATGAAAGGTGCAGAATAAAGAGAAGATACCAATAGATCAAAGCGTGTTTAATATCAATGAAATATTGAGTACTGTACTACTTACAAACATGTGTTGACACAATTACTGTGAGCCTGTGTTCTAACTCTTACCATGCAGCACCAATGTTAGGACAAGGGTTCATACACTGTGCAAGATAATAATAATAATTTTATTTATATAGCGCTCTTTCTCCAGTAGGACTCAAGGTGCTTAACAGATACATAGTATAATATAGTACAGAAACAATGAAGAACAGAAAAGCTTTTCATAAAATACAGAGGCATGTAGATACTAAAGGGACATTATGGAAATGCTTGAGTAAACAGGAAAGCCTTGAGTCTACTTTTGAAGGATTCTATAGTTGGGGCCTCTCGAACCGTGCGGGGAAGTGAGTTCCATAGAATCGGTGCCGCATGACTAAAAGCTCGACCCCCAGATGAATTACGGTAGATTCTAGCTACTGCTAAAAGTCCTTTATCTACAGATCGCAGTAATCGAGTGGGGCACTATGGGGTCAGAAGCTGCTTCAGGTACCATGTAGTGCTTTGAATCTCAGTAATCCAATCTTGAAGATATGGATGTGTGTCCAGAGTAGCTTATGTTATAGTAGAAATAAATCAATATTTCAAAAGGCGTATTCGTGCATGTATGTAAGTACAGAAACATATCCCACTGTTATTAAATACGATTTGGTCTGTTGGGTTTTTCTTTCTATTTCTTGCTTCTAAAGCCCTTCGTGTTGCTTAGGTGAAAAGATTATCTCATCTGTGGAAGTAAAACTTTTATACATTTTCCAGGACCTACAGGTATTGAGCAATCAAACTGTCAAATTTCCAACAGTAAAGAATGCACTTACTCTTAGTCTGATACTGGAAGTTGACTGACCCAATATATTATAGTACCTTCTTTGTCTCCCAATCAGCTCCTAACTCTCATTTTTCAAACACAGCATGTAACATGGCAGTTAGGAGCTGATTGGCTGGTACTTTATCTCTCTTCACTGCTAAGTGCATAGACCCTTTAATCTTCTCTACATCTTTTATCTGCAGGACTCATATTTCACACGCATTTGCATGAGTATTGTGATGTTCATGAGTATTCTCGGGATTTTGAAAGAGCTTGTACAGATGGTCCAACAGGTAATGTATACAATGAAGTCATGCCTACAGTACAACATAAACAGATTACTAGCAAAGAGTGAACAATTTTATAAAGTTGTCTGATACTAAATGGCTAAAGGTGTCTGATACTATAATAAAAAGGGGAAAAAAAGGGGAAAAAAAGTGACTCATGTGCTCTGATCTAAGATTTAATATGAACAAATATTTGAATCAAGGATATACAGGTTGAGTATCCCATATCCAAATATTCCGAAATACGGAATATTCCGAAATACGGACTTTTTTGAGTGAGAGTGAGATAATGAAACCTTTTTTTTTTGATGGCTCAATGTACACAAACTTTGTTTAATACACAAAGTAATTAAAAATATTGTATTAAATGACCCCTAGGCTGTGTGTATAAGGTGTATATGAAACATAAATGAATTGTGTGAATGTACACACGCTTTGTTTAATGCACAAAGTTATAAAAAATATTGTCTAAAATGACCTTCAGGCTGTGTGTATAAGGTGTATATGAAACATAAATGCATTCTGTGCTTAGATTTAGGTCCCATCACCATGATATCTCATTATGGTATGCAATTATTCCAAAATACGGAAAAATCCGATATCCAAAATACCTCTGGTCCCAAGCATTTTGGATAAGGGATACTCAACCTGTACTTTCAAATAGAACCTGCATTTCCAAACATATCTTTACTCTATAGAAATCTCATAACGAATATATAATGAGATCAATATACATAAATATATGAATAGAGATAAATTAAGGAGTAATTGAATACTGGCTTAGCGTGGGATTAATATTACAAAATTGTTTGTGGACATTAGAATAAGGCACGCCGACACACATTTTTAAATCTTTATTCACATCTATCAATTCTTATGCACTTCTATATGTTTTGTCTATGTCAATGATTTTAACCTTTATGTTTCGCCTCAACTTGTAGTCTAAAGAAAGACAATCTATCGTTTTATGAGAATAATAATAAAAGTTAAGTTTTAAGGAGAAGTGGAAATCAATCCACCCCTCCCTGTGTGCACCGATAATACAGTTAATAAAAAAGTAGGCTGAAGCTTCTTCAGGATATACAGGGAGCATAATTGGTCACCACACTAGTTAATATAAGGACCGTAACTAGTGTGCCTTCCACACAGCGCAGGTGGAACTGGCAGCTGCCGCAATGTCTATTTTGCCGGCACACAACCGGGAAGTTTAGAGCCGCACAGCATCTCTGTGCACTACTGGCGGTGCAGTTACTACTGCACTGGGAGTGAGCAGCACTGGAATCTGTCCACCGGCTCCATCCGCAGTACTCACAGGAGTGACAGCAGTGCAAAGTCCTGCCACTGCCTGGGTCATCTGTCTCAGTAGTTGCAGGGTGACGGTCCACATTTCGCTCTGCCCCATTGTATGCCGCACCTCTCTCCTCACTACGGTGCCGAACAGCCACTGCCGTCCGCGACATGGTAAGCACAGCACCTCTCTTTGCTGGGCACCTCACACAGTGCTGCCCGCTTTGCTCCCTCTCTCTGCTCGCCTCTCAGCCAGCTGCCGGGTGCCCTGTCTGGAGGCACAACACAGCACAGCTCCATTGTCCCAGCACCCGGTCTGTGGGGATCTTTTATTTGTGAACTCTCCTCTGGTGCCCGGATTCTTCCCACTTTGACGTGCGGGGCTCCTACTGAGGTTTGGAAATAACTCCTACAGTCCGTTTGCCGTTTAAAAGTGATATAAGTTTATATAGGAAGTCTCTTGGGTCCATATAGAGATCTTTCAGTGGGGTGTCACTTGTGTAAGGGGCTCTACCATGGCGTAACGTGTATAATGGACTCTTCTGTTGCGTAACTTGTAGAAGCGGTTCTACTGTGTGGTGTAATTTGAATAACAGACACTACTGTGTGGTGTAAAGTGACTTAGTGCTATTCTGTGGCCATAGCCCTTCCCCATGAAGCCACTCCCTTATATTTGTGACGTGCTCACACTGTGCCTAGAAATTGAAGGGGAAGGGGTCAGCAATTCTATTTCTGGCACAGGGCACCAAAATGTCTAGTTACGGCTCTGGTTAATATATAGGGTTATTTAAAATAGGGACCAAGTTTGCCAGAGGTGAGGGATGCCAGCCGGGAATGGCTGTATTTTTAGAGTGGCAATCGTTTGCAAGGCAAAACCAGGTTGGCTCTGCCTTGCAAAGGATTGCCGCTTTGAAAATACGGCCATTCTTAGGCAACATCCCTCAACTCCGGTAAACTTGGACCCCATTACATACATATAATTCACAGTATTAGTTTCCGCAGTGCGTTGGCAGATGACCTCATGGACGGGCTTACAGTGCCATATGCAGAGTAGATTTATGAGCATAACTAAATCTATTCAGTTTTGTTTAAAGCAGATTCACTGAATACCATACCTCCTCCTATGTTGGCAGGACATCCCAAATCACAGAACCCAATGGAACCTGCCCTTGGTTATACCGTGGGCATAGTTTCAGTGGAACTGTGTGGTGGTTGGGGTAGATCTTGGTGTGGTGTGGGTAGATTATGCAAACAAATGCAGGTGTCAAGCACGCCTATATAAGAAATAAAATTCATACATTTAACATATTAATGTTTCAGTTGTGTTCCATAATATTAATAATAATAATAATAATAATAAAAATAATAATAATAATACATATGATATAATGTGTATAGTAGTGGAGTTGGTGGGTACTGTTGCATCTATGCTCTTGTTGTAAATGTAATTAATATACTTTAGTACTGTAGTCATTTGATCGAATTTCTAAATTATGGGCCTGATTCAGATGGATGCAATGTTGATTGCGGATGCAGTGGAGCGATGTTTTGCTAGTGTGCATGTGCCAAAGCCATATAGCGCAGGTGTGATGATGGATTAGCAACGACGCGTGCACAGAGGATTTATTCTAAAAATGAGTAACAGGTAGTCAGCGTTTCAGAGGCGGTATTGGGGGGTATCTAGAAAAATGCTGGCACGTCAGGACTGTTTTCTTTACGTGCCATAATCTGCCACTGCAAATTTGTATGAAGCTAGAGAGCCGTAGTTGAGAGTTCAGATGCTTATTCTGAGACACCTGAGGTTGCTCATAGGTTCGATGGTGCAACTCATAAATGCCCGATGTTCCTGATGATTCCGTTTTTGTACGTAGGCAGCGGGACGTGAGACACCGGCAGCCTATATACAGTGTTTGAGTCATAAGTATATTCTTGCAAGTGCGCTGCGTACAAAATTCCAGCTGTGCATGCAACTGTGAGAATCTCTGAATCACGCCCTATATTCTTATATTCAGTTGTCTAAATGGCAAGGATGGAGGTGAACATGTGATTATTAATATTATTATTATTATTTTTATTAGTATTAATAGGGGTTCATAAGGGGTCCATAGCACCCTACGAAGGTCATATTCAGAAAGTGCAAACATACAGCCAGTGCGACTTTATGGGTTATGGAACTGCTAATGTTAGTGAAGCTGCCGCCCAGAAGTGAAGATGCCCACCGACGCTATCGCAAGCTCAATTGCAATTGCGTACACATTCGTAGCCTACTGTATTTTCAAAAACGAGGATCAAGGTTAAGGGTTGGCTTATGGCTGCGCGGACTGGCCAGGGAAGTAGTGACGCAGGCGCCAGGTTTTTGCATGTACAAGCTTGCAGCCGACGGCAGATACATGGCCATGACATGCCTGTGTGTTTCCAACTACTCTCCGTTAACAGACACAAATGGCCCTTTCCTGTCAATCACTCTGAGATTAAATCCTCACTGCAAGCCTTTGTGCTTGAGCAGTGCAATTGCGGCACATGTGAGGTCTGCCGATAATCGCTCTATTGCGAAAACATCAGCATTGTATAAAAACATGAATTAGGCCCAAAGTGCATAACAATTCCACTGCAGACTTTGCAGAACACAGCAGAATCCAAACAATATACAGATGGAGCCGTGCTCATCTGATGTGGCTCCAGCGCAAACGTGCACTCCCGTCGTAACTAGGCGATCCGGCACCTAGCCGCGCTACGGGAGTGCACATACAGTGTATCTGGAAAGTATTCAAAGAGCTTCACTTTTTCCACATTTTGTTTGTTATTATTATTATTATCCTTTATTTATATGGCGCCACAAGGGATCCGCAGCGCTCATTATACAGTACATAATCAAATCAGTAAACAAGAAAACAGCACTTACAGTACAAGACAATATAGGACAGGTATAGAAAACCTGGGGTTAGGTGCCATCAAAGGGAGTATAGAGTATAAGATAGTGTAAGTAAGAAAAGGAAAGGCACATGAGGAAAGAAGTCCCTGCTCTTGCAAGCTTGCAATCTAAAAGGTGAGGAGCTAGCAGTCCGGAGTGACACAGAAGGGGTAGACAGTGAGCATAGACAAGAGGGTTAGGAGGAGAGTTGGCTGGGTTTGGTGAAGAAGTGGGTCTTGAGAGCCCATTTGAAGTTTTGTAGAGAGGTGGAGAGTCGGATGGGGAGAGGTAGAGCATTCCAGAGATAGGGAGCAGCACGTGCAAAATCTTGTAGGTAGGAGTGGGAGGAGGTAATCAGTTGGCAGGAGAGACGGCATGCATTAGCAGAGCGAAGAGGATGGGTGAGAATGTAAAGAGAGATAAGGTCAGAGATATAAGAGGGAGAAGAGTGTGTGAGGGCTTTGTAGGTGAGTGTGAGAAGCTTGAATTGGATTCTGAATTGGAAGGGTAGCCAGTGAAGGTCCTGCAAGAGAGGGGATGTGGATATAGTACGTTTGGTGAGGAAGATGAGACAGGCAGCAGCATTGAGGATAGATTGAAGTGGAGAGAGGCATTTTTGAGGGAAGCCAGATAGGAGGAGATTTCAGTGGTCCAATCTGGAGATGACCAGTGAGTGGATGAGGGTCTTAGTAGCATCCTGGGTGAGAAAGGGTCTGATCCTGGAGATGTTTTTGAGATGGAAATGGCAGGTTTTTGTGAGGTATTGAATGTGTGGTTTGAAGGAGAGGGAGGAGTCAAGGATTACTCCAAGACATCGCACTTGGGGGCTAGAGGAGCTAGTTGTGCCATCAATGGATAATGAAATTGTGGGAGGTGAGGTTATGCAGGAGGGAGGGAAGATGATCAGCTCAGTCTTAGACATGTTAAATTTAAGAAAGTGCTGGGACATCCAGGAGGATATAGCAGAGAGACAATTGGAGATATGAGTGAGGAGAGCAGGGGAGAGGTCAGGGGAGGAAAGGTAGATTTGAGTATCGTCAGCGTAGAGATGATATTTTAAGTCAAAAGAGCTAATGAGCTCACCTAATGGGGATGTTGTTATGTTACAGCCTTATTCAACAATGGATTAAATTCATTTTTCCCTCAAAATTCTACAATACCCCATAATGACAATGTGAAAAAGTTCTTTTGAGTTTTTTGCAAATTTATTGAAAATAAAAAACTAAGAAATCACATGTACATAAGTATTCACAGCCTTTGCTCAATACTTGTTGATGCACCTTTGGCAGCAATTACAGCCTCAAGTCTTTTTGAATATGATGCCACAAGCTTGGCACACCTACCAGTGGGCAGTTTCACCCATTCCTCTTTGCAGCACTTCTCAAGCTCCATCAGGTTGGATGGGACGCGGCGGTGCACAGGCATTTTCAGGTCTCTCCAGAGATGTTCAATCGGATTCAAGTCTGGGTTCTGGCTGGGCCACTCAAGGACATGCACAGAGTTGTCATTAAGCCACTCCTTTGCTATCTTGGCTGTGTGCTTAGGGTCGTTGTCCTGCTGAAAGATGAACCGTCACCCCAGTCTGAGGTCAAGAGCGCTCTGGAGCAGTTTTCACAAAGGATGTCTCTGTACATTGCTGCATTCATCTTTCCCTCTATCCTGACTAGTCTCCCAGTTTCTGCCGCTGAAAAACATCCCCACAGCATGATGCTGCCACCACCATGCTTCACTGCTGGGATGGTATTGGCCTGGTGATGAGCGGTGCCTGGTTTTCTCCAAACATGACGCCTGGCATTCACGCCAAAGAGTCTAATCTTTGTCTCATTAGACCAGAGAATTTTGTTTCTCATGGTCTGAGAGTCCTTCAGGTGCATTTTGGCAAACTCCAGGCAGTCTGCCATGTGCTTTTTACTAAGGAGTGGCTTCCGTCTTGCCACTCTACCGTACAGGCCTGGTTAGTGGTTTGCTGCAGAGATGGTTGTCCTTCTGGAAGGTTCTCCTCTTTCCGGAGAGGAATGCTTTAGCTCTGACAGAGTGACCATTGGGTTCTTGGTCACATCCCTGACTAGGGCCCTTCACCCCTGATTGCTCAGTTTAGACGGCTGGCCAGCTCTTCTGGTGGTTCAGAACTTCTTCCATTTACAGATGATGGAGGCCACTGTACTCATTGGGACCTTCAAAGTAGCAGATATTCTTCTGTATCCTTTCCCAGATTTGTGCCTTGAGACAATCCTGTCTCGGAGGTCTACAGACAATTCCTTTGACTTCATGCTTGATGTGTGCTCAGACATGTATTGTCAAAGTGTGGGACCTTATATAGACAGGTGTGTGCCTTTCCAAATCATATTCAGTCAACTGAATTTACCACAGGTGAACTCCAATTAAATTGTATGAACATCTTAATGATGATCAGTGGAAGCAGGATGCACCTGAGCTCAATTTTGAGCTTCCTGGCAAAGACTGTGAATACTTACAGTGCCTTGCAAAAGTATTCACCCGCTTTGCATATTTCATGTTTTGCTGCCTCACAACCTGGAATTAAAATGAATTGTTTGAAGGTTTGCATCATTTCATTCACAGAATGTGTCTACAACTTTGAAGATGTTTTTTTTTTATTGTGAAGCAAACAACAAATAGGACAAAATAACAGAAAACGTCAGCATGCATAGCTATTCACCCCCCTAAAGTCAGTACTTTGTAGAGCCACCTTTTGCAGCAATTACAGCTGCAAGTTGCTTTGGATAAGTCTCTATGAGCTTGCCACATCTTACCACTGGGATTTTTGCCCATTCCTCAAGGCAAAACTGCTCCAGCTCCTTCATGTTGGATGGCTTCTGCTTGTGAACAGCAATCTTCAAGTCTGACCACAGATTCTCCATTGGATTGTGATCTGGGCTTTGACTAGGCCATTCCAACACATTTAAATGTTTCCTTTTAAACCATTCGAGTGTTGCTTTAGCAGTATGCTTTGGGTCATTGTCCTGTTGGAAGGTGAACCTCCGTCCCAGTCTCAAATCACAGGCAGACTGAAACAGGTTTTTGCATCTTTCCCTCAACTCGAAACAGTTTCCCAGTCCCTGCTGCTGAAAAACATCACCCCAGCATGATGCTGCCACCACGTTTCACTGTGGGGATGGTGTTCTTGGGGTGATGGGATGTGTTGGGTTTGCGACAGACAACAGCATTTTCCTTGGTGGCTGAAAAGTTAAATTTTAGTCTCATCTGACCAGAGCACCTTCCTCCATACATTTGGGGAGTCGTCCACATGCCTTTTGGTAAACTCAAAATGTGCCTTCTTATTTTTAACACTAAGTAATGGCTTTTTTTATGGCCACTCTTCCATAAAGCCCAGCTCTATGGAGCGTTTGGCTTATTGTGGTCACATGCGCAGATACACCAGTCTCTGCTGTGGAATTCTGCAGCTCCTTCAGGGTTACCTTTGGTCTCTGTGTTGCCTCTCTGATTAATGCCCTTCTTGCCTGGTCTGTGAGTTTTGGTGGCCAGCCCTCTCTAGGCAGGTTTGTTGTTGTACCATGTTCTTTCCATTTGAAGATGGGGGATCATCAAAGATTTGGATATATTTTTATAACCCAACCCTGACTTGTACTTCCCAACAGCTCCTTGGTCTTCATGGTGTGATACCTCTTGCTTAGTGGTGATGCAGCCTCTGGTGCCGTTCAGAAAAGGTGTGTTTATAGTATACTGACAGAAATGTGACACTTAGATTGCACACAGGTGGACTTCATTTCACTAATTGTGTGACTTCTGAAGCTAATTGTTAGCACCAGAACTTTTGAGGGGCTTCATAGCAAAGGGGGTGAATACATATGCACATGCCAATTTTTTTAATTTTTATTTATAAAAAAAAAATTTTATATACATTTTTCTCATTTCACTTCACCAACTTAGACTATTTTGTGCAGATCCATCACATAAAACTCAGATTAAAATTTTTTTTCAATTACAGGTTGTAATGTAACAATAAACGGGAAAAGCCAAGGGGGGTGAATACTTTAGCAAGGCACTGTATGTACATGGGATTTTGTAGTTTTTAATTTTTAATACATTTGCAAAAATCTAAAAAAAAATTTTTTTTTACATTGTCATTATGGGGTATTGAGTGTAGAATTTTGAGGGGAAAAATGAATTTATTCCATTTTGGAATAAGGCTGTAACATAACAAAATGTGGAAAAAGTGAAGCACTGTGAATACTTTCCGGGGGAACTGTAGATGCTCTGATTGTAGTGAAATGGACGTGTGCATGTCTCACACGCATGCATGTCCCAGATGCTGCAATAGGAGCACCTCGGCTCGCGCTGCGGTACAGACGGAGCCACTATTGGCGTTGCTCCATCTGTAAACATCACAGTCAAGAGATACACAGTGATCCAGATTCAGAGAGGTATGTAAACCTGATGATTTAAGTACATATCCAATGTTTGTGGGACTGCGCATGTGCAGAATGAGTTCTGCATGATCGCTTGCAGTCACCCCCATTCTGTAGGAGTGCAGGTAGCCAGTCTGAGTAAGCTGCTGTAAGCTGAAGGCAATGGTGATCCAATGCTGTGTCATTGGAATAGCACTTGGATCAATGCTGCATGCAGGAGGCATCTTTTCCTACAGACATCTCCTGCTGCATTAGAATATTTATGTATCTCTACTGTGTCCAACAGTTACGGTTATGTGACTGGAGACCGTCGGTCACTATACCGATGCCGGGATCCCGAACGTTCAACAGCCCACCGGTCGGCATGCCGACCAACAGGGGCTATTGCCACTCGTGGGTGTCCACGATACCCATAGAGTGGGAATAGAACCTGTGGCGTCAGTCACACAAACCCAACCCGTGTCCAAAGGAGCATCAGCAATGCTCACTGCGATCATCTCTGAATCAGGCCTATTAATAAAAAATACAGGCACCAAAACTGCAAAATCAGATCTGGTCAATGTTGCAAGGGGGAGGAGATAATGGCATGAGGAAGTCATAGGGTTATCAAATGCATTTTTAAATTTGCTCTAATGCAAGTCTACACTTGTTAATAATAATCTGTTGATTTTCACATTTATTATATAGTATATTGTACAATTATAACTTTGTCTTGTATGTGTTATTGAATTTTAGAAGCTGAAGTACCTATTAGACAGCAGTAATGCTCTAGACTGGATAATTCATATTTCAAGCATTATATTTGTATCATCTTTGTGTAAAGAATCTCTCTCTATGTCTTTCTTGCAATGGCAAGCTGGAGCCTTTGCCGTATTCTCATCCTGGGTCAACTTTTTGATTTACCTTCAAAGGTAATATGCTCTAATACCATGCAGTCATTTGTGTAATTTGAACTACTACAGATATATATATATATATATATATATATATATATACTAGTGACCCGTCTGGCTTCACATTGGGAACTGAATTGCTTTTGTCATACTGTAGATCACAGGTTCTCAGACTTAGTCCTCGGGACCCCACACAGTTAATTTCCAGGTCATCTATGGATTTTTTTAATGTGACAGTTGGTGACCCACATTGCAGCTGCCGGGTGACCCTGAAAATGTGACCTGTGTAGGGTTCAGAGGACCAAGCTTGAGAACCACTGCTGTAGATTAATGTTTCATACACCTAAACCTTCCTTGACAAATACTCTATAGAATTGAGCAAACTGCACCAAAATCCATCCAGTTGTTCTCGATATTAGCCCAAACAGACAGACATATATTGAGAGAGAGAGAGAGAGAGAGAGAGAGAGAGAGAGAGAGAGAGATCTCACTGCTCTTTGTCCCCAGATAAACCTTACATGCTGTACTGGCATATTCAGTTTCTCACATGCAGAATGGGTGAGCACGGGTGGATAAAGTTGCCCATTGCAACTAGTAAGTTTCTACCTATCATTTTACAGAATGTACTGGATGCATGCTAGTTAGAATCTGATTGGTTGCTATGAGCAACTTTTCCACTTGTTCTCTTTAGAAGGTTTGATACATCTCTCAAGCTGTTGCAAAATATAAAGTGGAGAAGCCCAAGACCAACTATCAGATTCTGTTTTTTATTTAGCACAGTATTTGAAATGACAGGAGCTGATTGGTTACTTTGGCCAACATCTTCACTTCTCTCTCCAATGCTTGATACATCTTCCATAAGTTGCTGCTCGGGACATGATTGTGTAACTTTAGGTGAAGACTCATATAACTGCTCCACCTGGGTATGTGGAAGCCCCTTGCAATCTAATAGATCAGTTGGCATTAGTTTGGCCACAATGCATGAGAAAAACATTTCTGGACAAATTATATACATTCTCTTTTCAGGAGCACCTGAGACCAAAACTCTATCCACTAGCCAGGGGGTAGCCAACCCTGGTTCTTGAGATCTACCTATAGTTAATGTTTTCCAGGTCACCCGTGGATCTGTAGAATGTGTCAGTTAGGAATCAATGCACCACATTTGAAATTGTGACAGTAATGACTACACATGTGCACCAGCTAGGTGGTCTGGAAAATGTGATGTGAACTGTTAGTAGCTCTGGAGGACCGGGTTGGCTACCCCTGCGTTTATCATCTGTAGCCCTCTTGTTAAGTCAGCTTTATCATGTGCAGGACCAGTGTTAATTTTGTCAATGGAAATTTTGACTAAAAGTAATCATCAACTATAGTTTCTACAGGACTAAAATTCGACTAAATTAGACTAAAAGGAAAACTAAGATCCACTGATTAAATCTTAACTAAAACAAAGCAAAGTCAAAAAGGCTAAAACTAAATGTAAGTTCCTCGTCAAAATTAACACTGGAAGTAGGGTTTTACATTTTTAAATAACAATTATGCATTCTAGATATTTGCAGAAAATAAATATGACTTGCTGTGAAGGAAATATGTTTGTTTATAGCACTTGTTTGTTCTAACAAACTCAAGGCATTAATTTGTATATGCTATATGGGAGTACTAGGGTAAGTCAGACTCGGTATGTAACACATTCTCAGCCTATTGAGCCTAGATTACTAACTAAACACATAGTTAAAGGCATGCAAACTGCACAAGGGAATTTTAGAGAAATGTTCTTCCGCAAAATCCATTAAAGTACTGTAGTAGCAGTATCATTAAACTTCAAAAGTTATGACTAAAACATTGACTAAAATTAGACTAAAATGAAAACTGAGATCCACTGACTAAACCTTGACTATAACAAAACAAAAAAAGAGACAAACATGTGACTTTAAATCAACTACACTTTTAAGTTAGTGACTCAAACTAGATTGAAAATCTTTGTCAAAATTAACACTGTGCAGGACAAAGAAAGTACTCACTCAAATTTCATACCCAAAATACGTTCTTAAAGAGGATTGTCACCTATCATGGCAGAACTGCACCAAGCTGTACTGTATGTTTATATTAATTGCATTGATTACTTAACTGTGGCATTAGTAAATTTATTTTTAAATATATATTTTATAATATAATTGGTGTGGAACTAAATAAGTTTGTAATACACAAAGATAGGAATTGTGGATAACAATGTTTACTTTTAAAATTATCTTAGATTTGAAACATATGGAATCTATATTGTAATGTTTTGGGAAATTCTGAGAACCCTGGTGCGAATCGTTGTTCTGTTCTTTTTTCTGATTTTGGCTTTTGGACTAAGCTTCTTCGTAATTCTATATCCCCAGGTACAGTATGCTGGATTTAAATGTAATGTTGTTTACATGTTATTACACAATGAGTTATTGAGCATTTGCACAGGGCACACCTAAGCTGACACCTAGGATGCCAAGGTTCAGGGGGCACCTAATTACTGAATGCATAACATAATGTCAATTTACCCTATTTTGCTATGCAGTTATTTATTTAAAAAGACCACATTCAGGACCTCATTCAGTAAGGATTGCAATTTCTGCTAAGTAGCAGTTTCAGAAATTGAGAAAAAACACCCATTGCAAAAATTGCAATGTATCGCAATATGCGGTCTGATCGCAAAACCATATGCAATTCCCGGAACATCAAGGATTTTTCCTGTCTGTGCCAGGCAAGGTCATCTACAATTTTTGCTACACAAGAGGCTGGAAGTGGTCATAGCTGACGTCAGAGGCCCTCCTTAAAAACGCCTGGGCATGCATATGTTTTTTCAGACACACCCAAAAAACAGCAGGTTTCCGCCCACAAATGCCGGCTTCCTGTCAATCAAACAGCGGCTGCATTGTGATCACAATCTGTCCCCTTTTTAAATTTCTGTTTTTGCTAGCGTGTGCGTAATGCGAACGCTGTGTATGTGCATTCGTTCAATAATCGGGCGGATTGCAATTTGCAAATTTTGCAATCCTTACTGAATGAGCTCCTTAGTCTTCTTCCTACGCTTTATATCTCAGGTGGTCCACCAGGCAAAATTTACCCTGTCACCTAACACTCTGACATTTGCAAAAAGTTGCGTTGTGCTGACATTTCAACTGCTGCTAATTTAAAAGCAAAGCCTGTTGAAATTTGGTGCCGTTTCAGAGTTAACCATGGCTCGCAGAAAGGCAGCCACTCACAAGCGGCCTGCTTGTTATTGAGTGCCTTTCTGCCTGCTTGAGTGGAGACTTTAGTTCATCAGCGGTGATGATTGGGAGCATCTATCTCCTGAAGAGCTCCAGCCATCGCTGTAGAGGCGAGAAGATGTCACAGCTGGCCCATCCGGGCCAGAAAGAAGATAACAACTGGAGAGTACTGCAACTAATGGGAATCAAAGAGCTGAACACAGCTCCCCACTGCAGCCTTACCCAAAATATTGGTAGGCGGCCTTGACCACCGTGGGTTTTACCCCCACCCCTCCATAGGCTACCAGGTGTCAGCATTAAGCCAGTGGGTACAATCAAACCTCAGGCCTGTGGGGCATGTATGGTGGGCAGAGGACCCGTGCCACAAATAAATGTGACACAGGGCATTAAGCCCAGGTCACTTTATATTATATACCCAAAGGTAGGCAGTCAATAGCCTAAGCCCCTATTGAGTGGCTGGATATTAAGATTCAGATAGGTGTGGCATATTGGGTATAAGGGGTACTACTGTGTGGGCATAACATGCAATAAGGGGCAATACTGTGTGGGCATAATAGGCAAAAATGGGCTATACTATGTAGGCATAATGTACAATAAGGGGCCATACTGTGTGGGCAGAAAGTGCAATAAGTGGCATTCTGTGTGGGCATAATGTGCAATAAGGGGCCATGCTATGTGGGTATAATGTGCAATAAGGGGCCGTACTGTGTGGGCATAATGTGAAATAAAGGACCATACAGTGCTGGCATAATGTGCAATAAGGGGCCATACTAAGTGGGCAATATGTGAATTGGTATTATTCTATGGCCACACCGCTTCCTTGTGAAGCCATGCCAATTTTTGCACAAAGACCTCCACCTAGCTACTTCTTAATGTCACCCAGCTGTTAGGCGGGCAGAGGACCTGTGCCACAAATAAAAGTGACACTGGGCATTAAGCCCAGGTCCCTTTATATGCCCAAAGGTAGGCAGTCAATAGCCTGAGCCCCTGGGTATTAAGCCCAGTCCACTCTTTAGTTTCAGATAGAATAAGGTAGGGGGGCTACTGTGTGGCATAATAGGCATATGCGTGGCATAATGGGTATAAGGGGTACTACTGTGTGGTGGTGTATAAGGGGCACTACTGTGTGGACATAATGTGAATTGGTACTATTGTGTGGCCACACCCCTTCCCTGTGAAGCCACACCCCTTGTGCACAAAGGCCTCCACATGGCTTCTTCTTGATGCCACCCGGCAAATGGGAGGCCTTTCGGCCTTATTTCCGTGGCATCAAGAACGAGCCCTCGACTTGCACTTTCAATAGGACAACTTTTGATCCTTCTATGTAAAATGGCATTTCTAGGTCCATTTTGACCAGTGTAGTAAAAGTCTTCAGACATAGAAATGTGACATGTAATATAAAGAGCCTGAGCAATATTGATGAAGTATAACTGAACAATGATGTGCAAGGTGGAAAAGTAGGCATATTTCTGCTACATGCGTTGTGCTCATTCATGTTTTATATTTCATGAACATTCCTGTCAGGTAACTGTGGGTTATGTGTCACTATAAATAAACAAATAAATAAATAAATAAATAAATATTATATGCTTGTTGCTTATCACATGTTTAAAAACCTTAATACTGTATTGTGTGGTTTAATTATGTTTTTTCCTCTTTTCTAGACAACATTTAGCAACCCTTACCTTGCCTTAATGCAGACGTTCACTATGATGCTTGGAGACATTAACTATCAAGATGGTTTCCTTCAACCTATGCTTGAAAAGCAGCTTGAATACCCATTTTTAACATATGTTCATCTAATTATATTCACTCTGTTAATCCCAATTCTGTTGATGAACTTGCTTGTAAGTTATTTCAAATATGTTAGATCATTAAAAATTGATTATTCACCACATGCTACAAATGACATGACATTGGTTCCTACAGACAGTACAATATACAGTGAAGGGAGCTGTGGTCAACCGACATTCACCTTATAGACAGACTTATAGGCAACTTCATATTTCGAATGAAGTGTACTGCCAGTCTACAGAGGGCCATTTACTATATTTGCCCAAAGTGCTATAAGAAAATTTCAAGCAATCATAAATTAACTTGTATCTGTCATCTGCAAGTAGACAACAGGGTTTATCTCTGCATTTAGGTACACAATTTGATTTACTAAATCATAACATCGAATCACTCACATTTAATGTTTACTGGTTGCCATACATTTTAGACAGATAATTATGCTTATAATAACACAGTATGTATGGGCATAAAATGAACACTGATCTCAATGGGATAGTTATATAATATTTCCAGTGGGAGTGATGGAACATGTAGATGCCCGATTTAATTTTGTTGCCCTGGATCTAAATAAATGTGTAAGGCTAGGTGCTGATGTTTGTGTCTATTAGTGTTTCTGTGATAACATGGGTTAATGTACTGTATTGTAACTGATGCATGGCATAAACCACAAAGCATCATGAACATACTAACATCACACACAAACTGTACTAAGCTTTGGAGAGTGATAAAGTACCTAACTGCCATGTTACAGGCGGTGTTTGAACAATGATAGATAGGAGCTGGTTGGTGGGTAGTTTGTCACTCCCTACTTTATCACTGTCCAAGGCTTCGTACATCTAGCCCAATGTGGCAGCACTTGAATTCTGCATTATATGCCTAGTAGTGACAGTTTCTGTGAGAGTGCATGCTTAAAGGTCTATAAATCTCTTGGTTACCCTGTGAGGAAGCTCTGCATTAAATAATGTCATGAACACTCTGCAAGACAAAACGTGTAGACAAATCTGATAAATGTGACACTGAGGCACTGACTGAAACAGCTAGATAATGGCCAGACGTGGCAGCACTTGTTTTGGATCAGCATACATTTTTCACCTTAATGGAATACCAGTAAATTAGCTCTTTTCTTTATATAAAAGCAAATATATTTTTGGTTCCACAGTGTTAGTGCAAATACAGTATGAACCATTGATAAAAAATCCTGTGTGTGAAGATTCTAACTTTTTTATTAATTTTAGTGTACTTTATTTATATAATACAATGTTTTCGTATCTTGTACTGTAGATTGGTCTGGCTGTTGGCGACATTGCTGAAGTACAACGGAATGCAGCACTTAAAAGGATTGCAATGCAGGTGAATAACATATATTAAGTAAGAGAAAGCAGAAACAGAGATGTCATTATGCTATAAAACAAGAACGCTGTGTTAGAGTGTTATATCAAGCGTACACTACCATAGTAATCTCATTAAATGTAGGTACTGTGCTGCTATTCAATTAGTCACATCACATCATCGCATCATGCACTTAAGCCGGGAGATGCAGGTTACCCCGCTAAAGAATGCTTTTTAGTCGTGGTAAATGTCATTCTCCAACTTGAGTGCTGGGTGCGATGCTGTTAGCGTGGGTGGTAAGCCAGAATCTCACATCATGGCACTAGATATGGTGGCTAATTAAATAGCTGTGGGCACTCATCCTGGTGCTATTCAATAGCGAATTGAATCTAATACTTATGGATCAATGGGTCGACATGGATTAGGTCGACAGTCAGTAGGTCAACCAGTATTGATCGACATTGACATGGTCGAAATAGGAAAAGGGTCGACATTAAAATTGTTGACATGGGAAAGATCGACACATAAAAAGATCAGTAGTACTGCACCCCAGGAACCCTCCCACATAAAAAGATCAATATGACATTTTTACACTTTTGCAGTGTTGTTTTTTGTGTAACATGACCAGAAACCACATTTAAAGCACTACATCCTCTTGCACTCACCATGCTGTGGGCAAGGTTACTATTCCCAATCGTAGTCCACATGGATGGTAAAGTATGAAAAAATAGGATTTTAATTACCTGCCGGTAAATCCTTTTCTCGTAGTCCATAGAGGATGCTGGGGTCCATTTTAGTACCATGGGGTATAGACGGTTCCGCAGGAGCTTTCGGCACTTTAAGACTTTTAAACAGTGTGAACTGGCTCCTCCCTCTATGCCCCTCCTCCAGACCTCAGTATAGGAACTGTGCCCGAGGAGACGGACATTCTCGAGAGAGGAATTACTATTAAACTTGTGGCGAGATTCACACCAGCTCACACCATCCATAAACAACATGTCGGCTAACATGGCCTTTAACATAAGTCATGCCAACCAGCATGCATAACGCAACAGCAACAGCTGTTAACATCTGAACACATGAAAAATGTGCAAAAAGATAAACGTAATCAGCAGGAAAAATGAGCACTTGGTGGGCACCCAGCATCCTCTACGGACTACGAGAAAAGGATTTACCGGCAGGTAATTAAAATCCTATTTTCTCTTACGTCCTAGATGATGCTGGGGTCCATTTTAGTACCATGGGGATGTACCAAAGCTCCCAGTACGGGTGGGAAAGTGCTAATGTTCCTGCAGAACTGACTGACCAAATCTTAGGTCGTCAGCAGCCAAGGTGTCAAACGTATAAAACTTAGCAAACGTGTTTGCACCTGACCAAGTAGCAGCACGGCAGATTTGTAAAGCCGAGACACCTCGGGCAGCCGCCAAGGACGAACCCACTTTCCTTGTAGAGTGGGCTTTTACCGAAGTCGGAAACGGCAATCCTGCCGTGGAATGAGCGTGCTGAATGGTACCCCTGATCCAGCGCGCAATAGTCTGCTTAGAAGCAGGACCCCCAATCTTCTTGGGGTCATAGAGGACAAACAAAGATTCTGTTTTCCTTATCCTAGCCGTCCTTGCAACATAAATCCTCAACGCTCTGACGACATCCAAGGATTTTGAGACGGCTGAGGTGTCAGAAGCCACTGGCACCACCACAGGTTGGTTGATATGAAAAGAAGACACAACTTTCGGAAGAAAGTGCTGAAGTGTTCTCAGTTCAGCCTTATCTTCATGAAATATTAAGTAAGGACTCTTATGTGAGAGAGCTCCTAACTCAGACACCCGGCTGCCTGAGGCCAAGGCCAATAGCATGACCACTTTGCAAGTGAGAAACTTCAACTCTACGTCTTGTAGAGGCTCAAACCAGTCCGATTTAAGGAACTGCAACACCACATTAAGATCCCATGTCGCCGCAGGAGGCACAAAGGGAGATTAGATGCGCAGAACCCCCTTTACGAACGTCTGGACCTCAGGAAGAGAAGCCAATTGTTTTTGAAAGAAAATTGACAAGGCCGAAATCTGTACCTTGATAGATCCTAATCTCAATCCAGCATCCACACCCGCCTGTAGAAATAGGAGAGGATGTCCTAATTGAAACTCCACCGCAGGAGACTTCTTGGACTCACACCAAGATACATATTTTCTCCAAATACGATGGTAATGTTTGGACGTTACCCCTTTCCTGGCCAGAATAAGTGTGGGAATGACTTCATTGGGAATACCCTTACGGGCTAGGATCTGGCGCTCAACAGCAATGCCGTCAAACGCAACCGCGGTAAGTCCTGATAAACTAATGGCCCTTGCTGAAGCAGGTCCTTGCGAAGAGGAAGAGGCTGAGGATCTTCCAGTAATAACTCTTGAAGATCTGGATACCAGGCCCTCCTTGGCCAGTCTGGAGCAAGGAGAATTGCTTGAACTCTTGTTCTTCCAATGATCTTGAGAACCTTTGGAACAAGTGGAAGTGGAGGGAACAGATACACCAACTGAAATACCCACTGGTTCACCAGTGCATCCACTGCTATTGCTTGTGGGTCTCTCGACCTGGAACAACATGTCGGAAGCTACTTGTTAAGACGAGATGCCATCATGTCCACTTGAGGAATGCCCCAACGACTTGTTACCTCCACAAAGACTTATGGGTGGCGGCCCCATTCTCCTGGATGGAGATCGTGTCTGCTGAGGAAGTCTGCTTCTCAGTTGTATACTCCCGGAATGAAAATTGCAGACAGAGCTTTTGCATGTCTTTCTGCCCAGAGGAGTATCTTTGTCACCTCTGCCATTGCCACCCTGCTTTTTGTTCCGCCTTGGACGGTTTATGTAAGCTATTGCTGTTACATTGTATACAGACTGGATCTGTATGGGACGACCTTGAAGAAGGTGTGCCGCTTGATGAAGGCTGTTGTACACAGCTCTCAACTCCAGAATGTTTATGTGAAGGTGAGTTTCTTAAATATGGTTGAAGGCTGCGCTCACATTGGGGGATGGTGGCTGAGTGTGCAGCTGACCTGGAGGTGTCCCACCTCCTGTTACAATTGCGTATTTCGTGGTGGTCAGCGCGCTCTAAAGGGTGTGCGAGGGATTGGATTGATTGGAGAGGTGGATGGTGGTGTGTGAAGTGATGTGTTCTCTGTGTATCTATTTGTAGGGGATGTGGTAATGATCACTCGATATAAATGAAATATAGGATTTTATTTGGATGTAATAGGATTAATATTCCATAGTCAATAATGAATGTCCCAGGTTGGTTCACCACTTATCAGGTGTGTCTTGCAGACTACCCTTTCTCTGAGTATACCCTCCTATTGGTATACTGATGGAGCTACAGCTCAGGTAAATGTTAGGTATGCCCTAGGGGCCACCTTTACCATAGGTGTGGATGGTCCTATGTATCCTCTGATGCTGTGTCTATTGTTAGGTTTGTGGTTAAGTTTATGGTGTGACTAGTGCGGCGTCCCGCCTGTCAGACCCTTCCGTGTGTGGCAACGAGTGGCGTGGTCATATACTGTGTAATGAAACTTACCGCCGGGGGCAGGTGCTACCTGCCGCCGGTGACCAGTTCTTAGCCGTCCTCAAGCCTGTGTTCCTCGATGTATCCTCTCTGGGTGTCCTCCGTGTCTCAGAAGCCGCGCACCTTGTCTGTAAATGCCGGTCTCCTAAACTCCCGTCCCGTCCTCTGACTTCCTGGTTCGCGCGTCACGTGCCGGGTCACGTGAGCGCGATGTGTGCGGAAGCGTCTCCTTCTCCAGCCGGAGAGAGGAGAATGTATGTGGCAATGTCGGTAGTAAAGTCTGTGGGTCCCAACGCGTTTCAGCACTGATGCCTTTTTCTAGGGTTACCCATATGGTGTTCAGTGGCTTATTTATGCTGTGATCGCTTTCCTGATTGGTCCTTCCTCGGTGTCCCAATCTCTATTCTGATTGGGAGGCGGACATGTCAATCATCCAGATTAGGTGTCAGTGATTGGATGTGTGACTATTTTGATTGTGTACATGAATTGGGTGTTAATCGGATATCCTTTACATAGGAAACCTTGTATTTATGTTGATGTGTGTTAACCTGCATGGTGGAAGAAGGTTGTGTACCAAAAAATGTACTGTTGGAGGGGAGATACTGAATGTTTTTTGTTGTGATATAAAGAAATTGTCACCGTTAGTGATACTGTGAATATTTTCTATATTGTGATAGGAGGAATTGTCACAGTTAATGGTACTGTGAACATGAATGGATATTTGTTAATATAATGCATGTGTGTTGTTATTGTGTGGTCGTAATTGTCACAGTTAATGGTACTGTGAACATGGTTGGATATTTGTTAATATATTGCATGTGTGTTGTTATTGTGTGGCCGTATATGTCCTTTACTGATGATTGCGGACCAGGGTGATATGGTGGTATGTGTCGATGACTGGCCCATATTGGGGAGGGAAGTGGTGCAGAAGGTCTCAAATGGGGGGATGTGGGATCAGCTTGTACTAAATGGCTGTTGCTGATTCTAGTAAATTGTTCTGGTGCGTGTATTGTATGCTGCACCAAAAGTGTCAGCAGTACCTAGCTAGATTTTGCTAATATGAACATTGAGGATGAGCGAGTGTGGGGGGGGGGAATGAAAGGGCAGGTGGGGATAGGATTGCAGGTACATTATTTTTGCTGTAGCTGTGATTTACATGGCAGTGGTCGTGTTGTACTCTATATTAAGGCCTCGTGGTGCGAGTGTCTTTAGATTGAAGATCCACCTGAGTTCTTCTCTATTGATTTTTTTCACATAATCCCCCCCTCGCCAGTTGTTAGTAACCTGTTGTATTGCTATGAATTGTATTTTGGATGGGTCCTGCATGTGTGTCTCCTTGAAATGTTGTGAGACGCTGTGTTGTTCATAGCCTTTCTTTATGTTGTGGATGTGTTCAGAGATCCTGATCTTAAGTGTTCTAATGGTACGCCCGACATATTGTAGTCCGCACGGGCATGTGATCAGATATATAACCCCTTTTGTGTGGCAGGAGATTTCTTCCCTAATGGTGTATTTCTGACCTGTGGTGTTCGATGTGAACTCAGTGGTTCCTTTAGTTGATCTTGAGTTGGATGTTCTACAACCTAGACATGATCCACAATAATGGAATCCCTGCCTCTTCCCTGTGCCGTGTAATTTTGTCTGTTGTGGTCTGGTTGGTGGAATGTGGTTGTGTACAAGTTTGTCCTTGAGATCTGGGGCTTTCTTGTATACTATTTTGGGTTGTGAGGGTAGTATTCTTGCTAGGGTTTCATCTTGCATAAGGATCGTCCAGTGTTTTAATATACTCTGTTTTATTTGACCTGCTCCAGTGTTGTATTGTGTAACAAAATAGATGTCCTTATTGTTTTGTTTTTCGTCCCTTTCTTTGTATTTAAGAAGATCTTTCCTGTCTGTGTTTTCCAATTTTTTGTAAGCTTTGTGTACAATTTCTTTATCATAATTTTTGTCTATAAATTTTTGTTTGAGGTCTAGTCCCTGTGTACGGTAGTCTTCTATTTGTGTGCAGTTTCTTCTTAGTCGTGTAAATTGTCCTGTCGGGATGCTTTGGAGCCAATTCGGGTGGTGGCCACTTGTGGATAAAATGTAGCTGTTGACGTCCACCTGTTTGTGATGTGTGCGGGTGTGGATCTGATTGTCCTTGATGTAAATGTCTAAGTCAAGGAAAACTGCTTGTGTCTTGCTGTGCTTAGTGGTGAATTGTAAATTTCTATCGTTGTTGCTGATGTATAGTAGGAATGTATTTAGGTCATGTTCTGTCCCTTTCCATACAAGTATGATATCGTCAATGTATCTGCGCCAGAGGACCAGGTTCGCCCCAAAGTCATGCCCCTTCCAGATGTGATCCTCCTCCCACTTGCTCATGAAAAGATTCGCATAACTTGGTGCGAACCTGGTCCCCATGGCGGTCCCTGTCTGTTGTTTGTAATATTCGTCCTCAAACCATGTATAGTTATGCTCCAATATGAATTGTATTGCCCTGATTATGAAGTCAGTCTGTGCCAATGGTATTGTGGCATCTTGTGACAGAAAGTGTTTGGAACTGTCAGTCCCTTGGTCATGTTTTATGATGGTATAGAGGGATGTTACGTCACTGGTCACTAGTATCATGTCATCTGCCCAGGTTACATCGCGCTCACGTGACCCGGCACGTGACGCGCGAACCAGGAAGTCAGAGGACGGGACGGGAGTTTAGGAGACCGGCATTTACAGACAAGGTGCGCGGCTTCTGAGACACGGAGGACACCCAGAGAGGATACATCGAGGAACACAGGCTTGAGGACGGCTAAGAACTGGTCACCGGCGGCAGGTAGCACCTGCCCCCGGCGGTAAGTTTCATTACACAGTATATGACCACGCCACTCGTTGCCACACACGGAAGGGTCTGACAGGCGGGACGCCGCACTAGTCACACCATAAACTTAACCACAAACCTAACAATAGACACAGCATCAGAGGATACATAGGACCATCCACACCTATGGTAAAGGTGGCCCCTAGGGCATACCTAACATTTACCTGAGCTGTAGCTCCATCAGTATACCAATAGGAGGGTATACTCAGAGAAAGGGTAGTCTGCAAGACACACCTGATAAGTGGTGAACCAACCTGGGACATTCATTATTGACTATGGAATATTAATCCTATTACATCCAAATAAAATCCTATATTTCATTTATATCGAGTGATCATTACCACATCCCCTACAAATAGATACACAGAGAACACATCACTTCACACACCACCATCCACCTCTCCAATCAATCCAATCCCTCGCACACCCTTTAGAGCGCGCTGACCACCACGAAATACGCAAAGGTGAGTTTCTTGACTTGACCATCTTCCTTGGAAGCTTTCTCCTTGCGTGACTGCTCCCCATCCTCAGAGACTTGCATCCGTGGTTACCAGGATCCAGGCCTGAATCCCGAACCTGCATCCCTCCAGGAGGTGAGAAATTTGTGGCCACCACAGGAGCGAAATTCTGGCTTTTGCTGACGAGATTATCCTTTGATGCATGTGGAGATGCAACCCTGACCACTATTCCAGTAGGTCCCACTGGAAGACCCTGGCATGGAATCGTCCATATTGTAACGCCTCATAAGCCGCTACCATTTTCCCCAACAGGCGAATGCACTGATTAATTGATACTGTTCTTGGTCTCAAAAGTTGTTTGACCATGCTCTGGATCTCCTGAGCCTTTTCCACCGGTAGAAATATTCTCTGTACCTCGGTGTCCAGTATCATTCCCAAAAATGATAATCTCATTGTCGGTTCCAACTGGGATTTTGGAAAGCTGATGATCCAACCGTGCTGTTGAAGCACCTTCAGGGATAATGCTATGTTCTGGAGTAACTTGTCCCTGGATCTCGCTTTTATGAGGAGATCGTCCAGGTATGGAATTATGTTGCCTCCTTGTTGCAAAGGAGAACCATCATCTCCACCATCACCTTTGTGAATATTCTCGGAGCCGTGGAGAGCCCAAACGGTAATGTCTGGAATTGGTAGTGGCAATCCTGAACCGCAAACCTCAGGTATGCTTGATGTGCCGGGTAAATGGGGACATGCAAGTAAGCATCCTTGATGTCCACTGACACCAGAAATTCCTTTTCTTCCAAGCTGGAAATCACCACTCTCAAGGATTCCATCTTGAATTTGAATCTTTTCAAATAAAGATTCCGAGATTTTAGGTTTAAAATCGGTCTGACCGAGCCATCCGGCTTCGGTACCACAAACAGGCTTGAATAAAGGCCTTGGTTCCTTTGTTCGGCAGGAACCAAGGCAATTACTTTGTCTTGACACAATTTGTGTATTGCGTTCAGGACATTTGTACTGTCTTGAGCAGAAACTGGCATGGCTGATTTGAAAAATCAGCATGGGGGAAGGTCTTGAAATTCCAACTTGTAACCTTGGGATATTATCTGTAAAATCCAAGGATCCAGGTCTGAGCAAAGCCAGACCTGGCTGAAAAATAATAGACGTGCCCCCACCTGATCACACTCCCGCAAAGGAGCCCCAGCGTCATGCTGTGGCTTTTGCAGAAGTAGTTGCTGACTTCTGCTCCTGGGAGCCTGAGAGTGTTGTAGGTTTTCTACCTTTTCCTCTCCCTTGTCCTGTGAAAAAAGGGGTACTCTTAGCCTTTTTGTACTTGTTTGGGCTGAAAGGACTGCATAGTATGAGAATTATATACTTTTTTAGCCGGTGCAGCTGCCGACGGCAGAAATGCTGACTTGCCAGATGTAGTAGTTGATATCATGGCATCTAGTTTCTCTCCAAAGAGGGCCTCACCATTGTAAGGGAGCGCCTCAATATTTTTGGATTCTGCGTCAGCATTCCATTGATGGATCCAGAGCGCCCTGCGGGCTGAAATCGCCATAGCAGAGGCCTGTGAGCCCAGTAAGCCTACGTCCTTCATTGCCTCATCCAAGTAACCTGCAGAGTCTTTAATATGACCTAGAATTTGCAGCATGTCATCTTTATCAACCGTGTCAATATTAACAATCAAGTTATCTGCCCACTTTTCTTCTGTGTTACCTACCCACGCAGAAGCAATTGTGGGCCTGAGTAATGTACCCGTAGCAACATAGATGGACTTTAAAGTCGTCTCTAATTTGCGGTCAGCAGGTTCTTTTAATGAAGCTGACCCCGGGGCAGGTAAAATGATTTTCTTTGACAACCTAGAGACTGAGGTGTCAATCATTGGGGGTGACTCCCACTTACTCCTATCCTCTTCAGGGAAAGGGTATGCTACCCGCAACCTTTTAGGGATAGCAAATTTCTTTTCCGGGTTAGCCCAGGAGTCCTCAAAAAAGGTATTTAAGTCCTTAGACAGAGGAAAAGTCACTACCTATTTTTTATTTAATTTAAAATAATCTTTTTCCTCAGGTGGAGGTGTTGTGTCAGGAATTTCCAACACCCCTTTTATAGTGACTATCATACATTGAATGCTCTTAGCCAGTTTGGGATCTACCCCCCTCAAATCCCCAGTGTCGACGTCAGTGTCGGAATCTGTATCAGTGTCCCTTTGCATAATTTGGGCCAGGGACCTTTTCTGGGAACTGGAGGGGTCCCGAGTGGATGTTGTAGGTGAATCAGCAAATAAAGCATCTTCCACAGACTGTCTCCAATGCTTTGTCTGTTCTTCAGACTCAGAGAATTTCCTTGCTAGTTTAGCCATATTACTCTGCAGCTTTCTCACCCACACAGGCTCAGAACACTCTTGTGCCTCCAAAATGGGTTCCTCTGGGGAACTACTTTCTCTAGACATGGTACACACGTGTACAGTCACACCACTCACACACACGGGAGCTAATGGGGACAGACCTACACTAATGTCTATCAGAGGGACCCAGAGGGAATTACCAGTCCACACCACGCGCCCTATATGTATTATATACAATGAATGTACATATATACCAAAACAGCGCTTTATATCCAATGTGAAGCCCGCAGACTTCAATAAATTATATGCTCCCCTCACCTTCTATAACACCTTGGTACTTGTATCAGCGATGTGTGAGGAGAAGCAGCCTGTAGGATCAGCGCTCCGGCGTCTCTGTGAGGAGAAAATGGCGCCAAATGAGTGTTACAAGCAATTCTGAGGTGAAGCCCTTCCCACTGTAATGGCGCGGTTCAGCCACAGTAATATTTATACTGGCGGGGGTAGTGTACATCAGCGGCTCACATGTATGTACATTTTGCCAGTGAGAGTAAGGATTTATCATGTCCCTCAGAGCGCGCATCCCCCCCCCCCCCCGCTATGATGACCGGAGGGCCCCTCTGAAAAGTCTTAAAGTGCCGAAGGCTCCTGCGGAACCATCTATACCCCATGGTACTAAAATGGACCCCAGCATCCTCTAGGACGTAAGAGAAAGAAAGTTAAAAAAATGTTTTAAAAAAAGTCATGTCGACGTTTTCATGTGTTGACCTGTCCTGGGTCGACCATTGTAATGTGTTGACATTTTTCCTGTGTCAACCATGTCAATGTCAACCAAAAGTGGTCGAACTGTTGACTGTCGACCTAATCCATGTCGACCTACCTTCTGGATACCGAACTGAATTGCCCATTTTTGTCTGTAAACTATTACAACCTATTTAAATCAATTAGCACAAACATCCCTGTGCTAATGTACACAGATGGCATTATGTGGAAATGCACAGAAATACTATGCATGGAACATGGAATGCAGAGCCGTGTTGTGTATACAGTAGCGGCTCTTGCCACGGGCAAGCAGACTTTTTGCCCGGGGCACCACTACCCTGAGGGTGCCGCCGCCGTGGCAAGAGCCGCTACTAAGTATCCTCCCTCCTTCCCCGGCTCCCGGCTGCAGCGAGCGCTATGTGCGCCCGCTGCAGCCGGAATTGCTGACTGACGCAAGAGGTCAAAATTGACCCCTAGTGTCAGTGCGGCGCTGCTATAGGAGAGACGTCATGACATCTCTCCCATAGAGATGAGCCTGTGCCCGGAGACAGCAGCAGTGGTCCGGAAGCAGGAGCGAGGCTGGTAAGTATTATGGGTTCTCTTTTAGGGTTTCAGAGTGGCTACAGGGGGCACAGCTACAAGTGGCACTACTACTAGGGACACAGATACAAGTGGCACTACTACTGGGGGTACATATAGGGGGCACAGCTACAAGGGGCACTACTACTGGGGGCACATACAGAGGGCACAGCTACAAGTGGCACTACTACTGGGGGCACATATAGGGGGCACAGCTACAAGGGTCACATCTACAGAGGGCACAACTACATTGGGCACATACTGGGGGCACTGCTACAGGGGGAACAGCTACTGGGGGCAAATCAACTGGGGGCACAGCTACAGGGGGCACTACTACAGGGGGAACAGCTACTGGGGGCACAACTACAGAGGGAACAGCTACTGGGGGCACATACAGGGGGCACAGCTACAAGTGGCACTACTACTGGGGGCACATATAGGGGGCACAGCTACAAGGGGCACATCTACAGAGGGCACAACTACATTGGGCACATACTGGGGGCACTGCTACAGGGGGAACAGCTACTGGGGGCAAATCAACTGGGGGCACAGCTACAGGGGGCACTACTACAGGGGGCACTACTACAGGGGGCACAACTACAGGGGGCACAACTACTGGGGGCACAACTACAGGGGGCACAACTACAGGGGGAACAGCTACTGGGGGCACAACTACAGGGGGAACAGCTTCTGGGGGCACAACTACAGGGGGAACAGCTACTGGGGGCAAATCAACTGAGGGCACAGCTACAGGGGGCACAACTACAGGGGGAACAGCTACTGGGGGCACAACTACAGGGGGAACAGCTACTGGGGGCACAACTACAGAGGGAACAGCTACTGGGGGCACAACTACAGGGGGAACAGTTACTGGGGGCACAACTACAGGGGGAACAGCTACTGGGGGCACAACTACAGGGGGAACAGCTACTGGGGGCAAATTAACTGGGGGCACAGCTACTGGGGCAAATCAACTGGGGGGCACGACTACTTGGGGCAAATCTGGGGGCACAGCTACTGGGGGCATAACTGTGGCCACGACCCTCCCCTATGAAGCCACGTCCCTGTTTTGCAGCGGGGGGGGGGGGGGGGCTCCAGTGGAAACTTTCGCACTGGGCGCCACAAGGTGTAGAACCGGCCCTGTGTGTATACAGCATGAGCGTATTATGCCAGCACTATAACACAATCATTTTTCAATTGGTAAGAACAAGTTATAATGTGATAAAAACTAAAGTGAGGATGGCTTCATTTTGTATATACAGTACGTAAGCCACAATTAAAAATTCCACAAGCAAGTCAACCATAGATCAAAAAGCTTACACAGATAAATCAAGTGAAGCCATTGATGGATACTAATAATAAGATTAAAAGTAAAAATAAACTACTGCTAATTAATGAGTCAAGTTTAGGACTACTAAATACATACCTGTCCAATACTGTAACAGGCTGCAATAAAAATGACATGCTTACAGTAGAAAAAGTTAAAGTGAAACAAACTTCAAATTGAAACATTAATAACACAAAGTAATGAGCTACTTTGTAGCCTAATTATTCTTACAGCTCAGCATGAAAATGACTAATGGAATACAATGTAGCAGAAAAACAAACAAAAAACAATACATTCATAAATACAGATAAATTACAAAATGCATTGGGTTACATTATTTATGGGCAAGTTAATTAAAATCCATAGCTTGTGAAGACTCCTTTACCTGAAACATGGCTTATGTAGGAAATATACAAGCACCGCAGTGACAAGGGAATGAGATATGAGTTGCACAGCACTTTTATCAGTTCTCTTCCAATTTGATTTTGGAATTTGCTTTTAGTGGTACATAATAATAAATAGAAATGCCTTTGTTAGAAATGTAACAGTGTCGTCAGCTGCTCTTGTGATATACAATAATGACCCTATATAATAATGGAGAATAATGACTCTATATAATAATGGAGAACACCATAATAATGTCCTAAGAAGCGTCCCATTCCCGCCAGCATCTCTTACTGCCTTGATGGAGAGGGGACATACAAGCAGAAAAGAATACTCCACCGGCACTGGAGATCATTATTACAGTGGTGGGGTGGGGGTAGGGTATGTAGACTAGATTTAAGCATTTTAAGCCTGCAATCTGGCAGAACCCTTACACCTATATATAGATAACACCTGTATTGTGGGATCTGGACAAAAGGTTGACACTGAAAAAGGTTGACAGGTTCATGTGGTCGACACATGTTTTTTTTGGACTTGTTCCTTTTTTGACTAAGCGAGACACGGTGCCTGAAGTATGGCGAGGGAAGTGAGCCTGCGAGGGAATGTGTTTCTAAAAATGGTGGTCCCAGATTAAAAAACAGGGTCGGTATTGATATACCGGTGCCCATCATCCCGGCAGTCAGAATCCCAACCGCTGGATGCCGGGCACCGGAATGCCGGCAGCGGGGCGAGTACAAAAGAGCCCCTTGCAGGCACGGTGGCACGCTACACACTCCACACTATTTATTCTCCCTCCTGGGGTATCGTGGACAACCCAAGTGGGTTGAAACTTGTTAACAATAATAGCAATAATAGTAATAACAATAATTTTCTAAAAACAAACAAACCAACTAAAAATGTAACATAAAAATGGCTTTACATAATAAAATATACTATTTGCTCCTGTCTTCTGTTTGGACATTGTTGCCCATTTTCAGGCCCGGCATCTGTGTCTCTCTGCGCCTTGCTGTTCAGGAACACAGCTACAGTAACAGAAAGCTAACATCTCCCTAGCTGCCCCCTCTATAAATGGCCTGGAGTATAAATCTATATTTTTCGTAAAGATAGTTTGCAGCAAATTGACAGACTTTCTTCAGATAGCTTTGGCTTTGCAGCAGTTACATCAGCATTATATATTCAGCTCTCATGCACACCAGCCTTGTTTTTGCAAATATTTATTGTTGGTTTACAGTAACATTTTGGTGGTGACCCCCAGCGTCAGCAGGGCAATAATGCTATGCATAAATATAACTTATTTAGAGAACTTCTCAAATGTCATCCACCTGGCTCTGGATCCACTCAAAGTTGTATTCTGTCATTATAGAAAGTCATTGCATTGCCTAGACCAGTGGTTCTCAAAATGTGTGCCGCGGCACCCTAGGGTGCCTCGGGGTACTTGCAGGGGTGCCCTGGGTTGGTGGTCCAGGACCAATCCAATTTATGTATGGTCACTGTAATAAACAAAACCAGTGCTTATGGCTTCCAATCATAGAATATGTGGACAATCAGAAGTGAAGCCTGTCCCTCACTATACAACTGGACCTAAGGATGACATATACACATAATTTACTTAATTTAATATTTATTCTAAATTTCTCAATAAGAAATTTTTGGCCTAGCGATGCCGCAAAAAAGAATTCTGATACTCTAGGGCGCAGTGACTCATAAAAGTTTGGGAACCACTGGCCTAGACTCAGAGCCGGCCTTAGGCATAGGCAAACTAGGCAAATGCCTAGGGCATTTGGTATGCTTAGGGGCACCATCAGCTTCTGCTGATTAAAATGATATGTGGCATGCCTATATTCTATGTGTGACTGCACCTGTATCTGCATACGAAATGCTACGTTGCAGTGTATTCCTGTAAATCACTGTAATGTAGCATTTCGTATGCAGATACAGCCGCAGTCGCACAGGCATGCTGCATATCATTTTAATCAGCAGAAGCTGCTTGTGCATCCTAGCCACATAGTAATGCAAATATTATGATGCATTTTCATAAACAAAAGGCGACCGACGTTAGCAGAGCTGCCAGCTGACTCATGCCAGGCATCTGCTGCAGAACTAACGGCGGTGCTAGGGGGCACCAGCCAAAATCTTGCCTAGGGCATCATATTGGTTAGGGCCGGCTCTGCCTAGACTTTAAGACATGCAGTAGTAACGGCTTATTAAAGTACTGTATAATAAGAAATAAACGCTAAAAGTACATAGGCAGTACTCTACTTTCTCACAAATCAGCTAAATCTTTAGTATAAATTTCCCATACTGTATATCAGTAAAAGCAGACTCCCAAAACATGGCGTCCAGTTCCTGTGAACCCTGTTGTGAAGGGAGAACCCACAGTGCCATCCCTTCATTTCAGAGATTGTGTTACTGTTAGGATCTCCTGCTCTGTGCTGCCACGTCGCCATGGCAACCGGGAGGCAAGTGTTAGCGAAGTAACCTGAGCTCAGCTGATACTCCGGTCCGGGTTTTTACTGTGTAGTGGTTACAGGCTCTGTGCACGGCAGGGAATCCGGCGCTGGTTTTGTGCTCACAGTCTGTGAGGTCTGAGTGGGGCGTGGACAGCACCTGCTATATAAACCATCCTCTCAGGCTAGGCAAATGCTGCTGAATCTTTGTTTGTTAGTCAGTTCCAGAGAGTTAGCTAGTACTGTGTGACTTTGTATTTACTTGTTGCTTACTGCGAATAGGCCTTGGGATTCGGTACTTCATTCTGCCAATCCGGACCTAGCAGTAAGACTGGAGTCAGCTGTTTGACCTGCTGGGGTTCTTTTGCTATTCTGTGAACCCAGCAGGTTTGCGGCTGTACTCTCAGACCTGCTTGCTTAATCCTCCCTCACTGTGCAGGGCGTCCAGGTGTCAGTTTAGTGGCAGTAAGCTGAACCTGTGCCCTGCAAGTGGGGGTTAGGATTGTGGATACTCTCCTTGTGTCTATATTTCTATCTCTGACCAAGGAGTTTATTCCCACACCCGTTGGTAACCCTTTGGGGTTTTTTCTGTTGCTCTTAGCAACATCATTTCAGGTGCTCCACATGTTAAATCACTACACCTCGCTTCATTGTCCGCTCTATTCCATCTGAGCATTCCTGACACTAGGGAGACACCCAATTCCTGAGCCTTTGGGCTTCTCCGTTCACTTTGTGTTTATTAGTTATTCCATCACCTCCTGTGTATGTTATGTTATACTGTCTGTGAGTTCGTTTGCTTCGCTTCCCTCTCTGTTCATACACCGGTATACTCCTGTTAGCACTGGTGTGCGTAACATATTCAGCAGCTTTACTCCTGTTGAAATTTTGTGGGAATATGGAGCATACCCCTCAAAATACTTTGCAACAGGTGGTCGATCAGGTGCAGGTCCTGACTCGACAATTTAATAAGATGTCCATTAAAATGAACACCCCGCAGGCCGCTAGCGGAGCTCCCGCAGCAGCAGCGGCAAGTTCAGGGGTTAAGGAGCCGAAAGTAAATCTCCCGGATCGTTTTTCTGGAGATCGCTCGCAGTTCTTTTGTTTCAAGGAGAGCTGTAAGCTATATTTCAGGCTTAGGCCCCAGTCTTCTGGGTCGGAGATTCAGCGGGTGGGCATGGTGATTTCCTTGCTACAAGGAGACCCACAGGTCTGGGCATATGGGTTACAGCCTGACTGTCCGTCGCTTAAAAGTGTTGATGCTTTTTTTACGGCACTGGGCATTTTGTATGATGACCCTGACAAGATGGCTTCAGCCGAGGCTCAGATTACGGTTCTTAAGCAAGGGCGACGGCCAGCTGAGGTTTATAGTACGGAGTTTCGGAGGTTGGCTCATGATACCCAGTGGAATGACCCAGCCCTGAGAAACCAGTACCGAAGGGGCCTTTCTGACCAGATAAAGGACCAACTGGTACAATATCCCTCGCCTGATAGCTTAGATCAGCTCATGCAGTTATCCATCCGGGTGGATAGACGGCTGAGAGAGCGTAGGCTTGAAAGGGAGACCGCAGTTTCCTTTTTTCCCAAGGGAACCTCAGACTCTGAGGAATATTCCGAGGAGCCTGTGCAGATTGGGGCTACCCGCCTCTCCTCGCGTGAGAAGACACGGAGGAGACAGCAGGGTTTGTGTTTCTACTGTGGGAATAAAGGTCATGTTGTAGTATCATGCCCAGAAAAAACGGAAAACTTCAGGGCCTGAGGGTGATGGGAAATATCCTGTCAGGCCAGAAGTCAGAATTTTCCAAAAAGACTTTTCTCATTCCGGTGACTTTGGAGATCCACGGTCAAACTGTCAAGACTGAGGCCTTTGTTGACAGTGGGGCCGATGGGGTTTTCATGGACCGTCAATTCGCCCCGGAACACTCTGTTCCCTCAGTACCTTTGGCATCAGAGATTGAGATCTGTGGGTTAAACGGGGAACCAATGTCCCAGGGTAAAATTACCTCCTGCACCAGCCAAATTCCTTTGTTTATTGGAGTCACACACTCTGAAAAATTGTCTTTTTATGTGACTGTCTGTTCTTTTGCCCCATTGGTTTTGGGGTTACCCTGGTTAAGGGCCCATAACCCTCAATTTGACTGGGTCTCTGGGGAGATTCTTAGTTGGGGTAGTGATTGTGTCAGGAGTTGCTTGAGCCTTCCAGTCAGGCTCTCGCAGCTAAGTTTGCCAGGATTGCCAGGATGTTATGCAGATTTTGCGGATGTGTTCTCCAAAAAACTTGCGGAGGTACTACCTCCCCATCGCCCCTATGACTGTGCCATTGATTTGTTGCCGGATGCTAAGCTTCCCAAAAGCAGGTTGTACTCCCTGTCACGTCCTGAGACTCAGGCTATGGCAGAGTTCATTCAGGAGAACTTGGCTAAGGGATTTATCAGACCCTCACAGTCCCCAGTTGGGTCGGGGTTCTTCTTCGTGGGTAAAAAGGACGGTTCGTTGCGACCCTGCATCGACTTCAGGGAATTGAACCATATCACGATTAAAAACTCGTACCCACTGCCTCTCATTTCGGTTTTGTTTGACCAGCTTCGTACTGCCACCATTTTTTCTAAGATTGACCTACGCGGTGCTTACAATCTAATCCGAATAAGAGAGGGGGATGAATGGAAGACTGCCTTTAATACCCACTCAGGGCATTATGAATATTTGGTAATGCCTTTTGGGCTCTCTAATGCCCCAGCAGTCTTCCAGGAATTCATGAACGATGTGCTCAGGGAATAGTTGGATAGATTCTTAGTTGTTTATCTAGATGACATCCTAATCTTTTCTCATTCCCTGGAGGAACATCGGAAGCATGTACGCTTAGTCCTCCAGAAACTCAGAGACCACCAGCTTGGGGCGAAGCTGGAGAAGTGCGAGTTTGAAGTCCAGCAAATCGCATTTCTAGGGTATATTATCTCCTCAGAAGGTTTCCAAATGGAGGGTTCTAAGGTACAGGCAGTCCTGGATTGGGTGCAGCCCACTAGTTTGAAGACGCTTCAGCGTTTTCTGGGCTTTGCGAATTTTATAGACGGTTTATCGCTGGATTTTCGTCTATAGTGGCCCCCTTGGTGGCACTCCCTAAGAAAGGGGCGGATGTTGCTCACTGGTCTTGTGAGGCCAAAGCGGCCTTTGCCCGTCTCAAAAGGGCATTTGTCTCGGCCAAGGTGCTGCGACACCCAGATCCAGAGCATCCTTTTGTGGTAGAAGTGGATGCCTCTGAGATAGGTATTGGGGCAGTGCTCTCTCAGATGGGGGTGTCTGATAATCGCCTTCATCCCTGTGCTTACTTTTCCCGTAAATTTTCGTCTGCCGAGATGAATTATGATGTGGGTAACCGGGAATTGTTGGCTATAAAGGATGCACTCGGGGAGTGGAGACACTGGCTTGAGGGGAATAAGTTTGTGGTCTCAATTCTCACCGACCATAAGAATCTGGCATATTTAGAGTCAGCGAAGCGGCTCAATGCCAGGCAGCCACGATGGGCTTTGTTTTTTGCTCGCTTTAATTTTTTGATAACATATCGCCCTGGGTCAAAAAACATCAAGGCTGATGCGCTCTCGCTGAGTTTTGCTCCAGTTCAAGAGACCACCGAGGAGCCATTGCCCATTGTGTCCCCATCATGTATTAAAGTGGGCATTACCCAGGACCTCTTGTCATTAGTCCTTAGAGCACAGGAGCAGGCTCCTCCAGACCTTCCGGTAGGTCTCTTATTTGTGCCTCCTAGGTTAAGACAGCGAGTGTTCCTGGAATTCCATGCCAAGAGGTCGGCAGGGCATCCGGGTATTGCCAGAACTCGGGAGTTGCTGTCTAGGGCGGTGTGGTGGCCCTCGGTGGCTAGGGATGTGGATCAGTGGGTTCGGGCATGTGACGTTTGTGCCCGAAATAAAACTCCTAGAGGGGTTCCTGTCGGCCCATTACATCCACTCTCTATTCCGTCTAAGCCATGGACCCACATTTCCATGGATTTTGTGGTGGACTTGCCCAAATCCTCGGGGATGACAGCCATTTGGGTTGTCCTTGACAGGTTTTCGAAGATGGCGCATTTCGTTCAACTGGTTGGGTTGCCATCGGCCAGACGCCTGTCTGAGTTATTTATGCAGCATGTTGTGCGCCTCCACGGGTTGCCACTTGATGTGGTCTCTGACCGTGGATCCCAGTTTGTGGCCAAATTCTGGAGGGCATTTTGTTCTGATCTCCAGATTTCTGTGAGCTTGTCGTCAGGCTACCATCCGCAGTCTAATGGGCAGACTGAGAGGGTGAACCAGTCCTTGGAGTAGTTCCTCAGGTGTTATGTCTCCAAGTGTCATACTGACTGGGTTGCTCATCTGTCAATGGCGGAGTTTGCCTATAACAACGCGACTCACTCTGCTACAGGGATCTCTCCCTTCCTTTGTGTGTATGGGCATCATCCTAAGGCCAATTCTTTTGACCCCCTGGATTCCACGCCTGGTGGTTCCTCTGTTGTTTCGGTCCTTAGGGGTATTTGGAGGAAAGTGAAGAAAGCCCTTGTGTCTGTGTCATTAGTGACCAAAAGGGTTTTTGATAAGCGGAGAAGACCCTGCAGCTTCAAATTAGGAGACTTCGTCTGGTTGTCCACCAAGAATTTGAAGTTGAGACAGCCATCTCATAAGTTAGGCCCCCGGTTCATCGGCCCTTATAAGATCACCAGGGTTATCAATCCGGTGGCATTTCAGTTAGATCTGCCCGTTCATTGGGTATCAATAAAACATTTCATTGTTCCCTTTTAAAACTGGCGGTTAGTAATCCTTCTTCCAGTGGAAGACCTTCTCCTCTTCTGATACGGGGTCAGAGGGAGTTTGTGGTTGAAAGGGTTCTTGACTCCAAGATGGTTCGGGGTCGGCTGTCATTTTTGGTGCACTGGAAGGGGTATGGCCCGGAGGAGCGGTCGTGGGTGCGCAGTTGTGATCTTCATGCCCCCAGACTGATACGCTCTTTCTTCTCGCAGTTCCCCGATAAACCCGGTGGTAGGGGTTCTTTGACCCCTCGTCAGAGGGGGGGGTACTGTTAGGATCTCCTGCTCTGTGCTGCCACGTCGCCATGGCAACCGGGAGGCAAGTGTTAGCGAAGTAACCTGAGCGCAGCTGATACTCCGGTCCAGGTTTTTACTGTGTAGTGGTTACAGGCTCTGTGCACGGCAGGGAATCCGGCGCTGGTTTTGTGCTCACAGTCTGTGAGGTCTGAGTGGGGCGTGGACAGCACCTGCTATATAAACCATCCTCTCAGGCTAGGCAAATGCTGCTGAATCTTTGTTTGTTAGTCAGTTCCAGAGAGTTAGCTAGTACTGTGTGACTTTGTATTTACTTGTTGCTTACTGCGAATAGGCCTTGGGATTCGGTACTTCATTCTGCCAATCCGGACCTAGCAGTAAGACTGGAGTCAGTTGTTTGACCTGCTGGGGTTCTTTTGCTATTCTGTGAACCCAGCAGGTTTGCGGCTGTACTCTCAGACCTGCTTGCATAATCCTCCCTCACTGTGCAGGGCGTCCAGGTGTCAGTTTAGTGGCAGTAAGCTGAACCTGTGCCCTGCAAGTGGGGGTTAGGATTGTGGATACTCTCCTTGTGTCTATATTTCTATCTCTGACCAAGGAGTTTATTCCCACACCCGTTGGTAACCCTTTGGGGTTTTTTCTGTTGCTCTTAGCAACATCATTTCAGGTGCTCCACATGTTAAATCACTACACCTCGCTTCATTGTCCGCTCTATTCCATCTGAGCATTCCTGACACTAGGGAGACACCCAATTCCTGAGCCTTTGGGCTTCTCCGTTCACTTTGTGTTTATTAGTTATTCCATCACCTCCTGTGTATGTTATGTTATACTGTCTGTGAGTTCGTTTGCTTCGCTTCCCTCTCTGTTCATACACCGGTATACTCCTGTTAGCACTGGTGTGCGTAACAGTTACACAGTTCTGCCTATGTTGGACAGGACACCAGGCAGGTGTTATTTTCTTAATCCAGTGCTGGACTTGGGGGCTGGATGTTTATATGGCCTATGCAGGTTACATATTGATGTAAGTCTCTGACTTCAGGGGAATCGGACTGTCTCAGACAAGCTGTATAGCAAAAAACCAAAGTTTTTCCCACGGATGGGAAAAGATAGAGGTGCTGATATTAAAATATTATTAATAAATACACCATATACCAATGAGTCCTATTGGAGAAAGAGCGCTATATAAATAAAATTATTATTATTATTATATAATTTTTGGTTTATTATACAAATCTAATAAAAAGATTGTTTTTGTTATTACCGGCCGGTAAGTATAGTAAAATATGTTCCACTGTTTAAACAATCATATACATAAAAATAAGAAATGTAAAAAAACTTGTTGATTAATGAATACAAATCTGCAATATAAAGTGTCCTTTAGAGTTGTCAAGTATCCAAATACTGATAGTTTGTTTCACCTATACGTGAGCCCAATATTATTATTGTAATCACTCTTCCCGTCCGCTGGTAGCAGTTCCTTTATATGCGGACATATCAGGAGGTCAGGTAAAGGCGTTTAACTTATAGATGTTTAGAAGTTGCCAAAGAATAATACTGGCTCACCAAGTAATGTTTGGTTAGTTTTTAACTGAGGTGAAGCAGTCTCTTAATCAGTATATCATGGAGGGAACAGAGATTTTCTTTACACGAGTGGCTATTTAGCTGATGATGTGAGGGCTTTTCAACAATGTTTCCATTGGGACGAGGTATAGTGATAAGTGCTCACCTCGTTCTCTGTGCTATGCTGCACGCCGCACATGGACTGTGCGGCCGGCGCTGCTTCAAGCGCTTCTCTCTCCCCAGGCCGCTTCGTGACTCGCTCCCTCTGTGCTTTGTGTCGTGCTACACGCTGCACGTGAGCCGCACGACAAGCACTACTGCAGGTGCCGCTCTCTCCTTGGATATCCGGTAGCTTTCAGGGCATGCAGATTGAATTGATCTCCTCAGTGTGGTAGAATGAAAAAAAGCCGGCTTGTAATAAATAATAAAGAAGGTTTACGCGTTTCTCCGCCTTCAAGTCAGATCGGCGGCTTCCTCAGAACGTACTACGTCCATGTGCGGCTTTATATTGCAGATTTGTATTCATTAATCAACAAGTTTTTTTAAATGTCTTATTTTTATGTATATGATTGTTTAAACAGTGGAACATATTTTACTATACTTACCGGCCGGTAATAACAAAAACAATCTTTTTATTAGATTTGTATAATAAACCAAAAATTATATATATTGGTATATGGTGTATTTATTAATAATATTTTAATATCAGCGCCTCTATCTTTTCCCATCCGTGGGAAAAACTTTGGTTTTTTGTTTCATCTATCGTGGGAAGAGTAAACCCACTTTAGAGGCTGCAGATATTTAAATATTATCAGCTGGCGCTGGGTGAATTTTTCTATATATATACACATGCTGTATAGCAGTTTGCTGTAAGCAATAGAGTAATGGCCCTGATTGGTGGACACAGTTGCATTTGCAATTGAGTATTTTGCTCGCAGCGAATCTGCAAAAATATATTAATGATGATGCCATAGGTATCTGTACAGAGGTGCCCACTGCCGGTGTCTCTGATCTGCCAATTGCATACAAAGATGCATTATTGCTGCACCATCGGACCGTATGATTGCTCAAAATGTCTGTTGCAAGTAAGCTGCCAGAGCCTTTACAATGGGATCCGGTCAGGAACCCAGCAGTCGAAATACCGACATAGGAATTCCGACACTGCTCGGAATGCTGGCGTCAGCATCCCAACTACAGAATGTTCACAATGCCGGCGCCTGAATCACAAGCACCAGGATCCCAAACAAGCATTTACTGTCCCGCCTGACAGGTAAGCTGCGCAGGGGTTGTGTGTGTTAGGTTTAGGCTGTGGGGGGAGAGTTATGGTTAGGCTGTGGGGAGGGGGGGTTAGGTTTAGACTGCATGGTGGGGGGGTAGGTTTAGGGACCACCATAGAGGGTTAGGCTTAGGCTGCAGGGAGAGAGGGTTAGTTTAGGCTGCGGGAAGGGAGGGTTAGGAGGGCATTGGGGTAAGGTAGGTATATTTACCTTGCCCTTTTTGGGATTCTAACCATCGGGATGCCGCGGTCAATATTCTGACCGCCGGCATATCAACCCCAACCCTTTACAACTGCATAGGAATTTCTAGTGCAGACTCAGACATGCCCCTGAAATAGTCACAACATGCTGGCATTTTTGTAGCCATCCCCTATTGCCTCCACAAATGGTTATTATCCCATTTGTAAAGGAGGATACACACTGAGAGATGTGTGATGAGCGATCTATCACAGACTGCTCAGCACACATCTCTCCTCCGCTCAGCACTCAGCGCAATGTGTGCTGAGCGAAGGGGGGGGGGGGCACAGCCGCTTACTTCACACAGCAGTGAAGTGAGCGACCTGCTAGTTTGTGCCTGCATGCAAGCACAATCTAGAATCGGCGATAGCGAAGTGTGGGGCCGCGCATCGCTATGGGCATACACACGGAGAGATCCGTGCTTAACTTCTAATCAATTTAGTCAGATTGCTTAGAAATTAAGAACAGGTCTCTCCGTGTGTACCCCCTTAAATTCCAGCTGTAATCTGCCATCATATGTACAGTATATCCTATCTTCCCTGGTAGCGATCTTCCACAGTTTTAATGTCCTGGTGAAATCTTTCACATTGTTCTTCGCTCATATCACCCATATTTACTAGGAAACGGTCCAAGTGGCTGTGTAAGTAATGAACTTTATTGCTCATGTTACATCCAAGGTCTCTGAAATTAATGATCATGTTGTTTACTAGTTCAGCATAGTTTTGAGCTTTGTGGTTGCCCAGAAAGTTTCTGACAACCAGGACGAATGACGCCCTGCTCAGACTGAAGGTCGCACAGATGGTGATGTGCCGCGGCCTGGGCATGTGCAAAAAGTATAGCTGATAGAGAAAACTGTTTTCATATTTGGAATTAGCACGCCCAATATAATCAAAATCAATACTAATATTCCTGGCGCCAAACTATTTTTTTTTGTTTTGTTGGGCAGTGTTATCGATAATCGGTTGTTTACTTGTTCAGCATAGTTTTGAGGTTGCCTAGAAAGTTTCTGTGAACCAGGACGAATGACATCCTGCTCAGACTGAAGGTCGCCCAGATGGCGATGTGCCGCGGCCTGGGCATGTGCAAAAAGTATAGGCGATAGAGAAAAACTGTTCTCGTATTTGGAATTAGCACGCCCAATATAACCAAAATCAATACTAACATTCCAGGCACCAAAAATTTTTTTATTTTTTGGGGGCAGTGTTATCAATAATCGGATCCTGCATGCTGCGGGACTCCTGCGTCCATCTCTGAATCTGGCCCTGTGTCAGAGTGTATGCTGCATGGTTTATGTTGTTTCTTCTGTGCATACTTAGGTGAGTCTCCACACAAACTTAGAGAAGAAACTTCCATACTGGTTCTTGAAGCGAGTGGATCAAGTCAGTAGCATTGTGTACCCCAATCGTCCAAGAATCTGGGGACTTGCTATCAACTCAGTGAGTATTGTACTGATCAAACTATATCCTTCTATTGTTTTATGAGAGACAAATGATTGAATGTTTTGTGACAATGTCAGCATAAGTTGCAGCATTAAAGGCATTGTATGAAGGAGCATTACTCTCAATTCATGTTTATATTTAGCTTTCCCATAAAAGCAAAATTGCGTCTATATTCCTAAACTGCTGAAACCACAAACAGTGGTACAACCTGGCTCTAGTCACATGCTGCATGCATCTTTCCAAATCCACTCTGACCTGCCCACTCACATACACACTGTGACAATGTTGTGCCATCTGCGCATGTCATGGTTAAATCAACAGTGATCCAACTATAAATTACAAAACATATACCTATAAGATGTATGTTAAATGGCTCTAGAAGTGGAGCTGCAGCACAGTCCACAGTCCAAAATTCAAATAGGGGAGCCACACCAACTGTAACACCAAACACTACCAAACATCACCAGCTGGGACTCACTGGCAGTTGGTGTGGCTCCCCTATTTGAATTTTGGACTCCTCTGTAGCCATAACTTGGTAAGTTGGCATGTGACATAATAGGGGTTGTCCAGCCATTCTTGTTTACAGTAGAGTAGAATACATACTTAGGGCAGTGTTCAAAGTTGTAATTACAGGAGAACTAATACCAAAGAAATGTCACTGACCAATAGCAGCATGGCATAGTTGTGTCTTCTACAGTATACCTGCGCATATTTGTAGCAAAAACAACCAATAACCAATGGCAGTGCAGGTTACTTGCTAATAACGGCAACAGGATCCGGAAGACCCTCACTAACCAGCAGTGATGTGCGGTGAGTTCAATGACTGGAGAGGCACTGGCTAACAAAACTGGATTTACACCAACATACAGCTTTTTGTGAGTAGGGGATGTTCTCCCCTCTCCCTAACCGCCTAACCCTCCCTACCCGTAGCCTAACCCTAACCTCCCCCTATAATGCCTAACCCTAACATTCCTGCGGCATTGCCTAAACCTAATCCGCCCTCCTCGCAGCCTAACCCTAACCCTCCCCGTGGGTGCCTAACTCCCCCTCTCTGCAACCTAACCCTAATCTATCAACTACACTTCTGATCTTGTTAAATTGGTGCATTGAGAACTAGGGTGACTTCAATATTCTAAGTTACATGGCCGTATGGATTCAGTATGATATCTTGGCGGGATGCCGGCAATCAGTATTGTGGCGCTGGCATCCTGATCACGGCAATCTCGACAGGGGCGAGGTAAGTATCCTAACCCCTCTGGTGCCGGTGGTGCCTAACGCTAATCCTCCCCCACCCCTGCAGCCTATCCATAACCCTTTTCGGACTGCGTCTAAACCTAACCCCCCCTTCTGCAGACTAAACCTAACCCTTTCGCTAATACTTACATTTGGGATTCTGGCTGTCTGGGTTTCCGTCATCGAGATCCTGATCCTTTCAGGATTCCATTGCCGGTGTTTTTTCGGCTGTCGGGATTACAGCTTCGATATTACGGCTGCTGGAATTACGACAGCCGGGATTCTGAATGTATACCAGCCTGATATCTCCTGCTTCAGGTTTTTCCTACATGACCCTATTTGTACTTAGCTTTAGGCTTAATACACACACACACACACACTGTGTCCCTATACACACACACACTGTGTCACCACACACACACACACACACACACACACACACACACACACACACTGTCCCCCAAAACACACACACACACACACACACACACACACACACACACACACACACACACACACACACACAGTGCTCCCATACATTCAAACACACACAAACACACACACAAACACACTGCTTCCATATATTTTCACACTGTGCTCACATTCACACACATACACTGTGCCACCACACACACACACACACACACACACACACACACACACACACACACACACGCTTTGCTCTCATACACACACTTTGTTCTCACATACTCACTGTGCCCCCATACACACACATATAATGTGCTCCCATATACAGTACTCACTAGGTTCCCATACACACACACTGCGCCTCCATACACACTGAGCTCACTCACACACTGTGCCCCCATACACACTGAGCTTTCACACACTCTGTGCCCCCATACACAATGAGCTCTCACAAACACACACACTGGGACCCCATACACACTGAGCTCACACACACACACACTGTGCCCCTATACACACATATATACTGTGCTCCCGTATACTCACTATCTTCCCATGCTCACACACACACTGTGCCCCCATACACACACACATACTGTGCTCCCATATACTCACTATGTTCCCATACACACACACTGTGCCCCCATACACACTGAGCTCACACACACACTGTGCCCCCATAAACAATGAGCTCCAACACACACACACACACACACACACACACACACACACACACACACTGTGCCCCCATATAGACAGCTGGACTCACCCTCTCTGTAGAGCTAACACTTCCTGGTCACGTGACTGTTCAGCATCAGTCATGTGACCTGTATACGGGAAACACGCAACTTCCTGAGCTTCGGATTCACTTCACCTGTTCCTGGAGCTGAGACATACTGCAGGTCCGCGGTGGCATTCACCAGTGGGAGGAAGGAGGGGGAGGAGGGCAGCAGCGCACATGGACACCAGCAGAGCAGGAAGAGCGCCTCGCCAGCACAGTGCCTCTCTGCTTTGCAGACTCTGCTGCACCTGGAGAGAGAGTGGGAGAGAGCCAGACTCTGCACTGACAGTGACAGCAGGAAACAGTCACCGCTCAGTGCTGGATCCGCTGACCAATCAAATCTGCCACACTGACAGGGACGGGCTCTGAATTGGGATGCAGGCACGCCCCTGAGGCAGATCTGCTGGTGCCTCTACTCTATGTTTTTTCAATGGGTTTTTCCTGCCCTTGGTTTGGCTCCGCCCCCTGCCCGCCCCCCACTCAGACACTTTATTATTGTCAGCTGGAGGCGGCGTTCTCAGCTGCCTCCCACCCACATTTGGCTGTGTTTCCCCAGCAAATATCATTAGAAAAATACAAAGAACATAATTATGACACAGAACGTGTCATAAATATCTTCTTTGTATTACTTCAATCATTATGACGGGAGGCACTGCCTCCCCTGACTGCACGTCCCTGCTAACCAGGCAGTTTGTATGGTGCAATTACAAATTCTATGTCATATAAAGGGCACTGTATGAGTTGGCAAATTTCTGTAAGATTATTATACATTTTTTTCAGTAGTCATTTCCGTATTATAAAACAAACAGCTGATAAAAATGTTGGATGTAATTACCTTTATGATATACAGTACATTGTGATTTCATGTTGTTTGCTATATAAAATAGAATATTAAGCATACTGTATACTGTATTTTACTTTTTTCAGAACTTTCTTACTTATTTCCTGTCTTGCGAAGACTTCAAAGCTGAAATCCCCAACAATGATACAACATTGGAAGTGGAACTTTGGAAGCAGAAGAACAGGTTTGTATTTTTCAGCTGCATTCTTTCTTTGCCAGAAGTCTTGATTCTGATAATTGTCATAAAGGTGTGCGATAATTGTCATAAAGGTGTGCGGTTAGCATACTGATCGTTGGAATTCCAGCGGTCACAATACAGACGCCGGGATCCCGACGGGGGCACCATACTATCGCCGGTATACCGGCGAGGTGGGTGATTTTCCCTCTATGGGGTGTCCACGACACTGATAGAGGGAGAATAGAACGAGCCTGAAGCGTGGCGAGCGCAGCGAGGTCGCAAGGGGCTTAGTTGCGCTCGCCCCTCTGCCGGCATTCCACCGCTTGGGATACCGATGTATACTGACATTCGGCATCCCCTGCGGCGGTAAATCATACCGGACCCACCAGAAAAGGCCATGGCTGGCGTCACTGTCAGTTGCATAAATTGGTAACTTTACTTTACAGAGTTCCTTCTGTGCAGTGATTGTGGAATTGCCATCCAAAATTAGGTTATTTCACACTTCAGTCTAGTATCCCTTTTGGACCTATAGTAACACTTCATTTTTAAATTGTTGTCTAAAATTTTACTTGCTGAAGCTTCTTTCATGTTGTAAATGAGAAAAGAGACTAAGCTGACCGAACACTTAACAACTTTTCATCCAACCAGCCAACTGAGCAATTTGTCTGATCAACTAAATAATCATGAAGTTGGCTCCATACTTCTGTCTAGTTCAACTTTCCCTCCAACTGAATGATATTGATACCACCAGTGGTGCAAGTAGAAATATTTTCTTAGTGGTACTGATAGTAAAAATGGGCATGGTCATGTGTAATGAGGGGCATGGTCACATGAAACTAGGGGAGTGGCTACATGATAATTGGGGCATGGCCACATTGTGCCACACATCGTAATGCCCCTTACACATTATGTCAAACACCGTAATGCCCATTACACATTATGCCAGACACCATAATGCTTATTACACATTATGCCACACAATGTAATGCCTATTACATATTATGCCACACACGGTTATGCCACTGACACAGTTTTACAAAAATGGTCATTATAAATTTTGCCCCAGCTGTGGGCTGGTGGTACTGCATACCACCACCATATTTCTTAATGGTACTCCGTACCACCCCGTACCACTCGACTTTCAGCACTGGATACAACTGAAGTAGACGTACACTTCTGACTACTTCTGTATGCTAAAAAAAGGATACAAATAAATCATTAAAAAAATATTTTGTCGGTCTCCACAAGTTTTAGCCAGCAGTGTCACTTTCAGGGGTCCCATTTGATTTCAGGGTAACCAGTACTGGGCTTTGCCAGCCTGGCTGGTTAAACCATACAAGGGAGGATTGCAGTGTGGGATTCTCCCACCATAACCCTATCCAGCCCCCAGACACCCCCTCTTGGGTATAGTCAAGCATGGTGCCAATAGCACAACAGCTCTTCCCCATACCTGATGCCCAGTGAGAATAAGGGTAATAGTGGATAAATAGCTAAGAAACAATTTGTCTTTGGCAAACTACAAGTCCCAGCATGGCTGTTTTCAGTCTGTGAATATGTCTAACTCACACTACACATGCGTCCCCATTGTTACCACTGGTGGACCAGAACTAATTTGGTTGCAGAGAGAGGTAATATGAGAGGGTTTTTAAATGAGTGCCCCCATATCTCTAGGTGCCAGGATGGAGGATATATAGGGATAGTCCATCCCTCCTTTTCTCTGGCATTTCTTCTTTTTGAGATATAGGGACAGTCCATCCCTCCCTTTCTCTGGCATTTCTTCTTTTTGTCAGCTATATTTTTTTTAAATGTATGTTGTTGCACGTTTGAGATTGCCCCCATGCACCCCCTTATCTGCATTTAGTAAGTAGGTACAGTTGAGTGCAGTGAAAGGGTTAATCAAATGATGAATGGAATGTAAAAAGTTTTTTCTGCTGCAGGTTACACTGGGCTCCACAGGGAATGACATTGGGGTGTAGAGTAGGATCTTGATCCGAGGCACCAACAGGCTCAAAGCTTTGACCTTCTTCCCAGAATGCTTAGCGCCACCTCCTCTACAACCCCGCCTCCGTGCACAGGAGCTCAGTTTTGTAGTTGATAACATACAGTAAGCAGGCTTACAACAGGGGGTCTTCTCCAGCTGCCTTGAGAAGAAGCTTTTTAAGAAAAATTAAGACTTCAAGGGCTGCAGCAGAGAAACTGACTGTGTTAGTTGTCAGTCAAACATCTCCTTCTGCAGCTCCATCACCTCCCCCAGCGGCGCTGTATACTCCTGCGCCCTGGTTGCCGGGTACCTACAGCGGAGGCTCCGGTTTTCTTCCAATTAGTCATACACACGACCGCTGTTCTCCTGGATCGCGTGGCCGCACTCAGGGAGGAGGTAAGTGGGTCCCCCTGGCAGGACCCACTGTAAATCGCGATCCCACGCGGTTGGTGGGAGGCGGGTCGCGCGCGCTGGCGTGGAAGCTGTGGTTGTACAGGGATGCCACTAGACCACCAGGGCAAGGGAACAGGTCATTTTCTCTCATAAACCGTTTATATAGGCCCACAGTACCCGGTGGTGAAGTCCAGCTGGGGGATAAGGCTTTGACCTGTAGTCCCTCCCTCAGCCCCAGGGTGCCATTTAGAGTAAATGTTCCCGCCCTGGAGCTGCATCTCTCTCTCTCTCCCTCACTCCCTGTCAGCGTTTGGGCGCCATTAGGACAAGCTAAGCTCATCCTGGGACTGTTTGGGCAAATCCTCCTCTGTAAAGCCGCCTGCATGTCAGCCATACTTGCTTACTTTTGAAAACAAGTTTGAGGAGATTTTAGCTGGTAGTAGAATGCACCGCACCGATGAGAGGGTGTGTCATGCTCCACCCAAAGGGCGTATCTAGCTCCACCTATGGGCGTATCTAATGCCACTAAGGGGTGTGTCCTGCAGTGGCAGGTGAAATCTAAAGTACTTAGTGCAGCCTGGTGCCCGAGGGGTTTTGTGTATGGCTGTCTCTCCAGACATGAGATTCAGACATCAGACAAATTGATGTGGCTGAGATCCGGAACACTCTGGGCCTAATTTGAAGGTGGACCTTCCCAGTGCAATCCTTTTTGTTTAGGACCCCACACACTGTATGCAAATGAAGCATTCATTTTATTTTAACAATGTATTTCTTAGCAAGAGGTCCAGAGCCCCACATTTACCTTTCTTCCTGTAACACTAAACATTTCAAAGATAATTCTTCTGCCTCTCATGCTGCCCATTCTCCTGTGACCAGTGGTGGAAGTGGAAATTTTTAAGTGAAAGTGTAGAAAAGTAAAGGCTGCATTGGAAAAGGGGGTGTGGCCTCTCAAACGGGGGCATGTCATAAGTGTACCGTACCACGCCGTATACCCATAATAGTAGGACTCCTTATACTATCTAGTACTGGTGCCCCTTTCACATTACGCCACACAGAATGAGCCAAAATTAACATTACGCCACACAGTATGAGCCAAAATTCACATTACCCCACAAAGTATGAGCCGAAATTCACATTAGGCAACACGGAATGAGCCAATATTCACATTAGGCCACACGGAATGAGCCAAAATTCACATTAAGCCACATGGACTGAGCCAAAATTCACATTAGGCCACACGGAATGAGCCAAAATTCACATTACGCCACATGGAATGAGCCAAAATTCACATTACGCCACATGGAATGAGCCAAAATTCACATTAGGCCACATGGAATGAGCCAAAATTCACATTACCCCACACAGTATTAGCCGAAATTCACATTAGGCCACACAGAATGAGCCAAAATTCACATTACGCCACAAGGAATGAGCCAACATTCACATTATGCCACATGGAATGAGCCAAAATTCACATTAGGCCACATGGAATGAGCCAAAATTCACATTACCCCACACAGTATGAGCCGAAAATTCACATTAGGCCACACGGAATGAGCCAAAATTCACATTACGCCACACGGAATGAGCCAAAATTCACATTACGCCACACGGAATGAGCCAAAATTCACATTAGGCCACACGGCATGAGCCAAAATTCACATTAAGCCACACGGAATGAGCCAAAATTCACATTACGCCACATGGAATGAGTCAAAATTCACATTAGGCCACACGGAATGTGCCAAAAATTTACATTACGTCACACAGTATGAGCCAAAAATGAGTGACAGCAGGGACAGGGAGAGTGACAGCATGAACAGTGAGAGTGACAGAGAGAGGGACAGGAAAGACACACAGTAGGGAGAGAGAAAGGCAGCAGGTTAAGATTACCTAATGGGCAGTGGTGCGGAGGAGGAGGAGGCTGTGATCGGCGGCGGTGGTACCAAGGAGGAGGCTGTGGTCAGCTGCAGCGGAAGTGTGGAGGCGGCTGTGGTCGGCGGCGATGGCTGCTGTGGCCTTTAGTGCGACTCTGGTGCCTCCCTCTGCGTCCAGTCCGCCTATCATTTCAAATCTGTTGTGGACCAGCAGCCAATCAGGAGCAGCTGCTCCTCATTGACTGCCGGTTCGAGAGTTCCAATTGGCTCTTGAACAGCTCTAAATTTGAAATGATAGCGGCGGCAGGGGTCTTCAGCGGTCAGTGCTCGAAGTGTCAGTATGCCATACCAGTGTATACCGGCCCACTTTGAGCATTGCCTGTGAATGTGTGTGCTGCTGTCAGGAGGTGGGGACACAGACTCACAGAGAGGGGCACCCAGGAATGGAGACAGCTGCTGCACAGACCAATAACCAAGGCAATGCATATAGGGATTCTGCCTACGATCTGTTTTTTTTTAGAACTAAGTATAAAGTAAAGAACCTGCCAGCATAATGTAGCAGCAATAGGAGGAGGGAAAGCACCTCTCAAAGAGGGGGCACCACAGAATATGCCCACGAGCTCCCCTCCTCAAGCCAGCTCAGCCTTACAAGTGTTATTCAGTGAGCTCCAGACTCACATTGCCGACTGACAGCTGAGCAGTGAAAGGAAGTGGGGCTTCAAGTGGGCAAATGAAAACACAGAGGGCTCAGTTGCAGGAGTTTAAAGTGAAAGACAGCAGCAGCACCATGAAGTAAGGGGGTGGGGAGGGAGGTCCACAGCTCTGCTGGGTCCCAACTCCCTAGCCCGTGTCCCTGCACTTAGTTACTCATGCCTCCACATAAATCAGGTGCCCATAGCTGTCCTCACTCAGCGGGCTGTGCACACCTGATCCACCATACACACACACACACACACACACACACACACACACACACACACACACACACACACACCTCTAACCTTTTACCCTGTAAGAGTTTCTGTGCTCCTCCCCCAGTTACTGCTGTGCTCCATTGGTGCTGTGCCTGATCCACCTGAGGCACTGCACCCCTGCCTCAGCTCTCTCATCCCCAGACCAGCTGCTGCTGGTGTCAGCTCCAGCCCGCCTCCTCTCGCTGTACAGAATACAGGGAGGAGCTTGAAGTACAGGCACAGCGCTAGAGCAGGGGAGTATGGCTTCCAGCAAAGCCACAGTAAGCCATAACTCTGCAGTGGCCAGAACCGACCGACCTCAGGAGAATGCTGACTGCACATGTGTAAGTCCGGAATGACTGGGGTAGGACCTGCACGGGCGGCGTCATGATGTGGGCGTCATGTTATTTAAATGAGAGCCACCGCGTGGTTGTGGGTATGGGCGGCCGGCATTTAAATAATGACTTCCACTTCATGATGTTGCCGTGTAGGTCCGCCCCCTGGCAATCCGGACTCGTGCATGCGCACTTTCAGGGAGTAGGATGAAAAACCGGGAGGACCCAGAGCTTTTGCGGGGCAGCGGGGGGCTCATGTTAAAAACGGGAGCCTCCCGCTAAATGCGGGAGGGTAGGCAACCCTGATGTCAGCGCTGTACATTTTACAGGACACTTAAGTATTCTACATGTCTGCTGACAGTGTTAGTTAAGAAAGAGTGCATTTAGTCAGGGTTATGTAGTACAAGTACCCTGTGATATACATCCAGTCTTTACTGTGCATTGTTATATCTATTGAGTGTATAGCTATTAGCTATACTTAGTACTACTATGTATTGCTAGTCCAGTGCAGTTTTATTGCATGTCATCATTTCTGCATTGTACATTGTGACTATGTGTGTGTGCATATAGCTGCTGTGTGACCTCCATTTCGTGTATCTCACTCAGATTGCTATCCCTATATTCTATAACCTGAGGGGGCTAAGTGCGTCAGGTTTATCATTTTAATATAGGTAGTTCACAGGGTATACTCAGTGTATATTTTTCTCTGTGATTTTTAGTCACCATATACCTCTTGAATTCCCTGTTTGTGCTGATACACTGCACAGGGGGTTCTTGACAGGTATTGTGCTGCTGGTATTGTACTGTGTTGCCTTGCATGAGCTTTTGGATGTGTCAGCTACACAGGGCAATGGTGCTGGGGCTGCAGACACATTTGAGGAAAACATAGCAGCTGAGGGTTCAGGTTCTGGGGGATACTTACCCCCAAGTGGGACTGTAGCAATGGGGGTTCAAAATGACCCACCTTGGGCTACCTTCTTCACGCTGGTAACTAGACTAACACTCCCTATGGGACCTCCTGTGCTGGTACAACCGCTTATGGTCCCCGCAGTTAACCCGCCAGGGGCAGATCAACTGTCCGCTCAGTTACAGCAATTGAACCAATCACTGACTACTCAGAAGTCTAACCCTCACCCGCCTAAGACCAAGGGGTCCTCTAAGCAGGCCATTACTTCCTCACAATCCACCAATGTCCCAGACACCTCGTCTGATGAGGATTGCATTTATACTGACCCCACAGATTCTGATCCCGACGCTTCTGATGGAAAAGCTGTTTCACAGGTGGATGTCCCTGACTTGTTGGAGGCAATCAGGCTCATTCTTCAGATTACTGATGACCCGGAGCCTGATGCTTCCCCTAAGAAATTAGACAGGTTTAAACATCAGAAAGTGGTTAAACAAGTTTTAGTTGACATACGTCAGGAGACCTGGGAAAATCCAGGAAAGAAATTAATGCCTCACAATAAGATGCTGACTCGCTACCCCCTCACTGCGAAGCTAAGTAAAAATTAGGAAACACCCCCGCCAGTGGATTCGCAGGGGGCGAGGCTGGTGGTATCCTGGGCTCTGCCTGTAACTACTGTCACGTCTCTGAAAGAACTGACGGATAAGCGTGTGGAGGGTTGTTTAAAGGCAAGTTACACCCTAACTGGTGCTGCACATAGGCCCACCATTGCAGCGACATGGGCTGCAGAGGCTTTTGAAGCAAGGGCTCAGGAGCTGGAGGCGGAGTTGCCTTCCAATGCTTCTGATCATGCTAGACAATGTCTGTCATATATTGTCACAGCGTCTCATTATATAACTTCTGATACCGTTATTTTTGCGACCAAGGCTTCTACTACATACATTTTGGCTCACCGGATTCTCTAGTTACGGACCTGGTCTGTGGATCTGGAATCTAAGAAAACCCTGGAGGTACTCCCTTTTAAGGGAGACATTCTTTTCGGAGATGAACTCTACAAGATAGTAGCTGACTTAGCTTCTGCTAAAACTGCATGTCTACCTAGTATTGCTTCTTCGGTGCTGAAGGCTAAGAGTACTCCCTTTCGCTCCTTTCGTCCTTCAGGGAAAGCAAAAGGTCAGGCGTACCCAAAACAGGTTCGCAATTCGAAACCCAATAAGCCCAAACCCAAACGGGCCTGGGCTGCCCGTAAGCCTGCTTCCAAAACTGACAAGCCTGCTGCATGACGGGGGGATACTCCCTCTGGGGGATCCCAGGGTGGGGGGCTGACTTCTAGGGTTTACCCAGGAATAGTTAAAGACCACTTCCGATGCCTGGGTACGGTAAGTTGTCACTCGAGGTTACGCTGTATCCTTCAAGAATCGTCCCACTCATCGATTTCGCCTGACAGACGTCCCTTCGAATCAGGTGAAGGCAAAAACTCTTCATTCGGTAGTACAGGTGCCTCTGGCTCAGAGAGGCAAGGGGTACTAATCACCGCTGTTCCTAGTCCCAAAACTGAATGGGTCCTCCTGGCCCATTCTCAACCTCAAGTCCTTGAACAAATATGTGAGGGTCTCCAAGTTTCGTATGGAGACTCTTCACTCTATTCTTCTGGCATTGGAACCTGGGGATTATATGGTCTCCTTGGACATACAGGATGCTTACCTGCATATTCCCATTGTAGTGTTGCATCAGCAGTACCTGAGGTTTGCGGTTGGCAACCTCCATTACCAATTTCGGGTGTTACCTTTTGGTTTGACCACGGCTCCACGAGTTTTCACCAAGGTCATGGCGGTAATGACGGCTGTGCTCCACCGTCAAGGGTCAGGATTCTGTCGTACCTGGACGACTTGTTGATCCTGGCAAATTCCCCAGAATTTCTCCTACACCATCTGGATCTGACTATCCAGTTTCTGCAAGCCCACGGGTGGCTCATCAACTCAGAGCATGGTGCACCTGGATGCATTGTTGGACATTCACAACCAGCGGTTGTTCTTGTCTCAGAAGAAAGTCCTGAAGCTTCAGGACAGATTCAATGCTTCCTATCTCGTCCGCAAGTGTTGATACATTCGGCAATGCAAGTGCTGGGTCTCATGGTGTCGGCTTTTGACATGGTGGAGCACGCTCAATTCCATTCTTGCCCTCTGCAGAAGCTGATTCTTGCCAAGTGGGACGGCCTGCCTCACCGGATCAGGTCTCAAATGATCTCCTTGTCTCCTGATGTCCGTCTGTCACTGAGCTGCTGGCTTCAGAACCAACGATTGAGCAGGGGTCGTCCCTTCTGGATCTCCAACTGGGTCCTTCTGACAACGGATGCCAGTCTAAGAGGTTGGGGCATGGTGTTGGAGCAACACTCCCTTCAGTGTCGGTGGACCAAGGAGGAGTCTCTCCTTCCGATAAACATTCTGGAACTGCGGGCGGTGTTCAATGCTCTGAATTCGGCCCAGCATTTAATACTGAACAGACCTGTTCAAGTACAGTCGGACAACGCCACCATGGTGGCGTACATCAATCATCAAGGCGGCACTCGAAGCCACATGGCAATGAGGGAAGTATCGCGGATTCTTCAGTGGGCGGAACCCCATCTGCAAGCCATATCGGCAGTGTTCATTCCGGGGGTCCTAAACTGGGAAGCGATCTTTCTCAGTCATCAGGACGTACACGCCGGAGAGTGGAACCTCCATCTAGAAGTGTTTCAACTCCTCGTGGACAGGTTGGGTCTTCCAGATGTGGACATGATGGCGTCTCAACACAATCACAAGGTTCTAGTCTTCGGAGCAAGGACAAGGGATCTTCAAGCAGCATTTGTGTATGCACTGGCAATTCCATGGAACTTTCGGCTGCCATACGTGTTCCTTCCGGTGTCTCTAATGCTCAGAGTAATAAGGAAGTTCAAGCAAGAAGGAGGAATCCTACTTCTGATCGCTACCGCGTGACCCAGACGTCATTGGTTCTCAGACCTTCAGGATCTCTCGATAGAGAGTCCTCTTCTGCTTCCACAGCGCCCAGATCTCCTCGTTCAGGGCCCCTGTGTATATCAGGATTTTGCCCGATTGGCTTTGATGGCGTGGCTCTTGAAGCTTCTGTCTTAAGGGCCAAAGGATTTTCTGAGGTGGCCATTCAAACCATGTTGAAGGCCCGGAAACCGGCTTCTGCTCGGATTTACCATAGGGTCTGGAATTCTTACTTTGCTTGGTGCGCATCTAACAATCATGACGCTTACAAGTTTAGTACGACCAAACTTTTGGCCTTTCTACAACAGGGCCTGGACTTGGCCTTTGTCTGGCCTCCATCAAGGTTCATATTTCTGCCTTGTCGGTTTGGTTCCAGAGAAAAATTGTGACTTTACCTGATGTACATACGTTCACTCAGGGTGTGTTGCGGATTCAGCCTCCCTGTATCCCGCCTGTGGCCCTTTGGGACTTGGTGGTTTTGGAGGCATTGCAAGGGTCTCCGTTTGAGCCTCTTGAATCAGCAGACCTTAAGTGTCTTTCTCTTAAGGTATTGTTTCTGTTGGCTATTGCCTCTGCTAGAAGGGTGTCGGATCTGGGTGCCTTGTCTTGTAGGTCACCATATCTGATTTTTCACCGTGATCGGGCGGTTCTTAGAACACGTCCCGGGTATTTACCTAAGGTGGTGTCTTCTTTCCACCTTAATCAGGAGATTGTGGTTCCGGCCTTTGCATCTTCTGAATTGTCTTCCAAAGAGCGGTCTTTGGATGTGGTACGGGCTCTCCATATCTACGTGAAGAGAACTGCCTCCATCGGGAAGTCGGTTTCTCTCTTTGTTCTGTTTCGTTTTCACAAACGTGGCTGGCCTGCTCACAAGCAGACCCTGGCCAGAATGGTGATTGCAAATGCTTATGTACTGGCTGGCCTTCCAGCTCCTGCTACCATAAAGGCCCATTCTACTCGTCGGTTGGACCTTCTTGGGTGACCTGCCGTGGTGCGACCTTTGAACAATTGTACAAGGCGGCTACGTGGTCCTCAGTGACACGTTAATAAGGTTCTATGCATTTGATACTTCCGCCTCCCAGGATTCTTCCTTTGGACGCCGGGTTCTTGTGCCCGCTACAGTGCGTCCCCTCCCATAAGGAACTGCTTTAGAACATCCCCAATGTAATTCCTTGTGGAGCCCAGTGTACCTTGCAGCAGAAAACGAAATTTATGGTAAGATCTTACCATTGTTAAATCTCTTTCTGCGAGGTACACTGGGCTCCACAGGGCGCCCACCCTGATGCACTTAGCTTCTTTGGGTTGGTATGGCATTAGCTGCTGACACTTTCTCCTGTTGTGAGAATGTGGTGTATGTGCTACTAACAGTTGTCGTCTCTTTTGACTGCTACTGCATTGGACTGGTTAACAAAAACTGAGCTCCTGTGCACGGAGGCGGCGCTAGGCATTCTGGGAAGATGGTCAAAGGTTTGAGCCTGTTGGTGCCTTGGATCAAAATCCTACTCTACACCCCAATGTCATTCCCTGTGGAGCCCAGTGTACCTTGCAGAAAGAGATTTAACAACAGTAAGTTCTTACCATAAATCTTGTTTTTTCAATGAAACTGAAAATTGTATGTGTCTAATTTTTTTACTTTCTTAATATATTTGTCAGGGCCTTGGTAGGAGGTGCCCTAGTGCTTTTTTGCATACTGTATGGTTGGAAGCCTCTGGGTTAGGTGGAGTGGTATGCTGAGGTTTTTTGCACCACGTCTATCGAGGCACCAGCCTGGAGCTTTTTTTTGCACTATGAGAGCAGGGACGGCCCTGGAATAGGCAGCCTAGTCGCTTGCCCATGGCAACCTAGCCTCCATGGGGCACCAGTGGGTATGGGGATTGTCCAGGGAGCCGCTGCACTAGCTTTATTGCTCTGGTGGCAACTGGTGCAATAAAGTTTTCTTTTACTATTACGGTGCATTCCACCCCACTGAGCAGACCAGAGGAGCTGCGGGGGGCAGCCAGAAGACAGTAGGTAAGTGTGGGGCTGGATAAACACTGTATAAGATGGGGCATGGGGAGACACTGTGTGCTGGGGCTGGGGAGACACTAGACCTAATTGAGATTCCAAAGGATCTGAGTCGCATATCGCAAAGTACCGATGTTTGGTACTTTGCGCATGCACCAGACCCGTACTGAGCATGTACAGTACGAGTTCTGCATTGTTAAACACACTATGGCTGCAGACTTCAATAGATTGACAGTCTGGAGCCATTTGGGGCAGGGAGGGGGTGGTGATGGCCTCTGCTTTCCAAAATGGAGGTGTTTTAGGGGAGTGTCGAGGCCAGGAACACTGTCGGAAAATGAAGATTTCCTGGCCTCTTGGTAAGAGCTACAGCAGCCAGCATGCGTGATCCTAAGAGTCACGCAGCCAACCGATAGCATGGGATCACCTGTGACACTATGTCCTAAGGTGCAACATGGATCCATAGCCAGATTAAGGGAGGGCTGTAGGGCATACTGTACCCTGGGCCCCCCTTTGTCAGGGCCCCCCCCCCCCCGGCCAGAGAACACTGACATTACTAGCTTTCCCTCTTAAGCAGCAGCAATTCCAGCAGCCAGAATGCGAGCAGGACAGTTTGATGTGCAGGCAGAGACACAGGAATATCATGTTTCATGAGCAACCTGCCTGGGTGTAAACTGTTATGCAACTAAACCATTTGGGTCTAGAGACAGAGAAACACACACACATTCCTCCTGAATTCTGTCCCAGTGTGTAAGTAGTATAGAGGCTGTTGCTTTTCTTGCAAGTGACAAGATAAATTAATTTATTTTTCTATGTGTTTTTTAAGGATAAGTTGTCTTTGTTCCACTAAAAGAAAAGTTTATAAAATAGTTGTCTTTCAATTAGGTGGAGCTATAAACAGTACCCAGGCATTATTAAATTATTAGTTAAAACTAATACCTGTATACACTATTGGTTTAAATTTAATATACACAATCTATACCTCCCACCATGACCCATTGCAGGGGGTATATTTACTAAGCTCCCGATTTTGACCGATTTGGTGTTTTTTCATAAAAGTGTCATCTCGGGAATTTACTAAACTGAAATCTCGGCAGTGATGAGGGCATTCGTATTTTTTTGGAAGTCAAAGAAAAAAAATACGAATGAATACACCATCGGTCAAATACGCCTGTTATTTTATACAACTCGGTAATTTACTAAAACTTCAAATTCACAATCACTGCCGGCAATAGCCAAACACTACCGTGAAAAAATACAAATCGTAAAAAAAAAAAAAAATTTTCAAATAGACCTGCTTTTTTTTTTACCATGTTCTGATAGGCATGCACGGATCTGTGAGGTTAAGTGGGGTCACTCTTGTGGTTGGCCCCACTTAACCTCGTTCCCGCCATTGGATATAATGTAGCGCCTCTGCGCTACATTGTATCTACAGTGCGCAGCCTGACTGACAGTTCAGACGCGCACAGCCAATCAGGAGAGTGCCATGATGTGGCGCTCCCTGATTGGCTGACGGGACCCTCTTTGACAACAGTCACGGGGGGTCCCGCCAGTCGGGGAAAGGGGATCCATGTGTAAACATGGATCCCCTTTCAGTGCGTGGTTCGGGTATTCCGTTTTTTTATTTTACCAAGTCCCTGGATTACAAACTTAAAGAAGAGGACCGATCTACACAGGATTGTTTGTGAGTATAATTTTTATTTACAGGTACCCCGTGGATTCTACTGGAGAAGAGGACCGACTGCTTCGTGTCAACATAGGTAAGTATGTATGTATGTAAGTGTGCATGTATGTTTAATAAAATTGTACTATCACGTTGTGTGTTTTGTTTTTATTTGGATTTTTTTTGTAGTAGAACTACAGGTACCAGTGGGCTCGTTTTTTCCTCGCATGCTGGTATTTGTGGTTCTCCAAGTACTAGCTTGTGGTGGAGGCTTGCTGGGACTTGTAGTTCTGCTACAAAAAACAATATTCTTTTTTTTTAAACAAAAGGCTATCAGCCTCCCATCCGCCGTCCTTGGATGGGGGGACAGCCTTGGGCTTCACCCCTGACCCTTGGGTGGCTGGAGGGAGGGGACCCCTTGATTTAAGGGGTCCCCACTACCCCAGGGTACCCCGGCCAGGGGTGACTAGTTGGTGATTTAATGCCAGGGCCGCAAGGACCAATATAAAAGTGTCCCCTGGCTGCGGCATTATCTCTCTGACTTGTGGAGCCCGGTGCTGGTGTTAAAAATATGGGGAACCCCTACGCTTTTTGTCCCCTGTATTTTTTGCACCAGGACCAGGCGCAGAGCCCGGTGCTGGTTGTTAAAATATGGGGGAACCCCTGTCAATTTTTTCCCGTATTTTTACAACCAGGACCGGCTCAAAGAGCCCGAGGCTGGTTATGCTAAGGAGGGGGGACCCCACGCAATTTTTTTTCCAGATTTTTTACACTTTATACACTACTTTTAAGGTACACAATGAAGCCCTGCACAGATCTCACAGATCCGGCCGAGATTCATTGTGTTAAGTTCGGCAGTGTTTTACTAATCACTCCTGTAAAACACTGGCCGAAATTACGAATGACATCGACATCGGTAAACACGAAAATGCAGAATACGACTGTTTAGTAAATGAGGCGTAAAAAATAAAAAAAGTTGCAAAATCACACTTTCGATGTCATTCGTATTTAATCTCCCTCCAAATCCGGACAATTATGAATCTTAGTAAATATACCCCCAGGAGGGACAAAATGTTCTCTACCTGGACTTCTTCTTAATTTATGATTGCAATCACCTGTGTTGAAATACCTTTCTTATCAATTAAATATTTCAACACAGGTGACGGCAATCATATATTAAGTGGGAAGTCCAGGTATAGAGCATTTTGTCCCTCCTGGAATGGGACATGTTGGGAGGTATGCACAATCTAATATACATTCCCCACCTTACACCGGGGCCCCCCTGTCTTAAGTGCCCCGGGCACCCCCAAGGCTTAATCCGGCCCTGCATGGATCACCGATGAAAGCAGCAGGTGTCTACTTATATCAGATTCCTCTTGTTGCATTACCGTATCTGTGCATCATTGCTGCTTCCAAGTGTGCCGCAGCAATGGCACCTCCGTCCACATCTGAATTAGATCCACTATGTGCCTGGGCTAGGGATATACTATGGCCCTGATTCTGTTGTGGCATAACTTTAGGGCCTGTTTACTAACTAAGGAGAGAAATGGGAATAAACGTAAATGCAGAGAAAATCCCTGTACATGACGCTTCTCGATATGTACTAAAGTGATTTTCTCAGTCTGCAGCCTGCCAGCACTGGGTGCAGGCTATAATATCATCGCTGCACCTGGGTCATCTAGGCAGAACTAAGTGATTCAGGTGTTACTTCTCCAGCGCTGACATTGTCTCCTCTTGCTGGTGTTATCTGCTTCTCCTCACTGGAGAAGCAGGAAGTAAACTCTTGTTTATTTGCTGGATGCCAATAAAGTTTGTTGAAAAAAAAACTACTGCAGCTGCACACCAGAAGACAGCAGGAGGAGTCACACACACAGGGGCCAGGGATGGGGCTGTCAGCGTGCAAAGGTATCTAAGCTGTTACCGCTGAGGGAGTTACAGTACTTGTTTTTTTTTTTTTTTGCTTTACTTCCAAATCAGAATCAGGCCTTGTGTGGTGCGGCTGACTCCACACTTGTGGTCTCCAAGTTATAGTGGAGACTAAGCCAGACTGTCTAGCATGCTTCCCGTTTATTTAATGACATTTGTTTATTTTTCATACTATGCACTGTGCAAGGCTGGGGCTGAAAGGGACCTGCTTGGCCGGGAGGGGGGTTCTGTGTGTACAGTGACACATGGGATTTCAATGGAACACAGTGCATTGAAATGTATGTGATCACACTGAAATCCTGCCGTCCTATCATCTGGCCCAACAACAGCATGCTGCATTGGATCCGGCGGCGGCGGGACTGCCGCATGTGCAGTCTCCATGCGGCAAAGCGGGTCCTGCTGAACGGGACCCTCTTGACCGCTATGTGTGGCCCCCAGCCTAAGGAAAATGTTTTGTCTCATTAGAAGAATCCTGATCTCAATTTGTCAGCCCTGAATTGGTGCAGAACTCAAGTCCTTTTCTGCCATGTAAACAACCCTGTAATACACCTGCAAATTTAACCACTCTACTCCTTTATACCTTTTAGCAAACTAAGGCTCTCGGCTGGTTCAAAGCCGCATTTGCATTACCAAACTGCGATATATATTTTATAAACAACCTCCATTGTTTTAAAATGAGTCCTCATAACCTAAAATATAAACCATAACCTTTGTTACATCTTTATATCTGTATACCATTAGGCTGAAGGATCTGTCCACAATTATGCAAAAGCAACATGAACTTATCAAACTGATCATTCAGAAAATGGAAATTGTAAATGAGGCAGAAGATGAAGACAATCAGGATCTATTTAAACACAACAAACCAAAGAAATCGATGGAACAAAAAGAAAGCAAATGGGAATGTGTAGTGAAAGCCATGAAGTGCAAAAATGGAAGTGAATGACATAGTATACATTTGCATGCGGAAACAAAGATAAATGGCAGTTGGCATCCTACGTCTCGAATTGCGTTGTGTACTTCTCAGTAGGGCTAATATGTTTGAACATGATCTATAGAAGACCTTTTTGGATTGTGCCCATTAGAGTTGTTTTCTTTTAAGATTTGTAGGAGGATAGCATAGAGAACTGAATATCAGATTCATTCTTAAATGGTACTTATTTTGCTATTTAAAGAAAAAATCCTCTATGTGGGATTTCTGCTTTAAGATCTTATTTCTCCAAATCCAAATTTACTGTGGATTTAAAAAAAAGTTTTAATAATAATTTTAAGAACAATTTGCATTGATATACTTTTGGTAAATGTGCAATATATATTTTGTCTTTTGGAAATCGTGTGTAGAACATTTTAATGTAAAATTCAATAATATTGTAGAACTGTATGTATACATTAGATGTTATAGATCTGGAATATAAATGGTTGACTTACGTTAATTACATTTGTATGTTTGTATGTATTCATTAGACTTTCATGCTCATTGTAAAAGCAATTTTCATATTTGATAGTTGGAGGTGAGCAACACCTGCCAGTACTCCATGCTTGTACACATGGGTGAGAGTTTCCCTTCCCTCAGACCAGGATTCCTCCTGTTATTCTGATGTTACTTTCCAGAAATGACCACAACAGCTTCCTAACAGGGGCTGCCGTTAAAGCTACATTACTGTATTACTGTATTGGAAAAAGAAACACAGCTCCATAAGGGACCCACCCATATCAGTATATTATTCTGGGATGTAGGTGGTGTGAATAACCCTTTAAAACAATATCATACCTATGCCAACTCTTCCAATTCTTCTCAGTGAAACTTCTGTAAGGTGTCTACTTAAGAAGCCGCTGTTGAACTTCAGTCTGAGGCACTAGTGTAACTTTTTTGCCAAGGACAACACATGTGTTTTATTTTTCTGTATCATTTATTTTTTTAAATAATGTAGACAATAGTTTTCCTTTGAACATAAAAAAATTCTTGTAGTACAAGTAGCTGTTATCTTGTTCTGAGTATTACTCAAATTGTATCATTTTATTAATAATTTAATACGTATTTTTAAATTACCTATACACAGGTTCATTACGTAGACAATAGTTTTCCTTTGAACATAAAAAATTATTCTTGTAGTACAAGTAGCTGTTATCTTGTTCTGAGTATTACTCAAAGTTTATCATTTTATTAATAATTTAATATGTATTTTTTAAATTACCTATACACAGGTTCATTACGTACATTGAAAAAAGGCCCTTATCCATACCGAAAACCTCAAAATTATGAAAAATTCAGGAACAATATTACTGTAATTTAACTATCCTAAAATAATATTGTTTAAGCACTGTAGAAGTGTACTTGCCTTTCCTTGAATGTCTGAAGAGTTTGGTTTTCTAGGAAATAATTTAGAAGTTGTTCAATTCAAATTTTCTGGGTTTGTGAAAGTCAGTTTCATATCCCGAGTTATAGACATGAACCATTTACTAAACAAATTGAAAACTATCATGTGATTGGTCATTATGGGCAGTAAATGTGTTCCTGTTTACAAACAGCATTCAGCATATGCATTACTAAAGCTTTCTCTTAGCTCTGCACCGTCCACTTTGATAGATGTAATCACGGCAGCTTCTCATCAACATAAATAGACAAAGTTATCTTTTACATTTGGGCAGACTATTTGTCTCATATTGATAAACAGGATCATGCAGAGCAGATAGTGCTCGTCTAATTTATAGACATGTCTGAAAACATTCTAGTGTCAGGTCCATTTGCCAATATGTATCATACTTGCCGACTTTTAGGCTGCTCTCTCCGGGAGAGAGCAGCCAGGTCGGCTCAGCAGGGGGGCGGGCAGTGACGTAATGTGCAGAGGGGGGCAGGCCAGAGGTGGGACGGGGGCATGGCAGAGGCAGGATGGGGGCGTGGCTGCGTGATCGCGTCATGTAAGTTACACCCCCCGCTGTGTAATGCCGCTATTACTGCCATTATACAGCAAGGGGCGTGGCTATGATGACTCGATTCAACAAGAATCACGTCATCGCCTGCCCAGACCACCCACTTTCCTCGCTAAGTAGACAGCCGGGCAGAGGGGACCCCTGAAATCGGGAGACTTGCCTGCTCTTCCGGGGGGGCCGGGAGGGTCACCCGATTTTCGTGAGCCTCCCGGCCATTCCGGGAGAGTAGGCTAGTATGATATGTATATGACCAGTCTTATGTGTTTTGTCCCTGATTTCCAGGCATAGTACAGTATATGCCTTTAAACATTTTTTGTCCCCGGATATGTCCTTTTTGTTTTGAAATATATTTTTTATTGATTATAAAAAAGAACATACAACAAACAGCAGACAAAAGTCCAGAAACAACAGAAACACAGCAAATAAGAGCTGGTATACATATACAGAAATAAGTATAATGGGTTATAGCTGAGGACATAGCATGGACTCAACAGTGTGCAGAAGAAGAAAAAAAGCAGAAGAAAAAAATGAGGGAGGATATGTCCTATTTTTCAATAATGATTTATGGTGGGTACACACTGACAGATATATTGCCAATTCCATTGACCTGGCAACATATCTGTAGTGCATCGGTGGGTGTGTATAGACGATATGCCTGTGAACAGTGTCGTTCACAGGCATATCGTGTCGTGACTGCAGCACAGCCGATGTCTGATATATACTGTATGGCTGTGTAGACTTACACTTGCTGCAGGGCCCGCTGGTGAATAACATCTTAGGGCCCATGTGACCTCTATTTATGTTCTCCTTCTCCCCTTATACACTTAAAAACTCCCCAGAGCATAGCTGTTACTGATTTTCCCAGCAGCCCCAATGTGAGGATGTCGCAAACATTATTTCTGCCCTCTGGCCATCTCATGCCTTTTCCACCACAGATTAGCACTAATTAATACAGTGCATATTATTTACAGCAGCCGTGGTCAGTTGCTTATGTCTGTTTCAGGTAATAAAGTAGACATATATGTCAGACTTATTATGTCACATACTGTATAGCAGTTAATGCTGTGTAATGACTAAATTGATACATTTTGCTAATCTAAACCAGGGGTGGGCAATAAGTGGCCCTCCAGCTGCTGTGCCACCCTTGGTCTAAAGTATACTTGGTTATGTTGTTTCTTTCCATAACTGCAGCTACAGTACATCAATGTTAGGCAGCTGATGTAAGTTCATGTATATACAAAATCAAGGTATTGTGAAAAGTTATGTTAAAAGTAAATAAAAAGTCTGATTTGGCACAAATTGGTTTCCTCTGTGTCTTTATAAAACTGATTTGTGGAGGAGCTGTATCAAGATTTTGAGCAGAGTAAATACACTAGAGCGATAATGCCCGATTTCAGCCCAGTTCGGACATTCGGCCCGATATATCGGATGAAATCGGGCATTTTGGAGGTGTCTCCGGGCTGATCCGATTCGATGCGCGTTTCCGTGAGCTTTGGATCGGATCCTCCAGATTGAATGTGCTGCACATTCCATCAGGTCTGACCTGGGGGCATGGCTGGGATCGGCCAGGATACATCAGATGCAAAAGGGCAGCATCCAATGTATCTTGGCCGAATCTGCCCCCCCCCCCGCCCCCCCGATAGGCTGCCGGGTTGATCGCCTGCGATCGTCTCCGACATGAGGTCGGACAAGTGTACGGGGCCCTTAAGAGGAGAATTTGGCCTCTAACGTCATTTCAAACACTAAGCTAGATTAATGACAGTTATAAACTGTTGGTGGGGGTAAGTTGGGAGAGTCTGTGAACACCCGCTGCTCTGCTCTGCTCAGCAGCGGGTGATCCCTGAATAGATGCCATTCGCATGTGCATGGTATCTATTCAGTGCAGGGAGGTGAGCCAGGGGCTGCCCAGATGCTTGTGGAGTGCTGGGCACAGGTTCAAAATGCTCAATACAGGGTAATGCCGCGAGGCCATGTCCACTTAACCGAAGTCACACCTCCTTCAACTCAAGGTCATGCCCCCTTTTAGGGTCATGCTCAATGATCCCGATCCAGGGACACAAGAAGTTGGGAGGTATGACACACTGAAGGTAATTGTGGGAATCAAATCTGTAATCTTAGTGCTTGGAGGCAGTAATGCTAGCCATTACACCGTCTGTATATACAATTTGATCATTTACCCAATCTCTAGTTTTACATGACACTGGAAAGGTACATAACACAACTGGCTACAAGGGCATAAGGAGGGGTGTGCAACTGCCACCACCCAAGACTGAGGGTGAGGCACTGTTGCTACCCCGGAAGCGCCCTTTTCCAGTACGTTTTTTTCCCTAGACACATATACAAATTAAATTAAATACAATCATCTGTTGCTTTCCCTATAAAAATCAAAAGGGAATCTTCTTTCGTTCAGTAGTACAATTAGAAATGCAAATTTAGTAATGTGGATAGACAGCCATGCTTTATATAATACAGCTAAATGTACATGGACAGCCATGACTTTATGTAATACAGCTCTAGTAACCGAAGTACTATCAGTACAATATACACCAGTGATGGCTAACCTTGACACTCCAACTGTTGTTGAACTACACATCCCAGCATGCCTTGCATCAGTTTTAGCATGGCCAAATAGCAAAACTGTAGCAGGGCATGATGGGATGTGTAGTTCAACAACAGCTGGAGTGTCAAGGTTAGCCATCACTGATATACACTATCTGTCAATCAGAAGTGTAATGCTGATAATCATCATTGTTTCTGCACCTCATTCTAAAATCATCTAAAAGGCGTTTGTAGGTACATCCATGTCTAACTTTGTTGCTGTTACATAGACAAGACTTTACTGTACTTGGCCTATAATTGCTTTACCCTCCCTGCTACAGTTCTCGAGTCATAGTGAGGTGGCAATCAGAGAACCCAAAATGTGGGCAGTATGGATGGTGTAATGGATAGCATTACTGCCTCACAGCACTGAGGTCATGGGTTTGATTCCCACCATGGCCCTAACTGTGTGGAGTTTGTATAGTCTCCCCGTACTTGCGTGGGTTTCCTCTGGGTACTCCAGTTTCCTCCCGCAATCCAAAAATATACTGGTAGGTTAATTGGCTCCCAACAAAATTAACCCTAGTGTGAATGTGTCGGTGTACATGTGGTAGGGAATATAGATTGTAATGTCCACTGGGACGAGTGATGTGAATGGGCAAATATACTCTGTAAATCGCTGCGGAATATGTGTGCGCTTTATAAATAACTGGTAATCAATATGCAGACTGATGCGGATTTCAATTTCTGTTTACATTTATTTTCCTTTGGTAAATCATAATAAACAATTTTCTTCTGTTCAAGCTGGCAAATAATGAGGAAGAGCAAAAACATTATAACGCAACAATGTAAATATGTTGATAACATATTATATAACATTTTTAAATGTAATTTGTTGTAAATTATTACTGCCTATCCTGTTGTATCCATACAATCCAATCAGAGATCAGAAAGTAACACTAGGTGGCAGTGTTACACATAACTATTCGGTAAGCGTAGTCAGGAGTATTTGCAACGCCACAAAATCATTGCTAAAGGTTGTATAACAATGGGGGTCATTCCGACCCGTTCGTACACAGAGGTTCTTCGCTTTGGTGTGAACGGGTCCGGAATGCACATGCGCTGCGTGCGCATTGGCCGGCGACAGGGGTCGCCAGGCAACGTTGCTAGCAATGAAGAAAGCGGTCGCAGCGGCGACCGCAAGAAGATTGACAGAAGGAAGGCGTTCCGGGGCGTCACCTGTCTGTTGCCGCCCGTTTTCGGGGAGTGGTAAGGAAAACGCAGGCGTGTCCAGGAGAACGGAGGGCGGATGTCTGACGTCAAAGCCGGGACCTGCATCGCTGAGATCGTCGCACAGGGTAAGTACTGTAGGTATAGGGCTACTCTTCTTTTACACAAAACTTTCTTAGCTAAGTAGGGCTGCACAAGCGTTCGCAGCCCTGCTAAGCTAAGATACATTCCCCCATAGGCGTGGATTAGTTGATCGCAAAAAGTTGCTGGCTGCGATCAACTTGGAAAGACCACCAATGTCAATGTAAGACTTTCCTTTAAAATACTTTAAAAAACTAAATGAGCCATTGATAACCTTTACAGTGAGAAGGTAACCTATTTTTTGGCAGATACATTTTGATCTGCATGGAATAGATTCATTGCACACCTGTGCCAGTTATTTTTGGCTCTGTGCTGGAAAATGGATGAAGTGCAAATGAAACAAATCTTGCACATCAGTCTATTAGCGTGCAATTAACATAATGCCAATTGGCATGATCAGCAAATATCATGTGTTAGTATTACAAAAGGAATTTATAGCACATCCTGGCAGTAAGTGTACCTGAATTATTCTATGGGAAATGTAATGACAGAGAATGCTGCAATTAGTGCCTTGTGATCTCTGTGCTGAGGGGGTCATTCAGAGTTGATCGCTCGCTAGCTAGTTTTAGCAGCCGTGCAAACGCTATGCCGCCGCCCACTGGGAGTGTATTTTAGCTTAGCAGAAGTGCGAACGGTTGTATCACAGACAGAGGCGTATCTAGGGTAGGGCGAGTGGGGCACGTGCCCTGGGCGCCTTGGCAGGCCCAGGAGAGGGGGGCGCCGCCGGCGTCCAGGGCATCATGCCCCACTCGCCCCTGTCAACCCTAAATGTGAGGGGAGGAGAGCGCAGCGTCTCTCCCTCCCCTCACCGCCGCTGCCAGCACTAGCAGCGCTGCCAGCAGCGCTGCTGTGTCCGGTCTCCGGCGCTAGCCAATCAGAGCTTGCGGACCGGCTCCTGATTGGCTGCCGGTCCGCGAGCTCTGATTGGCTGGCGAACCGGCGCCAGACAGCCGCCGGAGACCTGGAGCGGCGAGGGGAAGGAGAGGCGCTGCGCTCTCCTCCCCTCACATAGCAACAAGAAGCCACCGGCTGGTAAGTGACGGGGGGGGGGGGGTCCGGCAGCAGGGGGGTGGGGTCCGGCGGCACGGGGGGCGGTCCGGCGGCACGGGGTGGCATGTATCTGGCACCAAGTGGGGCCTGGCACTGTGGGGCATGTATCTGGCACTGTCTGTGGGGCAATGTAACTGGCACTGTGGGGCATGTATCTCGCACTGTCTGTGGGGCAATGTTACTGGCACTGTGGGGCATGTAACTGGCACTGTGGGGCAATGTATCTGGCACTGTGGGGCATGTAACTGGCACCAAATGGGGCATGTAACTGGCACTGAGTGGGGCCTGGCACTGTGGGGCATATATCTGGCACTGTGGGGCAATGCATCTGGCACTGTGGGGCATGTAACTGGCACCAAATGGGGCATGTAACTGGCACTGAGTGGGGCCTGGCACTGTGGGGCAATGTATCTGGCACTGTGGGGCATGTAACTGGCACCAAATGGGGCATGTAACTGGCACTGAGTGGGGCCTGGCACTGTGGGACATGTAACTGGCACTGAGTGGGGCCTGGCACTGTGGGGCATTTAACTGGCACTGTGGGGCAATGTATCTGGCACTGTGGGGCATGTATCCGGCACTGTGGGGCATTGTATCCGGCACTGTAGGGCAATGTAACTGGCACTGTGGGGCATGTATCTGGCACCCCGCCTTCCATACACCTGGTCCAGGTGAATTTATCCTGTGCAATCCACACAGCTTCTCTTCCATCCAGCTGACCGGCTGACCGCGGCAAGAAACCGCCTTTGACTCTCCGACAGCAGCTTGCTATCACCGCCGGCCAGCGATCACGAGAACAGGAGACGACCGCACATTTCCTCCTGGCGGCAGGTACTCAGCATTGGGTTACCCACCTTTCCGCTCCGCTGTGCAATCACATTGTGCATTTCAGCAGCTTGCTTCATCGCCGGCTGGCGATCAGGAATACAGGAGACGATTATACATCTCTTTCTATTGGGAGGTGCTCGGCACTGGGCACCGCAATACTCCTCTCCTCTGTGCAGAACATCGGGCAACGCAGGACTCTCTAGCCGGGGACGCCCGGCCAAGTTTATACCAGCCCTTGCCGGAGAGGTAGTATATGTTTACATTTATCTGGAACTACATCTACAAATTCTCCTGTTCCCTTCCCATTGCACAATTAGGATTTAATATATTGGATAGCCTTTTTTTTCACACGGCTGAACCTTTATATCACCTGAGACAGATATAGGTGTATTATTAACCTACATGTTTTATAACTATATTGATTAAGAGAATAAATTCTTTACATTTTATACGTTGTGCTCTCTTTAGAGATGAGCGCCTGAAATTTTTCGGGTTTTGTGTTTTGGTTTTGGGTTCGGTTCCGCGGCCGTGTTTTGGGTTCGAACGCGTTTTGGCAAAACCTCACCGAATTTTTTTTGTCGGATTCGGGTGTGTTTTGGATTCGGGTGTTTTTTTTAAAAAACACTAAAAAACAGCTTAAATCATAGAATTTGGGGGTCATTTTGATCCCATATTATTATTAACCTCAAAAACCATAATTTCCACTCATTTTCAGTCTATTCTGAATACCTCACACCTCACAATATTATTTTTAGTCCTAAAATTTGCACCAAGGTCGCTGGATGACTAAGCTAAGTGACACTAGTGGCCGACACAAACACCTGGCCCATCTAGGAGTGGCACTGCAGTGTCACGCAGGATGTCCCTTCCAAAAAACCCTCCCCAATCAGCACATGACGCAAAGAAAAAAAGAGGCGCAATGAGGTAGCTGACTGTGTGAGTAAGATAAGCGACCCTAGTGGCCGACACAAACACCGGGCCCATTTAGGAGTGGCACTGCAGTGTCACGCAGGATGTCCCTTCCAAAAAACCCTCCCCAATCAGCACATGACGCAAAGAAAAAAAGAGGCGCAATGAGGTAGCTGACTGTGTGAGTAAGATTAGCGACCCTAGTGGCCGACACAAACACCGGGCCCATTTAGGAGTGGCACTGCAGTGTCACGCAGGATGTCCCTTCCAAAAAACCCTCCCCAATCAGCACATGACGCAAAGAAAAAAAGAGGCGCAATGAGGTAGCTGACTGTGTGAGTAAGATTAGCGACCCTAGTGGCCGACACAAACACCGGGCCCATTTAGGAGTGGCACTGCAGTGTCACGCAGGATGTCCCTTCCAAAAAACCCTCCCCAATCAGCACATGACGCAAAGAAAAAAAGAGGCGCAATGAGGTAGCTGACTGTGTGAGTAAGATTAGCGACCCTAGTGGCCGACACAAACACCGGGCCCATTTAGGAGTGGCACTGCAGTGTCACGCAGGATGTCCCTTCCAAAAAACCCTCCCCAATCAGCACATGACGCAAAGAAAAAAAGAGGCGCAATGAGGTAGCTGACTGTGTGAGTAAGATTAGCGACCCTAGTGGCCGACACAAACACCGGGCCCATTTAGGAGTGGCACTGCAGTGTCACGCAGGATGTCCCTTCCAAAAAACCCTCCCCAATCAGCACATGACGCAAAGAAAAAAAGAGGCGCAATGAGGTAGCTGACTGTGTGAGTAAGATTAGCGACCCTAGTGGCCGACACAAACACCGGGCCCATTTAGGAGTGGCACTGCAGTGTCACGCAGGATGTCCCTTCCAAAAAACCCTCCCCAATCAGCACATGACGCAAAGAAAAAAAGAGGCGCAATGAGGTAGCTGACTGTGTGAGTAAGATTAGCGACCCTAGTGGCCGACACAAACACCGGGCCCATTTAGGAGTGGCACTGCAGTGTCACGCAGGATGTCCCTTCCAAAAAACCCTCCCCAATCAGCACATGACGCAAAGAAAAAAAGAGGCGCAATGAGGTAGCTGACTGTGTGAGTAAGATTAGCGACCCTAGTGGCCGACACAAACACCGGGCCCATTTAGGAGTGGCACTGCAGTGTCACGCAGGATGTCCCTTCCAAAAAACCCTCCCCAATCAGCACATGACGCAAAGAAAAAAAGAGGCGCAATGAGGTAGCTGACTGTGTGAGTAAGATTAGCGACCCTAGTGGCCGACACAAACACCGGGCCCATTTAGGAGTGGCACTGCAGTGTCACGCAGGATGTCCCTTCCAAAAAACCCTCCCCAATCAGCACATGACGCAAAGAAAAAAAGAGGCGCAATGAGGTAGCTGACTGTGTGAGTAAGATTAGCGACCCTAGTGGCCGACACAAACACCGGGCCCATTTAGGAGTGGCACTGCAGTGTCACGCAGGATGTCCCTTCCAAAAAACCCTCCCCAATCAGCACATGACGCAAAGAAAAAAAGAGGCGCAATGAGGTAGCTGACTGTGTGAGTAAGATTAGCGACCCTAGTGGCCGACACAAACACCGGGCCCATTTAGGAGTGGCACTGCAGTGTCACGCAGGATGTCCCTTCCAAAAAACCCTCCCCAATCAGCACATGACGCAAAGAAAAAAAGAGGCGCAATGAGGTAGCTGACTGTGTGAGTAAGATTAGCGACCCTAGTGGCCGACACAAACACCGGGCCCATTTAGGAGTGGCACTGCAGTGTCACGCAGGATGTCCCTTCCAAAAAACCCTCCCCAATCAGCACATGACGCAAAGAAAAAAAGAGGCGCAATGAGGTAGCTGACTGTGTGAGTAAGATTAGCGACCCTAGTGGCCGACACAAACACCGGGCCCATTTAGGAGTGGCACTGCAGTGTCACGCAGGATGTCCCTTCCAAAAAACCCTCCCCAATCAGCACATGACGCAAAGAAAAAAAGAGGCGCAATGAGGTAGCTGACTGTGTGAGTAAGATTAGCGACCCTAGTGGCCGACACAAACACCGGGCCCATTTAGGAGTGGCACTGCAGTGTCACGCAGGATGTCCCTTCCAAAAAACCCTCCCCAATCAGCACATGACGCAAAGAAAAAAAGAGGCGCAATGAGGTAGCTGACTGTGTGAGTAAGATTAGCGACCCTAGTGGCCGACACAAACACCGGGCCCATTTAGGAGTGGCACTGCAGTGTCACGCAGGATGTCCCTTCCAAAAAACCCTCCCCAATCAGCACATGACGCAAAGAAAAAAAGAGGCGCAATGAGGTAGCTGACTGTGTGAGTAAGATTAGCGACCCTAGTGGCCGACACAAACACCGGGCCCATTTAGGAGTGGCACTGCAGTGTCACGCAGGATGTCCCTTCCAAAAAACCCTCCCCAATCAGCACATGACGCAAAGAAAAAAAGAGGCGCAATGAGGTAGCTGACTGTGTGAGTAAGATTAGCGACCCTAGTGGCCGACACAAACACCGGGCCCATTTAGGAGTGGCACTGCAGTGTCACGCAGGATGTCCCTTCCAAAAAACCCTCCCCAATCAGCACATGACGCAAAGAAAAAAAGAGGCGCAATGAGGTAGCTGACTGTGTGAGTAAGATTAGCGACCCTAGTGGCCGACACAAACACCGGGCCCATTTAGGAGTGGCACTGCAGTGTCACGCAGGATGTCCCTTCCAAAAAACCCTCCCCAATCAGCACATGACGCAAAGAAAAAAAGAGGCGCAATGAGGTAGCTGACTGTGTGAGTAAGATTAGCGACCCTAGTGGCCGACACAAACACCGGGCCCATTTAGGAGTGGCACTGCAGTGTCACGCAGGATGTCCCTTCCAAAAAACCCTCCCCAATCAGCACATGACGCAAAGAAAAAAAGAGGCGCAATGAGGTAGCTGACTGTGTGAGTAAGATTAGCGACCCTAGTGGCCGACACAAACACCGGGCCCATTTAGGAGTGGCACTGCAGTGTCACGCAGGATGTCCCTTCCAAAAAACCCTCCCCAATCAGCACATGACGCAAAGAAAAAAAGAGGCGCAATGAGGTAGCTGACTGTGTGAGTAAGATTAGCGACCCTAGTGGCCGACACAAACACCGGGCCCATTTAGGAGTGGCACTGCAGTGTCACGCAGGATGTCCCTTCCAAAAAACCCTCCCCAAACAGCACATGACGCAAAGAAAAATAAAAGAAAAAAGAGGTGCAAGATGGAATTGTCCTTGGGCCCTCCCACCCACCCTTATGTTGTATAAACAAAACAGGACATGCACACTTTAACCAACCCATCATTTCAGTGACAGGGTCTGCCACACGACTGTGACTGATATGACGGGTTGGTTTGGACCCCCCCCAAAAAAGAAGCAATTAATCTCTCCTTGCACAAACTGGCTCTACAGAGGCAAGATGTCCACCTCATCATCACCCTCCGATATATCACCGTGTACATCCCCCTCCTCACAGATTATCAATTCGTCCCCACTGGAATCCACCATCTCAGCTCCCTGTGTACTTTGTGGAGGCAATTGCTGCTGGTCAATGTCTCCGCGGAGGAATTGATTATAATTCATTTTAATGAACATCATCTTCTCCACATTTTCTGGATGTAACCTCGTACGCCGATTGCTGACAAGGTGAGCGGCGGCACTAAACACTCTTTCGGAGTACACACTTGTGGGAGGGCAACTTAGGTAGAATAAAGCCAGTTTGTGCAATGGCCTCCAAATTGCCTCTTTTTCCTGCCAGTATAAGTATGGACTGTGTGACGTGCCTACTTGGATGCGGTCACTCATATAATCCTCCACCATTCTTTCAATGGTGAGAGAATCATATGCAGTGACAGTAGACGACATGTCCGTAATCATTGTCAGGTCCTTCAGTCCGGACCAGATGTCAGCATGAGCAGTCGCTCCAGACTGCCCTGCATCACCGCCAGCGGGTGGGCTCGGAATTCTGAGCCTTTTCCTCGCACCCCCAGTTGCGGGAGAATGTGAAGGAGGAGATGTTGACAGGTCGCGTTCCGCTTGACTTGACAATTTTCTCACCAGCAGGTCTTTCAACTCCAGCAGACTTGTGTCTGCCGGAAAGAGAGATCCAAGGTAGGCTTTAAATCTAGGATCGAGCACGGTGGCCAAAATGTAGTGCTCTGATTTCAACAGATTGACCACCCGTGAATCCTTGTTAAGCGAATTAAGGGCTCCATCCACAAGTCCCACATGCCTAGCGGAATCGCTCCGTGTTAGCTCCTCCTTCAATGTCTCCAGCTTCTTCTGCAAAAGCCTGATGAGGGGAATGACCTGACTCAGGCTGGCAGTGTCTGAACTGACTTCACGTGTGGCAAGTTCAAAGGGCATCAGAACCTTGCACAACGTTGAAATCATTCTCCACTGCGCTTGAGACAGGTACATTCCACCTCCTATATCGTGCTCAATTGTATAGGCTTGAATGGCCTTTTGCTGCTCCTCCAACCTCTGAAGCATATAGAGGGTTGAATTCCACCTCGTTACCACTTCTTGCTTCAGATGATGGCAGGGCAGGTTCAGTAGTTTTTGGTGGTGCTCCAGTCTTCTGTACGTGGTGCCTGTACGCCGAAAGTGTCCCGCAATTTTTCTGGCCACCGACAGCATCTCTTGCACGCCCCTGTCGTTTTTTAAATAATTCTGCACCACCAAATTCAAGGTATGTGCAAAACATGGGACGTGCTGGAATTTGCCCATATTTAATGCACACACAATATTGCTGGCGTTGTCCGATGCCACAAATCCACAGGAGAGTCCAATTGGGGTAAGCCATTCCGCGATGATCTTCCTCAGTTGCCGTAAGAGGTTTTCAGCTGTGTGCGTATTCTGGAAACCGGTGATACAAAGCGTAGCCTGCCTAGGAAAGAGTTGGCGTTTGCGAGATGCTGCTACTGGTGCCGCCGCTGCTGTTCTTGCGGCGGGAGTCCATACATCTACCCAGTGGGCTGTCACAGTCATATAGTCCTGACCCTGCCCTGCTCCACTTGTCCACATGTCCGTGGTTAAGTGGACATTGGGTACAACTGCATTTTTTAGGACACTGGTGAGTCTTTTTCTGACGTCCGTGTACATTCTCGGTATCGCCTGCCTAGAGAAGTGGAACCTAGATGGTATTTGGTAACGGGGGCACACTGCCTCAATAAATTGTCTAGTTCCCTGTGAACTAACGGCGGATACCGGACGCACGTCTAACACCAACATAGTTGTCAAGGCCTCAGTTATCCGCTTTGCAGCAGGATGACTGCTGTGATATTTCATCTTCCTCGCAAAGGACTGTTGAACAGTCAATTGCTTACTGGAAGTAGTACAAGTGGGCTTACGACTTCCCCTCTGGGATGACCATCGACTCCCAGCAGCAACAACAGCAGCGCCAGCAGCAGTAGGCGTTACACGCAAGGATGCATCGGAGGAATCCCAGGCAGGAGAGGACTCGTCAGAATTGCCAGTGACATTGCCTGCAGGACTATTGGCATTCCTGGGGAAGGAGGAAATTGACACTGAGGGAGTTGGTGGGGTGGTTTGCGTGAGCTTGGTTACAAGAGGAAGGGATTTACTGGTCAGTGGACTGCTTCCGCTGTCACCCAAAGTTTTTGAACTTGTCACTGACTTATTATGAATGCGCTGCAGGTGACGTATAAGGGAGGATGTTCCGAGGTGGTTAACGTCCTTACCCCTACTTATTACAGCTTGACAAAGGGAACACACGGCTTGACACCTGTTGTCCGCATTTCTGTTGAAATAGTTCCACACCGAAGAGCTGATTTTTTTGGTATTTTCACCTGGCATGTCAACGGCCCTATTCCTCCCACGGACAACAGGTGTCTCCCCGGGTGCCTGACTTAAACAAACCACCTCACCATCAGAATCCTCCTGGTCAATTTCCTCCCCAGCGCCAGCAACACCCATATCCTCCTCATCCTGGTGTACTTCAACACTGACATCTTCAATCTGACTATCAGGAACTGGACTGCGGGTGCTCCTTCCAGCACTTGCAGGGGGCGTGCAAATGGTGGAAGGCGCATGCTCTTCACGTCCAGTGTTGGGAAGGTCAGGCATCGCAACCGACACAATTGGACTCTCCTTGTGGATTTGGGATTTCGAAGAACGCACAGTTCTTTGCGGTGCTACTGCTTTTGCCAGCTTGAGTCTTTTCATTTTTCTAGCGAGAGGCTGAGTGCCTCCATCCTCATGTGAAGCTGAACCACTAGCCATGAACATAGGCCAGGGCCTCAGCCGTTCCTTGCCACTCCGTGTGGTAAATGGCATATTGGCAAGTTTACGCTTCTCCTCCGACAATTTTATTTTAGGTTTTGGAGTCCTTTTTTTACTGATATTTGGTGTTTTGGATTTGACATGCTCTGTACTATGACATTGGGCATCGGCCTTGGCAGACGACGTTGCTGGCATTTCATCGTCTCGGCCATGACTAGTGGCAGCAGCTTCAGCACGAGGTGGAAGTGGATCTTGATCTTTCCCTAATTTTGGAACCTCAACATTTTTGTTCTCCATATTTTAATAGGCACAACTAAAAGGCACCTCAGGTAAACAATGGAGATGGATGGATACTAGTATACAATTATGGACGGACTGCCGAGTGCCGACACAGAGGTAGCTACAGCCGTGAACTACCGTACTGTGTCTGCTGCTAATATAGACTGGTTGATAAAGAGATGTCGTAGTATGTATGTATGAAGAAGAAAGAAAAAAAAATCACGGTTTGGTGGTATACAATTATGGACGGACTGCCGAGTGCCGACACAGAGGTAGCCACAGCCGTGAACTACCGTACTGTACTGTGTCTGCTGCTAATATAGACTGGTTGATAAAGAGATGTCGTAGTATGTATGTATGAAGAAGAAAGAAAAAAAAACCACGGGTAGGTGGTATACAATTATGGACGGACTGCCGAGTGCCGACACAGAGGTAGCCACAGCCGTGAACTACCGTACTGTACTGTGTCTGCTGCTAATATAGACTGGTTGATAAAGAGATGTAGTAGTATGTATGTATAAAGAAGAAAGAAAAAAAAACCACGGGTAGGTGGTATACAATTATGGACGGACTGCCGAGTGCCGACACAGAGGTAGCCACAGCCGTGAACTACCGTACTGTACTGTGTCTGCTGCTAATATAGACTGGTTGATAAAGAGATGTAGTAGTATGTATGTATAAAGAAGAAAGAAAAAAAAACCACGGGTAGGTGGTATACAATTATGGACGGACTGCCGAGTGCCGACACAGAGGTAGCCACAGCCGTGAACTACCGTACTGTACTGTGTCTGCTGCTAATATAGACTGGTTGATAAAGAGATGTCGTAGTATGTATGTATGAAGAAGAAAGAAAAAAAAACCACGGTTAGGTGGTATACAATTATGGACGGACTGCCGAGTGCCGACACAGAGGTAGCCACAGCCGTGAACAACCGTACTGTACTGTGTCTGCTGCTAATATAGACTGGTTGATAAAGAGATGTCGTAGTATGTATGTATAAAGAAGAAAGAAAAAAAAACCACGGTTAGGTGGTATACAATTATGGACGGACTGCCGAGTGCCGACACAGAGGTAGCCACAGCCGTGAACTACCGTACTGTACTGTGTCTGCTGCTAATATAGACTGGTTGATAAAGAGATGTAGTAGTATGTATGTATAAAGAAGAAAGAAAAAAAAACCACGGGTAGGTGGTATACAATTATGGATGGACTGCCGAGTGCCGACACAGAGGTAGCTACAGCCGTGAACTACCGTACTGTGTCTGCTGCGACTGGATGATAAATAATGATATAAAAAATATATATATATCACTACTGCAGCCGGACAGGTATATATATTATATAATGACGGACCTGCTGGACACTGTCTGTCAGCAGAATGAGTTTTTTATAGAATAAAAAAAAAAACACCACACAAGTGAAGTCACACGATGAGTGTTTAACTTTTTCAGGCAATCACAATATAGTATACTACTAACTATACTGGTGGTCAGTGTGGTCAGGTCACTGGTCAGTCACACTGGCAGTGGCACTCCTGCAGCAAAAGTGTGCACTGTTTAATTTTAATATAATATGTACTCCTGGCTCCTGCTATAACCTATAACTGGCACTGCAGTGCTCCCCAGTCTCCCCCACAATTATAAGCTGTGTGAGCTGAGCACAGTCAGATATATAATATATACATAGATGATGCAGCACACTGGGCTGAGCAGTGCACACAGATATGGTATGTGACTGTCTTGTACTCCTGGCTCCTGCTATAACCTATAACTGGCACTGCAGTGCTCCCCAGTCTCCCCCACAATTATAAGCTGTGTGAGCTGAGCACAGTCAGATATATAATATATACATAGATGATGCAGGCATGCAGCACACTGGGCTGAGCAGTGCACACAGATATGGTATGTGATAGAGATGAGCGGGTTCGGTTTCTCTGAATCCGAACCCGCACGAACTTCATGTTTTTTTTCACGGGTCCGAGCGACTCGGATCTTCCCGCCTTGCTCGGTTAACCCGAGCGCGCCCGAACGTCATCATGACGCTGTCGGATTCTCGTGAGACTCGGATTCTATATAAGGAGCCGCGCGTCGCCGCCATTTTCACACGTGCATTGAGATTGATAGGGAGAGGACGTGGCTGGCGTCCTCTCCATTTAGATTAGGAGAGAGAGAGAGAGATTGACCTGAGGCTGATACTGTAGAAGAGAGTGCAGAGTTTAGTGACTGACCACAGTGACCACCAGCAGTGCAGTTGTTTTATTTAATATATCCGTTCTCTGCCTGAAAAAAACGGTACACACAGTGACTCAGTCACATACCATATCTGTGTGCACTGCTCAGCCCAGTGTGCTGCATGCCTGCATCATCTATGTATATATTATATATCTGACTGTGCTCAGCTCACACAGCTTATAATTGTGGGGGAGACTGGGGAGCACTGCAGTGCCAGTTATAGGTTATAGCAGGAGCCAGGAGTACAAGACAGTCACATACCATATCTGTGTGCACTGCTCAGCCCAGTGTGCTGCATCATCTATGTATATATTATATATCTGACTGTGCTCAGCTCACACAGCTTATAATTGTGGGGGAGACTGGGGAGCACTGCAGTGCCAGTTATAGGTTATAGCAGGAGCCAGGAGTACATATTATATTAAAATTAAACAGTGCACACTTTTGCTGCAGGAGTGCCACTGCCAGTGTGACTGACCAGTGACCTGACCACACTGACCACCAGTATAGTTAGTAGTATACTATATTGTGATTGCCTGAAAAAGTTAAACACTCGTCGTGTGACTTCACTTGTGTGGTGTTTTTTTTTTATTCTATAAAAAACTCATTCTGCTGACAGACAGTGTCCAGCAGGTCCGTCATTATATAATATATATACCTGTCCGGCTGCAGTAGTGATATATATATATTTTTTATATCATTATTTATCATCCAGTCGCAGCAGACACAGTACGGTAGTTCACGGCTGTAGCTACCTCTGTGTCGGCACTCGGCAGTCCATCCATAATTGTATACCACCTACCCGTGGTTTTTTTTTCTTTCTTCTTTATACATACATACTACTACATCTCTTTATCAACCAGTCTATATTAGCAGCAGACACAGTACAGTACGGTAGTTCACGGCTGTGGCTACCTCTGTGTCGGCACTCGGCAGTCCGTCCATAATTGTATACCACCTAACCGTGGTTTTTTTTTCTTTCTTCTTTATACATACATACTACGACATCTCTTTATCAACCAGTCTATATTAGCAGCAGACACAGTACAGTACGGTAGTTCACGGCTGTGGCTACCTCTGTGTCGGCACTCGGCAGTCCGTCCATAATTGTATACCACCTAACCGTGTTTTTTTTTTCTTTCTTCTTCATACATACATACTACGACATCTCTTTATCAACCAGTCTATATTAGCAGCAGACACAGTACAGTACGGTAGTTCACGGCTGTGGCTACCTCTGTGTCGGCACTCGGCAGTCCGTCCATAATTGTATACCACCTAACCGTGGTTTTTTTTTCTTTCTTCTTTATACATACATACTACGACATCTCTTTATCAACCAGTCTATATTAGCAGCAGACACAGTACAGTACGGTAGTTCACGGCTGTGGCTACCTCTGTGTCGGCACTCGGCAGTCCGTCCATAATTGTATACCACCTAACCGTGGTTTTTTTTTCTTTCTTCTTCATACATACATACTACGACATCTCTTTATCAACCAGTCTATATTAGCAGCAGACACAGTACAGTACGGTAGTTCACGGCTGTGGCTACCTCTGTGTCGGCACTCGGCAGTCCGTCCATAATTGTATACCACCTACCCGTGGTTTTTTTTTCTTTCTTCTTTATACATACATACTACTACATCTCTTTATCAACCAGTCTATATTAGCAGCAGACACAGTACAGTACGGTAGTTCACGGCTGTGGCTACCTCTGTGTCGGCACTCGGCAGTCCGTCCATAATTGTATACCACCTACCCGTGGTTTTTTTTTCTTTCTTCTTTATACATACATACTACTACATCTCTTTATCAACCAGTCTATATTAGCAGCAGACACAGTACAGTACGGTAGTTCACGGCTGTGGCTACCTCTGTGTCGGCACTCGGCAGTCCGTCCATAATTGTATACCACCTACCCGTGGTTTTTTTTTCTTTCTTCTTCATACATACATACTACGACATCTCTTTATCAACCAGTCTATATTAGCAGCAGACACAGTACAGTACGGTAGTTCACGTCTGTGGCTACCTCTGTGTCGGCACTCGGCAGTCCGTCCATAATTGTATACCACCTAACCGTGGTTTTTTTTTCTTTCTTCTTCATACATACATACTACGACATCTCTTTATCAACCAGTCTATATTAGCAGCAGACACAGTACGGTAGTTCACGGCTGTAGCTACCTCTGTGTCGGCACTCGGCAGTCCGTCCATAATTGTATACTAGTATCCATCCATCTCCATTGTTTACCTGAGGTGCCTTTTAGTTGTGCCTATTAAAATATGGAGAACAAAAATGTTGAGGTTCCAAAATTAGGGAAAGATCAAGATCCACTTCCACCTCGTGCTGAAGCTGCTGCCACTAGTCATGGCCGAGACGATGAAATGCCAGCAACGTCGTCTGCCAAGGCCGATGCCCAATGTCATAGTACAGAGCATGTCAAATCCAAAACACCAAATATCAGTAAAAAAAGGACTCCAAAACCTAAAATAAAATTGTCGGAGGAGAAGCGTAAACTTGCCAATATGCCATTTACCACACGGAGTGGCAAGGAACGGCTGAGGCCCTGGCCTATGTTCATGGCTAGTGGTTCAGCTTCACATGAGGATGGAGGCACTCAGCCTCTCGCTAGAAAAATGAAAAGACTCAAGCTGGCAAAAGCAGTAGCACCGCAAAGAACTGTGCGTTCTTCGAAATCCCAAATCCACAAGGAGAGTCCAATTGTGTCGGTTGCGATGCCTGACCTTCCCAACACTGGACGTGAAGAGCATGCGCCTTCCACCATTTGCACGCCCCCTGCAAGTGCTGGAAGGAGCACCCGCAGTCCAGTTCCTGATAGTCAGATTGAAGATGTCAGTGTTGAAGTACACCAGGATGAGGAGGATATGGGTGTTGCTGGCGCTAGGGAGGAAATTGACCAGGAGGATTCTGATGGTGAGGTGGTTTGTTTAAGTCAGGCACCCGGGGAGACACCTGTTGTCCGTGGGAGGAATATGGCCGTTGACATGCCTGGTGAAAATACCAAAAAAATCAGCTCTTCGGTGTGGAACTATTTCAACAGAAATGCGGACAACAGGTGTCAAGCCGTGTGTTCCCTTTGTCAAGCTGTAATAAGTAGGGGTAAGGACGTTAACCACCTCGGAACATCCTCCCTTATACGTCACCTGCAGCGCATTCATAATAAGTCAGTGACAAGTTCAAAAACTTTGGGTGACAGTGGAAGCAGTCCACTGACCAGTAAATCCCTTCCTCTTGTAACCAAGCTCACGCAAACCACCCCACCAACTCCCTCAGTGTCAATTTCCTCCTTCCCCAGGAATGCCAATAGTCCTGCAGGCAATGTCACTGGCAATTCCGACGAGTCCTCTCCTGCCTGGGATTCCTCCGATGCATCCTTGCGTGTAACGCCTACTGCTGCTGGCGCTGCTGTTGTTGCTGCTGGGAGTCGATGGTCATCCCAGAGGGGAAGTCGTAAGCCCACTTGTACTACTTCCAGTAAGCAATTGACTGTTCAACAGTCCTTTGCGAGGAAGATGAAATATCACAGCAGTCATCCTGCTGCAAAGCGGATAACTGAGGCCTTGACAACTATGTTGGTGTTAGACGTGCGTCCGGTATCCGCCGTTAGTTCACAGGGAACTAGACAATTTATTGAGGCAGTGTGCCCCCGTTACCAAATACCATCTAGGTTCCACTTCTCTAGGCAGGCGATACCGAGAATGTACACGGACGTCAGAAAAAGACTCACCAGTGTCCTAAAAAATGCAGTTGTACCCAATGTCCACTTAACCACGGACATGTGGACAAGTGGAGCAGGGCAGGGTCAGGACTATATGACTGTGACAGCCCACTGGGTAGATGTATGGACTACCGCCGCAAGAACAGCAGCGGCGGCACTAGTAGCAGCATCTCGCAAACGCCAACTCTTTCCTAGGCAGGCTACGCTTTGTATCACCGGTTTCCAGAATACGCACACAGCTGAAAACCTCTTACGGCAACTGAGGAAGATCATCGCGGAATGGCTTACCCCAATTGGACTCTCCTGTGGATTTGTGGCATCGGACAACGCCAGCAATATTGTGTGTGCATTAAATATGGGCAAATTCCAGCACGTCCCATGTTTTGCACACACCTTGAATTTGGTGGTGCAGAATTATTTAAAAAATGACAGGGGCGTGCAAGAGATGCTGTCGGTGGCCAGAAAAATTGCGGGACACTTTCGGCGTACAGGCACCACGTACAGAAGACTGGAGCACCACCAAAAACTACTGAACCTGCCCTGCCATCATCTGAAGCAAGAAGTGGTAACGAGGTGGAATTCAACCCTCTATATGCTTCAGAGGTTGGAGGAGCAGCAAAAGGCCATTCAAGCCTATACAATTGAGCACGATATAGGAGGTGGAATGCACCTGTCTCAAGCGCAGTGGAGAATGATTTCAACGTTGTGCAAGGTTCTGATGCCCTTTGAACTTGCCACACGTGAAGTCAGTTCAGACACTGCCAGCCTGAGTCAGGTCATTGTTACGATTCCTGTACTCCAGACTGGAGAAGATCTAATGGCAGAGATCTGAGTACAGGAATGAAATACAGGTTTGTGGGAGCTGGAGAGCCTAGTAACCCCTGGCGCCCTAACTCCGTTGTCTCGCCCGTGTTATCAGAAATCCCCTGCGAGACTATGGTTGCTTGAGCCCATGGCAGCCGCGTTCGAAGGGCGGATTATGTCTGCCCAACCCCGATGCCCCCGCAGGTCTTAATGGGAGACAAGGGGAAGTCCGAGACAGGGTGATAACAAGGGGCCCTCTGACTAAGCAACCAAGCCAGGGGTTACAAGCTAAATAACTAAATCAAAAGGTATGTGCGGACTAGCCGCCAGGGAAAAGGACAACCAAAGATCCACGGATCCGACACTCCTATCCGGCACCACTGGACACCAGAGTGGATCTTGTGGAAGCGGAATCCTCCGCAAAGCTCCAGAACTCAAAATAAACACAATAATAAATAGTAGCGGACAAGCCGCAGCACACGGCAGAGCCGCGACTCACGAACACCACCAGATGTTAAAGGTGCTCGGTCAGACTCCAGGAACAGATGGTAACTTCCGAGTACAGGATCACTGAGAACAGGAACAAACGAACAGACCGGGACTGGGAACTCTCTCTGCAGCAGAATCAGGCAAACAGGAAGCTATCACCGGCGTCTGAGAGGAGTCCAAAGAGTGCTTTTATTTAGGACCCCTCCAATCAGGATCCAGACAGAACAATCAATCTATATGCCGTGCAGCTGCATGCTGCACGGCCAGGAAAACACTGCACTGATAATTAGACCTAGCAACGGGGAACGCGGTCCGACTGTGGCGTCCCCGTTGCTATGGTCAGAGCGGCTCCGTGCGCCCGGCGTCTGACGTTGCTAGGGAGCCGGCGGCTGTCTGCCTGCGGCGTCCCTAGTTGCTAGGCGCCGGGCCGCACGGACGGGCGGACCCCGGCGCCTAACAGTACCCCCCCCTTGAGGAGGGGTCAAGGAACCCCTAAATCCGGGTTTCTGAGGAAATTCTTGAAAAAATTCCCTTTTGAGTCTTGGGGCATGAAGGTCCTCATCCAGGACCCACGACCTTTCCTCAGGACCATAACCTCTCCAATGTACCAAAAAATAGAGCCGACCCCGGGACAACTTGGAATCGAGAACCTTCTCAACCACGAACTCCTGCTGACCCTGTACATTAACTGGTGATCTCCCCTGAGGTTTTTTACGAGGAAATCTGCTAGATGAAACATATGGCTTGAGCAAAGAGCAATGGAAGGTATTTCCGATCCGTAACGTTTTTGGTAGCTGTAACCGGAAGGCAACTGGATTGACTTTTTTGATAATGAGAAATGGTCCAATAAATCTAGGACCCAATCTGGCTGAGGTTTGTCGAAGTTTGATATTGCGAGTCGACAGCCACACCCTGTCTCCTACTTTAAAAGTGCACGGCCGCCGGAACCTGTCCGAAAAATCTTTTTCCCTGAAAGCTGCTTTTCTGAGAGCTATGTGCACTTTTTTCCAAATAAGTTTAAGATGAGAGGTCAGGGCCAGAGAGGAGACAGAGGAATGTTGGAAAAATGAATTAGCTCTGGGGTGGAAACCAAAAACTGCAAAAAATGGAGATACATTGGTGGAGGAATGACAGGCATTATTATAAGCAAACTCTGCCAATGGAAGGAACTCAGACCAGTCATTTTGGAGTTTGGCCGAGTACAAACGCAAATATTGTTTTAAGGATTGGTTCACTCGCTCAGTCTGTCCATTTGATTGTGGATGATAACCGGAGGTTAATGATAATTTCATTTTTAACGAAGCACAAAAAGACTTCCAAAACTGTGCAATGAATTGTGGACCCCTGTCAGAAACAATATCAGTGGGTAACCCATGGAGTCTGAAAACATGACGGAGGAACAAGACTGCCAATCCCTGGGCAGATGGCAATCGGGGAAGACCAATAAAATGAGCCATCTTACTAAAACGGTCCACTACCACCCATATGACTGTGCATCCAGCTGACAGAGGGAGATCCACCACAAAATCCATGGAGATATGCGACCATGGTCTAAGAGGAACATTCAATGGCATAAGTTGACCAATAGGCAAAGAACGGGGAACTTTATGCTGTGCACAGACCTGACATGAAAAAACAAACTCTTTAATGTCTTTAGAAAGACCAGGCCACCACACGGAGCGGGACACCAATTCAAAAGTTTTAGCGACTCCCAGATGCCCTGCAACTTTGCTATCATGAAATTCCTCCAAAACAGTTGCTCTCAAAAACTCGGGAACAAAAAGACGACCAGTAGGAGTATTTCCCGGAGCTTGATGTTGAAGCAGCTTCAATTGAGAAAAAACATCCTGTGTGAGACCTGCCTGAATGACTGAAGGCGGAAGTATGAGTGTAACAGGACTGTTGTCTTGAACGGGAAGAAAACTGCGTGAGAGGGCATCTGCCTTGGTATTCTTGGAACCAGGTCTGAAGGTGATAATGAATTTGAAACGGGTGAAAAATAAAGCCCAACGAGCCTGTCGGGCATTCAGTCGCTTAGCTGATTCAATGTATTGAAGATTTTTGTGATCCGTCAAAACAGAAATGGTATGGGTCGCTCCTTCAAGCCAATGTCTCCACTCCTCAAAAGCCCATTTAATAGCCAGCAACTCCCGATTACCAACATCGTAGTTGGATTCAGCAGATGAGAATTTCCTGGACATAAAGGCACAAGGATGTAACTCAAGGGAATCTGGATCCTTCTGAGAAAGGATAGCCCCTACACCAACCTCCGAGGCATCTACCTCAACGATGAAAGGTAATTCTGGGTTGGGATGTCTAAGGACAGGGGCTGAGACAAAGGCTTGTTTCAAAGCCTGAAAAGATACTTTAGCTTCACATGACCAATTGGTAGGATCTGCTCCCTTCTTAGTGAGTGCCACAATGGGAGCAACTATGTCAGAGAAAGAGTGAATAAACCTTCTATAGTAGTTTGCAAACCCTAAAAAGCGCTGAATTGCTTTTAAGTTGGTGGGTTGCGCCCAACTCAGGATGGCTTGGAGCTTCTTAGGTTCCATTCGGAATCCCCGAGGGGAAATAATGTACCCTAAAAAGGATACCTCCGTGACGTGAAATTCACACTTCTCCGGTTTGGCATACAAGTGATTTTCACGTAATTTCTTAAGTACCTGACGCACCTGGGTAACATGTTGTTCTATAGAGTCAGAATAAATCAAAATGTCGTCTAAATAGACCACAACAAATCTTCCCAGAAACTCACGGAGCACATCATTAATGAGATCCTGAAAGACTGCCGGAGCGTTAGATAGGCCGAATGGCATGACCAGATACTCATAGTGACCTGATTGAGTACTGAATGCCGTTTTCCACTCATCCCCTGATCTGATTCTAATGAGATTATATGCTCCTCTCAGGTCAATCTTAGAAAAAATAACAGCCGAACGTAGCTGATCAAAGAGGACAGAGATCAGAGGCAGAGGGTAAGTATTCTTTACTGAGATTTTATTCAGGGCTCGAAAGTCAATGCAGGGTCTGGGAGAACCATCCTTCTTCTCTACGAAGAAAAAACCTGCACTTAAAGGGGATTTAGATGGCCTGATAAACCCTTTCTCAAGACTTTCTTTCACATACTCATTCATGGCCACAGTTTCAGGACCAGACAAAGCATATAACCTTCCTTTAGGCAACGTGGCACCAGGAATTAACTCAATGGTACAATCATAAGGCCTATGGGGAGGCAAAATATCCGCATTGCCCTTGGAAAACACATCCAAAAAATCCTGGTATTCTCCAGGAATATGTGCGGACCTGGCAGTAGCTACTCGGATAGGAAGTGTAATACATTCTTTATCACAGATGGTACTCCATTGTAGGATCTCCCCAGACTGCCAATCTATGATGGGATTATGAAAGGCCAGCCAAGGGTGACCCAGAACCACAGGAACTGCTGGACAATGGGTAAGAAAAAACTCAATCTTTTCAGAATGTAGAGCTCCTACCGAGAGCAAAACAGGAGGTGTACATAGAGAAATAACCCCATTGGATAAGGGACTCCCATCTAAACCATGCATGGTGATACACCTACTTAAGGTTACCTGAGGAATACCTAAGGCCTTGGCCCATGTTAAGTCCATAAAGTTTCCTGCAGCTCCACTGTCCACAAAAGCAGAGACCGAGGAACAGAGGCTGTCATAAGAAACTTTAGCAGGAACCAATAGTGAATTATTTGAGGAGATGAGCTGTAGACCAAAGTGAACCCCCTCACTATTCACTTGGTCAGGAAGTTTCCCGACTTGTTTGGGCAACTACGGGCAAAATGTCCCTTACCTCCGCAGTACAAACACAAACCAGAATTTTGCCTCCTGGTTCTTTCTTCCGGAGACAATTTGGAGAGACCAATCTGCATAGGCTCCTCCATGTCTACCGGAACGGAAGAAACACAGGGAAAAGAAACTACTGATGCCCCTTTTTCAGTCCTCCGCTCTCTGAGCCGACGATCTATTTTAATAGAGAGCTCCATGAGTTTATCAAGGTTCTCAGGAGCGGGATACTGAAGGAGGCTGTCTTTTATAGATTCAGATAAGCCGAGGCGAAACTGACTGCGCAGGGCAGGATCATTCCAGCCACAGTCGTTCGACCAACGGCGAAACTCTGTACAATAATTCTCTGCAGGATTCCTACCCTGTCTTAGAGCACGCAACTGACTTTCTGCGGATGCCTCTCTATCAGGGTCGTCATACAATAGCCCTAAAGATTTCAAAAAGGCGTCTACAGACGATAAGGCCGGATCGTCTGTCTTTAAACCAAAAGCCCAGGTCTGAGGATCCCCCTGAAGCAGAGAAATTATAATTCCAACCCGCTGTGCCTCCGTACCTGAGGAAACTGGTCTTAAACGAAAATACAGTTTACAAGACTCTTTAAAATTAAAAAACTGTTTTCTATCCCCAGAAAAACGGTCAGGCAGATGCATTTTTGGTTCAGGGATGACCCTCGGGGAAGTCCGTAACAGATCTTCCTGTTCCCTTCCTCACCCGAAGGGACAGATCCTGAACCATCTGGGTAAGTTCCTGAATCTGACTAACCAAAAACTGGCCAGGATTTGGCCCAACACCGGTGGGATTCATGAGGCCGACAAAATTCTCCCAACTGGATAAGTGAAAAAATTAACTCCTGTTGGAATTTTTTCTTTTGTTTTTGGGCCGGTGATAATGTTACGATTCCTGTACTCCAGACTGGAGAAGATCTAATGGCAGAGATCTGAGTACAGGAATGAAATACAGGTTTGTGGGAGCTGGAGAGCCTAGTAACCCCTGGCGCCCTAACTCCGTTGTCTCGCCCGTGTTATCAGAAATCCCCTGCGAGACTATGGTTGCTTGAGCCCATGGCAGCCGCGTTCGAAGGGCGGATTATGTCTGCCCAACCCCGATGCCCCCGCAGGTCTTAATGGGAGACAAGGGGAAGTCCGAGACAGGGTGATAACAAGGGGCCCTCTGACTAAGCAACCAAGCCAGGGGTTACAAGCTAAATAACTAAATCAAAAGGTATGTGCGGACTAGCCGCCAGGGAAAAGGACAACCAAAGATCCACGGATCCGACACTCCTATCCGGCACCGCTGGACACCAGAGTGGATCTTGTGGAAGCGGAATCCTCCGCAAAGCTCCAGAACTCAAAATAAACACAATAATAAATAGTAGCGGACAAGCCGCAGCACACGGCAGAGCCGCGACTCACGAACACCACCAGATGTTAAAGGTGCTCGGTCAGACTCCAGGAACAGATGGTAACTTCCGAGTACAGGATCACTGAGAACAGGAACAAACGAACAGACCGGGACTGGGAACTCTCTCTGCAGCAGAATCAGGCAAACAGGAAGCTATCACCGGCGTCTGAGAGGAGTCCAAAGAGTGCTTTTATTTAGGACCCCTCCAATCAGGATCCAGACAGAACAATCAATCTATATGCCGTGCAGCTGCATGCTGCACGGCCAGGAAAACACTGCACTGATAATTAGACCTAGCAACGGGGAACGCGGTCCGACTGTGGCGTCCCCGTTGCTATGGTCAGAGCGGCTCCGTGCGCCCGGCGTCTGACGTTGCTAGGGAGCCGGCGGCTGTCTGCCTGCGGCGTCCCTAGTTGCTAGGCGCCGGGCCGCACGGACGGGCGGACCCCGGCGCCTAACAGTCATTCCCCTCATCAGGCTTTTGCAGAAGAAGCTGGAGACATTGAAGGAGGAGCAAACACGGAGCGATTCCGCTAGGCATGTGGGACTTGTGGATGGAGCCCTTAATTCGCTTAACAAGGATTCACGGGTGGTCAATCTGTTGAAATCAGAGCACTACATTTTGGCCACCGTGCTCGATCCTAGATTTAAAGCCTACCTTGGATCTCTCTTTCCGGCAGACACAAGTCTGCTGGGGTTGAAAGACCTGCTGGTGAGAAAATTGTCAAGTCAAGCGGAACGCGACCTGTCAACATCTCCTCCTTCACATTCTCCCGCAACTGGGGGTGCGAGGAAAAGGCTCAGAATTCCGAGCCCACCCGCTGGCGGTGATGCAGGGCAGTCTGGAGCGACTGCTGATGCTGACATCTGGTCCGGACTGAAGGACCTGACAACGATTACGGACATGTCGTCTACTGTCACTGCATATGATTCTCTCACCATTGAAAGAATGGTGGAGGATTATATGAGTGACCGCATCCAAGTAGGCACGTCACACAGTCCATACTTATACTGGCAGGAAAAAGAGGCAATTTGGAGGCCATTGCACAAACTGGCTTTATTCTACCTAAGTTGCCCTCCCACAAGTGTGTACTCCGAAAGAGTGTTTAGTGCCGCCGCTCACCTTGTCAGCAATCGGCGTACGAGGTTACATCCAGAAAATGTGGAGAAGATGATGTTCATTAAAATGAATTATAATCAATTCCTCCGCGGAGACATTGACCAGCAGCAATTGCCTCCACAAAGTACACAGGGAGCTGAGATGGTGGATTCCAGTGGGGACGAATTGATAATCTGTGAGGAGGGGGATGTACACGGTGATATATCGGAGGGTGATGATGAGGTGGACATCTTGCCTCTGTAGAGCCAGTTTGTGCAAGGAGAGATTAATTGCTTCTTTTTTGGGGGGGGTCCAAACCAACCCGTCATATCAGTCACAGTCGTGTGGCAGACCCTGTCACTGAAATGATGGGTTGGTTAAAGTGTGCATGTCCTGTTTTGTTTATACAACATAAGGGTGGGTGGGAGGGCCCAAGGACAATTCCATCTTGCACCTCTTTTTTCTTTTATTTTTCTTTGCGTCATGTGCTGTTTGGGGAGGGTTTTTTGGAAGGGACATCCTGCGTGACACTGCAGTGCCACTCCTAAATGGGCCCGGTGTTTGTGTCGGCCACTAGGTTCGCTAATCTTACTCACACAGTCAGCTACCTCATTGCGCCTCTTTTTTTCTTTGCGTCATGTGCTGATTGGGGAGGGTTTTTTGGAAGGGACATCCTGCGTGACACTGCAGTGCCACTCCTAAATGGGCCCGGTGTTTGTGTCGGCCACTAGGGTCGCTAATCTTACTCACACAGTCAGCTACCTCATTGCGCCTCTTTTTTTCTTTGCGTCATGTGCTGATTGGGGAGGGTTTTTTGGAAGGGACATCCTGCGTGACACTGCAGTGCCACTCCTAAATGGGCCCGGTGTTTGTGTCGGCCACTAGGGTCGCTAATCTTACTCACACAGTCAGCTACCTCATTGCGCCTCTTTTTTTCTTTGCATCATGTGCTGATTGGGGAGGGTTTTTTGGAAGGGACATCCTGCGTGACACTGCAGTGCCACTCCTAAATGGGCCCGGTGTTTGTGTCGGCCACTAGGGTCGCTAATCTTACTCACACAGTCAGCTACCTCATTGCGCCTCTTTTTTTCTTTGCGTCATGTGCTGATTGGGGAGGGTTTTTTGGAAGGGACATCCTGCGTGACACTGCAGTGCCACTCCTAAATGGGCCCGGTGTTTGTGTCGGCCACTAGGGTCGCTAATCTTACTCACACAGTCAGCTACCTCATTGCGCCTCTTTTTTTCTTTGCGTCATGTGCTGATTGGGGAGGGTTTTTTGGAAGGGACATCCTGCGTGACACTGCAGTGCCACTCCTAAATGGGCCCGGTGTTTGTGTCGGCCACTAGGGTCGCTAATCTTACTCACACAGTCAGCTACCTCATTGCGCCTCTTTTTTTCTTTGCGTCATGTGCTGATTGGGGAGGGTTTTTTGGAAGGGACATCCTGCGTGACACTGCAGTGCCACTCCTAAATGGGCCCGGTGTTTGTGTCGGCCACTAGGGTCGCTAATCTTACTCACACAGTCAGCTACCTCATTGCGCCTCTTTTTTTCTTTGCGTCATGTGCTGATTGGGGAGGGTTTTTTGGAAGGGACATCCTGCGTGACACTGCAGTGCCACTCCTAAATGGGCCCGGTGTTTGTGTCGGCCACTAGGGTCGCTTATCTTACTCACACAGTCAGCTACCTCATTGCGCCTCTTTTTTTCTTTGCGTCATGTGCTGATTGGGGAGGGTTTTTTGGAAGGGACATCCTGCGTGACACTGCAGTGCCACTCCTAGATGGGCCAGGTGTTTGTGTCGGCCACTAGTGTCGCTTAGCTTAGTCATCCAGCGACCTTGGTGCAAATTTTAGGACTAAAAATAATATTGTGAGGTGTGAGGTATTCAGAATAGACTGAAAATGAGTGGAAATTATGGTTTTTGAGGTTAATAATAATATGGGATCAAAATGACCCCCAAATTCTATGATTTAAGCTGTTTTTTAGTGTTTTTTTTAAAAAACACCCGAATCCAAAACACACCCGAATCCGACAAAAAAAATTCGGTGAGGTTTTGCCAAAACGCGGTCGAACCCAAAACACGGCCGCGGAACCGAACCCAAAACCAAAACACAAAACCCGAAAAATTTCAGGCGCTCATCTCTAGTATGTGACTGAGTCACTGTGTGTACCGTTTTTTTCAGGCAGAGAACGGATATATTAAATAAAACAACTGCACTGCTGGTGGTCACTGTGGTCAGTCACTAAACTCTGCACTCTCTTCTACAGTATCAGCCTCAGGTCAATCTCTCTCTCTCTCTCCTAATCTAAATGGAGAGGACGCCAGCCACGTCCTCTCCCTATCAATCTCAATGCACGTGTGAAAATGGCGGCGACGCGCGGCTCCTTATATAGAATCCGAGTCTCGCGAGAATCCGACAGCGTCATGATGACGTTCGGGCGCGCTCGGGTTAACCGAGCAAGGCGGGAAGATCCGAGTCGCTCGGACCCGTGAAAAAAAACATGAAGTTCGTGCGGGTTCGGATTCAGAGAAACCGAACCCGCTCATCTCTACTCTCTATTTTATATAGCTGCTGACACACAGCGCAGCCACTTTTCTTGCTCACTGAGTGGGGCATGTATCTGGCACTGTGGGGCAATGTATCTGGCACTGTGCGGCATGTATCTGGCACTGTGGGGCAATGTAACTGGCACTGTGGGGCAATGTAACTGGCACTGAGTGGGGCAATGTATCCGGCACTGTGGGGCAATGTATCCGGCACTGTGGGGCAATGTAACCGGCACTGTGGGGCAATGTAACTGACACTGTGGGGCAATGTAACTGGCACTGTGGGGCAATGTAACTGGCACTGAGTGGGGCAATGTATCCGGCACTGTGGGGCAATGTATCCTGCACTGTGGGGCAATGTAACTGGCACTGTGGGGCAATGTAACTGGCACTGTGGGGCAATGTAACTGGCACTGAGTGGGGCAATGTATCCGGCACTGTGGGGCAATGTATCCGGCACTGTGGGGCAATGTATCTGGCACTGTGGGGCAATGTAACTGGCACTGTGGGGCAATGTAACTGGCACTGAGTGGGGCAATGTATCCGGCACTGTGGGGCAATGTATCCGGCACTGTGGGGCAATGTATCCGGCACTGTGGGGCAATGTAACTGGCACTGTGGGCCATTTTCAGTGGCCACACCCCTTCTGGAGCGTGGCCACACCCCTTCTGGTGTGTGGCCACGCCCATTTTTTGTCTGATCGCTCGCTAGCTTTTTTTTGCAGTCCTGCGTTCGCATAGCTGCCGCCCACTGGTGAGTGTATTTTAGCTGTGCAAGAGTACGATCACATGTGCAGTCGAGCGGTACAAAAAACTTTGTGCAGTTTCTGAGTTGTCCAGAACTCACTTCAGCATGTCCAGGGCCGGAATTGACGTCAGACACCCGCCCTGCAAACGCTTGGACATGCCTGCATTTTTCCAACCACTCTCTGAAAACGGTCAGTTGCCACCCACAAACGCCTTCTTCCTTTCAATCTCCTTGCGATCGGCTGTGGAAATGGATTCTTCGTAAAACCCATCATACAGCAACGATCCGCTTAAGTTTGTACCCGTGCAACGCACCTGTGCAATGCGTTGCATATGCATGCGCAGTTCTGACCTAATCGCAGCGTGGCAAAAAAACGCTAGCGAGTGATCAGGTCTGAATTACTCCCTGTATTAGGCCCAATATGCCAAGTTGTGCACCTTTTTTTGCAGAAAATGCATCTTATTTTCATTGCTATGTGACTAGAAAGCACAAGCAGCTTCTGATGATTAAAATGATAATTAGCATGCCTATATTCTGTGTGCGACTGTGGCTGTATCTGCATAAAAAATGCTTTGTTACAGTGATTTCCAGGAATACACTGTAACGTAGCATTTTGTATGCAGATACAGCCACACACAGAATATAGGCAAGCTGCATATCATTTTTATCAGCAGAATCTGCTTGTGTCCCTAGCAATTCCAAATGCCATAGGCATTTGCCTAGTTTGTCTATGCCTAGGGTCGACTCTGCTTGGAAGCAGAAGTAATATCGCTGTATGGTAATGCAGCAGTAGGTGTCTGTTGCAAGCAGATGCCTCCTGCTGCAGTAGTGATCTGATCTGCGTCCTAGGATGCAGGCGTTGAATCACTCACTTACCATCAGGAGGCTTGCGGCACCCATGAGAAACGTTACCGCCCCTTCCCTGCCGCACAAACGGCAGCAGACTGTCAATCACTGACTGTATACTGCCATACTGCTTCCTACATCACAGGAGCCATGCGCACACATGGGATGTAGTTATGTGACCGGCGGTTAGGAGACCGCTGGTCACAATACCTCCCCCTACATCCCGAAACCTCACAAACCCGACAGTTAGCATGCCGACTAAAAGGGACTATTCCCACACGTGGGTGTCCACGACATCCATAGAGTGGGAATAGAACCTGTGGTGAGCATAGCTCACCACCAAGCCCGCAAGGGGCTTCGTTGCGCTCGCCCCCTGCCGGCATTCTGCAGCCGGCGTCGTAATGCTGGCCACCCGAATCCCAGCCACCGGTACAACATGCCCATCCTGCACACATGTGCAAAGTACCAGTAATCTGTATTTTTCAGCATAAGTAGCAACAACAACCAGGCCTGAATGAGATCTTGTATTAGGACTCTATACCTTAGTGTACATGTTTTGTGTCTTGATGTATGGTTGATATAGAGATGTCACACCAATCAGTAAATCTGACATTTCCTTGCCTGTGGAATATAGGTGGTCATTCCTAGTTGATCGCAGCAGCAATTTTGTTAGCAGTTGGGCAAACCCATGTGCACTGCAGGAGGGGCAGATATAACATGTGTAGAGAGAGTTAGATTTGGGTGGGGTGTATTCAAACTGGAATCTAGATTGCAGTGTAAGAATAAAGCAGCCAATATTTACCCTGCAGAGAAACAAAATAACCCACCCAAATCTAACTCTCTCTGCAAATGGCAAATGTTATATCTGCCCCCCTGCAGTGCACATGGGCCCTCATTCCGAGTTGATCAGTCGCAAGGCGAATTTAGCAGAGTTACACACGCTAAGCCGCCGCCTACTGGGAGTGTATCTTAGCATCTTAAAATTGCGACCGATGTATTCGCAATATTGCGATCACAAACTACTTAGCAGTTTTAGAGTAGCTCCAGACTTACTCTGCTTGTGCGATCAGTTCAGTGCTTGTCGTTCCTGGTTTGACGTCACAAACACACCCAGCGTTCGCCCAACCACTCCCCCGTTTCTCCGGCCACTCCTGCGTTTTTTCCGGAAACGGTAGCGTTTTCAGCCACACGCCCATAAAACGGCCTGTTTCCGCCCAGTAACACCCATTTCCTGTCAATCACATTACGATCGCCGGAGCGATGAAAAAGCCGTGAGTAAAAATACTATCTTCATAGCAAAGATATTTGGCGCAGTCGCAGTGCGAATATTGCGCATGCGCACTAAGCGGAATTTCACTGCGATGCGATGAAAAATACCGAGCGAACGACTCGGAATGATGGCCATGGTTTTGCCCAATTGCTAACAAACTTGCTGCTGCGATCAACTCAGAATTACCCCCATAGTCCTCAGTGACTGAAATATTTTGTGCTGCCAATCTACATATTTTAGCAGGAGATCACTTACATTTTTCAGCTAGGCACAGACTACATAACGTAATGACTTTGCTAATCAAAGATTGTTCTAAGTAAACGTTTCCTATAACAGCTAGGTAGTGGTCAGCTGGGTTGGGTATGATACCCCCACATTGTAGTTCCCGACGGCGGAAGGTGTAAGAATTATTACCCTCCCCCCCATTCCACCACACTAATCCTAACCCTTGGGGGGGGGGGTTAGGCTAAGCCCCCCAGTACCTAACCTTAACCCCCCCTTGTGCATAACCCTAAACTTTCCCGCTCACCGAGCCCTAACCCTAACATAGTCCCAGATACTTACCATGTCGATGGCAACAGTGTCCCGAGTGGTGGCGGTATCAAGGCGTCAGTTACATGTCCGCCAGCATCCTGTCCATCTGGATGCTGGTTACATCCTGGTCAGTTAGCTGTTTGGATTGTGACTGCAAATTAATTGCAAACTTTCTAAATCTGACAGAATATGGGCCCTCATTCCGAGTTGTTCGCTCGGTATTTTTCATCGCATCGCAGTGAAAATCCGCTTAGTACGCATGCGCAAAGTTCGCACTGCGACTGCGCCAAGTAACTTTACTATGAAGAAAGTATTTTTACTCACGGCTTTTTCTTCGCTCCGGCGATCGTAATGTGATTGACAGGAAATGGGTGTTACTGGGCGGAAACACGGCGTTTCAGGGGCGTGTGGCTGAAAACGCTACCGTTTCCGGAAAAAACGCAGAAGTGGCCGGAGAAACGGTGGGAGTGCCTGGGCGAACGCTGGGTGTGTTTGTGACGTCAACCAGGAACGACAAGCACTGAACTGATCGCACAGGCAGAGTAAGTCTGAAGCTACTCTGAAACTGCTAAGTAGTTAGTAATCGCAATATTGCGCATACATCGGTCGCAATTTTAAGAAGCTAAGATTCACTCCCAGTAGGCGGCGGCTTAGCGTGTGTAACTCTGCTAAATTCGCCTTGCGACCGATCAACTCGGAATGAGGGCCCTGGTGTTTTGTTCTGGCAAAAAAATTTTACATTGATATTTCAGTATTGTGCATTATGTATTATACCATATACAGTATATTATACTAAGATTACAGTATAGTGAAAAATACCAGCTATATAACCATGTTTTTAAATTTTGAGACATCTTTATTTCATTGACTGCCCCATATAACTTGTTTCCAAGTGCCAGTTTCTAAACATAGGAAGTCCCTGCAATGGTTCCATTATCTAATTTACTGTATCAATGTTGTACTATATAATTAATAGACAACTGCAAAAAGGAAGCTGGGTTTAATAAATGTAGGCCCAGGGCTGGCAACAGGGGGGGTCAAAGGGGACACCTGTACTGGACCCCATGGATCAGAGGGGCCCCAAAGATATGCATGGCAGCAGCTCCGCTGGCCAGGATTCCTCTGCTCTGGCCTCTTCTGGTGGTATCTGCTGTGCGGTGTTCGGGTCTGGGTACTGGGGAGTGCAGCGCAGGTGAGTCTCTCCCTGGGGTAAGAGTTCATTGGTGAGAGTATACAGGGCTTTGGGATGGGGTGTGGAAGCTGGGAACGCAGCATGGAGTCATTGGGGATGTGTGTGGGGAGGAAGGAAAGATATTCATATTTATATATGTGTACAGGTAAATGTATATATAATTTAATAACAGTTTCTTATATAGCGCAGAAAATTCAGTTGCACTTAACGATATATAAATATAATCTGAAGGGGCCCCGGAGATATCACTGTACCGGGCCCCAAGATTTCTGTTGCTGGCCCTGTGTAGGCCTGTCTACTTCATTATACTTGGCTCTGAAACAGTTTCTAAATTCTAAACATATCTATATTATACCTCTTTCAGACTAGCAAAAATATCCCAGGTTAATGCAGGTGAATGCGCAGCAACCTGGGATTTTGCTTAGTCTGAAAGGGTCTGTAACACCCCACTAAATGGTGTATGGGAGCACCAAGGGCGTAGCTACCATAGGTGTAGGGAGTGCAGCTGTTTTGGGGCCCAGAGATGAAAGGGGCCCATCTTCCTTGTCAAAGTTACACATGTTATATACATTTTTCACCACTGTGAGGCACATAGAGGCCTTAACAAATGTTTTCCTTGTGGCCTACAATGTATCTTGTTATGCCCCTGCACCTGCTCATTGTAATGTGGTATATAAATGAACAGAAGAATATTATAATGTTACATAATATCAACTGGGGCACTGTAATGTGGCACAATATGAAGTGGAGGCACCATAGTATGACATAATATGAACTGGGGGCACTGTAATATTACATAATATAAACTGAGGACACTGTCATAATGTAAATTTGGCTACTCTGTTGCATAATGTTGCATACTGTGTACTGGCAGCCCTACAATGTGACATAACATGAACTATGGCACTATTATGGTTCATAAAATAAACTAGGGAACTATTATGCTGTGGAGAGGTGTCTCTAGAAGCATTGGAAAAGGGGCCCCTTCAAATGTTGCTATGGGTCCCTCAAAGTTCTGGCTATGCCCCTGGGGCAGCACCATGAAATCCTGCCCACCCTTATCAGACCTTGATGGTACATTCTTCTCTGTGCAGGCTCTTTAAAGCCTAATAGAATGACAGAGAGGTAAGGAGGTCTACTCCTGGTTGTTAGGACTAATTGCAAATAACTTGAAATAAGTTTCTCTTTATTTAATAACAATGGGGCAGATGTATTAACCTGGAGACAGCATAAGGAAGTGTTAAAGCAGTGATAAGTGCAAGGTGATAAACGCGCCAGCCAGTCAGCTCCTGTTAATTCACATATTGGAGCTCATTGGCTGGTGCGTTTATCGCCTTGCACTTATCACTGGTTTATCACTTTCTTATGCCTTCTTCAGGTTAATACATCTGCCCCATAGTGCCTCTGCTCGATTTGGAGCAATTGCATTAACCACTTCACATCAATATGTATATGTGCTAAACGATCACATTTGCAAGGAGTACACATTAACAACAGAATTGCATTTGACAATTCCGGATCTATGTACGCATAAATGAAAACAATGACACAAAGCATTCTACGCATTTTGACACTCCATTAAGCATACAGTAGAATAAATATAATAGAATAGATGAAACAGTTACTGTATGTCCCTATATCTTGTTCCTCCTCTAACTACTAGCCGTCTTATTACTAAAAATACTGCAGTCCTACATGCATGGGCTTTTTCAACTTTAAGTTACCCACGAAGAATATGCATCATGTGATGAATCATAACTATATACAGTCGTATAAATACAATTACAAGGGAATAATCCCACATACTCTAACTCCAGGATAGCTTAGGTTTGCAATTCCACAAGAAAATCGTCTTTGAGGGTTCTACAGTCTGACTGTGAATATGGGGGATAATTCCAAGTTGATCGCAGCAGGATTTTTGTTAGCAATTGGGCAAAACCATGTGCACTGCAGGGGAGGCAGATATAACATGTGCAGAGAGAGTTAGATTTGGGTGGGGTGTGTTCAATCTGCAATCTAATTTGCAGTGTAAAAATTAGAGATGTGCACTTGAAATTTTTCGGGTTTTGTGTTTTGGTTTTGGGTTCGGTTCCGCGGCCGTGTTTTGGGTTCGACCGCGTTTTGGCAAAACCTCACCGAATTTTTTTTGTCGGATTCGGGTGTGTTTTGGATTCGGGTGTTTTTTTCAAAAAACACTAAAAAACAGCTTAAATCATAGAATTTGGGGGTCATTTTGATCCCAAAGTATTATTAACCTCAAAAACCATAATTTCCACTCATTTTCAGTCTATTCTGAACACCTCACACCTCACAATATTATTTTTAGTCCTAAAATTTGCACCGAGGTCGCTGGATGACTAAGCTAAGCGACCCTAGTGGCCGACACAAACACCTGGCCCATCTAGGAGTGGCACTGCAGTGTCACGCAGGATGGCCCTTCCAAAAAACACTCCCCAAACAGCACATGACGCAAAGAAGAAAAAAAGAGGCGCAATGAGGTAGCTGTGTGAGTAAGATAAGCGACCCTAGTGGCCGACACAAACACCTGGCCCATCTAGGAGTGGCACTGCAGTGTCACGCAGGATGGCCCTTCCAAAAAACACTCCCCAAACAGCACATGACGCAAAGAAGAAAAAAAGAGGCGCAATGAGGTAGCTGTGTGAGTAAGATAAGCGACCCTAGTGGCCGACACAAACACCTGGCCCATCTAGGAGTGGCACTGCAGTGTCACGCAGGATGGCCCTTCCAAAAAACACTCCCCAAACAGCACATGACGCAAAGAAGAAAAAAAGAGGCGCAATGAGGTAGCTGTGTGAGTAAGATAAGCGACCCTAGTGGCCGACACAAACACCTGGCCCATCTAGGAGTGGCACTGCAGTGTCACGCAGGATGGCCCTTCCAAAAAACACTCTCCAAACAGCACATGACGCAAAGAAGAAAAAAAGAGGCGCAATGAGGTAGCTGTGTGAGTAAGATAAGCGACCCTAGTGGCCGACACAAACACCTGGCCCATCTAGGAGTGGCACTGCAGTGTCACGCAGGATGGCCCTTCCAAAAAACACTCCCCAAACAGCACATGACGCAAAGAAGAAAAAAAGAGGCGCAATGAGGTAGCTGTGTGAGTAAGCTAAGCGACCCTAGTGGCCGACACAAACACCTGGCCCATCTAGGAGTGGCACTGCAGTGTCACGCAGGATGGCCCTTCCAAAAAACACTCCACAAACAGCACATGACGCAAAGAAGAAAAAAAGAGGCGCAATGAGGTAGCTGTGTGAGTAAGATAAGCGACCCTAGTGGCCGACACAAACACCTGGCCCATCTAGGAGTGGCACTGCAGTGTCACGCAGGATGGCCCTTCCAAAAAACACTCCCCAAACAGCACATGACGCAAAGAAGAAAAAAAGAGGCGCAATGAGGTAGCTGTGTGAGTAAGATAAGCGACCCTAGTGGCCGACACAAACACCTGGCCCATCTAGGAGTGGCACTGCAGTGTCACGCAGGATGGCCCTTCCAAAAAACACTCCCCAAACAGCACATGATGCAAAGAAGAAAAAAAGAGGCGCAATGAGGTAGCTGTGTGAGTAAGCTAAGCGACCCTAGTGGCTGACACAAACACCTGGCCCATCTAGGAGTGGCACTGCAGTGTCACGCAGGATGGCCCTTCCAAAAAACACTCCCCAAACAGCACATGACGCAAAGAAGAAAAAAAGAGGCGCAATGAGGTAGCTGTGTGAGTAAGATAAGCGACCCTAGTGGCCGACACAAACACCTGGCCCATCAAGGAGTGGCACTGCAGTGTCACGCAGGATGGCCCTTCCAAAAAACACTCCCCAAACAGCACATGACGCAAAGAAGAAAAAAAGAGGCGCAATGAGGTAGCTGTGTGAGTAAGATAAGCGACCCTAGTGGCCGACACAAACACCTGGCCCATCTAGGAGTGGCACTGCAGTGTCACGCAGGATGGCCCTTCCAAAAAACACTCCCCAAACAGCACATGACGCAAAGAAGAAAAAAAGAGGCGCAATGAGGTAGCTGTGTAAGATAAGCGACCCTAGTGGCCGACACAAACACCTGGCCCATCTAGGAGTGGCACTGCAGTGTCACGCAGGATGGCCCTTCCAAAAAACACTCCCCAAACAGCACATGACGCAAAGAAAAATGAAAGAAAAAAGAGGTGCAAGATGGAATTGTCCTTGGGCCCTCCCACCCACCCTTATGTTGTATAAACAGGACATGCACACTTTAACCAACCCATCATTTCAGTGACAGGGTCTGCCACACGACTGTGACTGAAATGACGGGTTGGTTTGGACCCCCACCGAAAAAGAAGCAATTAATCTCTCCTTGCACAAACTGGCTCTACAGAGGCAAGATGTCCACCTCATCATCATCCTCCGATATATCACCGTGTACATCCCGCTCCTCACAGATTATCAATTCGTCCCCACTGGAATCCACCATCTCAGCTCCCTGTGTACTTTGTGGAGGCAATTGCTGCTGGTCAATGTCTCCACGGAGGAATTGATTATAATTCATTTTAATGAACATCATCTTCTCCACATTTTCTGGAAGTAACCTCGTACGCCGATTGCTGACAAGGTGAGCGGCGGCACTAAACACTCTTTCGGAGTACACACTTGTGGGAGGGCAACTTAGGTAGAATAAAGCCAGTTTGTGCAAGGGCCTCCAAATTGCCTCTTTTTCCTGCCAGTATAAGTACGGACTGTCTGACGTGCCTACTTGGATGCGGTCACTCATATAATCCTCCACCATTCTTTCAATGGGGAGAGAATCATATGCAGTGACAGTAGACGACATGTCCGTAATCGTTGTCAGGTCCTTCAGTCCGGACCAGATGTCAGCATCAGCAGTCGCTCCAGACTGCCCTGCATCACCGCCAGCGGGTGGGCTCGGAATTCTGAGCCTTTTCCTCGCACCCCCAGTTGCGGGAGAATGTGAAGGAGGAGATGTTGACAGGTCGCGTTCCGCTTGACTTGACAATTTTGTCACCAGCAGGTCTTTGAACCCCAGCAGACTTGTGTCTGCCAGAAAGAGAGATCCAAGGTAGGTTTTAAATCTAGGATCGAGCACGGTGGCCAAAATGTAGTGCTCTGATTTCAACAGATTGACCACCCGTGAATCCTTGTTAAGCGAATTAAGGGCTCCATCCACAAGTCCCACATGCCTAGCGGAATCGCTCCCTTTTAGCTCCTACTTCAATGCCTCCAGCTTCTTCTGCAAAAGCCTGATGAGGGGAATGACCTGACTCAGGCTGGCAGTGTCTGAACTGACTTCACGTGTGGCAAGTTCAAAAGGTTGCAGAACCTTGCACAACGTTGAAATCATTCTCCACTGAGCTTGAGACAGGTACATTCCACCTCCTATATCGTGCTCAATTGTATAGGCTTGAATGGCCTTTTGCTGCTCCTCCAACCTCTGAAGCATATAGAGGGTTGAATTCCACCTCGTTACCACTTCTTGCTTCAGATGATGGCAGGGCAGGTTCAGGCGTTTTTGGTGGTGCTCCAGTCTTCTGTACGTGGTGCCTGTACGCCGAAAGTGTCCCGCAATTCTTCTGGCCACCGACAGCATCTCTTGCACGCCCCTGTCGTTTTTTAAAAAATTCTGCACCAATAAATTCAAGGTATGTGCAAAACATGGGACGTGCTGGAATTTGCCCATATTTAATGCACACACAATATTGCTGGCGTTGTCCGATGCCACAAATCCACAGGAGAGTCCAATTGGGGTAAGCCATTCCGCGATGATCTTCCTCAGTTGCCGTAAGAGGTTTTCAGCTGTGTGCGTATTCTGGAAACCGGTGATACAAAGCGTAGCCTGCCTAGGAAAGAGTTGGCGTTTGCGAGATGCTGCTACTGGTGCCGCCGCTGCTGTTCTTGCGGCGGGAGTCCATACATCTACCCAGTGGGCTGTCACAGTCATATAGTCCTGACCCTGCCCTGCTCCACTTGTCCACATGTCCGTGGTTAAGTGGACATTGGGTACAACTGCATTTTTTAGGACACTGGTGAGTCTTTTTCTGACGTCCGTGTACATTCTCGGTATCGCCTGCCTAGAGAAGTGGAACCTAGATGGTATTTGGTAACGGGGGCACACTACCTCAAGAAATTGTCTAGTTCCCTGTGAACTAACGGCGGATACCGGACGCACGTCTAACACCAACATAGTTGTCAAGGCCTCAGTTATCCGCTTTGCAACAGGATGACTGCTGTGATATTTCATCTTCCTCGCAAAGGACTGTTGGACAGTCAATTGCTTGGTGGAAGTAGTAAAAGTGGGCTTACGACTTCCCCTCTGGGATGACCATCGACTCCCAGCAGCAACAACAGCAGCGCCAGCAGCAGTAGGCGTTACACGCAAGGATGCATCGGAGGAATCCCAGGCAGGAGAGGACTCGTCAGAATTGCCAGTGACATGGCCTGCAGGACTATTGGCATTCCTGGGGAAGGAGGAAATTGACACTGAGGGAGTTGGTGGGGTGGTTTGCGTGAGCTTGGTTACAAGAGGAAGGGATTTACTGGTCAGTGGACTGCTTCCGCTGTCGCCCAAAGTTTTTGAACTTGTCACTGACTTATTATGAATGCGCTGCAGGTGACGTATAAGGGAGGATGTTCCGAGGTGGTTAACGTCCTTACCCCTACTTATTACAGCTTGACAAAGGCAACACTCGGCTTGACAAATGTTGTCCGCATTTCTGGTGAAATACTTCCACACCGAAGAGCTGATTTTTTTGGTATTTTCACCAGGCATGTCAACGGCCCTATTCCTCCCACGGACAACAGGTGTCTCCCCGGGTGCCTGACTTAAACAAACCACCTCACCATCAGAATCCTCCTTGTCAATTTCCTCCCCAGCGCCAGCAACACCCATATCCTCCTCATCCTGGTGTACTTCAACACTGACATCTTCAATCTGACTATCAGGAACTGGACTGCGGGTGCTCCTTCCAGCACTTGCAGGGGGCGTGCAAATGGTGGAAGGCGCATGCTCTTCACGTCCAGTGTTGGGAAGGTCAGGCATCGCAACCGACACAATTGGACTCTCCTTGTGGATTTGGGATTTCGAAGAACGCACAGTTCTTTGCGGTGCTTTTGCCAGCTTGAGTCTTTTCATTTTTCTAGCGAGAGGCTGAGTGCTTCCATCCTCATGTGAAGCTGAACCACTAGCCATGAACATAGGCCAGGGCCTCAGCCGTTCCTTGCCACTCCGTGTGGTAAATGGCATATTGGCAAGTTTACGCTTCTCCTCCGACAATTTTATTTTAGATTTTGGAGTCCTTTTTTTACTGATATTTGGTGTTTTGGATTTTACATGCTCTGTACTATGACATTGGGCATCGGCCTTGGCAGACGACGTTGTTGGCATTTCATCGTCTCGGCCATGACTAGTGGCAGCAGCTTCAGCACGAGGTGGAAGTGGATCTTGATCTTTCTCTAATTTTGGAACCTCAACATTTTTGTTCTCCATATTTTAATAGGCACAACTAAAAGGCACCTCAGGTAAACAATGGAGATGGATGGATACTAGTATACTTATGGATGGACCAGCGACTGCCGACACAGAGGTAGCTACAGCCGTGGACTACCGTACTGTGTCTGCTGCTAATATAGACTGGATGATAATGAGATGAAATTAATATATATATATATAATATCACTAGTACTGCAGCCGGACAGGTATATATACTCATTATGTAATGACTGATGACGGACCTGCTGGACACTGTCAGCTCAGCAGCACCGCAGACTGCTACAGTAAGCTACTATAGTAGTATGTATCAAGAAGAAAGAGAAAAAAAAAACCACGGGTAGGTGGTATACAATTATGGATGGACCAGCGACTGCCGACACAGAGGTAGCTACAGCCGTGGACTACCGTACTGTGTCTGCTGCTAATATAGACTGGATGATAATGAGATGAAATCAATATATATATATATATATATAATATCACTAGTACTGCAGCCGGACAGGTATAAATATATTTATTATGTAATGACTGATGACGGACCTGCTGGACACTGTCAGCTCAGCAGCACCGCAGACTGCTACAGTAAGCTACTATAGTAGTATGTATCAAGAAGAAAGAGAAAAAAAAAACCACGGGTAGGTGGTATACAATTATGGATGGACCAGCGACTGCCGACACAGAGGTAGCTACAGCCGTGGACTACCGTACTGTGTCTGCTGCTAATATAGACTGGATGATAATGAGATGAAATCAATATATATATATATATAATATCACTAGTACTGCAGCCGGACAGGTATATATAATTATTATGTAGTGACTGATGACGGACCTGCTGGACACTGTCAGCTCAGCAGCACCGCAGACTGCTACAGTAAGCTACTATAGTAGTATGTATCAAGAAGAAAGAGGAAAAAAAAAACCACGGGTAGGTGGTATACAATTATGGATGGACCAGCGACTGCCGACACAGAGGTAGCTACAGCCGTGGACTACCGTACTGTGTCTGCTGCTAATATAGACTGGATGATAATGAGATGAAATCAATATATATATATATATAATATCACTAGTACTGCAGCCGGACAGGTATATATATTTATTATGTAATGACTGATGACGGACATGCTGGACACTGTCAGCTCAGCAGCACCGCAGACTGCTACAGTAAGCTACTATAGTAGTATGTATCAAGAAGAAAGAGAAAAAAAAAAACACAGGTAGGTGGTATACAATTATGGATGGACCAGCGACTGCCGACACAGAGGTAGCTACAGCCGTGGACTACCGTACTGTGTCTGCTGCTAATATAGACTGGATGATAATGAGATGAAATCAATATATATATATATATATATATAATATCACTAGTACTGCAGCCGGACAGGTATATATATTTATTATGTAATGACTGATGACGGACCTGCTGGACACTGTCAGCTCAGCAGCACCGCAGACTGCTACAGTAAGCTACTATAGTAGTATGTATCAAGAAGAAAGAGAAAAAAAAAAACACGGGTAGGTGGTATACAATTATGGATGGACCAGCGACTGCCGACACAGAGGTAGCTACAGCCGTGGACTACCATACTGTGCCTGCTGCTAATATAGACTGGATGATAATGAGATGAAATCAATATATATATATATATATATAATATCACTAGTACTGCAGCCGGACAGGTATATATATTTATTATGTAATGACTGATGACGGACCTGCTGGACACTGTCAGCTCAGCAGCACCGCAGACTGCTACAGTAAGCTACTATAGTAGTATGTATCAAGAAGAAAGAGAAAAAAAAAAACACGGGTAGGTGGTATACAATTATGGATGGACCAGCGACTGCCGACACAGAGGTAGCTACAGCCGTGGACTACCGTACTGTGTCTGCTGCTAATATAGACTGGATGATAATGAGATGAAATCAATATATATATATATATAATATCACTGGTACTGCAGCCGGACAGGTATATATATTTATTATGTAATGACTGATGACAGACCTGCTGGACACTGTCAGCTCAGCAGCACCGCAGACTGCTACAGTAAGCTACTATAGTAGTATGTATCAAGAAGAAAGAGAAAAAAAAAACCACGGGTAGGTGGTATACAATTATGGATGGACCAGCGACTGCCGACACAGAGGTAGCTACAGCCGTGGACTACCGTACTGTGTCTGCTGCTAATATAGACTGGATGATAATGAGATGAAATCAATATATATATATATATATAATATCACTAGTACTGCAGCCGGACAGGTATATATATTTATTATGTAATGACTGATGACGGACCTGCTGGACACTGTCAGCTCAGCAGCACCGCAGACTGCTACAGTAAGCTACTATAGTAGTATGTATCAAGAAGAAAGAGAAAAAAAAAACCACGGGTAGGTGGTATACAATTATGGATGGACCAGCGACTGCCGACACAGAGGTAGCTACTGCCGTGGACTACCGTACTGTGTCTGCTGCTAATATAGACTGGATGATAATGAGATGAAATCAATATATATATATATATATATAATATCACTAGTACTGCAGCCGGACAGGTATATATATTTATTATGTAATGACTGATGACGGACCTGCTGGACACTGTCAGCTCAGCAGCACCGCAGACTGCTACAGTAAGCTACTATAGTAGTATGTATCAAGAAGAAATAGAAAAAAAAAACACGGGTAGGTGGTATACAATTATGGATGGACCAGCGACTGCCGACACAGAGGTAGCTACAGCCGTGGACTACCGTACTGTGTCTGCTGCTAATATAGACTGGATGATAATGAGATGAAATCAATATATATATATATATATATATAATATCACTAGTACTGCAGCCGGACAGGTATATATATTTATTATGTAATGACTGATGACGGACCTGCTGGACACTGTCAGCTCAGCAGCACCGCAGACTGCTACAGTAAGCTACTATAGTAGTATGTATCAAGAAGAAAGAGAAAAAAAAAAACCACGGGTAGGTGGTATACAATTATGGATGGACCAGCGACTGCCGACACAGAGGTAGCTACAGCCGTGGACTACCGTACTGTGTCTGCTGCTAATATAGACTGGATGATAATGAGATGAAATTAATATATATATATATATATATAATATCACTAGTACTGCAGCCGTACAGGTATATATATTTATTATGTAATGACTGATGACGGACCTGCTGGACACTGTCAGCTCAGCAGCACCGCAGACTGCTACAGTAAGCTACTATAGTAGTATGTATCAAGTAGAAAGAAAAGAAAAAAAAACACGGGTAGGTGCGGTATACATATACAATTATATATATATTATATACAATTATATATATATATATATATATATATATATATATATTAAACTGGTGGTGATTAATTAAACTGGTGGTCAGGTCACTGGTCACACTATCAGCAACTTGCAAGTAGTACTCCTAAGCAGACAATCACAATATATACTGGTGGTCAGTGTGGTCACAATGGCAGTGTGGCACTCTGGCAGCAGAGTGCCAGCAAAAGTGTGCACTGTACGTTAAAATATGTACTCCTGCTCTCAGACTCTAACTGCTCCCCACTGTCAGTGTCTCCCCCACAAGTCAGATATACAGTCACACTATCTATCACTTCAGCAAGTAGTAGTACTCCTCCTAATGCTCCCCAAAATTACTAAAGTAAATAATACTGTGTCTCTCTCTACTCTAGTCTCACTCTCTATAAACGGAGAGGACGCCAGCCACGTCCTCTCCCTATCAATCTCAATGCACGTGTGAAAATGGCGGCGACGCGCAGCTCCTTATATAGAATCCGAGTCTCGCGATAGAATCCGAGCCTCGCGAGAATCCGACAGCGGGATGATGACGTTCGGGCGCGCTCGGGTTAACCGAGCAAGGCGGGAAGATCCGAGTCGCTCGGCCCCGTGTAAAAAAAAATGAAGTTCGGGCGGGTTCGGATTCCGAGGAACCGAACCCGCTCATCTCTAGTAAAAATAAAGCAGCCAGTATTTACCCTGCACAGAAATAAAATAACCCAACCAAATCTAACTCTTTCTGCACATGTTATATCTGCCTCCCCTGCAGTGCACATGGTTTTGCCCAATTACTATCAAAAATCCTGCTGCGATCAACTTGGAATTACCCCCATAGTTCAGTAAGCCTGAGCCATTCCGTATTGTTTTGGGTTGTTCTCTCTCTCCTACTTGTTACATTAAATAGAGACTGTGGGGTAGATTTATTATCCTTCTTTAAGGGGTAATGCGCTATCTGCACACGTTATGTGCCACAGATAGCGCATCCCCTGATGTATTATCCCGTCTAAGCGCTATCATAAGCAGGGGCGGTATGCTGCCGCTGCCTTTTCGGCGGCCCTATCTGTTAGATAGAGCACCGATCACCTCCCTTACTTAAGAACATTCGGTGTGCACGAACGTTAGTCTCTGCTGCCTTTTCTCTCTTCGCCGCCCAGATCCGGCGCTGCGGCTGTCAAAGCAGTTCCTCTGTTGTTGTTTTTTTCCTTTGTCAATAAACTTTATTGTTTGCTTACACAAGCTCCGACTTCCACAAAATCAATCCATGCATACGCCAGCTTAATTCCCGAACTGCACGCTGGGAGTTGCTGGACGGCACATGCGCAGAAGTAGCGACTGCGGCCGAAGTGGGCTCATGTTATAGGAGGACGTGTATCACTGGAGGGGTATGATAACGCGTGTCCATAATGCACAGGCTAAGGTTAGTAAATTCACACGAAAGGAGGTCCTGCTTCACCACGATAATGCGGTAAAGGAGGACACTGCTAATAAAGAACCTTAAGGACATTTTAATAAATCTACCCCTCTGTATTAACAGTAACCAAGGTTATATTGCTGTACTATATGATGATAGTAATTTAAAATAGCTATCTGCCTATCATTTGGCTTTGTTTTGATAACAGTTATAGACTTTGGAGGCAAGTCTACTGTATTTATTAGGCAGATTGAGTTAATAGGGAGAAGTCCCACTAAGATGCTTCTGCTAGTCCTTCCTTTTGAGGATTAAGGTGTCTATTTACTAAGCCTTGGATGGAGATAAAGTGGATGGAGATAAAGTATCAGCCAATCAGCTCCTAACTGTCATTTTTCAAACCCAGCCTGCGACAAGGTAGTTAGGAGCTGATTGGCTGGTACTTTATCTCCGTTTAAGGCTTGGCAAATAGAGCACTTTGTCTGACACTGCGTTGCACTGCAGCCTGGCGTGAAGTGATTACACCATTAATGGCCAGTCAGTTCCTTTACATGCATGATGCTATTTAGCACTTGTTCAGTTGAGGGCTAGCTGTCTAGCTATGGCAGAGGGGGAATAATGTTCTGCTTTACTCCTGCTGCTCATTGTATTGTGCAGCCCTAATAGTGTTGGTGCTGGGCCACATAACTATGTACTAAGCTCTGGAGGGAGATAAAGTAGATGGAGATAAAGTACCAGCCAATCAGCTCCTGTCCTTTTTCAAACCCAGCCTGTGACATGGCAGTTAGACACTGATTGGCTGGTACTTTATCTCCACCCACTTTATCTCCATCCGAAGCTTAGTAAATACACTGGATGGTTAGAATGTGTGTGTGAGAGAGAGCAAGTACTCTTCTTGATCACCCACATCACACCTGCTTTTAACAGTATCTGATTACACTGGTTGCTGGGGCCGGCCTCAAATAAGTGGCAGCTTTGCCCATAATATGTCTGCTGTGGGCTGTTCTTGGTCCCACGGTAGCGTCTAGTTTCCCTTAGTGGAGAGGACCTTTCCCATAAACCCCTGGGTCCTTGTCACAAACTATTTGGAATAATAACCTGTGGTGAGCGAAGCGAGCCCGCGAGGGTCCAATGGTGCATAGAAAAATAAAAAAAACCTTAAACGAACGGAGAACAGAAAAAACATTTAGGTGCTGTAAGGGCGGAAGTTCTCTCTTGCCCTCTCGTTATGTCACTTCCAGGTCCTGATCACAAAGGAAGCATAGACACAATCTTGGTCCCACTGCCTGCACACCAAACCTCATGTCAGAAGGCAGGAAGAATACTCCTCATTGGACCGTTACCTCAGCTCTCCCAACTGTCAGTCAGATATCTTATGTATAACCTCTGGCCAAGTTGCCGGATCTATCCCATCTGCAGCGTGAGCAGGTTCAAATCCTTCCTCTCCCAACTGTCCTCAGTTGTATCCTTACGCTGTCTGAGGCACATATAGTAAGAAACTACTAAATCATGTCACTGCTACGAGAAGGGCATATAGGTGGTGGCACAGCATAAGTTAATATACAGTACATTTATATACAGTAGTACCCGACATATGTAGGTACACTGAGGGTCTGGGGTACTACAGGTCCTTATAAGAAAAACCCAGGTCAAGCCTGGCATTTCTACCCGGATAGTGATCAAGGTTAAACATGGGTTCAAAACGGGTCGCGGTGCAGTTTGAACAGGTAACCTGGGTCCTTGTGATCTGGGACCGTTTGCAGCACAGGAGAGCTCATCTCCAAGCGCTGGACCTGCACCTGTGTGCAGTGATGTGTGCAGTGATAAGCGTGTGATAAGCCAATGTGATTTGTGTAGCGATAAGCTGGCTCCTGCCACCAGTCTGAAATGGGTCTATGTTGTACCTGTGAACAAAATCCCGGATGCGACCCGACTTTTGTAATCTGAAAAAAGTATTATATGCAAAATAACCCCGTACTATATAGTTTGTAATCCCAAGAGCCGCTTTCAAAGTAAGTCTAGAGGATGCTTACACTTGGATCATAGTTTAAATTGAAATACATAAAGCATAGAAACACAGAAACATAGAATTTGACGGCAGATAAGAACCACTTTTTTTTTTTTATCCTTTAGGAAATCTCAACCCTTTTTGAACCTTCATTCTTTGTAAGGATATTAATATGCCTATCCCAAGCATGTTTAAATTGCTCTACAGTCTTAGCCTCTACCACCTCTGATGGGAGGCTATTCCACTTATCCACTACTCTTTCTGTGAAGTAATTTTTCCTTAAATTTCCCCTGAATCTCCCCGCTTCCAGTCTCAGTGAATGTCCTCGAGTTCTAATACTTCTCTTCCTTTGAAGAATGTTTCCCTCCTGAACTTTGTTAAGACCCTTGATAAATTTGAAAGTTTCTATCATGTCCCCCCTTTCCCTTCTCTCCTCCAAACTATACATGTTAAGCTCTTTTAGCCTTTCCAGGTACGTTTTGTGATGTAGGCCATGCACCATTTTAGTTGCCCTTCTTTGTACACTCTCTAATTATCACTGACCTGGTTGGGAAGTGTTGTGGACTTGGGGCTTCTTCCGGTGACCGGGAAGAGGAACCGCTACTGGGTCGCAGTAGAGATGGTCGGATGTAGGTCTTCCTTATACAGGATTAAGACGGTAGGCAGGAGGCACGGATGAATGCTTGAAGGTCTCCTGAAAGACAAGACTTGTAAAGGGGTTGATGAATTGGTGTAGAGTACCAAAAGCTACAGTGAGCGATGTTGGGGTGCTGGAGGCACTGAGGTACTAGAGGCACCGAAATGCTAAAGGTACTGAGGTGTTTTTGAAGGCGCTGAAGCGCTTAGAGACGTTGTGATGCTTGACTCAGTGGTGCTGGAGGCACAAAGGTGCTGGAGGCACGGAGGTATTGAGGCACGGAGGTGGTGGAGGCACAGCGGTGTTGAGTGCTGAGGCCCAGAGGTGCTGGAGGCATGGAGGTATTGAGGCACGGAGGTATTGAGGCACAGAGGTGCCGGAGACACAGCGATGCTGAGTGCTGAGGTACAGAGGTGCTGGAGGCATGGAGGTAGAGGCACGGAGGTGCCGGAGGCACAGCGGTGCTGAGGCACAGAGGTGCTGGAGGCACAGAGGTATTGAGGCACGGAGGTATTGAGGCACGGAGGTGCTGAGGCACGGAAACACTGAGGCACGGAGGTGCTGGAAGCACGGAGGTACGCTGAGGCACAGAGGTGCTGAGGCACGGAGACACTGGAGACACTGAGGTGCTGAGGCACGGAGGTGCTGGAAGCACGGAGGTACGCTGAGGCACGGAGGTGCTGAGGCACGGGGACACTGGAGAGACTGAGGTGCTGAGGCACGGAGATGCTGAGGCACGGAGACGCTGAGGCACGGAGGTGCTGGAAGCACGGAACGCTGGAAGCACGGGAGCTCTGGAGATCACAGGTACAGAAGCAACGATGATACTCAGGCGCCGGAGCACTGCCCGGCGTCTGAATTTGAACTTCCCGCCAGGGCCTGATTGGAGGAAGCCCTGATGACGTCACCCGCACCTCCCGTGGACGCCGGGCGAACACGCCGGCCGGCCGGAGCGCCGGACGCCGGGACCCACCAGCGAGGACGGCCGCACGGAGACCCAGCGCGCCCGGAGGGGTAAGTATGGGGACCGCGGCGGCGTCGTGACAGTACCCCCTCCTCTAGGAGTGGCCCCTGGACACTTTCCCGGCTTCGTAGGGTGTCTAGCATGGAAAATCCGGACTAGTCGAGGAGCCGAGACCTCAGAAACCTTTATCCAACTTCTCTCCTCAGGACCATATCCTTTCCATTCCACCAGATATTGCAGATTCTTGTGAAGGTAACGAGAGTCTAGAATAGTTTTGATCTCGAAGTCTGTTCCTGTTTCAGACTCCACTGAGGTGGGGCCAGAGGCCTTTGAATGAAAACGATTAAGGACGAGAGGACGAAGAAGAGAAACATGGAAGGCATTAGGTATACGTAGGTGCGAAGGTAAACCCAGCTTGCAGACCACAGGATTCAGGACTTGTAGCACAGGGTAAGGACCGATGAATCTTGGAGCAAACTTCATGGTGGGCACCTTCAACCGGAGATTACGTTTGGACAGCCATACCCTGTCACCAACTTTGTATTGTGGAGCGGCTCGCCGTTTCTTATCTGCAAAGAACTTGTACCGGACTGAAACCTTCTTAAGATTAGCATGAATCTTACTCCAAATTTGTCCGAAGTGTTGTAGAGTGGACGTTACAGCTGGAACCTCTTCTATCGGAAGGCTTGGAAATTCTGGAACACGTGGATGGAACCCATAGTTGACGAAGAATGGAGATTCACCAGTGGAAGAATGAAACGAATGATTATGGGCAAACTCTGCCCAAGGTAACAACTCCACCCAGTTGTCCTGTGAAGGGGAGAGATAAAGACGAAGGAAAGTCTCTAGATCTTGATTGACTCGTTCCGTTTGTCCATTCGTTTGGGGATGATAAGCAGATGAAAACTTAAGTTTAATCTGTAGAGTCGAACAGAGGGCTTTCCAAAACCTTGCGTTGAACTGTACCCCACGATCAGAGACTATTTCCTGTGGCAACCCATGCAACCGAAAATGTTCTTGGATGAACAGTAGAGCTAGTTTCGGAGCTGTCGGTAGACCAGTCAAAGGAATGAAGTGTGCCATCTTCGAAAAACGGTCGACGATTACCCAAACGGTGTTGCAACCCTTGGAACTGGGCAAGTCAGTGATGAAGTCCATGGAAATGTGAGTCCAGGGTCTCACAGGAATAGGCAAAGGACGAAGCAACCCAGCAGGAGGCAGGCGAGGAGATTTATGTTGTCTACACTGTGGACAAGAATTAACGTAATCCTGTACATCCTTCCTCATGGTGTTCCACCAGTAAGACCTTTGCAGAAACTTGTACATCTTCTGGGCACCGGAATGACCGGAAAACTTGGAATTATGGGCCCGCTGTAATATTCTTGGCCGGAATCTAGCTGGTACGGACATTCTTCCAGGAGGAGGAGCTGGAGTAGTTAAAGCAGCGGAGACAGAAACTGGATTTAGAATTAAACTCCGCTCAAAAGATTCATCCTCGTCTGTGGAAACTTGTGAACGGGACAGCGCATCCACTTTAATATTGAGAGTCCTGGCCCGGTACTTGATAACAAAAGAAAATCGGGTAAAGAAAAGTGCCCATCTCGCTTGGCGAGGATTCAAGCATTGTGCGGATTTGATGTACAACAAATTTTTGTGATCCGTGTAAATGGTAAACACATGTTTAGCCCCTTCTAAGAGATACCTACACTCTTCCAAGGCGGATTTAATTGCCACAAGTTCCTGGTCTCCAATGGTGTAATTTCGTTCGGCCGGAGAGAATTTACGAGAGTGGAAGCCACACGGATGTAATTTCTTATCAGAGGAGTACTGAGAGAGAACGGCCCCAACCCCGACTGAAGATGCGTCCACCTCTAGGAAAAAAGGTTCATCGAAATTTGGTTGTTGGAGAACTGGAGCGGACATGAAGGAGAACTTCAAGTGGGAAAAGGCCTCAATGGCTTCGGGAGGCCACAAACTCGGATTAGAGCCCTTTCTAGTCAGGGCAGTAATGGGCGCGACAATGGTGGAGAAACCTCTAACGAATTTCCTGTAGTAATTCACAAAGCCCAGGAATCTTTGTATTGCTTTCAAAGAGAGAGGCTGAGACCAGTCACGAATGGCAGAGAGCTTTTCCGGATCCATGCGAAGCTCCGTCCCCGAGATGATATAACCGAGGAACGGAATTGATGTTACCTCAAAGGTACATTTGGAGAGTTTAGCATAGAAATGATTCTCTCGTAAACGGTGGAGCACTTCTTTGACTTGAGTCCTGTGTTCAACAAGATTTTTGGAAAAAATCAGTATGTCGTCCAAATATACCACAACACTCTGATATAACATGTCTCGGAAGATTTCGTTGACGAATCCCTGGAAAACAGCAGGCGCATTACTAAGACCGAACGCCATCACCAAGTATTCGTAATGCCCATCCCGGGTATTGAAGGCAGTCTTCCATTCATCCCCTTCTCGGATGCGTATGAGATTATAAGTTCCCTCAGGTCGAGTTTGGAGAAAACGTGGGCACCACGAACCCTATCAAATAACTCTGTGATTAGTGGCAAGGGGTATTTATTCTTGATAGTGATATCGTTTAAGCCGCGGTAGTCGATACATGGTCTCAACTCCCCGTCCTTCTTCTTCACGAAAAAGAAGCCCGCTCCAGCAGGGGAGGAAGAGGGGCGAATAAATCCCTTGAGCAGATTGGACTTAATATATTCCGACATAGCTTGAGTCTCAGGAAGTGACAGGGGATATGTGCGACCACGAGGTGGCGTCTTCCCTGGGACAAGGTCAATAGGGCAGTCCCAAGGCCTATGAGGTGGTAACAGATCGGCTGCTTGTTCCGAAAACACATCCTTGTACCCTTGATACGCCTCCGGAATATACTCTTCATTCGTCTTGGAAGAGACACGGAGCGGACAAATAGGAGTGAGACAATTAACGTGACAAAAGGAACTCCAAGACAGAATTTGTGAAGACTTCCAGTCAATGTGGGGATTATGAATTTTTAGCCAAGGCATTCCAAGGACCAGATCATGGTGCATTTCTGGAATCACCAAGAATTCCAGACTTTCTTGATGTAGAGCCCCGACCTGCAGCTTAACTGGCTCCGTGCGCCACATTATGAGACCCTTGGAAATTCTAGTCCCGTTGATAGCCGTCAACGAAATAGGCCGCTCGATAGGCCGTAACTTTAAACCCATGCTTTGGACACAGGAGGAAGAAACGAAGTTCCCCGCAGCTCCGGAATCCAACAGGGCTTCACAAGACCTGGAGGCTGAATCGTGACTAACAGGAAGCAAACAGTCCAAAATTGGAGAAGATTTTGTCGTAACCCCAGCTTGACTCCTCCGGAACAAGCTAGGCCTGCCCGTTTCCCGGACGGGATTTACAAAACTTGAGAAAATGATCTGCGGCTCCACAGTAAAGGCAAAGTTTACCCTCACGACGACGCTGTCGTTCTTCCGGAGACAGTCGGGATCGGTTAATTTGCATGGGCTCGTCCGAGCTAGGCATAGCCACCGGTCTAGGAGTAGGATTCCGGAACCTGGAACGATCTGAACGGCTACGTTCTCTTCCACGCTCCTGCATCCGAAGATCCACTTTGACGCAAAGGGAAATCAACTCTTCTAATGGATCCGGCAGATCCCTTGTGACCAACTCATCTTTCAGCCGGTCGGAAAGACCGTTCCAGAAGGCAGCTCTCAGGGCATCATTATTCCAGCGTAATTCAGAGGCAATGGTCTGGAAATGAACCACGTACTGACCCACGGAACGGGAGCCCTGACGAACACGGAGCAAGTCGGAAGAAGCAGTGGTCATCCTGCCGGGTTCGTCAAAGATTCTTCGAAAGGACGTGATGAAGTTGGTGTAGTTGGAAACCACGGGATCAGATCGTTCCCACAAGGGAGACACCCAATCCAACGCTGATCCTTCAAGCAGGGAAATGATATACGCTACCTTAGAGCGATCCGTAGGGAAGTTATGAGAGAGCAGCTCGAAGTACACCTCGCACTGATTTAAAAAACCACGGCAATTCTTTGGGTTCCCATTATAACGGGAAGGAGTAGGAAGCTGAAGACGTGACCTGGTACCGGCCGGAGGTTGGACATTACTGGAAACAGCAACTGGAGCAGTTACGGGAGCTGGAGCCGGAATTGCGGAGGCTAAGGATGCTTGGATTTGATCCAATCGGATGGACCGTTCCTGGAGATATTGCATCACTTGACCCTGTGTCGCCTCTTGAGACTGAACTCGGGAAGCCAAACTTTGGATGGCGCTCGACTCTGTGTTCCGATTCCCCGGGTCCATGTGGCCTGAGTATACTATCACTGACCTGGTTGGGAAGTGTTGTGGACTCGGGGCTTCTTCCGGTGACCGGGAAGAGGAACCGCTACTGGGTCGCAGTAGAGATGGTCGGATGTAGGTCTTCCTCATACAGGATTAAGACGGTAGGCAGGAGGCACGGGTGAATGCTTGAAGGTCTCCTGAAAGACAAGACTTGTAAAGGGGTTGATGAATTGGTGGAGAGTACCAAAAGCTACAGTGAGCGATGTTGGGGTGCTGGAGGCACTGAGGTACTAGAGGCACCAAAATGCTAAAGGTACTGAGGTGTTTTTGAAGGCGCTGAAGCGCTTAGAGACGTTGTGATGCTTGAAGACTCAGTGGTGCTGGAGGCACAAAGGTGCTGGAGGCACAGAGGTATTGAGGCACGGAGGTGCCGGAGGCACAGTGGTGCTGAGTGCTGAGGCCCAGAGGTGCTGGAGGCACGGAGGTATTGAGGCATGGAGGTATCGAGGCACGGAGACGCTGAGGCACGGAGGTGCTGGAAGCACGGAGGTACGCGGAGGCACGGAGGTGCTGAGGCACGGAGGTACGGAGACACTGGAGACACTGAGGTGCTGAGGCACGGAGGTGCTGAGGCACGGAGACGCTGAGGCACGGAGGTGCTGGAAGCACGGAGGTACGCTGAGGCACGGAGGTGCTGAGGCACGGAGACACTGGAGACACTGAGGTGCTGAGGCACGGAGACGCTGAGGCACGGAGGTGCTGGAAGCACGGAACGCTGGAAGCACGGGAGCTCTAGAGATCACAGGTACAGAAGCAACGATGATACTCAGGCGCCGGAGCACTGCCCGGCGTCTGAATTTGAACTTCCCGCCAGGGCCTGATTGGAGGAAGCCCTGATGACGTCACCCGCACCTCCCGTGGACGCCGGGCGCACACGCCGGCCGTACGGAGCGCCGGACGCCGGGACCCGCCAGCGAGGACGGCCGCACGGAGACCCAGCGCGCCCGGAGGGGTAAGTATGGTGACCGCGGCGGCGTCGTGACACTAATGTATTTATATCTTTCTGGAGATATGGTCTCCAGAACTGGACACATTATTCCAGATGGGGCCGCACCAATGACCTATACAGTGGCATTATCACTTCTTTTTTCCTGCTACTGATTCCTCTCCCTATGCAACCAAGCAACTGACTTGCCTTTCTCATTGCTTTGTTGCATTGCTTTCCTGCCTTCAAGTCACTTGAAATAGTGACTCCTAAATCCCTTTCCTCCTCAGTAGTTTCCATGACAGTACCCTTGATGCTATATTTAGCCTTTGGGTTTTTGAGACCCAAGTGCATGATTTTGCATTTTCTAGCATTAAACTGTAGTTGCCACGTTCTTGACCATTTCTCAAGCCTACCTAGGTGTTACGCACACCAGTGCTAACAGGAGTATACCAGTGTATGAACAGAGAGGGAAGCGAAGCAAACGAACTCACAGACAGTATAACATAACATACACAGGAGGTGATGGAATAACTAATAAACACAAAGTGAATGGAGAAGCCCAAAGGCTCAGGAATTGGGTGTCTCCCTAGTGTCAGGAATGCTCAGATGGAATAGAGCGGACAATGAAGCGATGTGTAGTGATTTAACATGTGGAGCACCTGAAATGATGTTGCTAAGAGCAACAGAAGAAACCCCAAAGGGTTACCAACGGGTGTGGGAATAAACTCCTTGGTCAGAGATAGAAATATAGACACAAGGAGAGTATCCACAATCCTAACCCCCACTTGCAGGGCACAGGTTCAGCTTACTGCCACTAAACTGACACCTGGACGCCCTGCACAGTGAGGGAGGATTAAGCAAGCAGGTCTGAGAGTACAGCCGCAAACCTGCTGGGTTCACAGAATAGCAAAAGAACCCCAGCAGGTCAAACAACTGACTCCAGTCTTACTGCTAGGTCCGGATTGGCAGAATGAAGTACCGAATCCCAAGGCCTATTCGCAGTAAGCAACAAGTAAATACAAAGTCACACAGTACTAGCTATCTCTCTGGAACTGACTAACAAACAAAGATTCAGCAGCATTTGCCTAGCCTGAGAGGGTGGTTTATATAGCAGGTGCTGTCCACGCCCCACTCAGACCTCACAGACTGTGAGCACAAAACCAGCACCAGATTCCCTGCCGTGCACAGAGCCTGTAACCACTACACAGTAAAAACCCGGACCGGAGTATCAGCTGCGCTCAGGTTACTTCGCTAACACTTGCCTCCCGGTTGCCATGGCGACGTGGCAGCACAGAGCAGGAGATCCTAACAGTACCCCCCCTCTGACGAGGAGTCAAAGAACCCCTACCACCGGGTTTATCGGGGAACTGCGAGAAGAAAGAGCGTATCAGTCTGGGGGCATGAAGATCACAACTGCGCACCCACGACCGCTCCTCCGGGCCATACCCCTTCCAGTGCACCAAAAATGACAGCCGACCCCGAACCATCTTGGAGTCAAGAACCCTTTCAACCACAAACTCCCTCTGACCCCGTATCAGAAGAGGAGAAGGTCTTCCACTGGAAGAAGGATTACTAACCGCCAGTTTTAAAAGGGAACAATGAAATGTTTTATTGATACCCAATGAACGGGGCAGATCTAACTGAAATGCCACCGGATTGATAACCCTGGTGATCTTATAAGGGCCGATGAACTGGGGGCCAAACTTATGAGATGGCTGTCTCAACTTCAAATTCTTGGTGGACAACCAGACGAAGTCTCCTAATTTGAAGCTGCAGTGTCTTCTCCGCTTATCAAAAACCCTTTTGGTCACTAATGACACAGACACAAGGGCTTTCTTCACTTTCCTCCAAATACCCCTAAGGACCGAAACAACAGAGGAACCACCAGACGTGGAATCCAAGGGGTCAAAAGAATTGGCCTTAGGATGATGCCCATACACACAAAGTGAGCCGCGTTGTTATAGGCAAACTCCGCCATGGACAGATGAGCAACCCAGTCAGTATGACACTTGGAGACATAACACCTGAGGAACTGCTCCAAGGACTGGTTCACCCTCTCAGTCTGCCCATTAGACTGTGGATGGTAGCCTGACGACAAGCTCACAGAGATCTGGAGATCAGAACAAAATGCCCTCCAGAATTTGGCCACAAACTGGGATCCACGGTCAGAGACCACATCAAGTGGCAACCCGTGGAGGCGCACAACATGCTGCATAAATAACTCAGACAGGCGTCTGGCCGATGGCAACCCAACCAGTGGAACGAAATGCGCCATCTTCGAAAACCTGTCAACGACAACCCAAATGGCTGTCATCCCCGAGGATTTGGGCAAGTCCACCACAAAATCCATGGAAATGTGGGTCCATGGCTTAGACGGAATAGAGAGTGGATGTAATGGGCCGACAGGAACCCCTCTAGGAGTTTTATTTCGGGCACAAACGTCACATGCCCGAACCCACTGATCCACATCCCTAGCCACCGAGGGCCACCACACCGCCCTAGACAGCAACTCCCAAGTTCTGGCAATACCCGGATGCCCTGCCGACCTCTTGGCATGGAATTCCAGGAACACTCACTGTCTTAACCTAGGAGGCACAAACAAGAGACCTACCGGAAGGTCTGGAGGAGCCTGCTCCTGTGCTCTAAGGACTAATGACAAGAGGTCCTGGGTAATGCCCACTTTAATACATGATGGGGACACAATGGGCAATGGCTCCTCGGTGGTCTCTTGAACTGGAGCAAAACTCCGCGAGAGCGCATCAGCCTTGATGTTTTTTGACCCAGGGCGATATGTTATAAAAAATTAAAGCGAGCAAAAAACAAAGCCCATCGTGCCTGCCTGGCATTGAGCCGCTTCGCTGACTCTAAATATGCCAGATTCTTATGGTCGGTGAGAATTGAGACCACAAACTTAGCCCCCTCAAGCCAGTGTCTCCACTCCCCGAGTGCATCCTTTATAGCCAACAATTCCCGGTTACCCACATCATAATTCATCTCGGCAGACGAAAATTTACGGGAAAAGTAAGCACAGGGATGAAGGCGATTATCAGACACCCCCATCTGAGAGAGCACTGCCCCAATACCTATCTCAGAGGCATCCACTTCTACCACAAAAGGACGCTCTGGATCTGGGTGTCGCAGCACCTTGGCCGAGACAAATGCCCTTTTGAGACGGGCAAAGGCCGCTTTGGCCTCACAAGACCAGTGAGCAACATCCGCCCCTTTCTTAGTGAGTGCCACCAAGGGGGCCACTATAGACGAAAATCCAGCGATAAACCGTCTATAAAAATTCGCAAAGCCCAGAAAATGCTAAAGCGCCTTCAAACTAGTGGGCTGCACCCAATCCAGGACTGCCTGTACCTTAGAACCCTCCATTTGGAAACCTTCTGAGGAGATAATATACCCTAGAAATGCGATTTGCTGGACTTCAAACTCACACTTCTCCAGCTTCGCCCCAAGCTGGTGGTCTCTGAGTTTCTGAAGGACTAAGCGTACATGCTTCCGATGTTCCTCCAGGGAATGAGAGAAGATTAGGATGTCATCTAGATAAACAACTAAGAATCTATCCAAATATTCCCTGAGCACATCGTTCATGAATTCCTGGAAGACTGCCGGGGCATTAGAGAGCCCAAAAGGCATCACCAAATATTCATAATGCCCTGAGTGGGTATTAAAAGCAGTCTTCCATTCATCCCCCTCTCTTATTCGGATTAGATTGTAAGCACCGCGTAGGTCAATCTTAGAAAAAATGGTGGCAGTACGAAGCTGGTCAAACAAAACCGAAATGAGAGGCAGTGGGTACGAGTTTTCAATCGTGATACGGTTCAATTCCCTGAAGTCGATGCAGGGTCGCAACGAACCATCCTTTTTACCCACGAAAAAGAACCCCGACCCAACTGGGGACTGTGAGGGTCTGATAAATCCCTTAGCCAAGTTCTCCTGAATGTACTCTGCCATAGCCTGAGTCTCAGGACGTGACAGGGAGTACAACCTGCTCTTGGGAAGCTTAGCATCCGGCAACAAATCAATGGCACAGTCATAGGGGCGATGGGGAGGTAGTACCTCCGCAACTTTTTTGGAGAACACATCCGCAAAATCTGCATAACATCCTGGCAATCCTGGCAAACTTAGCTGCGAGAGCCTGACTGGAAGGCTCAAGCAACTCCTGAAACAATCACTACCCCAACTAAGAATCTCCCCAGAGACCCAGTCAAATTGAGGGTTATGGGCCCTTAACCAGGGTAACCCCAAAACCAATGGGGCAAAAGAACAGACAGTCACATAAAAAGACAATTTTTCAGAGTGTGTGGCTCCAATAAACAAAGGAATTTGGCTGGTGCAGGAGGTAATTTTACCCTGGGACAATGGTTCCCCGTTTAACCCACAGATCTCAATCTCTGATGCCAAAGGTACTGAGGGAACAGAGTGTTCCAGGGCGAATTGACGGTCCATGAAAACCCCATCGGCCCCACTGTCAACAAAGGCCTCAGTCTTGACAGTTTGACCGAGGATCTCCAAAGTCACCGGAATGAGAAAAGTCTTTTTAGGAAATTCTGACTTCTGGCCTGACAGGATATTTCCCATCACCCTCAGGCCCTGAAGTTTTCCGGTTTTTCTGGGCATGATACTACAACATGACCTTTATTCCCACAGTACAAACACAAACCCTGCTGTCTCCTCCGCGTCTTCTCACGCGAGGAGAGGCGTGTAGCCCCAATCTGCATAGGCTCCTCGGAATATTCCTCAGAGTCTGAGGTTCCCTTGGGAAAAAAGGAAACTGCGGTCACCCTTTCAAGCCTACGCCCTCTCAGCTGTCTATCCACCCGGATGGATAACTGCATGAGCTGATCTAAGCTATCAGGCGAGGGATATTGTACCAGTTGGTCCTTTATCTGGTCAGAAAGGCCCCTTCGGTACTGGTTTCTCAGGGCTGGGTCATTCCACTGGGTATCATGAGCCAACCTCCGAAACTCCGTACTATAAACCTCAGCTGGCCGTCGCCCTTGCTTAAGAACCGTAATCTGAGCCTCGGCTGAAGCCATCTTGTCAGGGTCATCATACAAAATGCCCAGTGCCGTAAAAAAAGCATCAACACTTTTAAGCGACGGACAGTCAGGCTGTAACCCATATGCCCAGACCTGTGGGTCTCCTTGTAGCAAGGAAATCACCATGCCCACCCGCTGAATCTCCAACCCAGAAGACTGGGGCCTAAGCCTGAAATATAGCTTACAGCTCTCCTTGAAACAAAAGAACTGCGAGCGATCTCCAGAAAAACGATCCGGGAGATTTACTTTCGGCTCCTTAACCCCTGAACTTGCCGCTGCTGCTGCGGGAGCTCCGCTAGCGGCCTGCGGGGTGTTCATTTTAATGGACATCTCATTAAATTGTCGAGTCAGGACCTGCACCTGATCGACCACCTGTTGCAAAGTATTTTGAGGGGTATGCTCCATATTCCCACAAAATTTCACCAGGAGTAGGGATGCTGAATATGTTACGCACACCAGTGCTAACAGGAGTATACCGGTGTATGAACAGAGAGGGAAGCGAAGCAAACGAACTCACAGACAGTATAACATAACATACACAGGAGGTGATGGAATAACTAATAAACACAAAGTGAACGGAGAAGCCCAAAGGCTCAGGAATTGGGTGTCTCCCTAGTGTCAGGAATGCTCAGATGGAATAGAGCGGACAATGAAGCGATGTGTAGAGATTTAACATGTGGAGCACCTGAAATGATGTTGCTAAGAGCAACAGAAAAAATCCCAAAGGGTTATCAACGGGTGTGGGAATAAACTCCTTGGTCAGAGATAGAAATATAGACACAAGGAGAGTATCCACAATCCTAACCCCCACTTGCAGGGCACAGGTTCAGCTTACTGCCACTAAACTGACACCTGGACGCCCTGCACAGTGAGGGAGGATTAAGCAAGCAGGTCTGAGAGTACAGCCGCAAACCTGCTGGGTTCACAGAATAGCAAAAGAACCCCAGCAGGTCAAACAACTGACTCCAGGCTTACTGCTAAGTCCGGATTGGCAGAATGAAGTACCGAATCCCAAGGCCTATTCGCAGTAAGCAACAAGTAAATACAAAGTCACACAGTACTAGCTATCTCTCTGGAACTGACTAACAAACAAAGATTCAGCAGCATTTGCCTAGCCTGAGAGGATGGTTTATATAGCAGGTGCTGTCCACGCCCCACTCAGACCTCACAGACTGTGAGCACAAAACCAGCGCCGGATTCCCTGCCATGCACAGAGCCTGTAACCACTACACAGTAAAAACCCGGACCGGAGTATCAGCTGCGCTCAGGTTACTTCGCTAACACTTGCCTCCCGGTTGCCATGGCGACGTGGCAGCACAGAGCAGGAGATCCTTACACTAGGTCATCAATCATTTGTTTTACCCCTCCCGGTGTGTTTACCCTGTTGCATATCTTTGTATCATCTGCAAAAAGGCATACCTTCCCTTCAATACCATCTGCAATATCACCAACAAAGATATTAAAGAGAACTGGACCAAGTACAGATCCCTGGGGTACTCCACTGGTAACATTTCCCTCCATAGATTGCACACCATTAACTACAACTATCTGTTTCCTATCCTGCAACCAGGTTCTTATCCATTTAACTGTTTTATAATCCACCCCCACGCTTTCAAGTTTATTTAGCAGTCTGCGATGTGGGACAGTGTCTAATGTCTTACTAAAGTCTAGATATGCTACATCTACAGCTCCCCCTTGATCTATTATTTTCATCACAGAGTCAGAAAAGTCAATAAGATTTGTTTGGCATGATCTCCCACCAGTAAATCCATGATGTTTTGGATCCTGTAAGTTGTTTAAGATATTCCATAACTCTTTCTTTTAATAGTTTTTCCATTAGTTTCCCTACTACTAATGTAAGGCTTACTGGTCTGTAGTGTCAAAGTCAGAAAAATATCTCTATGCACACTACCATATTTGCACCTCATACAGGTCCGTGCTGCGCATGCGTACGCTCTCCCGTACGTGCGCATACTCACAGTCGCGGGCACCCGCAGGCGCACGGTATGCGTATTTACGGTAGAGTTTATGTGATCGTAGCGTGCGACTCAATCGTTACATATTTTCACTATATAATGTATTTTGTAGATCATGGTCCCTTTGATAGATTCTGAAAGTTTAGTTAACATAGCATGTTCCTGAACAGAGAGATACCTCTTTGTATTGTACGAAGGGTCTAACAGGGGTCATACAGTGGTGTTTGGTACCCATCGGAAGAGTATTTAAATAGCAATATTCCGGTGTTGGTTTGGAGCGGATTAATCGCTCGTGCGAATAGTTATGGACATAAGAAGTTTATGTCCATTTACTATTATTTGTTCTTATTTAGTCATGCGGCGGGAAACCCAGTATCCCACCCACCTGAACAGTTGGAAGCAGTCACAGCCCACCTGTATGAATCAACCTATGACCTTTTGTTATAATGCGAAGCCGAATTCCTGTGTCCAATGAACAATGAGATTGTAGGGACCATTGAATTGTATTGTGTGTGGGGCATAAATAGGCAGGCCGACCATATCCAGTTCACTCTCTTCAACGGTTCTCATTGCTGATAATCGGGAGCTGGATATCGAGGCGCATGCGATCGTTTCCCCTTGTGCGTAAGTGTTTCTCCGCAACTATATTGATCTTCTTGTTATTGTGGGCCAATTTCTCTCTCTCTCTCTCTCTCCTCCTCTTTCTCTCTTATTTTCCCTTAAATAGTAATTGTATTGTATTTCCTGTGTAGTTATCTGGTTAGGTAGTCTATGTTATATTGTAGTGTATGATTTGTATTTGTATTAATTCTTTTGCAAGTATATCATTCATAATATATATATATATTAGGCGTTGGACCCTAAGCCCAGGTATCTGTGTATTTCTTATAGTGTTAAGTATTCTCAGAGCGTCGGTGACGCTCAAACAGCTTTAAAGGTAATAAGGTTATACTGTGTTGCATTTACACTCTATCATTACACTAAGGTTTTACTGCACAATACACTGTTTATGGTTTAGATACAAAGGTTTAACATTGTGAGCGTCAGCGCCGCTGGTGATCTCCTCGTGGTCCCGAGCGTCCGCTACGCTATAGCGAATCATTACGTTAGTCAGCAGCCAATAGCGTGCCTGCCTGTGATCTCTTGGCCGTGAGCGAACGTGACGCTTGAGCGTCTCGACTACGGCTAAGCAATTGTTACGCAACGAGCGTACCCTTACGGTACTTCATACGTAGATAGCGTACAGTGTTCTTAGACCTCATAAAGGGTATTATATAAGATAAATATTTAGCTTTATCAATTGCGGGCTCGTCCTGTCCTTCACACATCTGCACTAGGTAATTTCAGCAGACATTATCCAGCAGCAAAGGGCGGGAGATCATATTTCTCGTAGTGCTGTTTGGATAAGCGTCTGCTTCTCTTAGTAAAGGGTGCTGAAGGAATCCGGGAACCGGAGGTAAGAACAACACGCTAGTCTCTTTTAAAACTGTTTATTTTTCTGTCTTGCGTACACACGCACGCACACATATATATCTGCATTTCTTTTTTTCATTTGTGTATTTTCGTATATCACTCTCCTGCTTGCCAGTTTTATAGTTGATAAACGTGCTAAGAGAGATTTGCTGCTATTTTATAGTTTAAGAGTAAAAAGGTAATATAGTTAAAGTATAGACAAACACAGCTGTGCCTGAGAGACAAGGCGAAGTCAGTGTGGTGCGCGGTAGATGATAAAGGATCATCTACATTGATAAACGTATAAATTGTGTTACGGTGGATCTTTGCTTTGCGTACACGTGTCTCTAACAAAGGACTGAGACTTGCGTACGCAACCCAAGGGCCGACGCACGCAGCGTATATTACGCAACGGAGCGTACGGGTACGCCCACGTAACTCAAATCACAAGTGTTAATTTTTTTTCAACGCGATAAATAGCGCAACGCGGTAAATAACGCAAGGCGATAAATCGCGCAAATCTATTTTAACATTCGAAATTTAAATTAACAGATCCTTCTCCTAATTTGTAACACATCTGGTCTAAAGAGAAATTTCTGCGCAGAAATAGAAATAGAAACAAAAGTGTATATGTGGTGAGTGAGTGTTTGTTTTTACAATTTTTGAGGTTGAACCACAAGAAAAGTCGAGTTCTCGTGAGGTACATGCGTGTAAGTGACGTACATGGTGGCTAGGGAGGCATCCCTGGTTAAAACATACAATTTGAGCATTAGAGTGTAGCAGACCAGGAGGTCATACTGTAACAGACCAGGAGGTCATAGCAGACCAGCAGGTTCAGGTACAGCAGACAAGGAAGTCCGCTATACAGTCCACAGGCACAACACCTAAAAGGGTTGGTGCAACACCCATATAGGCCATACAAGCTCTGGCTGAAGGAATTCGCAGCCGTAATTTTCGATTCCACTGGTCGCTCCGTACATAAGATTAGTTGCTTATGTGCTGAACGATTGTACCGCACGTAATTGTGTGCATTAGTAAACCTGACCGGTACTATTTGTGTACGAAGGTCATAAACGCTATTTGTACATTCTAACGTGATTTGTGTAATTTTTTTTATTTTAAGGGAGGTTCGCTGCTCACTCAGGAACTATCCAACAACCAATAGTTACTGGAAAGAGTAAGTGTTCTTCGGATCACCCTCACAGGTTCCAGTAAATAGAGGTTCAGGTCGCAGGAGCCCTGGGTCGAGTACGCCAGCACCATATCGGTGTGATCAGGTCGTATTGGTCGGCGTGGGCGAGTGAGTGGGGTACTCGGTAAACCGCCACCGTCAGCCTATTTTGAACATTTTGGTTTGCGTAAGGGTTGGCTGAATAAAGCAACACCTTCGAACTATGGGGGCCACTTGTTCAGGTAGGGGGCGATCAACCTCGGTTCGGGTTGATTCAGTGAACCGACCAGTCGGGTCGGCAAGGTACGTAATGTGTGAGAAATACGGAAGTCACACAGAAGCTTTATGTGATGAATGGGAGAGAATGACAGTACATGACGGGGAGAAATTCCCAAGAGTAGGTAGCTTCAGCACAGAAGTGTTAACGAATTTAAGGAGAAGGATATGTCTCATTAAATCAGCAAAGAGACGAATCAAGCATTATGATTATTTACAGTTGTGGCAACAGGAGGGTGACATACAGAGAGGATTGGCTCAGGCGGCGGGATCTGGCTCGATCAGAAAACTGATAGCCACGGCCCCACCGCCACCATACATATCAGGAGAGAAATTGGTTGCGGAGAATGACGCATTAAGGTGTAACAAACAAACACTTAGCAACTGTGTAAATGTTAAAGATAATGTTAACCAATTAACCAATGCAAGTATTAACCCGTGCAAGTTGTACCCTGTTTTGAACTTTCCTCAGGAGTGTGATCAAGAGGACGAATCGGCAACAATTTCAGCGCTCTCTCTAGCAGCCACCATAGCAGAGACCACAGTAGGCACAGCTCCACCCCCGAGATTAGTAACAAAGGCCCCTAGCGGAGGGATAGGTGAGGTCGTATCAACGGGTAAGTACGGCACCATACACTATGCTGAAACTATTTCACCACAGCCTGTAGAATCTACACAGAATGAGGTTGTTAGAGTTAATCCTGTTAAGGTAATAGTAGTTCCAAATGGGAAAACAGACACTTCAGGAGTCACTCCTGTTAGGAACATTGCCATGTACAGCCCATTTTCCCGAATGGAATTAAGGACCATAGTGTCTGAATTCCCTGACCCTAGAAAAGACTTAGTTGCCAGCCAAAAATACATCAGAGACCTAGGTAACACTGTAGAGCCCAACAATAAGGACTGGCAGATATTGCTGAGAGCATGTTTACCCTCCAATGTTGACGCAACTCAATTTTTAGCTGACTGTGGATTAGATCAGGATGTACCTCTTACAGATGTGTACAACAAAGACAACGTAAAAAGAATAAGTTTACAGTTAAAGGAGTATTTCCCAGCCGTAGTTAAATGGAACAAAATATTCTCCATTAAACAGAAGGAGTCAGAAACAGCTGCAGAGTATTTTCACAGAGCATTATCAGAAATGGCAAAATACACAGGCATAGAGGACATTAAAACAAACATAAACCATCGAGAAGTAGCAGTATCGGTACTGATGGATGGTTTAAAAGAGTCATTGAAGACTAGGGTACAGACCACACAACCATGTTGGCGAGGTCTGTCTGTGGCTACTTTGAGAGAGGCTGCTATTGATCACGATAGGAACATCACCAGACACAGGGAACAACAAGGTGATAAGTTAATGGCAGTAAGTATACAGGCCCTGACCACAAGGCAGCCTTTGTTTATATCACCAAACCCTGTGGGTAAGTCAAATGTGGTTACTTGTTATTCTTGTCATAAACAGGGACACATGGCACGAGATTGTAGAGTGAAGAATTCACGAAACTCATACCAACCCCCTAGACAACGACACGACACACGACATTGGGATCAGGGTCCGCAGAAACGGAGTTATGAGCCACATGCAGGGGAAACAAAAAGATATCCCCCGAACAGAGACTGGCAAGCCTCTGGTAGCTCCCAATTAACTCCATCACAAGTAGTTGCTGCCAGCGGGATTCAGGGAGGTCACCATACCCAATAGGGGTGTGGCCATACCTGTAATCTGCAGCCAGTAAAATTGATTGCAAGTCTTGGAAGTGAACCAGAAATTGCAATCAATGTAGCTGGTAAATCATTAAACTTTCTTGTAGACACAGGGGCGGCCAAATCAGTGATAAATTCGACAGTGGGCATGAGAACCACTGGTAAGACAATTCCAGCCATAGGGGTAACGGGAGTAGTCCAGCACTACCCTGTTAGCAAACCAGCCGAGATTACAGTAGGGCCTTTACATACCAAGCATTCCTTTTTGCTGGCTGCATCGGCACCGACTAATCTCCTGGGAAGAGACTTACTGTGTAAAATGGGGTGCGTCATTTATTGTACTCCTGAAGGTGTATTCTTGGACATACCTGAGAATCACGCTCAGGAAGTGCGAGACATGTTAGACTCCCCGTCAAAATTAATGTCACATACCATTATGACAAATAGGACTCCCTCCCAAGTAGAAGAAATGACATCTCAGATACCAGAGTCACTTTGGACTAAAGATGGACAGGACACTGGATTAATGGCAAACGTAGCTCCGGTAGTTGTACAAGTAAAAGATGGTAGGATAGCTCCAAAAATCCCACAGTACCCTCTGAAGCCAGAGGTGGAGTTAGGAGTGTATCCCGTAATAGAGCGCTTGCTACAACAGGGCATTCTGGTAAGAACGTCCAGCACTGCCAATAGTCCCATCTTCCCTGTTAAAAAGAGTGGGGGGAGGGGTTACCGGCTAGTGCAGGATCTCAGGGGGATTAACAAAATAGTTGAGAGTCAGTTCCCCGTAGTGCCAAATCCAGCTGTCATCCTAATGCAAATCCCTCCCACTGCGAAATTTTTCACTGTTATTGACCTCTGCTCCGCTTTCTTTTCGGTACCTCTGCACCCTGACAGTCAATATTTGTTTGCATTTACATACAGAGGAGTCCAATACACATGGACTCGATTACCACAAGGATTCATAGATAGCCCAAGTATATTTTCCCAGGCTTTGCATGATTGTTTACAGTCTTTCCAACCAGTGAGTGGATCAGTATTAATACAGTACGTGGATGATCTACTACTGTGTTCTGATTCATTGGAAGCATCCCTGAAGGATACGAAACAGCTCCTGTTTCATCTTTCAGACACAGGACACAAGGTTTCCAAAGACAAGTTGCAATTATGCCAAACTAAGGTAAAATATTTGGGACACTGTCTAACACAAGGACTGAGACACCTGACCGCTGATAGAATTCAAGCAATTAGAGACATGACTCTGCCACAAACCCAGCAACAGATCAGAACATTTTTAGGAATGTGTGGGTATTGCCGTAACTGGATCCCAGGGTTTTCCATTCTAGCGTTACCCTTGCAGGAGATGGTCTCCTCAAACAAACCTGATCGGATTTCGCATACAGACGAGTCTGAGACAGCATTCGAGAGACTTAAACAGTGCCTAACGCAGGCACCAGCATTAGGTATGCCAGACTATGGGAAACCCTTTGAACTATACGGAACAGAAAGTGCTGGTTGCGCGGCAGGCGTACTAACCCAAAAGCACGGTGATGCCAGCAGGCCGGTAGCATATTACAGCGCTCAGCTAGATACGGTAGCGCGATCCCTCCCCACATGCTTGCGAAGCGTTGCCGCGATAGCATTGCTAGTAACGAAAAGCGAAGACGTCGTGCTAGGTCACAACCTCACAATTCATACACCACATGCAGTGTCAGCCTTGTTAAATTCTGCCCAAACCAGACACGTCTCATCAGCGCGGTTTACAAGATGGGAATTGGCACTAATGGCCCCCGTAAACATCACCATAAGGAGATGCAGTGCATTAAATCCTGCAACATATCTCCCAGGTGTGCCTGGACAGGCACAAAGGGTGGAGGATGAGAGTGGTGGGGAAGGAGAATTTAATACAAAGGAAGACACACATGATTGTATGGAATATTTGACCCAAAATTTTACCGCAAGGCCTGACATCAGTGACAACCCACTGGAAGATGTAGAACTTACGTTCTACACGGACGGTAGTTGTCATAGACAGTCAGACTCGGGAGACTTGTGTACTGGATACGCAGTCGTAGATGACCAAGGCACCATAGAAGCGGAACCGCTAGGCCCACCTCACTCAGCCCAGGTTGCTGAACTGGTCGCCCTAACCAGAGCATGTGAATTGGCTAAGGGCAAATCAGCCAATATCTACACCGATTCTAGATACGCATTCGGGGTAGTCCATGATTTCGGAGCCCTATGGCGCCTCAGAAATTTCATGACGGCAGCTGGTACACCGGTAGCGCATGCAGCTCACATAAAAAGGCTTCTAACAGCGATACAGGAACCCGACAGAGTGGCTGTTATCAAATGTAAAGCACACACATATAGCCAAGACCCAGTATCACTTGGTAACAGCCGAGCAGACGAAGCTGCTAAGTTAGCAGCTGCTACCCCCAGACAGACAGACACCACACAACTGATGGTATTTAATACCATCAACACACAGAAGTTGTGTGAGATGCAAAATTTGTGTTCCACACAGGAAAAGGCAGTCTGGAAGGCAAAAGGATATGGCCAGGAGTCCTCAGGACTCTGGACGGATGGACACGGTAAACCAGTGGCCCCCAGAGCATACCTTCCATGTTTAGCTGAGGCAGCTCACGGGCTGACTCATCTGGGCAAGGAAGGGATGTGCAAGTTGGTAAGAGCATATTGGTGTGCCCCAGGATTTTCATCTCATGCGAGTAAAAGGGCAATGTCATGCCTTACCTGTCTGAGAAAGAACATCGGAAAGGCAATACCTACAGAACCATCTCATATCCCACCTGCAGGCGGCCCTTTCCAGGTAATACAGATTGACTTTATTCAATTACCCCCTTGTCGAAATTTGAAATATGTACTTGTTTGTATAGATGTTTTTTCAAATTGGGTCGAAGCATTTCCGGCGGCCACAAATACCGCTATGTTTACTGCTAAGAAAATTGTGCAGGAATTTGTATGTAGATATGGTATCCCTAGAATTATCGAAAGTGATAGGGGTACCCATTTTACAGGTGATGTCTTTCAAGGAATGTGTAAATTGATGGGAATTGATAGCAAGCTGCACACTCCATACCGTCCACAGGCGAGTGCGAAAGTGGAAAGAGTGAACAGCACTATTAAAAATAAACTGAGTAAAGTGATGGCAGAGACAGGATTGACATGGCCAGAAGCTTTACCCATTGTACTGTACAGCATCAGAACCACTCCCAGGTCCCCTCTTAATCTGTCTCCCTTTGAAATCTTGTTTGGTCGACAACCGCATGTTATGATTAACCCTCAGGATGATTTGAAGTGTAACAATGAAGTGACTGTAAAATACTTGATTAACATGAGTAAACAGTTAAGGAATCAAAATGATAATCTGAAGTTAGTGATTCCTGATTTACCAGATAGTAATTGTCATGACATTGAACCTGGGGATTATGTAATGATACGGAATTTTCTACGCTCAGGTTGCCTTATTGACAGATGGGAAGGACCATACCAGGTCTTATTGACTAGCACTACAGCATTGAAGGTTGCTGAGAGAGAGACTTGGGTTCATTCGTCCCACTGTAAAAAGGTTGCTGATCCAGAGAGGCCCCGTGATAAGGAACAGACGGTAGAGGTTGTATCACTGGAGTGTCTGTTCCAGGAGGATTGAGGCGGCACCTGAGCATTGAAAATCACAAGACCAAAAGCAGTTGTCGATCCCCTGTTCCCTTTTATTGTTTTTCTCCAACTTCCCATCCCCTCTCCCTCAAATTATTTTTTCTCCCTTCTCATTCTTCTCCGTTTCCTCCTACAAGATGGACTTGCCCCAAGAGACTGTGATCCGGATTTTCCTGTTGACCATGATGTTGACCAGAGCAGTCTGTTCCGGCGAGAGTACCATGGAGGCCGAGAGAGGTTCTGGAATGGGTTCTGATGACAGAGATGGAGGCGTAGTTTTCCAAGAACAACTTAACCAACAAGTAAAGGCGAGTATCAGAAAACGATCCGATAGCATTGACCATAGAAGGAATTGTGAAGGATTGTTAGCTGAAGAAAACTGTATCTGTCGGCTCTGTAACAATGTCATTGAGGATGGGTGCATAAAGAAATGCCAATCCAGTTTTAATATCCATATGGACCGGCATCCATTGATTGACTATCACTCCTTAGTGGGTAGTGTGTTAAATCAAACAGATTGTTGGGTATGCTCTCAAGTACCTCAAGGTCATAGCAAATCAGGGCTAGTACCATTTCCTTTAACGCTAGGGGAGGTACTTGAGTTAAATGGTGGGAGACCGGTGGACAGGAGGTTTAATATCTCCAGCCCTCTAAGTTTGAAGCTCCACCAATACCATGTGGATAGGTCCCTATTATGTTTTAACATCTCCAATCCCCGAAAGCCGGGAAATTGGGAAGTGTCATGGAGTAATCAAACCATGACCTTTTCGCATAGAGCAGATAGAATGCCTACAGATACAGAGCTTATACGCCACATAGCCAGTAGAGGAAAATCTTTCCGGTATAGATATACCTTAGGAAATAGGATTACGAGAGTTGGAGAGGTATCACCAGGATACTGTGCACATATCATACAACCTGATACGTGTACTAAGCAGATGGAAGAATTAGGGTTAGGAGATTTCACATGGAAGGTGTGTAATATGGTTATGTCCTACTCCGTCCCATATGTTCTCCCCGATGATGCATATTTCATATGCGGGAGAAAGGCGTATAAGTGGCTTGCCCCAAACTCTGAAGGATTGTGTTATATTGGAAAAGTACTGCCTGAAGTAATGACTGTATCACATGACAAAATGAAAGACATACACCGTGTTGCCCAAACTCCTTATACTCACACCCATTACGAGCACGTAGTTAAACGGCACCTGATAGAAAGAACAGAGCATCCGGCCTCTGACATGATCCATGAATCCACCGGGATTCAGTTTCTAATCGCGTTAGATATCACTCGCACCGCTAGAGGAGTGTTGAATTATAAATACATATCTGCGCTCGCCAATTTGTTAGATAATATCACTGAAATGTATGATGACACGTTTAGGTATACTGGAAGAGAACTTCAGGCTTATAAAACAGAACTGGTACAGCATAGAATGGTTCTTAATTACCTCACAGCAGTGACAGGCGGATATTGTGTCACACTGGCAACACAATACGGCGTGAAATGTTGCACATATATTACGAATAGCACCGAGGATCCGGTCGAGGTCATAGACCAAAAAATCGACGATATTCTCCAACTGAAGTGGGAATTTCGCAGGAGACACAATCTCACTCTTGCTGCTGTAGGTAATGAGCTGACTGGTTGGGTGTCATGGTTGAACCCGCGAAATTGGTTCTCTGGTTTAGGAGACTGGGCTCAAGGAGTCATAATGGATGTTGGGAAGTTTCTCCTATGTATCTTAGGTGTTATCATAACGATTGGTTTGATATTTAGATGCGGTCAGGCTTTAATGAGGTGCAATCGTCGTACTAGGGTAATGAGTTTAAGGAGTGAGGAAACTGTAATTCCAATGGATTTGATTTATGACCCAAATGTAGAAACAATGATGTGATGAAAATGCGATTTCTAGGGTCCGTTTCTTTCACCTGTTTTTCCGTTTCCTCCAAGGTAAAAAGACCCACTTGGACGAGGAATTTGATGAGCCGATATACAGACAACAGAGGGATTAAAGAAGAAGTTTTGACAACCTGATACACAGATTTTTTGATGAACTATGCCATGGATCCCCAGTTTCCCTAGAAATTTTAAAATTACGCTAGCCCAACACTTTTGTAAATCTATGGACATTGACAGCTTTTGCTCGCACCTTATGGGCAAAAGCACAAAGAAGACTGCATTCAACAGACACCAAACAAGACCTCAATCGACGAATGTACATTTACCTGACATAGAATACCACCGCATTTACCGTAATTATGTCTTTTCTTCATTTCTACAACCCTCAGGTAATGACACACCTAGTCGATAGGGAATACAGGCACAGATATCAGCAATCACATATCTCCCCCATTCATGTATCATCAACTAAAATGTGCTCCCCCATTTTGTTACAACCAAAGCCGAAAAGAGCTCGGTAAAGTTTGACAGCCCATCCACAGACCCGTACCACGGGATAAGAAGGAATTCAAATGTATACTTCGCAATACCTCGAAGCTTGATTTAAAACACGTACGGCACGATGATACATGACCCCCAAGCACGGATTCATACACACATGCTTCTGCTATCTCACTAGGTCATACCCTTTTCCTACCTTCTCCTCTCCTCCCCTACCCAACCATGTAAATGTATTAACCCCTGACATATATTTTTCTCTTTTTGAAATGTTTTAGAAGGTGGCAGTTATTATTGACTGCCAAAGGGTGGACTGTCAAAGTCAGAAAAATATCTCTATGCACACTACCATATTTGCACCTCATACAGGTCCGTGCTGCGCATGCGTACGCTCTCCCGTACGTGCGCATACTCACAGTCGCGGGCACCCGCAGGCGCACGCTATGCGTATTTACGGTAGAGTTTATGTGATCGCAGCGTGCGACTCAATCGTTACATATTTTCACTATATAATGTATTTTGTAGATCATGGTCCCTTTGATAGATTCTGAAAGTTTAGTTAACATAGCATGTTCCTGAACAGAGAGATCCCTCTTTGTATTGTACGAAGGGTCTAACAGGGGTCATACAGTGGTGTTTGGTACCCATCGGAAGAGTATTTAAATAGCAATATTCCGGTGTTGGTTTGGAGCGGATTAATTGCTTGTGCGAATAGTTATGGACATAAGAAGTTTATGTCCATTTACTATTATTTGTTCTTATTTAGTCATGCGGCGGGAAACCCAGTATCCCACCCACCTGAACAGTTGGAAGCAGTCACAGCCCACCTGTATGAATCAACCTATGACCTTTTGTTATAATGCGAAGCCGAATTCCTGTGTCCAATGAACAATGAGATTGTAGGGACCATTGAATTGTATTGTGTGTGGGGCATAAATAGGCAGGCCGACCATATCCAGTTCACTCTCTTCAACGGTTCTCATTGCTGATAATCGGGAGCTGGATATCGAGGCGCATGCGATCGTTTCCCCTTGTGCGTAAGTGTTTCTCCGCAACTATATTGATCTTCTTGTTATTGTGGGCCAATTTCTCTCTCTCTCTCCTCCTCTTTCTCTCTTATTTTCCCTTAAATAGTAATTGTATTGTATTTCCTGTGTAGTTATCTGGTTAGGTAGTCTATGTTATATTGTAGTGTATGATTTGTATTTGTATTAATTCTTTTGCAAGTATATCATTCATAATATATATATATATTAGGCGTTGGACCCTAAGCCCAGGTATCTGTGTATTTCTTATAGTGTTAAGTATTCTCAGAGCGTCGGTGACGCTCAAACAGCTTTAAAGGTAATAAGGTTATACTGTGTTGCATTTACACTCTATCATTACACTAAGGTTTTACTGCACAATACACTGTTTATGGTTTAGATACAAAGGTTTAACATTGTGAGCGTCAGCGCCGCTGGTGATCTCCTCGTGGTCCCGAGCGTCCGCTACGCTATAGCGAATCATTACGTTAGTCAGCAGCCAATAGCGTGCCTGCCTGTGATCTCTTGGCCGTGAGCGAACGTGACGCTTGAGCGTCTCGACTACGGCTAAGCGATTGTTACGCAACGAGCGTACCCTTACGGTACTTCATACGTAGATAGCGTACAGTGTTCTTAGACCTCATAAAGGGTATTATATAAGATAAATATTTAGCTTTATCAGTAGTTACTTGCTTCTTCCTTGCTTCCACTTTTGTGCAGTGGAATTACATTTGCTCTTTTCCAGTCCTCTGGAATAGCACCTGTATTTAGTGACTGGTTAAATAATTCTGTTAAAGGTGTAGCATGTAGAGATATTACTCATTCTGAAACATGACTATCATTAGGAGCATAGACAGGGGTGTAACTAGACCTTTGTGGGCCCCATAGCAAAAATTTTGAAAGGCCCCCCTACCCACACGGGAAGGATGGGGAGCAGGGTTGGGAGTGTGTTCTACCTGGTACTCACTGGCCTGATTGTCATAATCTGTAAATGGCATATGGAGAAGTCTTACGGATTGTTTGCAGGGCACGTTAGGAGCTCTGAGGGCATAAAGTGGGGAGACATTTGGCCTAGGAGCACCATAAAAAGATTGCAAATACTCTATGGAACTGCCATCTAAGAAAATTTGGGAACCACTTGCACTTTGTGTGTAAGATTTTTTATTTAACAGCAGATCAACATTACAAAACAGCAGCCTGAGGATTGCATTGCTCTGTGGCAGGGGCTGCAGTGTGCTGTGTACATGTAATACATTTTTAAAGATTAAATACATTTGACTCCAAATAACACTGACCTGATCATTTTAATTAGCACAATAAATGTATACATATGGATCAAATCAGTGATTCTGCTTACCAATACATGTTGACAGAGTTTGAACAGAAGCAGAGAGAATCTAGGTAACAGTAAAGAGCTAATCCACATGGGATGGGTTGGAAATGCCACGGCATCCCGACAGTGATAATCCCGACAGAAGGAAGGTAAGTATACTTACCTTCCCACCATGGCCCCTTAACCCTCCTTCTCTTCCCCCCTGCAGCCTAACTCTAACCCTCCGCTGCTGCTGCTGCTTCTGCTGCCGAGGGGGGGGGTACCGCTGCTGCTGCCTCTTCTGCCGCCGAGGGGGGAGGAGTACCGCTGCTGCTGCTTCTGCCGCGGAGGGGGGTACCACTGCTGCTGATTCTGCTGCCACCGAGGGGGACGGGGACCACTGCTGCTGCTTCTTCTGCCGCCGAGGGAGGAAGGGGGAGGATTACTGCTGCTGCTGCCTTTTTCTGGGATTGTCCCGCTGTCCCACCCATGGACTGCAGTGTCCCGCGGTGGGGGAAGGGGGGTCAGTTAGGAGGCTCCTGTCACTACTGCTCTGTTTAGAAGAGCAGAGGTGAATAGATGCTGTGTGCCTATTTACAGGAGACAGAGGGAGAGAGGTGACTAAAATGGGAGGCGTGGCAGATTGTCGCGAAGCTATGCCCTCTTTTCCCGTGGACATGCCTCCTTTTCGAGCGGGTGCGGTGTACCTCTTTACAGATGATAAATGTTGGGAGGTATGCAAAAACCCAGCAACCCAGTTGGTGGCCTCTTTGCAGCAAATGTTAGCGAATGATATTCTAGCTCACGCTGAGGTCAAAAAAGCTTCTCTGCTAGCACCGCTTCCTGCAGGTACATCCTGCGTACAGTACTCTCACTATACACAGTTCACAGTACACAATATCATAGCAGCAACACTGCACTCAATGCATGCAGAGGAATATGAAATATACACAGATTTTCTATAATCTTTCTATTGTATATGAGAGGCATATTAAGCATTAGTAATCATATTACCTCATTACCTATTGTATTCCTGTTTTCTCACCTCTGTCATGATTAAAAAACTGGTAAATGCACTGGTCTATGAATTCAATAGCTTTTCCTCTAACTTGTGATAGGATTGCATACACAAAATGAATACTTCATATGGATTAGATTATACCCAGTGAGCAATTGTTAAACCTGTTCTGCCTACAGTATTTAAATGAAGCGCCCCCAAAATGAGTAAGTGATGCCACAACATTGTGCTAACATCTCCTTAAAGGGGGCATCCATCAGAGGTTAGCAAGAGATAACATTGTTTGATATAACATACCAACCAATCAGCTCTTAACTTTCATTTTTTAAACACAGCCTGCAAAATGCTAATTAGTAGCTAATTGGTTTGTACTTTATCTCTTAAAATATTCTCTGTCACCCCCTAAAAGATGACCGGTGGCACAGTGTGTACGTGCTAAGGGGAATAGAACCCCTAATAATATCCAAACTCTGGAGTCTGTTGCAATCACTGTGAAAATGGCGCAATGGTCATTTTCACTCTGTTTTGCGCATGCGCAGTAGAGAAATCGCTGGGAAAATGGCCGCTGCGCCATTTTCCTGGAGATTTGTGCATGTACATTAGAGTCTGAGCTCTCTAGTGCCCAGACTCTACAGCGCCGGCAGAGAGGAGGGGACCTGGATGGAGGAGGCTGCACATTGGTCATTGGTCTCCTCCTCTCTTAAAGTGCCCCATATATATATATATATATATTAGAGATGAGCGCCTGAAATTTTTCGGGTTTTGTGTTTTGGTTTTGGGTTCGGTTCCGCGGCCGTGTTTTGGGTTCGAACGCGTTTTGGCAAAACCTCACCGAATTTTTTTTGTCGGATTCGGGTGTGTTTTGGATTCGGGTGTTTTTTTCAAAAAACACTAAAAAACAGCTTAAATCATAGAATTTGGGGGTCATTTTGATCCCAAAGTATTATTAACCTCAAAAACCATAATTTACACTCATTTTCAGTCTATTCTGAATACCTCACACCTCACAATATTATTTTTAGTCCTAAAATTTGCACCGAGGTCGCTGTGTGAGTAAGATAAGCGACCCTAGTGGCCGACACAAACACCGGGCCCATTTAGGAGTGGCACTGCAGTGTCACGCAGGATGTCCCTTCCAAAAAACCCTCCCCAAACAGCACATGACGCAAAGAAAAAAAGAGGCGCAATGAGGTAGCTGTGTGAGTAAGATTAGCGACCCTAGTGGCCGACACAAACACCGGGCCCATCTAGGAGTGGCACTGCAGTGTCACGCAGGATGTCCCTTCCAAAAAACCCTCCCCAAACAGCACATGACGCAAAGAAAAAAAGAGGCGCAATGAGGTAGCTGTGTGAGTAAGATTAGCGACCCTAGTGGCCGACACAAACACCGGGCCCATCTAGGAGTGGCACTGCAGTGTCACGCAGGATGTCCCTTCCAAAAAACCCTCCCCAAACAGCACATGACGCAAAGAAAAAAAGAGGCGCAATGAGGTAGCTGACTGTGTGAGTAAGATTAGCGACCCTAGTGGCCGACACAAACACCGGGCCCATCTAGGAGTGGCACTGCAGTGTCACGCAGGATGTCCCTTCCAAAAAACCCTCCCCAAACAGCACATGACGCAAAGAAAAAAAGAGGCGCAATGAGGTAGCTGTGTGAGTAAGATTAGCGACCCTAGTGGCCGACACAAACACCGGGCCCATCTAGGAGTGGCACTGCAGTGTCACGCAGGATGTCCCTTCCAAAAAACCCTCCCCAAACAGCACATGACGCAAAGAAAAAAAGAGGCGCAATGAGGTAGCTGTGTGAGTAAGATTAGCGACCCTAGTGGCCGACACAAACACCGGGCCCATCTAGGAGTGGCACTGCAGTGTCACGCAGGATGTCCCTTCCAAAAAACCCTCCCCAAACAGCACATGACGCAAAGAAAAAAAGAGGCGCAATGAGGTAGCTGACTGTGTGAGTAAGATTAGCGACCCTAGTGGCCGACACAAACACCGGGCCCATCTAGGAGTGGCACTGCAGTGTCACGCAGGATGTCCCTTCCAAAAAACCCTCCCCAATCAGCACATGATGCAAAGAAAAAGAAAAGAAAAAAGAGGTGCAAGATGGAATTGTCCTTGGGCCCTCCCACCCACCCTTATGTTGTATAAACAAAACAGGACATGCACACTTTAACCAACCCATCATTTCAGTGACAGGGTCTGCCACACGACTGTGACTGATATGACGGGTTGGTTTGGACCCCCCCCAAAAAAGAAGCAATTAATCTCTCCTTGCACAAACTGGCTCTACAGAGGCAAGATGTCCACCTCATCTTCACCCTCCGATATATCACCGTGTACATCCCCCTCCTCACAGATTATCAATTCGTCCCCACTGGAATCCACCATCTCAGCTCCCTGTGTACTTTGTGGAGGCAATTGCTGCTGGTCAATGTCTCCGCGGAGGAATTGATTATAATTCATTTTAATGAACATCATCTTCTCCACATTTTCTGGATGTAACCTCGTACGCCGATTGCTGACAAGGTGAGCGGCGGCACTAAACACTCTTTCGGAGTACACACTTGTGGGAGGGCAACTTAGGTAGAATAAAGCCAGTTTGTGCAAGGGCCTCCAAATTGCCTCTTTTTCCTGCCAGTATAAGTACGGACTGTGTGACGTGCCTACTTGGATGCGGTCACTCATATAATCCTCCACCATTCTATCAATGTTGAGAGAATCATATGCAGTGACAGTAGACGACATGTCCGTAATCGTTGTCAGGTCCTTCAGTCCGGACCAGATGTCAGCATCAGTAGTCGCTCCAGACTGCCCTGCATCACCGCCAGGGGGTGGGCTCGGAATTCTGAGCCTTTTCCTCGCACCCCCAGTTGCGGGAGAATGTGAAGGAGGAGATGTTGACAGGTCGCGTTCCGCTTGACTTGACAATTTTGTCACCAGCAGGTCTTTCAACCCCAGCAGACCTGTGTCTGCCGGAAAGAGAGATCCAAGGTAGGCTTTAAATCTAGGATCGAGCACGGTGGCCAAAATGTAGTGCTCTGATTTCAACAGATTGACCACCCGTGAATCCTTGTTAAGCGAATTAAGGGCTGCATCCACAAGTCCCACATGCCTAGCGGAATCGCTCCCTTTTAGCTCCTTCTTCAATGCCTCCAGCTTCTTCTGCAAAAGCCTGATGAGGGGAATGACCTGACTCAGGCTGGCAGTGTCTGAACTGACTTCACGTGTGGCAAGTTCAAAGGGCATCAGAACCTTGCACAACGTTGAAATCATTCTCCACTGCACTTGAGACAGGTGCATTCCACCTACTATATCGTGCTCAATTGTATAGGCTTGAATGGCCTTTTGCTGCTCCTCCAACCTCTGAAGCATATAGAGGGTTGAATTCCACCTCGTTACCACTTCTTGCTTCAGATGATGGCAGGGCAGGTTCAGTTGTTTTTGGTGGTGCTCCAGTCTTCTGTACGTGGTGCCTGTACGCCGAAAGTGTCCCGCAATTTTTCTGGCCACCGACAGCATCTCTTGCACGCCCCTGTCGTTTTTTAAAAAATTCTGCACCACCAAATTCAAGGTATGTGCAAAACATGGGACGTGCTGGAATTTGCCCATATTTAATGCACACACAATATTGCTGGCGTTGTCCGATGCCACAAATCCACAGGAGAGTCCAATTGGGGTAAGCCATTCCGCGATGATCTTCCTCAGTTGCCGTAAGAGGTTTTCAGCTGTGTGCGTATTCTGGAAAGCGGTGATACAAAGCGTAGCCTGCCTAGGAAAGAGTTGGCGTTTGCGAGATGCTGCTACTGGTGCCGCCGCTGCTGTTCTTGCGGCGGGAGTCCATACATCTACCCAGTGGGCTGTCACAGTCATATAGTCCTGACCCTGCCCTGCTCCACTTGTCCACATGTCCGTGGTTAAGTGGACATTGGGTACAACTGCATTTTTTAGGACACTGGTGAGTCTTTTTCTGACGTCCGTGTACATTCTCGGTATCGCCTGCCTAGAGAAGTGGAACCTAGATGGTATTTGGTAACGGGGGCACACTGCCTCAATAAATTGTCTAGTTCCCTGTGAACTAACGGCGGATACCGGACGCACGTCTAACACCAACATAGTTGTCAAGGACTCAGTTATCCGCTTTGCAGTAGGATGACTGCTGTGATATTTCATCTTCCTCGCAAAGGACTGTTGAACAGTCAATTGCTTACTGGAAGTAGTACAAGTGGGCTTACGACTTCCCCTCTGGGATGACCATCGACTCCCAGCGGCAACAACAGCAGCGCCAGCAGCAGTAGGCGTTACACGCAAGGATGCATCGGAGGAATCCCAGGCAGGAGAGGACTCGTCAGAATTGCCAGTGACATGGCCTGCAGGACTATTGGCATTCCTGGGGAAGGAGGAAATTGACACTGAGGGAGTTGGTGGGGTGGTTTGCGTGAGCTTGGTTACAAGAGGAAGGGATTTACTGGTCAGTGGACTGCTTCCGCTGTCACCCAAAGTTTTTGAACTTGTCACTGACTTATTATGAATGCGCTGCAGGTGACGTATAAGGGAGGATGTTCCGAGGTGGTTAACGTCCTTACCCCTACTTATTACAGCTTGACAAAGGGAACACACGGCTTGACACCTGTTGTCCGCATTTCTGGTGAAATACCTCCACACCGAAGAGCTGATTTTTTTGGTATTTTCACCTGGCATGTCAACGGCTATATTCCTCCCATGGACAACAGGTGTCTCCCCGGGTGCCTGACTTAAACAAACCACCTCACCATCAGAATCCTCCTGGTCAATTTCCTCCCCAGCGCCAGCAACACCCATATCCTCCTCATCCTGGTGTACTTCAACACTGACATCTTCAATCTGACTATCAGGAACTGGACTGCGGGTGCTCCTTCCAGCACTTGCAGGGGGCGTGCAAATGGTGGAAGGCGCATGCTCTTCACGTCCAGTGTTGGGAAGGTCAGGCATCGCAACCGACACAATTGGACTCTCCTTGTGGATTTGGGATTTCAAAGAACGCACAGTTCTTTGCGGTGCTTTTGCCAGCTTGAGTCTTTTCAGTTTTCTAGCGAGAGGCTGAGTGCTTCCATCCTCATGTGAAGCTGAACCACTAGCCATGAACATAGGCCAGGGCCTCAGCCGTTCCTTGCCACTCCGTGTGGTAAATGGCATATTGGCAAGTTTACGCTTCTCCTCCGACAATTTTATTTTAGGTTTTGGAGTCCTTTTTTTACTGATATTTGGTGTTTTGGTTTTGACATGCTCTGTACTATGCCATTGGGCATCGGCCTTGGCAGACGACGTTGCTGGCATTTCATCGTCTCGGCCATGACTAGTGGCAGCAGCTTCAGCACGAGGTGGAAGTGGATCTTGATCTTTCCCTAATTTTGGAACCTCAACATTTTTGTTCTCCATATTTTAATAGGCACAACTAAAAGGCACCTCAGGTAAACAATGGAGATGGATGGATTGGATACTAGTATACAATTATGGACGGGCTGCCGAGTGCCGACACAGAGGTAGCCACAGCCGTGAACTACCGCACTGTACTGTGTCTGCTGCTAATATATAGACTGGTTGATAAAGAGATAGTATACTCGTAACTAGTATGTATGTATAAAGAAAGAAAAAAAAACCACGGTTAGGTGGTATATACAATTATGGACGGGCTGCCGAGTGCCGACACAGAGGTAGCCACAGCCGTGAACTACCGCACTGTACTGTGTCTGCTGCTAATATAGACTGGTTGATAAAGAGATAGTATACTCGTAACTAGTATGTATGTATAAAGAAAGAAAAAAAAACCACGGTTAGGTGGTATATACAATTATGGACGGGCTGCCGAGTGCCGACACAGAGGTAGCCACAGCCGTGAACTACCGCACTGTACTGTGTCTGCTGCTAATATATAGACTGGTTGATAAAGAGATAGTATACTCGTAACTAGTATGTATGTATAAAGAAAGAAAAAAAAACCACGGTTAGGTGGTATATACAATTATGGACGGGCTGCCGAGTGCCGACACAGAGGTAGCCACAGCCGTGAACTACCGCACTGTACTGTGTCTGCTGCTAATATATAGACTGGTTGATAAAGAGATAGTATACTCGTAACTAGTATGTATGTATAAAGAAAGAAAAAAAAACCACGGTTAGGTGGTATATACAATTATGGACGGGCTGCCGAGTGCCGACACAGAGGTAGCCACAGCCGTGAACTACCGCACTGTACTGTGTCTGCTGCTAATATATAGACTGGTTGATAAAGAGATAGTATACTCGTAACTAGTATGTATGTATAAAGAAAGAAAAAAAAACCACGGTTAGGTGGTATATACAATTATGGACGGGCTGCCGAGTGCCGACACAGAGGTAGCCACAGCCGTGAACTACCGCACTGTACTGTGTCTGCTGCTAATATATAGACTGGTTGATAAAGAGATAGTATACTCGTAACTAGTATGTATGTATAAAGAAAGAAAAAAAAAACACGGTTAGGTGGTATATACAATTATGGACGGGCTGCCGAGTGCCGACACAGAGGTAGCCACAGCCGTGAACTACCGCACTGTACTGTGTCTGCTGCTAATATATAGACTGGTTGATAAAGAGATAGTATACTCGTAACTAGTATGTATGTATAAAGAAAGAAAAAAAAACCACGGTTAGGTGGTATATACAATTATGGACGGGCTGCCGAGTGCCGACACAGAGGTAGCCACAGCCGTGAACTACCGCACTGTACTGTGTCTGCTGCTAATATAGACTGGTTGATAAAGAGATAGTATACTCGTAACTAGTATGTATGTATAAAGAAAGAAAAAAAAACCACGGTTAGGTGGTATATACAATTATGGACGGGCTGCCGAGTGCCGACACAGAGGTAGCCACAGCCGTGAACTACCGCACTGTACTGTGTCTGCTGCTAATATATAGACTGGTTGATAAAGAGATAGTATACTCGTAACTAGTATGTATGTATAAAGAAAGAAAAAAAAACCACGGTTAGGTGGTATATACAATTATGGACGGGCTGCCGAGTGCCGACACAGAGGTAGCCACAGCCGTGAACTACCGCACTGTACTGTGTCTGCTGCTAATATATAGACTGGTTGATAAAGAGATAGTATACTCGTAACTAGTATGTATGTATAAAGAAAGAAAAAAAAACCACGGTTAGGTGGTATATACAATTATGGACGGGCTGCCGAGTGCCGACACAGAGGTAGCCACAGCCGTGAACTACCGCACTGTACTGTGTCTGCTGCTAATATATAGACTGGTTGATAAAGAGATAGTATACTCGTAACTAGTATGTATGTATAAAGAAAGAAAAAAAAACCACGGTTAGGTGGTATATACAATTATGGACGGGCTGCCGAGTGCCGACACAGAGGTAGCCACAGCCGTGAACTACCGCACTGTACTGTGTCTGCTGCTAATATAGACTGGTTGATAAAGAGATAGTATACTACTAATATTATATATACTGGTGGTCTGGTCACTGGTCACTAGTCACACTGGCAGTGGCACTCCTGCAGCAAAAGTGTGCACTGTTTTAATATAATATTATGTACTCCTGGCTCCTGCTATAACCTATAACTGGCACTGCAGTAGTGCTCCCCAGTCTCCCCCACAATTATAAGCTGTGTGAGCTGAGCAGTCAGACAGATATATAATATATATAGATGATGCAGCACACTGGCCTGAGCCTGAGCAGTGCACACAGATATGGTATGTGACTGACTGAGTCACTGTGTGTATCGCTTTTTTCAGGCAGAGAACGGATATATTAAATAAACTGCACTGTGTGTCTGGTGGTCACTCACTATATAATATATTATGTACTCCTGGCTCCTGCTATAACCTATAACTGGCACTGCAGTAGTGCTCCCCAGTCTCCCCCACAATTATAAGCTGTGTGAGCTGAGCAGTCAGACAGATAATCAGATATATATAATATTATATATAGATAATAGATGATGCAGCACACTGGCCTGAGCCTGAGCAGTGCACACAGATATGGTATGTGACTGAGTCACTGTGTGCTGTGTATCGCTTTTTTCAGGCAGAGAACGGATTATAAATAAAACTGGTGGTCACTATCAGCAAAACTCTGCACTGTACTGAGTACTCCTAATGCTCCCCAAAATTAGTAAATCAAGTGTCTCTCTAATCTATTCTAAACGGAGAGGACGCCAGCCACGTCCTCTCCCTATCAATCTCAATGCACGTGTGAAAATGGCGGCGACGCGCGGCTCCTTATATAGAATCCGAGTCTCGCGATAGAATCCGAGCCTCGCGAGAATCCGACAGCGTCATGATGACGTTCGGGCGCGCTCGGGTTAACAGAGCAAGGCGGGAAGATCCGAGTCGCTCGGACCCGTGAAAAAAAACATGAAGTTCGTGCGGGTTCGGATTCAGAGAAACCGAACCCGCTCATCTCTAATATATATATATATATATATATATATAAAGAACAAATAGATACAGGGGCGCACAAGTAACAGTCCCGCTGCTGCTCCTGAGACCTCCTTATGGACAGATAAGCTGTTTTACTCAATACTCCTGTACGTTTGCATTTTTTTACCAATATTGGATTTTCATGGAAAATAGGATGTATCCGATTGCACATACGGACTGATAAGCTCGAACTCTTGTTTTATTCTGTACGCTTGCAATTTTACCATTTGTTTTATGTTTTATGTTGTATTAAAATGTGTGAAAAACCTTTAAATTAATCCCAGTTGGTGGATTTTTACCATTGAGGATTTGCTTATCCTTACTAGGTTTTTTAGATACAACCGATACTTATGGTTTTATATGTTTTAAAAAAAACTGTACGCGCTATGTTATTTCTGTTCTTTTTATGTTTACATATGTGCATTGGTCATGTGACCGAAGACAGTTTGTGTATCAGATAAGTGATGTCCATACAATATCACTTAGTTCACTCTATACTAATTTTTTAAAAAATAACTAGATAGGCGCACTTTTTCTCCACTAGTTTCATATATATATATGTATATATATATATATATATATATATATATATATATATACAAGCAGAGGTTCCCTGGGTGGGCATATGGCAATCCCCCCAATGGCAAACAGGAACCAGGCGGCACTCGTTGGATTTGATGAAAAAAATATTGTGTATTAAAGATGAAAAAGCATGGTAATCAACCGACGTTTCAACGCCACGCAGAGCGTTTTTTTCAAGGTGACATGCTGTGAAAAAAACGCCCTGCGTGGCGTTGAAACGTTGGTTGATTACCACGCTTTTTCATCTTTAATACACAATATTTTTTTCAGCAAATCCAACGAGTGCTGCCTGGTTCCTGTTTGCCATTGGGGGCATTGCCATATGCCCTAGCAGGGAACCTCTGCTTGTATTTACAATTTGAGGAAGGCACAGTGGTTATCCTGATTTATTTGGAGTGCCTATTATGTCTACACACACACACACACACACACACACACACATATATATATATGGTCGAATAAAGCTGACTTTTCTTCACTAACATAGCCTGTCTGAGTGCCGCCTTCATTCCACATACTCTATGGAGGATTTGTTCCCCTGGGAAGGCACCGCAGCATTATAATCAGTTCCAGACGAGTGCCGGGAGTTTTGCAAGTATATATATATATATATATATATATATATAGTGCACCCAGAAAGTATTAACAGTGCTTCACTTTTTCCACATTTTGTTATGTTACAGCCTTATTTCAAAATGGAATAAATTCATTTTTTCCCCTCAAAATTCTACACATAATACCCCATAATGAAAATGTGAAAAAAGTTTTTTGAGATTTTTGCAAATTTATTAAAAATAAAAAACTAAGAAATCACATGTACAGATGGGTCCACATACATCTTTACTATATCCTGCCATGTATGGCACGGTTTTGCATGCCATAGACTCAGAGATTTAGCCATGCCAAATTGAGCAAAATAGCAAAGATGAAAGTGGACACATCTGTACATAAGTATTCACAGCCTATGCTCAATACTTTGTTGATGCACCTTTGGCAGCAATTATAGCCTCAAGTATTTTTGTATATGATGCCACAAGCTTGGCACACCTATCTTTGGGCAGTTTTGCCCATTGTTCTTTGCAGCATCTCTCAAGCTCCATCAGGTTGGATGGGAAGCATCGGTGCACAGCCATTTTCAGATCTTTTCAGAGATGTTCAATCGGATTCAAGTCTGGGCTTTGGCTGGGCCACTCAAGGACATTCACAGAGTTGTCCTGAAGCCACTACTTTGATATCTTGGCTGTGTGCTTAGGGTCGTTGTCCTGCTGAAAGATGAACCGTTGCTCCAGTCTGAGGTCAAGAGCACTATGGAGCAGGTTTTCATCCAGAAAGTCTATGTACATTGCTGCATTCATCTTTCCTTCTATCCTGACTAGTCTCCCAGTTCCTGCCACTGAAAAACATCCTCACAGCATGATGCTGCCACCACCATGCTTCATTGTCGGGATGGTATTGGCCTGGTGATGAGCGGTGCCTGGTTTCCTCCAAACATGATGCCTGGCATTCACACCAAAGAGTTCAATCTGTGTCTCATCAGACCAGAGAATTTTGTTTTTCATTGTCTGAAAGTCCTCCAGTTGTATTTTGGCAAACTCCAAGCGGGTTGCCATGTGCTTTTTACTAAGGGGTTGCTTCCGTCTGGCCATTCTACCATACAGGCCTGATTGGCGGATTGCTGCAGAGATGGTTGTCCTTCTGGAAGTTTCTTCTCTCTCCACAGAGGAATGCTTTAGCTCTGACAGAGTGACCATCGGGTTCTTGGTCACCTTCTCCCCCAATCACTCAGTTTAGATGGCCAGCCAGTTCTAGGATGAGTCCTGGTGGTTCAGAACTTCTTCCATTTATGGATGATGGAGGTCACTTTGCTCATTGGGACCTTCAAAGCAGCAGATATTTTTCTGTACCCTTTCCCAGATTTGTTTCTCAAGACAATCCTGTCTCAGAGGTCTACAGACAATTCCTTTTACTTCATGCTTGGTTTGTGCTCAGACATGCTCAGTCAAGTGTGGGACCTTATATAGTCAGGTGTGTGCCTTTCCAAATCATGTCCAATTATCTGAATTTACCACAGGTGGACTCCAATTAAGCTGTAGGAACATCTCAAGGATGATCGGTGGAAACAGAATGCACCTGAGCTCAATTTTGAGCTTCATGGCAAAGGCTGTGAATACTTGTGTACATGTACTTTCTGTCAGAGGTGGTATACCTTTAAATGTTTGAGTATTCATATATTATTATTGTCAATCCATAACTGTGTACAGTCCCTTTTATAGGTTACATTAGTGCACAATTACTTTCAGATGTATGTAAAAAAAAGTGTTTCTTCAATGCAGCTTGTTTAAAAAAAATAATGATATTTTAGTCAAGCAAGTCTACTGCTGTTCACAAGAAGTTAAAGATGTCCGCTCCTTGTTTCTGATGTCAGCAAGGACTGCTGATTGAAATATTGTCTTAAAAGTTTTACCCCCTCTCTATTACTTGCTGCACATGTTATTATTCTGAATTTCAAGACAGCTGTGTGAATTAATGAACTGATGTGTGAATCAGTTTTGGCCTGGTGCCCGATTTAAAAGTCACTTCGATGACCTCATAAAAACAGCAAAGAATGATTTCACTATGCTTATAAAATAGATGCATGTTATGCTATAGTAACGCAGAATGCCTGGATAATACATTCTGAAGAAAACTCAAATGTTAAATAACAGAGTAAAAACTTCCCATGAAAAGGACACAGGACCAGCACAGGCAACTATAAATTTTAATTGATATTTCACAGTAAGAACAATTTAATTCTCCCGAGAGTGTAGAATATCATTTCTGCACCTGCAATGTAAGTCCTCTGTTATAGTGTTTCAGCCATTAAAACAAATCTTTCACCAAATAGTTTGCACTGCATTAGTGTCAATTAATGATAACAAATCATTGTATTATTTCTATATAGTACTTCACACAGCAACATATATCTAGTAACTATACAGATCAACATGCAAACCACAATAATAATGTAGTGCTAGATAATTAGAAAAACTCACATCCCACATTTGCAGTATGAATACTTATAAAAGTTCTAAAAACAATACACATGTAAAAATATAAAAACTATATATAGTCATGGGGGGAAAAATAACTTTTATCAGGGCTAACCTAGGCATTCACTGTATGCTCCTAACCTGTGGTTGGGTTTGATCTTTAAGTTATGCTGCCTGCCCTGAATATTGACCTGCCCTGTGTCATGTCATTGCCTGTGGCTTTGCAGACCTACAGTATATCAGCTCTGACTGCCTCATCCATTGTGGGCTCCTGCGAACCTCCTTTTCCAGCTACAATGGCCATATAGTAGGTACTATCTGTGTCCCAATTAGGGCCGTCTTTTCATATGGGCTCAAAGGGCAGTTGCCCAAGGGCCGCAGGAATATAAGGCTGATAGCTGAGGGTCCCCTTTTTCCAGGGGTACCAGAATTTTTAAATTCTGTCCTGGGGAACCAGAGATATCCGACTTCAAAGCAGTGGTCCCCATCCGAGCCTGTTAATTGCTCTTCCCAGACAGATATTTTGTGCTCTGTCTTACAGTATGTAGAGTTTTTCTGAAGGTATACTCCAAAAGCTGGGACTCTCCCCTTAAGGTGGATACTGGCAGCTTGTCTCTAATATGCCCAGAACCAGGGATATCAGCTTTCCAGCAGCTGGCCCATTCTCTAGCTCCACACACCTGGTATGCAGTTTTATATTTTTATCGGTGGATTGCTCTGGCTCGTGAACTCTGATCGCAAAGTCCCCAGTGCCTCCTAAAAGGTGGGACTCTCAAGTTTTTTATCCCATTGAAAGCTAAGAAATCTATTTCCAGGAACTGGAGATAGCTGCAATCAAGCAAGCTGCCCTCCCACTGGATGACAGGGATATACTAGCTGGGACTGGTGATTCCGAACTGAGTTCAGGATGGGAGGTGGACTCTCCTGGATAGAAGCGAGCTGATTGGATGAAATTCTGGGTTATTATTATTATTACATTTTATTTATAAGGCGCCACAAGTGTTTCGCAGCGCCGTACATAGGACAGTACAGGGAGACAAAAATTACATTACAGTAAATAAATAAAAAAAATAGAGTACAGGTAACAAAGAGCACAACAATTCTCAAAACATAATACAGCCTAGATGTAAGTAGCGAGTGAGTGATCAGCGTACTACTAGGAGCGGGTGGCCATAGATAGAGATGAGCCTTTACCAGCAGGAGAAAAAGCGGGTAAAGATGGTCGCTGAGTAGGAGAGGGCTGTGAGTGAAATGTGTTGAGAAGAGGGTTTTGACAACAAGAGGAAAGAGGGCCCTGGTCTGAGGAGCTAACAATCTAGTAGGAAGGGAGGACAGACAGATGACATGAGGTGCAAGCAAGCGGGAGGTAGCCTGATGGCAGGATGTAAGCAAAGCAGAGATAGTCAAGGCAAGAGGCAGGGGGATGGAGGAGCAGCCTCAGGACTAGGTTATGCATCGGAAGGGTACACTTTGGGGAATAGGTGGGTTTTCAGTGCCCGTTTGAAGCTTTGCAAGGTCGGGAAGAGTCTAATGGAGTGGGGGAGCGCGTTCCAGTGAAAGGGTGCAGCAAGGCCAAAATCTTGAACTCGAGCATGGGAAACAGTGACCAGGGTAGAGGAGAGGCGATGGTCATTGGCCGACCATAGGGGGCGAGAGGGAGTATGAAGGGAGAGGAGGTTGGAGATGTAGTGAGCAGTGGAATTAGAGATGGCCTTGTATGTGAGGGTGAGGAGTTTGAAGAGGATTCTGTAGGGGAACGGGAGCCAGTACAGATTTTGTCAAAGGGGAGTGGCAGATGTGGAGTGGTGAGAGAGGAAGCTAGCTGCGGAACTGAGGACAGATTGGAGGGGAACAAGATGAGAGCAAGTGAGGCAAGTGAGGAGAACATTGCAGTAGTCGAGCCGTGAGATGATCAGTGAGTGAATGATAAGTTTAGTTGCACTCTGGGAGAGAAATGGCCTGAAGCGAGCAATGTTGCATAGCTGTAACCAACAGGATTGTGCCAGAGCTTTGATGTGGGGTGGAAAGGAGAGAAGGAGTGAAGTGTGTCACCCAAGCAGCAGACTTGGGGAATGGGGGAGATGATGGTGTTGTTAACAGTGATAGAGATACTGGTAAGGGGTGTTGCTCTGGCTGGGGGAAAGATAATGAGGCCAGTTTTGTCCATGTTGAGCTTCAGAGAGTGCACAGCCATTCAGGATGAGATGACAGAGAGGCAGCTAGAAACCTGAGAGAGGACAGAGGGGGACAGATCAGGCGGGGAGAGGTAGAGATGTGTGTCATCAGCATAGAGGTGGTATTGTAGGCTAAAGGAGTTAATGAGCGCACCCAGGGAAGAAGTGTACAGGGAGAACAGAAGGCTGAGGACAGAAACCTGAGGGACACCAACAGGAAGGATGGAAGGGTGTGAGGTGGTGCTGGAGGCAGACACTGAGAAGGAGTGGTTAGTGAGGCAAGAGGTAAACTAGTCAAGGACAGTGCTAGAGAGGCCAATGTTTTGGAGTGTGCAGAGGAGGAGAGGATGATCCACGGTGTCAAAGGCACCAGAGAGGTCCAGAAGGATAAGCAGAGAGATGTAGCCTTTGGATTTGGCTGAAAGCAGGTCATTGGTGAGGGCAGTCTCAGTGGAGTGGAGTTGGCGAAAGCCAGATTGTAGTGGATCAAGGATGGAGTTGTCAGAGAGATAACTTGTGAGATGGCTGTAGACCAATCGTTCAAGTAGTTTGGAGCAAATTGGAGAAGAGAGATGGGGCAGTAGCTAGTGGGTGATGAAGGGTCGAGGTAGGGTTTTTTGAGAATAGGTGAGACCAGAGCATGTTTGAATGCTGAGGTTAAGATGCCGGTAGAGAGTGGTGAGCAAGGTGGGAGCAGGCAGTGGGGGAGATTGAGCAGAGAAGACGGGAGGGGAGAGGGTCCAGGGAGCAGGTTGAGAAGGGGGAGGATAAGATGAGGGAGTGGATTTCCTTGTCTGTAGTGGGATGGAAGGAGGACAGGGTGGGATAGATGGAGGGGAAGGATGATGGGGCAGAAGGGCAGCAGAGGAGTGATGGGAGGAGATATTGTGTCATATTTCCTCAATTTTGGAGATGAAGAAGGAGGCAAAGTCAGTGGCAGTGAGGGAGGATGGGAGGGGAGGAGGAGGGGGGCGAAGGAGAGTGTTGAAAGTTTCAAAGAGACGGCTTGGACTGGGGGACTGAGAAGAGATGAGTACTTGGAAAAGGGATTGCTTGCCGAGGGAAAGATCACAGCTGAAAGAGGAGAGAATAAACTTGAAATGTAGGAAGTCCGCCAGAGAGTAAAATTTCCCCCAGAAGCGTTCAGCGGAGCGTGAACATTTTTGTAAGAATCGTGTTACTTTGGTGTGCCAGGGTTGGGGTTTAGAGCGGCGGAGTGGGGCCACAGAGTTGAGAGCAAAGGTTAGGGAAGAATTATAGAAGGAAGCTGCCTGGTTGGAACAAGTCATGATGAAAAGAGGAGAGAGGAAAGTCTTGAGGGAGGACAGGATAGTGGGGTCAAGAGACTCGAGATTGCGTCTGGTGATGGTGGGTCTGGGCGTGGAAAGGAGAGAAGAAGGTGAGAGGGTGAAATAAAGCAGATGGTGGTCAAAGAGGGAAGGAAGAGTTTGAGAAATCAGAGAGATTAGATCGGTGGGTGAAGACAATGTCAAGGGAGTGGCCGAGATTGTGAGTAGGGGTGGAGGTCCATTGAGAAAGTCCAAAGGAGGAGGAAAGGGCAAGAAGATTAGTGGCATTAGTGATGTCAATAGGAATGTTAAAGTCACCAAGGATGATAGAGGGGCGGTCAGAGGAGAGAAAGTGGGGAAGCCAGGCAACAAAGTTGTCAAGGAAAGGTGAACAGCGGCCAGGTTAGCTGTAAATCACTGCCACAAAGAGGTGAATGGGGTAGAAGAGGCGGATAGTGTGGACTTCAAAGGTGGAGAAGGTGAGGGGCTCAGGTGGGATGACATGAAAGGTGCAGTTTGGGGAGAGAAGGATGCCCACTCCTTCATACTGGCGGTCATCAGGTCTGATCGAGTGGGTGAAGGAGAGGCCTCCATAGCAGAGGGCAGCAGGGAACGTGGTGTCAGAGGAGGAGAGACAGGTTTCAGTGATGGTTGTGGATATCTGGCAGCTTGTTGCAGATTGATCTTGCATTCCAGGGTGCACAGGAGAAAGGAAGTGAAGGAACAGGAGAGATGGGGATCAGGTTGGCTGGGTTCTGAATGCATGTGGGTGGTCTGGAAATTGCACTGAAGTGTCGGCTGAGACTGATGCCTTTGAGCTAAATTCAGACTGGGATATAATCTCGCTGGGATGGAAGCGGGCTGGTTGGATAAAGTTCCTTCTCATGAAGTGTAGTATTCAAGACGTAGACTTTAAAGATGACGAAGAAGAATATGCTGAAGATAATGACGATCTGCATGTACTCCACTGGGATAGGAACCGGTTAACTGTGAACAGACGCTTAGTCACTCCTTTGCAGACTGAAGCGGTAATGGAGGCGGCAGTTGGACCACTCGGAGCCATTCTGATCTGGGAGCGTGAAAGCCTGATAGGTAGGAACCGGAACTCAAAACGGCAATAGCAACAGGAACCAGAAGCAAGGGCACACCCTGGGAACTGCGAGCACAGAGCACTAGCATGCAGACTAGCTGCAGAAGATGTTGCACTGGCGTCAGAATGCCCCAGAATGCTCCCAGATATACCCTGCCCTTCCCAAGGATTGGCTGCAGCAGGATTGTGTGGATCAGGCCTCTGATTGGCCTCTGCCGAGCATGTGATCAGACCAAGATGGCAACGCCCTGAGCCCGACATCGCCCGCACTTGCAGCCGTACCAAGGTACCCTGTGATGTCACCCGACCTCCTCCAGCTCCCTGGACCTCCGTTTGATCAACGGTCGCCTGCTCCCGCCAGCCGACACTGCAGTGCCGCAGAGGAAGCGGCAACAATGCCCGAACTGGTAAACCGCGGTTCCCTGGCGCTAATCCCATGCTGACTGTGACACCATAAAATGATGTATATTAAGCCCACTATACTATCCTGCCCTCCTCTGCACATAAAACACCCCCTACCAACCTGGAATTAATGTACCAGGGCCCTTTTTTTGAGCCCAATGCTCCCTTTTACAAGTTAGTGCTTTCCCTCCTACCATCTGGGCAGTAAAGGAGTAATTAGCAGAAATTACTGCTCCAGATCCTACATGCTGACTGGAAGATAGAACACCCTATGCCACCCGTGGGACATCAAAGCTGCCACTGATAGTACTCCCCACCCATACTGCTGGAGGATGGGTGGGGGCCCCAGTGCTGAAGTCTTAAGGGGGGTATACACAGAGAGATCCATGCTCACATTCTAAGCAATCTGACTAGGTTGCTTAGAAATTAAGCACGGATCTCTCCGTGTGTAGGGTGCCGGTGACAGCAATGCGCACAGAGCTGGCCCTAACCAATATGATGGACTAGGCAAGATTTTGGCTTGTGACCCCTAGCACCACTGCTAGTTCCGCCTGTGACCCTGCACCCCTTTCCCATCACCATCACCCCCCAGTCATAGCAGTCCTCATGTTGGTGCTCTTACCCCCTATATTTTAAATAGCAACAGTGCGCACATTCTGAGCACAGACAAAAAGGGCATGTTCTTTTGGGAAGGGGCATGGCCACACATTAGTACCCCCAATTCAAATTACGCCACACAGTAGTGCAACTTTATTCACATTATATCATGCGATAGTGTCCCTTATTCACGTTACATCACACAGTAGGACCATTTTAACTTATATACATTACTAATCACAGTAGTGCTCCTTATTCACATTACATCACACTGAATTGATCCTTATTCACATTACACCACAGCATATTGCTCTTTATTCACATTAGACCACACAGTAGTGCCCTTTCTATACATTACACCAGAGGTTCCCAAACGCGGCCCTCAAGGCACTGCAACAGTCCAGGTTTTAGGTATATCCATGGCTCAGCATACATGGTTAAATCAAATTGACTAAGGTGCTAATTAAGACATCTGTGGCCAAGCATGGATACATTTAAAACCAAGACCGTTGGGGTGCCTTGAGGACCGCGTTTGGGAACCTCTGCATTACACAGTAAAGCACCTTATACACCTAATGCCACACATTAGTAATGCACTTATATACTCAATACCAGACAACAATGCCCCTTACACATATGACACACATTATTGTCCTTTAAACATAATGCACCTTACAAATTATGCAAACCTTTATTAATGCCCTTATACACATAATGACACACATAATGCTCCTTACACGTATGCCGAACTCTATTGCACAACGAAACTACCCACACACAGCCGCTAACACTGTGACCTCTGCCTCTGCTTGGATACAGATGTGTCCTCATACATATTGCCTCAATATGCCATGTAGCTCTTATCCAGCTCTGCTAACATTGGGTGCCTTTTTTTTGCAGAAAATGCATCTTATTTTCATTGCTATGTGACTAGGATGCACAAGCAGCTTCTGCTAATTAAAATTATAATTAGCATGCCTATAGTCTGTGTGCAACTGCGGCATTATCTGCATACAAAATGCTATGTTACCGTAATTTCCAGGAATACATTGTAACATAGCATTTATTATGCAGATACAGCCGCAGTCACACACAGAATATAGGCATGCAGCATATCATTTTAATCAGCAGAATCTACTTGTGCCCTAGGCATTTGCATAGATTGCCCATGCCTAGGGTCGGCTCTAGATGCGCAGTCCTGCGTGTCTCTATCGCTGGCTCTAGATTTGGCATGCATGAAAGGAGCGGTTCCCCCCCCGCCACCCCTCGCTCAACACACATTGTGCAGTGTGCTGAGTGGGGGAGAGATTTGTGCTTAGCGGTACTAGATCGCTCAGCATGGGTGGTCTTCAGTATGTCGACTGTCGGGATCCCGGCGCACAGTATACTCGTGCCGGAATCCCGACAGCTGGCATACCAATACTTTTTCTCCCTCGTGGGGGTCCATGACCCCCCTGGAGGGAAAATAAAATAGCGTGGCATGCATAGCGCGCCACCGTGCCCGCAGCATGGCGAGCGCAGTGAACCTGCAAGGGGCTCATTTGCGCTCGCCACGCTGTCGGTATGCCGGCGGTCGGGCTCTCGGCACCAGTATGTTGGTCGCCAGGAGCCCGGCCACCGGCTTACCACACTACACCCCTCAGCACACATCTCTCCCTATGTGTACGGGGCTTTAGGAGCAACTAAGTAGCAGTGTTAATTGTCAATTCAAAGATAAAGACAAGTTCCCTGTTTTTTTTTTTTTTTTTGTGATTTATCCTTTGGTTGCTGTTTTTCACCATTAAATTTTATCTATCCCAAAAGAATTATGAAGACAAATCACTACAGTATTTTTGCCAATCAACTCCAGATACCCAGATAGTGCAGGAATCAATGATGACAAATGAGTCACAGTCACTAGAATTCTGGCATAGAAGATTTGGTCTCCTTGGATTACAGTGTTCGTAAGTTAGAAAACGGAATGGTCACAGGAATATCAGTAAGTGACTAGAGAAACCCATAAGTGAGAGCAGTATATTAGGGAAGCAAAGTCATTAGCCATTTCTCAAGTCAGCAAGCAGAGCTACAGCACCAGTTAAAATAGTATAGTACAAACAGATGTGTGTGGTCCAATGGAAGTAAAGTCAGTGAGAGGATGCAGATACTTTGTGACATTTATAGATGACTTCACAAGGATGACACGTGTATTTCATCAGAGAGAAAACTGGAGTGGTGAAAAGATTGCAGATTACAAAACTTGTAGAGAATAAAACATGTCACAAACTCAAGACCCTGAGATCTGATAATGATGGAGAATATCTCAGAGAGGTAGAACAATTCTTAAGAAAATATGGACTAGAGCATTAATTGACCATTGCCTATACTCCTCACCAGAATGGTGTCAGTGAATGGGCAAACCATACACTAGTGGAGAGGGAAAGATGTATGCTAAGGAACGCAGGCATAAGCAGGCAGCTGTGTGTTGATGCCGTGTCCACAGCAATTTATCTCAAGAATCGTTCTCCTTCAGTTGTCCTAAGGAAATAACACCTATTGAAGCATGAGCAAAGAGAAAACCAAGTGTAAGACATCACAGAACCTTTGGAAGTACAACCTATGTATGTATTTCAAAAGAAATAAGATGCAAAATTTATTCAAAGTCAGAAAAGTGCATCGTGCTTGGGTAAAGTTACACTAAGGGGCATTGCCATATGCTGGAAGGGGTGTGGCCAAGTGATCAGAGAGGAGTGGCCAGCCATTATAGGCACCACCTAGCATAGTATATAAAGAAAAAGCTCTTCCTCGCTGCACACTTCAAGCTGTTGTGTATGTGCCTGGGTTACAACGGGAGAGAGCAGTAGTATATACGACTGAGATACACCAGGAGAGAGCAGTAGTATACGTGCCTGGATTACACAGGGAGAGAGCTGTAGTATCTGTGCTTGGGACTCACCTGGAGGTAATTCTCTGGGGGCAGAGACTTTGCAGAAGGAGCTGGGTGTGCTGTGAGCAGGTTGTTTGGTGTTGAGCTCCAGCTGCTGCTGCTGCAGATGCAGTTTACAGGGGGATTCCTTGCTGGCTTCCCCAGGCGGGAGGGATCCCCCTGGGGGAGAAAGCTCTCTGTGTATGGACATTAACCAGAACAATGAATTTGCTGCTATAGATAACCCTGTAGCCACGGCAATATCGGCAGGTGACCAGCCAGAGGCTGTGGGGACCAGCTGTTCTAATGATGCTCCAAGGCAATCGGAGCTGCAAGCAGACAACCTCAAACTGAATGAGGGTGCTCCCTCGAGTGAATCAACTCCAGGTAGAGTGGTGGCAGAAGCTGCATGCCCGTCAATCAGTGAAGCAGGGGTGTCCCGAACATTAGATGCAGGGGAAAATGATCCAGTATCCCCCGGAGGGACTGAGGATGAAGAGGACACAGAGGAGATATACCAGCATTACAGTATAAAAGAACTGCAACGTGAAGCCCAGCGACTTAACCAAAGAATAGCCACTAACAAAAAGAAGAGAAACAAGTGTTACAAATGGGAGAGGCCAGTTTTGAGAGAAGAGATCTTGTCACTGGCTTCCGCCTTGGAAAGGGTTAAAGCACGGCTAGTGGTACTGTGGCTGGAGGAGAGGAACAAAGTTAAAGCTGAAAGTGAAAGCACTGCATCTGCTATATCCAGTGATCAGCTGCTGGAGGGGGCTGCAGTGATGGAAGCCCAGGAGCCTGAGGTCTGTCAGTCGGTCAGAGGTGATTCTGTTGCAGAGTTTGGGGTTGGGGAGTCGTCTCCCACTTATCCGGCTGTGCTGCAAGCTGTGGAGTGTGTGCAGTGTGCTGCAGGTGCAGTAGGGGCAATGGTGGCTGATACTGTACCTGCCACACTGACAGCCAATCTGTATAAACCTGTCCCGCATGTAGAAACAGCTATGAGATGTGAAGAGGATGAATTGTCAGATTTCCAATTGGAGATGCAAGTAATCAAAGCCGAACTCTTGCTGAAGGCCAAAGCAGAGAATAAAGACAAAGGTACTGTTGCTGGCCCTTCTGCCAGTGCTGCAGGGTTAATAAAAGTTCTGTAGCAGGTGGGGGTTCTCTCCTGTGCAGCAGGAACTGAGACAGCAGAGGGGCTGCCCCAGCAACACACTGTGCAGGGAATGCCAGCTTTGGACAAAAGTACACTGTCAGTAGGTCAGCAAGAAGTGATTAATATTGTGTATGGTCAGATGGGTGCTCCTAGCAGAGCAAAGGTGGCTGCTGAACTGCTAAATAAGGAAAGAGAAAGAAGGGAAAATGTGACTGTTTCTTGTGAAAGTAGAAATGTGCAACAGTGTACAGAAAATGCAGCATCTGATGTGAACAAACAGCCTGTCCCAGGGGTTATGTCTTATGCCACTATGGTACATAGACCCAGTACAAGTTCCAGTATGCCCCAAAAGAATGTAGGGTCAGGGCAAGTAGGGTAGAGAATGAACTTGATTCAGTTTAAGTGGGTTGGTGTAGGCGAGACACCGACCAAAGAAAGTTTTTTACAGATGATTTTCAGTTTAGGTTTTCATGCCTGGATTCACCCAGTTAAAATGCCAGATTTTGATTTAAACTTTATTTCTTATCAATGACTTCAGGCTTTCTGGGTGAAGTGGCAGGTGTGCAGATCTTCTAAACCATATGATGCATTTAAAGCTGTCTTAGTAACCAAACAGGATAAAGTGAAGGTAACAATCCTTGTCAGAAATGAATCTATCCCACCACAAGATATTCTGTATTGGCTTTCTAGGTTTTGTGATGTGCAGTCTGACTTGATTAAAGTCGGTTTTACCATGGGAGTATGGGGCGGTGCATGGGCTGCCATGGTGAAACTGAGAAACACTGATAGAGGTTTCCTCCACATTCCTTCCGCTGCATACATAGGAAGGGATTGTGTGCAGTGTTTTTACCAAGGACAGCCAAGAACTTGTTTCAGGTGCGGTGATTTTAGACACCTAAGTAGGTGATTGCAATGTGATCAAATGTACCCTATGTGGGAAAGTGGGTCATATCCCCAAAGATTGTAATAAAGTTACCTGCAATTTATGTGGAGAAGATGGTCACCTTTATAGTCGGTGTCCATGGGCCAACTACAGTTTGGGAGAAGAACAAGATCAGAGAGATGAGACATCCAAAGGGAGAAAGGAAGTGCAGAAGGAAGGTGGCCAGGAGAAAGAAAACCAGATAAAGGTTCAGAGGGTGGAAAGTCAGAAGGAGGCCTGTGAGGTAATGGTAACAGAAGGTTCAGTGGGTAGAGAAGTTCCTTTTCAGGAGGTAAGAAGAGGCAATAAAACAAAAGGAACGGAGAAGAAATAAAAATAGTTCTTAGCAATCGGTTTGATGCTTTTACTACAGATGAGGAGGAGGTTGGTACAGTTGTAAGAAATGGTGGTGACCTCTCTTTTGTGTCCAGGGTAAATAGAAGAAAAACAAGAAAAGTGACAAAAAGTTTAATTGAAGTTGTAGTCCCAGGGTAAAAGAGTAAAGAAAAGATTAAAAGAAAGTTGAGAGAAGAGGGGGATACAGATGAGGACAGACAGGAAAGTTTAGAGTGGGACCCAGTAGGGACAGATTTGGTAGAGGAGGAAGTAGAGACCACACCATAGTGGTGGAAGAAACCCAAAATTTGGAGGAGGAGGAGGTTGTATCCTCAGGGTCTGTGGTTGGCCGGAGTAGTACATTAGAAAGTAGTAAAGTGGGTGACCAATGCCAAGTAATTAGATTTGCCCGTAAGCCACCTGATCTGGAGCCTCCTCTAGAGGATGGTTCTAGACAGGATGGGGAGGACGGTGATGGAATGACTTCAGTCATTGAGGAGGGTGATAATATCTCTGTGGAGGTAGTATATCAAGAGTGTGGATCCTCTATGGAGGTTTCAAAGTGTGTTAAGTAAAAGTGAGCAAGGTCCTGCCTCTATAACCAAAGAAACATGGATCCCCAACCTATACGATGCACCACTATTAATGTAGCTTCCGTAGTTTCCGAACAAGCTCATTTTATGGCCTTTGATTTTTTTCAATATGATTGAGATTGATTTTTTGTTTTTGCAAGAGACCAGAATTAGTAATTAGATACCCTACACAAGGCGAAGCGAGAGTGGAGGCGTGGGCTTTCTTCTCTCTTGCGGCCGAGCCGTACGGTGGGGTGGCAGAGCTTGTTACTGGTATGATGGTAACTGTGCACAAGGTTATAGAATTACAGGCAGGTAGGTGAATGATTTTAGATATCAACCTGAGGGAACATGACCTGAGACTCATTAACATCTATGGATCACAGTCGTCATGGGACAGGAAATGTCTCTTCAGGGAGATAAAACCGTTCCTTTTTTTGGCCCAGCAGATTGTCTTTGGAGGGGACTTTAACACTGTCATTAGGCCAAAAGACAGGGGAGGTTCTAGGACAATGCTGGGTCCTGATTCCAATTTTTTAGTTAGCATGGTTAGACAGGCAGGTCTGGTGGATGTACATGTTCGCCATTTCCCAGACCTCATGGGTTACACCTATTTTAGCGGTAGTCGCAGGTCTAGGATAGATAGGTTTTTTGTTAACGGAACCTCAAAAACTTTACCTCCAGAGGTAAAGCTAGTAGAGTTCTCTGATCACGCTTTTCTCTTGATCACTTTAAATGCATCAAAGACCACTCAGAAAGGACGGGGCCTATGGCGCTTGAACTCTGAGCTCCTAAAGGAAGAAAGTGTTAGACAATCTTTTAGGGAATTCTTTAAATCCCAGGAAAAACTTTTGGAGACAGGTTGGAGTAGATCTGAGTGGTGGGAAGAGGTTAAAAAAAGAATTCGGAGGCTCTTCCGTAGGCTTGTAGCTAAAAAGAACTTGATAAAACAGAATATCTACCAGTCTGAGAAGGAAATTAGATTTCTTGATCTCTGAGCGTGGAGATAGTGGGAAAATCTCCAGAGTGAAGGCTCAGATGAGGGAATATTCTTATAACCAACTTGATTCTTTGGTTCTGGAGAGGGATTTTGGAAATTACCACTCGCCTGATCCATACCAGAGCTGTGGAAAATCAGTAGAGGTGAAGGAGGTGAGGGGTCTTTATGACAGACAGGCTGTCCTTTGTGAGGATAAGGAAGGCATCCTGAATGTTATTAGATCCTATTACTCCGATATTTTGTCTGAGCAGCCACTTATCAGTGAAAGGATGGAAACACCTGGACTATGCAATCCAGATGCCTCTATTGAAACCTTGGGTAGTGATGTGACAGCAGAGGAAGTTAAGAAGGTGACTGGTCAGTTAAATTTAAAGAAATCTCCAGGCCCAGATGGCTTAACATCTGAGTTTTATATTGTTTTTGCAGATCTCTTGATTCCTCGTCTTGTAGAAGTTTTTAATGAGTGCCTGGGTGAGGGAACCCTCCCTACTTCTATGAGGTTATCTGCTCTCATATTATTATCTAAGGGTAAGGATCCATCCCATATTGAGAATTGGTGCCCCATCGCCCTTCTCAATACGGACAGGAAGATTTTGGCAAAAATTATTTTAAATAGGTTGTCAGAGTTTTCTGAGCAACTGCTTTCTCCATCTCAGCACTGTACTGTGAAGGGCCGAAGCACCTTTAGTGCTGTCCTTGGCATCCGGAAGGCCATAGAGCGATGCTGTGCTGAGAAATGGGGAAGTACTTGCTGGCATTGGATCAGTCTAATGCTTTTGACCGAGTGAACCATAAGTACGTTTGGGCCTTGCTTGAAAGGTAAGGATTTCCAGTTCAGGTGGTGAATTGGCTAAAAACAATATACAGTCAGGCCGAAAGCTTCCCGCTTGTCAATGGTTGGGTGGGTCCTACTTTTGAAGTGGGCTCTGGGGTCCATCAGGGTTGCCCCCTGAGCCCCCTCCTGTATGTATTCGCGATTGATCCCTTTATCAGAAGGGTAGAGAACGGTGCAGTGGGAGGAGTACAGCTGGGCTTGGAGATGATGTCACGGTGGTTCTGTCATCAGTGGCAGAGGCAGGTGATATGAAAGATCTCATCTGTGAGTATTATGCGGCCTCGTGCTCTAGAATAAATCATGAGAAGTGTGAAGCTTTCTGGATGGGGGAGGAAGGTGAGGAATTTTGCCTTCCAGATAGCCTCCCCCAGGCCAGTCCACAGATAAAGATTCTAGGCATTTGTTTCGATCATGGTGATTATGCCACTGTAAATTGGGAGAATACTCTGGAAATTGCTGCCAAGAAAGTAGAGAGCTGGAAGAGATGGAAATTCTCTTTCAGGGAAAGGATTGATTTGTGCAAAACCTACCTGATCCCAATTTTTTTTATATGTCAGCTATGTGTGTTTTTTGCCTGTCTTTATGGGCCAGACTGAATTCTCTGTTCTTCCTCTTATTTTGGGGAAACAGGATTAATTTAATCAAGAGAGGTATCACTTACAGGGTGGTATTCATGTGACCAGCGGTCGGGAGACCAACAGTCACATGACCTCCTCCACCATCCCGACGGCTCACTATCACGATGGTCGGCATGCCGACCAACAGGGACTATTCCCACTTGTGGGTGTCCACGACACCCATAGAGTGGGAATAGAACCCACCAAGCCCGCAGCGTGGCGAGCGCAGCGTGGCGAGCGCAGCGAGCCCGCAAGGGGCTTGCTGCACTCGCCCCTCCCCGCTGGGATCCCGGCATCGGTATGCTGCCGGGATCCCAGCGTCGGTAAGCTGACCGGCGGTCTCCTGACCGCCGGTCAACCGTACTACACCCTCACTTACAAATCAAGGAAAGATGGAGGGTTGGGTATGGTCAATCCTGTTGTCTTTTTTGTAACCATTTTTCTAAAATATAACCTTGGGAGTTTTTTGTTAGAGGCTCCCCCTCGATGGGTAAGTGGATTTAGTGTTTTGGGGTCTCCTTTCCTTAGACTTTGGTTAGAAGGAGGCCAAGTGAAGAGCCCTCAAATTCGGAGTGGGTATCTTTCGATCTACATTATCCAGTGCTTGAAAGTGACAAAGCATTGGGGACTGGAAGTGGGGGAAGTCAAAGACCTGTCCAGGAAGGAGTTGGAGGAGAGGATTTTGCAAACCCACTTTCACGTTCCGCTGTCACTAAGGGATTGCCCGAGCGATGTCGCAGGGTTGCCTCTGATTAATTCAGAGAGAATACCGCTGAAGTTCAGAGATATTGCTTGGCTTTCTTTCCATCGGAAACTTTATGTAAAGGGGAACATGATGTGGAGAAATGCCAATGATCGTGATTGTCCATGGGAGGAATGTCTAGGGGAGGTGGAGTTTATAAGAGGGTTTCAAGAGCTTTACGTATCCCGTGCCTTTCGGGGCTTAGTTACCCTGAGTGGGCTTATGGTGCATTTAAAGGATATGGTAGATTTAATTTGACCACCATTTTTTTAGTCAGTTTAGTAGTTAGATATCACACTTGGATTACACGGTGTCTAGTTTCCCTGAGAAAGAACATCCTGTCCTGTGAAGAGGTGGTGGAGTCAATTCTGAATGAGGTTGGTAAGATGATGGTTCTAGATAAGCAAAGGATGGATGCTGTCAGGTGGTCTCGCTGGGGGGGTCACCTGAAACCCCCTTGAGTGGGTGGCAGAAATCCTTTTCAAGTCTAGCTGGAAACCTTTCTTTTCACACCCTGTAGATTTTGGTAAAATGTTTTTTGTAGAATAGGTTTTGCATAGATCTAAAAAGCTTGGCTCAGTTTTACTTTACACAATATGTAAATATTGGGAAGATAGATAAGGGTGATAGCTGTGTGTATTTCTTTTCTGCTTGAGCTACAATATAGATTTAATTTCTTGTATGTGGCGTATCATGCATAATTAATGTTTTGTATTATCATGAAGATATTATTTATTTATTTATTATATTGTATACAATGTATATATCTGTTGCAAGTTTTAATAAACGAAATATTGCCTGGGTTACATCAGGAGAGAGCAGTAGTATATACGCCTGGGTTACATCGGGAGAGAGCAGTAGTATATGCACCTGGGTTACTCCGGGAGAGAGCAGCAGTATATGTGCCTGGGTTACATCGGGAGAGAACAGTAGTATATACGCCTGGGTTACATCGGGAGAGAGCAGTAGTATATACGCCTGGGTTACATCGGGAGAGAGCAGTAGTATATGCACCTTGGTTACACTGGGAGAGAGCAGCAGTATATGTGCCTGGGTTACACCTGGAGAGAACAGTAGTATATACGCCTGGGTTACATCGGGAGAGAGCAGTAGTATATGCACCTGGGTTACTCCGGGAGAGAGCAGTAGTATATGCACCAGGAGAGAGCAGTAGTATATGTGCCTGGCAGGGCCGGTGCAAGGTTTTTCGGCACCCTAGGCAAAACTTCACCCACCCCCACCCTATAGCGGGTCGGGAAAGGTATCCCGGCACCTAGGATGCCGGGGGTCAGAAGAATGATAGCTGCATCCTGCCGCTCAGTATCCCAACATCTTGTGGGAAAGTATGCTAACCCTCCCTTCTTGCAGACTAATCCTAACACCCCCCCCCCCCCCACACACACACACACACACACACACACACACACTGCAGCCTAAGCCTCCCCTCCTGCAGCCTACCCCCAACCCCTCATGCCGGAGTGTTAGAGAAGGAGCGGCCTGGGGGGATATAGGACACCCTGCTTCCCGGTCCAGGCCACCTGTCGCTGTATTAGAAATTACAAAAAATAATAATTATCCTCCTAAACGGCGGGAGTGGGGAAGGAATGTGGTGTTCGGTGCTTCTACTGAATCTGCCTATGCCCTCACCAACTGCAGGCCTCTAGCGATATAGTATTCATGCAGGGAACTTCTGTAACTAACAGAGTGTGAGGTACATATAGCAATACAGGTACTGGTTGTTTCCCAATAAGCCCTATGGTACACATCCACTCACACTGACAAGCACACACACTGTACTGAGGCACACACACACACACACACACACACACACACACACACACACACACACACACACACACACACACACTGAGGCACACCCACACACACAAACACACTGACACTTACACTGAGGCACACACACACACACACTGACACTTACACTGAGGCACACACACACTCTCATACTGAGACACACACTGTCACTCACACTGAGGCCCACACACTCACACTGAGGCACACACACACATTGACACACACACTCATACTGGGGCACACACACACTGACACTCATAGTGAGGCGCACACACACACTTGTACTGAGAAACACTCATACTGAGACACACACACACACACACACACACACACACACACACACCATACTTACCGACTTCTGGGCTGCTCTCTCCGGGAGAGAGCAGCCCGTCGGCTCAGCAGGGGGGGCTGGCAGTCAGGTGACGTGCAAGAGGGCCGGGCCGGAGGCGGAACGGGGCCGGGCCGGAGGCGGGACGGGGCGTGGCTTCTGGATCACGTCATTTAATCCACGCCCCCCCGCTGTTTAATGCCGCGATTACCGGCATTATACAGCAGGGGGCGTGGTTACGATGACGCGATTCAACAAGAATCGCGTCATCGCCTGCCCGGACCGCCCACTTTACTCGTTAAGTGGGCGGCGGGCAGGGGGTGACCCTCGTAAATCGGGAGACTTGCCTGCTCTTCCGGGGGGCCGGGAGGGTCACCCGTTTTTCGGGAGCCTCCCGGCCATTCCGGGAGGGTAGGCAAGTATGACACACACACACACTGACACTCATAGTGAGGCACACACCCTCGTACTGAGACATACACACTATGGTACCACAGCAGTTACCTCCTCCAGCTCAGACTGCAGGAGCCAGTGTCAGATAGAATGGGCAGAGCAGCAGACAGACCGCCGAGGACCTGGCAAAGTCAGGGGCGTGGCCTAATCACGGACCTGTGACCACGCCCCCTTTATAAAAAACCCAAAAAACAAACACAAAACCCACCATCAAGCACCAGGCTCCTGAACCAGCCCGGCAGAGGGTATACAGGACCAGCAGAGGGGGAGACTACCTCGCCGCTCCCACTGTATAACTTCTCCAGAGGTGGTGAATCCGGAGAGTCAACGGTGGATCCTGGGACACTAGGTAGTGTACAGTGGGCTGGAATGGCCAAAACGCTTCAGCTGCTGTCAGTAAGTTCAGCAGCGTTGCAGGACCGCTTGCAGCGCTGCTACTAATGTGTCCATGCCGCCGGGTGCCCTGCTGCTGCAGTGCTGCTATTATAGCAGTCACATGGGGGCTACAGGGCAGGGGGCTAGCAGACAAAATTATCAGGGCCCCTGACAGCCTCAGTGTGCTGCCCCCTCAGGTCCTGGAGCTCATAGGCAGCTGCCTAAAGCTGCCTAATAGAAGCGCCGGCCCTGGTGCCTGGGTTACACCAGGAGAGAGCAGTGCCTGGGTTACACCAGAAGAGAGCAGTAGTATATGTGCCTGGGTTACACCGGGAGAAAGCAGTAGTATATGCACCTGGGTTACACCGGGAGAGAGCAGTAGTATATGCACCTGGGTTACACCAAGAGATAGCAGTAGTATACGTGCCTGGGTTACACCGGGAGAGAGCAGTAGTATATGCGCCTGGGTTACACCGGGAGAGAGCAGTAGTATATGCGCCTGGGTTATACTGGGAGAGAGCAGTAGTATATCTGCCTGGGTTACACCTGGAGAGAACAGTATTGTATGTGCCTAGGTTACACCCAGCGCGCGCCTCTCCTCCCATCAGTCTGACTTTGCTTCTGCACCACCACCGACCGGGATCACCTACTGCTCCCGCCGCTGGTCCTGGAGCTGGGGGCCGGGGAGGAGAGCGCAGCGTGAGCTTCTCCTCCCCTCTGCCGAACTCTGCGATCACGCTGGCTTCTGCTCCTGTGGCTGGGACGGGAGCCAGGGAGGAGAGCGCAGGCCAGCCCTCACACAAAAGAGGGCGTGGCTAATGCTCGGCAGGGCCTACCGGTGGGTTCACCGGCTCCCCGGTGGCCCAGTCCGAGCCTGTCCAAATACCAGAAAGATTGTTAAGTCACGAGATGTTATCTTCAAAAAAACACAAGTTGTAAAAAAGTAGGAAGTTGGCAAGTTTGTGTTGCTGGACATGTATCTGAGTCAGAGATCAGTGTGGAAGTTCAACCAGAGAGAAGATCTTCTGCAAGATCAAATATTGGCAAGCCACCTAAAAGGTATGATGAGAAATTTGCAAACATCGCATTCAGTGGTCCTCGGAAACTGGAAGTTCATGGTCACATTGCATTCACTGGCGTTGCAAGTTTTCCCTCGCACCCTATAGTGCACATCCTATGGGGGTCATTCCGAGTTGTTCGCTCGTTATTTTTTTCTCGCAACGGAGCGATTAGTCGCTAATGCGCATGCGCAATGTCCGCAGTGCGACTGCGCCAAGTAAATTTGCTATGCAGTTAGGTATTTTACTCACGGCATTACGAGGTTTTTTCTAGAGATGAGCGGGTTCGGTTCCTCGGAATCCGAACCCGCCCGAACTTCATGTTTTTTTACACGGGTCCGAGCGACTCGGATCTTCCCGCCTTGCTCGGTTAACCCGAGCGCGCCCGAACGTCATCATCACGCTGTCGGATTCTCGCGAGGCTCGGATTCTATTGCGAGACTCGGATTCTATATAAGGAGCCGCGCGTCGCCGCCATTTTTCACACGTGCATTGAGATTCATAGGGAGAGGACGTGTCTGGCGTCCTCTCCGTTTATAGAGATTCGAGAAGAGAGTGAGACAGAGAGAGACACAGTAGTAATTTGGGGAGCATTAGGAGGAGTACTACTACTACTAGTACTTGCTGAAGTGATAGAGAGAGATAGTGTGACTGTATTATCTGACTTGTGGGGGAGACACTGACAGTGGGGAGCAGTTAGAGTCTGAGAGCAGGACTCAGGACTCAGGAGTACATATAACGTACAGTGCACACTTTTGCTGCCAGAGTGCCAGCCACACTGCCATTGTTTGTGACCACACTGACCACCAGTATAATATATATTGTGATTGTCTGCTTAGGACTCAGGAGTACTACTTGCAAGTTGCTGATAGTGTGACCAGTGACCTGACCACCAGTTTAATAAATCACCACCAGTTTATGAGTTTAATATATATTATATATATATATATATATAATTGTATATAATATATATATAATATTGTATACCACCTAGCACCTACCCATGTTTTTTTTTTTTTTTCTTTCTTCTTTATACATACTACTATAGTAGCTTACTGTAGCAGTCTGCGGTGCTGCTGAGCTGACAGTGTCCAGCAGGTCCGTCATCAGTCATTACATAATAAATATATAATATATACCTGTCCGGCTGCAGTACTAGTGATATTATATATACATATATATTGATTTCATCTCATTATCATCCAGTCTATATTATCAGCAGACACAGTACGTTAGTCCACGGCTGTAGCTACCTCTGTGTCGGCACTCGGCAGTCCATCCATAATTGTATACCACCTACCCGTGGTTGTTGTTTTTTTCTTTCTTCTTTATACATACTACTATAGTAGCTTACTGTAGCAGTCTGCGGTGCTGCTGAGCTGACAGTGTCCAGCAGGTCCGTCATCAGTCATTACATAATAAATATATAATATATACCTGTCCGGCTGCAGTACTAGTGATATTATATATACATATATATTGATTTCATCTCATTATCATCCAGTCTATATTATCAGCAGACACAGTACGTTAGTCCACGGCTGTAGCTACCTCTGTGTCGGCACTCGGCAGTCCATCCATAATTGTATACCACCTACCCGTGGTTGTTGTTTTTTTCTTTCTTCTTTATACATACTACTATAGTAGCTTACTGTAGCAGTCTGCAGTGCTGCTGAGCTGACAGTGTCCAGCAGGTCCGTCATCAGTCATTACATAATAAATAAATATATAATATATACCTGTCCGGCTGCAGTACTAGTGATATTATATATACATATATATTGATTTCATCTCATTATCATCCAGTCTATATTATCAGCAGACACAGTACGTTAGTCCACGGCTGTAGCTACCTCTGTGTCGGCACTCGGCAGTCCATCCATAATTGTATACCACCTACCCGTGGTTGTTGTTTTTTTCTTTCTTCTTTATACATACTACTATAGTAGCTTACTGTAGCAGTCTGCGGTGCTGCTGAGCTGACAGTGTTCAGCAGGTCCGTCATCAGTCATTACATAATAAATATATAACATATACCTGTCCGGCTGCAGTACTAGTGATATTATATATACATATATATTGATTTCATCTCATCATCATCCAGTCTATATTAGCAGCAGACACAGTACGTTAGTCCACGGCTGTAGCTACCTCTGTGTCGGCACTCGGCAATCCATCCATAATTGTATACCACCTACCCGTGGTTGTTGTTTTTTTCTTTCTTCTTTATACATACTACTATAGTAGCTTACTGTAGCAGTCTGCGGTGCTGCTGAGCTGACAGTGTCCAGCAGGTCCGTCATCAGTCATTACATAATAAATATATAATATATACCTGTCCGGCTGCAGTACTAGTGATATTATATATACATATATATTGATTTCATCTCATTATCATCCAGTCTATATTAGCAGCAGACACAGTACGTTAGTCCACGGCTGTAGCTACCTCTGTGTCGGCACTCGGATGTCCATCCATAATTGTATACCACCTACCCGTGGTTGTTGTTTTTTTCTTTCTTCTTTATACATACTACTATAGTAGCTTACTGTAGCAGTCTGCGGTGCTGCTGAGCTGACAGTGTCCAGCAGGTCCGTCATCAGTCATTACATAATAAATATATAATATATACCTGTCCGGCTGCAGTACTAGTGATATTATATATACATATATATTGATTTCATCTCATTATCATCCAGTCTATATTATCAGCAGACACAGTACGGTAGTCCACGGCTGTAGCTACCTCTGTGTCGGCACTCGGCAGTCCATCCATAATTGTATACCACCTACCCGTGGTTGTTGTTTTTTTCTTTCTTCTTTATACATACTACTATAGTAGCTTACTGTAGCAGTCTGCGGTGCTGCTGAGCTGACAGTGTCCAGCAGGTCCGTCATCAGTCATTACATAATAAATATATAATATATACCTGTCCGGCTGCAGTACTAGTGATATTATATATACATATATATTGATTTCATCTCATTATCATCCAGTCTATATTAGCAGCAGACACAGTACGGTAGTCCACGGCTGTAGCTACCTCTGTGTCGGCACTCGGCAGTCCATCCATAATTGTATACCACCTACCCGTGGTTGTTGTTTTTTTCTTTCTTCTTTATACATACTACTATAGTAGCTTACTGTAGCAGTCTGCGGTGCTGCTGAGCTGACAGTGTCCAGCAGGTCCGTCATCAGTCATTACATAATAAATATATAATATATACCTGTCCGGCTGCAGTACTAGTGATATTATATATACATATATATTGATTTCATCTCATTATCATCCAGTCTATATTATCAGCAGACACAGTACGGTAGTCCACGGCTGTAGCTACCTCTGTGTCGGCACTCGGCAGTCCATCCATAATTGTATACCACCTACCCGTGGTTGTTGTTTTTTTCTTTCTTCTTTATACATACTACTATAGTAGCTTACTGTAGCAGTCTGCGGTGCTGCTGAGCTGACAGTGTCCAGCAGGTCCGTCATCAGTCATTACATAATAAATAAATATATAATATATACCTGTCCGGCTGCAGTACTAGTGATATTATATATACATATATATTGATTTCATCTCATTATCATCCAGTCTATATTATCAGCAGACACAGTACGTTAGTCCACGGCTGTAGCTACCTCTGTGTCGGCACTCGGCAGTCCATCCATAATTGTATACCACCTACCCGTGGTTGTTGTTTTTTTCTTTCTTCTTTATACATACTACTATAGTAGCTTACTGTAGCAGTCTGCGGTGCTGCTGAGCTGACAGTGTTCAGCAGGTCCGTCATCAGTCATTACATAATAAATATATAACATATACCTGTCCGGCTGCAGTACTAGTGATATTATATATACATATATATTGATTTCATCTCATTATCATCCAGTCTATATTAGCAGCAGACACAGTACGTTAGTCCACGGCTGTAGCTACCTCTGTGTCGGCACTCGGCAGTCCATCCATAATTGTATACCACCTACCCGTGGTTGTTGTTTTTTTCTTTCTTCTTTATACATACTACTATAGTAGCTTACTGTAGCAGTCTGCGGTGCTGCTAAGCTGACAGTATCCAGCAGGTCCGTCATCAGTCATTACATAATAAATATATAATATATACCTGTCCGGCTGCAGTACTAGTGATATTATATATACATATATATTGATTTCATCTCATTATCATCCAGTCTATATTAGCAGCAGACACAGTACGTTAGTCCACGGCTGTAGCTACCTCTGTGTCGGCACTCGGCAGTCCATCCATAATTGTATACCACCTACCCGTGGTTGTTGTTTTTTTCTTTCTTCTTTATACATACTACTATAGTAGCTTACTGTAGCAGTCTGCGGTGCTGCTGAGCTGACAGTGTCCAGCAGGTCCATCATCAGTCATTACATAATAAATATATAATATATACCTGTCCGGCTGCAGTACTAGTGATATTATATATACATATATATTGATTTCATCTCATTATCATCCAGTCTATATTATCAGCAGACACAGTACGGTAGTCCACGGCTGTAGCTACCTCTGTGTCGGCACTCGGCAGTCCATCCATAATTGTATACCACCTACCCGTGGTTGTTGTTTTTTTCTTTCTTCTTTATACATACTACTATAGTAGCTTACTGTAGCAGTCTGCGGTGCTGCTGAGCTGACAGTGTCCAGCAGGTCCGTCATCAGTCATTACATAATAAATATATAATATATACCTGTCCGGCTGCAGTACTAGTGATATTATATATACATATATATTGATTTCATCTCATTATCATCCAGTCTATATTATCAGCAGACACAGTACGGTAGTCCACGGCTGTAGCTACCTCTGTGTCGGCACTCGGCAGTCCATCCATAATTGTATACCACCTACCCGTGGTTGTTGTTTTTTTCTTTCTTCTTTATACATACTACTATAGTAGCTTACTGTAGCAGTCTGCGGTACTGCTGAGCTGACAGTGTCCAGCAGGTCCGTCATCAGTCATTACATAATAAATATATAATATATACCTGTCCGGCTGCAGTACTAGTGATATTATATATACATATATATTGATTTCATCTCATTATCATCCAGTCTATATTAGCAGCAGACACAGTACGGTAGTCCACGGCTGTAGCTACCTCTGTGTCGGCACTCGGCAGTCCATCCATAAGTATACTAGTATCCATGCATCTCCATTGTTTACCTGAGGTGCCTTTTAGTTGTCCCTATTAAAATATGGAGAACAAAAATGTTGAGGTTCCAAAATTAGGGAAAGATCAAGATCCACTTCCACCTCGTGCTGAAGCTGCTGCCACTAGTCATGGCCGAGACGATGAAATGCCTGCAACGTCGTCTGCCAAGGCCGATGCCCAATGTCATAGTACAGAGCATGTAAAATCCAAAACACCAAATATCAGTAAAAAAAGGACTCCAAAACCTAAAATAAAATTGTCGGAGGAGAAGCGTAAACTTGCCAATATGCCATTTACCACACGGAGTGGCAAGGAACGGCTGAGGCCCTGGCCTATGTTCATGGCTAGTGGTTCAGCTTCACATGAGGATGGAAGCACTCAGCCTCTCGCTAGAAAAATGAAAAGACTCAAGCTGGCAAAAGCACCGCAAAGAACTGTGCGTTCTTCGAAATCCCAAATCCACAAGGAGAGTCCAATTGTGTCGGTTGCGATGCCTGACCTTCCCAACACTGGACGTGAAGAGCATGCGCCTTCCACCATTTGCACGCCCCCTGCAAGTGCTGGAAGGAGCACCCCGCAGTCCAGTTCCTGATAGTCAGATTGAAGATGTCAGTGTTGAAGTACACCAGGATGAGGAGGATATGGGTGTTGCTGGCGCTGGGGAGGAAATTGACCAGGAGGATTCTGATGGTGAGGTAGTTTGTTTAAGTCAGGCACCTGGGGAGACACCTGTTGTCCGTGGGAGGAATATGGCCATTGACATGCCTGGTGAAAATACCAAAAAATCAGCTCTTCGGTGTGGAAGTATTTCAACAGAAATGCGGACAACAGGTGTCAAGCCGTGTGTTGCCTTTGTCAAGCTGTAATAAGTAGGGGTAAGGACGTTAACCACCTCGGAACATCCTCCCTTATACGTCACCTGCAGCGCATTCATAATAAGTCAGTGACAAGTTCAAAAACTTTGGGTGACAGCGGAAGCAGTCCACTGACCAGTAAATCCCTTCCTCTTGTAACCAAGCTCACGCAAACCACCCCACCAACTCCCTCAGTGTCAATTTCCTCCTTACCCAGGAATGCCAATAGTCCTGCAGGCCATGTCACTGGCAATTCTGACGATTCCTCTCCTGCCTGGGATTCCTCCGATGCATCCTTGAGTGTAATGCCTACTGCTGCTGGCGCTGCTGTTGTTGCTGCTGGGAGTCGATCGTCATCCCAGAGGGGAAGTCGTAAGCCCACTTGTACTACTTCCAGTAAGCAATTGACTGTCCAACAGTCCTTTGCGAGGAAGATGAAATATCACAGCAGTCATCCTGCTGCAAGGCGGATAACTGAGGCCTTGACAACTATGTTGGTGTTAGACGTGCGTCCGGTATCCGCCGTTAGTTCACAGGGAACTAGACAATTTATTGAGGCAGTGTGCCCCCCGTTACCAAATACCATCTAGGTTCCACTTCTCTAGGCAGGCGATACCGAGAATGTACACGGACGTCAGAAAAAGACTCACCAGTGTCCTAAAAAATGCAGTTGTACCCAATGTCCACATAACCACGGACATGTGGACAAGTGGAGCAGGGCAGGGTCAGGACTATATGACTGTGACAGCCCACTGGGTAGATGTATGGACTCCCGCCGCAAGAACAGCAGCGGCGGCACCAGTAGCAGCATCTCGCAAACGCCAACTCTTTCCTAGGCAGGCTACGCTTTGTATCACCGCTTTCCAGAATACGCACACAGCTGAAAACCTCTTACGGCAACTGAGGAAGATCATCGCGGAATGGCTTACCCCAATTGGACTCTCCTGTGGATTTGTGGCATCGGACAACGCCAGCAATATTGTGTGTGCATTAAATATGGGCAAATTCCAGCACGTCCCATGTTTTGCACATACCTTGAATTTGGTGGTGCAGAATTTTTTAAAAAACGACAGGGGCGTGCAAGAGATGCTGTCGGTGGCCAGAAGAATTGCGGGACACTTTCGGCGTACAGGCACCACGTACAGAAGACAGGAGCACCACCAAAAACAACTGAACCTGCCCTGCCATCATCTGAAGCAAGAAGTGGTAACGAGGTGGAATTCAACCCTCTATATGCTTCAGAGGTTGGAGGAGCAGCAAAAGGCCATTCAAGCCTATACAATTCAGCACGATATAGGAGGTGGAATGCACCTGTCTCAAGCGCAGTGGAGAATGATTTCAACGTTGTGCAAGGTTCTGATGCCCTTTGAACTTGCCACACGTGAAGTCAGTTCAGACACTGCCAGCCTGAGTCAGGTCATTCCCCTCATCAGGCTTTTGCAGAAGAAGCTGGAGACATTGAAGGAGGAGCTAACACAGAGCGATTCCGCTAGGCATGTGGGACTTGTGGATGGAGCCCTTAATTCGCTTAACAAGGATTCACGGGTGGTCAATCTGTTGAAATCAGAGCACTACATTTTGGCCACCATGCTCGATCCTAGATTTAAAGCCTACCTTGGATCTCTCTTTCCGGCAGACACAAGTCTGCTGGGGTTCAAAGACCTGCTGGTGAGAAAATTGTCAAGTCAAGCGGAACGCGACCTGTCAACATCTCCTCCTTCACATTCTCCCGCAACTGGGGGTGCGAGGAAAAGGCTCAGAATTCCGAGCCCACCCGCTGGCGGTGATGCAGGGCAGTCTGGAGCGACTGCTGATGCTGACATCTGGTCCGGACTGAAGGACCTGACAACGATTACGGACATGTCGTCTACTGTCACTGCATATGATTCTCTCACCATTGAAAGAATGGTGGAGGATTATATGAGTGACCGCATCCAAGTAGGCACGTCACACAGTCCGTACTTATACTGGCAGGAAAAAGAGGCAATTTGGAGGCCCTTGCACAAACTGGCTTTATTCTACCTAAGTTGCCCTCCCACAAGTGTGTACTCCGAAAGAGTGTTTAGTGCCGCCGCTCACCTTGTCAGCAATCGGCGTACGAGGTTACATCCAGAAAATGTGGAGAAGATGATGTTCATTAAAATGAATTATAATCAATTCCTCCGTGGAGACATTGACCAGCAGCAATTGCCTCCACAAAGTACACAGGGAGCTGAGATGGTGGATTCCAGTGGGGACGAATTGATAATCTGTGAGGAGGGGGATGTACACGGTGATATATCGGAGGATGATGATGAGGTGGACATCTTGCCTCTGTAGAGCCAGTTTGTGCAAGGAGAGATTAATTGCTTCTTTTTCGGTGGGGGTCCAAACCAACCCGTCATTTCAGTCACAGTCGTGTGGCAGACCCTGTCACTGAAATGATGGGTTGGTTAAAGTGTGCATGTCCTGTTTATACAACATAAGGGTGGGTGGGAGGGCCCAAGGACAATTCCATCTTGCACCTCTTTTTTCTTTCATTTTTATTTGCGTCATGTGCTGTTTGGGGAGTGTTTTTTGGAAGGGCCATCCTGCGTGACACTGCAGTGCCACTCCTAGATGGGCCCGGTGTTTGTGTCGGCCACTAGGGTCGCTAAGCTTAGTCACACAGCTACCTCATTGCGCCTCTTTTTTTCTTTGCGTCATGTGCTGTTTGGGCAGGGTTTTTTGGAAGGGACATCCTGCGTGAGACACTGCAGTGCCACTCCTAGATGGGCCCGGTGTTTGTGTCGGCCACTAGGGTCGCTAAGCTTAGTCACACAGCTACCTCATTGCGCCTCTTTTTTTTTTTGCGTCATGTGCTGTTTGGGGAGGGTTTTTTGGAAGGGGCATCCTGCGTGACACTGCAGTGCCACTCCTAGATGGGCCCGGTGTTTGTGTCGGCCACTAGGGTCGCTTATCTTACTCACACAGCTACCTCATTGCGCCTCTTTTTTTCTTTGCGTCATGTGCTGTTTGGGGAGGGTTTTTTGGAAGGGACATCCTGCGTGAGACACTGCAGTGCCACTCCTAGATGGGCCCGGTGTTTGTGTCGGCCACTAGGGTCGCTTATCTTACTCACACAGCTACCTCATTGCGCCTCTTTTTTTCTTTGCGTCATGTGCTGTTTGGGGAGGGTTTTTTGGAAGGGACATCCTGCGTGACACTGCAGTGCCACTCCTAGATGGGCCAGGTGTTTGTGTCGGCCACTAGGGTCGCTAAGCTTAGTCACACAGCTACCTCATTGCGCCTCTTTTTTTCTTTGCGCCATGTGCTGTTTGGGGAGGGTTTTTTGGAAGGGACATCCTGCGTGAGACACTGCAGTGCCACTCCTAGATGGGCCCGGTGTTTGTGTCGGCCACTAGGGTCGCTAAGCTTAGTCACACAGCTACCTCATTGCGCCTCTTTTTTTCTTTGCGTCATGTGCTGTTTGGGGAGGGTTTTTTGGAAGGGACATCCTGCGTGACACTGCAGTGCCACTCCTAGATGGGCCCGGTGTTTGTGTCGGCCACTAGGGTCGCTTATCTTACTCACACAGCTACCTCATTGCGCCTCTTTTTTTCTTTGCGTCATGTGCTGTTTGGGGAGGGTTTTTTGGAAGGGACATCCTGCGTGAGACACTGCAGTGCCACTCCTAGATGGGCCCGGTGTTTGTGTCGGCCACTAGGGTCGCTTATCTTACTCACACAGCTACCTCATTGCGCCTCTTTTTTTCTTTGCGTCATGTGCTATTTGGGGAGGGTTTTTTGGAAGGGACATCCTGCGTGACACTGCAGTGCCGCTCCTAGATGGGCCAGGTGTTTGTGTCGGCCACTAGGGTCGCTAAGCTTAGTCACACAGCTACCTCATTGCGCCTCTTTTTTTCTTTGCGTCATGTGCAGTTTGGGGAGGGTTTTTTGGAAGGGACATCCTGCGTGAGACACTGCAGTGCCACTCCTAGATGGGCCCGGTGTTTGTGTCGGCCACTAGGGTCGCTAAGCTTAGTCACACAGCTACCTCATTGCGCCTCTTTTTTTCTTTGCGTCATGTGCTGTTTGGGGAGGGTATTTTGGAAGGGACATCCTGCGTGACACTGCAGTGCCACTCCTAGATGGGCCCGGTGTTTGTGTCGGCCACTAGGGTCGCTTATCTTACTCACACAGCTACCTCATTGCGCCTCTTTTTTTCTTTGCGTCTTGTGCTGTTTGGGGAGGGTTTTTTGGAAGGGACATCCTGCGTGAGAAACTGCAGTGCCACTCCTAGATGGGCCCGGTGTTTGTGTCGGCCACTAGGGTCGCTAAGCTTAGTCACACAGCTACCTCATTGCGCCTCTTTTTTTCTTTGCGTCATGTGCTGTTTGGGGAGGGTTTTTTGGAAGGGACATCCTGCGTGACACTGCAGTGCCACTCCTAGATGGGCCCGGTGTTTGTGTCGGCCACTAGGGTCGCTTATCTTACTCACACAGCTACCTCATTGCGCCTCTTTTTTTCTTTGCGTCATGTGCTGTTTGGGGAGGGTTTTTTGGAAGGGACATCCTGCATGACACTGCAGTGCCACTCCTAGATGGGCCAGGTGTTTGTGTCGGCCACTAGGGTCACTTATCTTACTCACACAGCTACCTCATTGCGCCTCTTTTTTTCTTTGCGTCATGTGCTGTTTGGGGAGGGTTTTTTGGAAGGGACATCCTGCATGAGACACTGCAGTGCCACTCCTAGATGGGCCCAGTGTTTGTGTCGGCCACTAGGGTCGCTTATCTTACTCACACAGCTACCTCATTGCGCCTCTTTTTTTCTTTGCGTCATGTGCTGTTTGGGGAGGGTTTTTTGGAAGGGACATCCTGCGTGAGACACTGCAGTGCCACTCCTAGATGGGCCCGGTGTTTGTGTCGGCCACTAGGGTCGCTTAGCTTACTCACACAGCTACCTCATTGCGCCTCTTTTTTTCTTCTTTGCGTCATGTGCTGTTTGGGGAGTGTTTTTTGGAAGGGACATCCTGCGTGACACTGCAGTGCCACTCCTAGATGGGCCAGGTGTTTGTGTCGGCCACTAGGGTCGCTAAGCTTAGTCACACAGCTACCTCATTGCGCCTCTTTTTTTCTTTGCGTCATGTGCTGTTTGGGGAGGGTTTTTTGGAAGGGACATCCTGCGTGACACTGCAGTGCCACTCCTAGATGGGCCCGGTGTTTGTGTCGGCCACTAGGGTCGCTTATCTTACTCACACAGCTACCTCATTGCGCCTCTTTTTTTCTTTGCGTCATGTGCTGTTTGGGGAGGGTTTTTTGGAAGGGACATCCTGCGTGAGAAACTGCAGTGCCACTCCTAGATGGGCCCGGTGTTTGTGTCGGCCACTAGGGTCGCTAAGCTTAGTCACACAGCTACCTCATTGCGCCTCTTTTTTTCTTTGCGTCATGTGCTGTTTGGGGAGGGTTTTTTGGAAGGGACATCCTGCGTGACACTGCAGTGCCACTCCTAGATGGGCCCGGTGTTTGTGTCGGCCACTAGGGTCGCTTATCTTACTCACACAGCTACCTCATTGCGCCTCTTTTTTTCTTTGCGTCATGTGCTGTTTGGGGAGGGTTTTTTGTAAGGGACATCCTGCATGACACTGCAGTGCCACTCCTAGATGGGCCAGGTGTTTGTGTCGGCCACTAGGGTCGCTTATCTTACTCACACAGCTACCTCATTGCGCCTCTTTTTTTCTTTGCGTCATGTGCTGTTTGGGGAGGGTTTTTTGGAAGGGACATCCTGCGTGAGACACTGCAGTGCCACTCCTAGATGGGCCCGGTGTTTGTGTCGGCCACTAGGGTCGCTTAGCTTACTCACACTGCTACCTCATTGCGCCTCTTTTTTTCTTCTTTGCGTCATGTGCTGTTTGGGGAGTGTTTTTTGGAAGGGACATCCTGCGTGACACTGCAGTGCCACTCCTAGATGGGCCAGGTGTTTGTGTCGGCCACTAGGGTCGCTTAGCTTAGTCATCCAGCGACCTTGGTGCAAATTTTAGGACTAAAAATAATATTGTGAGGTGTGAGGTATTCAGAATAGACTGAAAATGAGTGGAAATTATGGGTTTTGAGGTTAATAATACTTTGGGATCAAAATGACCCCCAAATTCTATGATTTAAGCTGTTTTTTAGTGTTTTTTGAAAAAAACACCCGAATCCAAAACACACCCGAATCCGACAAAAAAAATTCGGTGAGGTTTTGCCAAAACGCAGTCGAACCCAAAACACGGCCGCGGAACCGAACCCAAAACCAAAACACAAAACCCGAAAAATTTCAAGTGCACATCTCTAGTTTTTTCTTCGTTCTGGTGATCGTAATGTGATTGACAGGAAGTGGGTGTTTCTGGGCGGAAACTGGCCGTTTTATGGGTGTGTGCGAAAAGACGCTACCGTTTCTGGGAAAAACGCGGGAGTGGCTGGAGAAACGGAGGAGTGTCTGGGCGAAAGCTGGGTGTGTTTGTGACGTCAAACCAGGAACGAAACTGACTGAACTGATCGCAGATGCCGAGTAAGTCTGGAGCTACTCAGAAACTGCTAAGAAGTGTCTATTCGCAATTCTGCTAATCTTTCGTTCGCAATTTTGATAAGCTAAGATTCACTCCCAGTAGGCGGCGGCTTAGCGTGTGCAAAGCTGCTAAAAGCAGCTTGCAAGCGAACAACTCGGAATGACCCCCTATATGCGCAGGGAAACTTGCAATGTCAGCACTACAAGAAGTAGATTGTGCAGTGATACCTGAAAATTCATTGCATAGAATTTAAATTTCCCCTTAAGATGTAAAAATGTCCATGAACTTTAACCACTTAACTGACAATTTTTTTTCCCCCAAGGCTTTTTTCCTCAGGTTTTTTTTATGAGTGAATTAGGTGAGGAACATAAATTGAACCCTATCCAAAATGATTTTAGTAAAAAAAACATTGAAACACTGATCGGGAACATCGCGACCATCAGAACATCGGGAACATTGCAACTTTACTTGAGAGCCCGGACATCTGCCAGGTATACAGGACGGGGGGGAGGGTTGGGTCTGGGGGTGGCTTGGGGGCGATGATTTACACTTACCAACGGCTGCTATTGTCTGCAGCAACACTGGGGGCCGGGCCCTCTGACAGCAGCAGTGGAGGGAAGTTTCCCTTCCCTGCAGCTGCTAACACAGTTTATCTGACTGGTTGCATCCTGTGTGACCGGGTCAGATAAAGTACTTGCAGGCATGGTCGGCCAGGCAAGTGGTTAAGGAAAAGATAAAATATCTGCTTTTCACTTCAGACTTTTGCTTATCTACTTTCGATGGACTATGGTGGTCATTCCGAGTTGATCGCTCGCTAGCAGTTTTTAGCAGCCGTGCAAACGCTATGCCGCTGCCCACTGGGAGTGTATTTTGGCTTAGCAGAAGAAAGAAAGGATCGCAAAGAGGCTACAAAGTTTTTTTGTGCAGTTTCTGAGTAGCTCAAAACCTACTCAGCGCTTGCGATCACTTCAGACTAGAGATGAGCGGGTTCGATTCCTCGAGATCCGAACACCCCGAACTTCACCCATTTTACACAGTTCCGAGGCAGCCTTGGATCTTCCCGCCTTGCTCGGTTAACCCGAACGAGGCCGAACGTCATCATCCCGCTGTCGGATTCTCGCGAGCTTCATATTCTATATAAAGAGCCGCGCGTCGCCGCCATTTTCACTCGTGCATTGGAGATTGAACGGAAAGGATGTGGCTGCGTTCTCTCCCTGAAAAGCTCCGTAATCTGTGCTCAGTGTGCTGCAAATATCTGTGCTCAGTGTGCTGCAAATATCTGTGCTCAGTGTGCTTTACTGTGGGGACTGGGGACCACCAGTATATAATTAATTATACTTATAGTAGTACAGTACAGTACAGTAGGCCATTGCTGTATCTTGCAGCTCTGTGTCACTGCAAGTATCCATTCCATATCTGTGCAGCATTTTTGTGAGCAGTATATATAGTATTACAGTGCAGCATTTTGGTGACCCAACAGTATATAGTTGTGTACAGTAGGCCATTGCTGTATCTTGCAGCTCTGTGTCACTGCAAGTATCCATTCCATATCTGTGCTGCATTTTTGTGAGCAGTATATAGTATTACAGTACAGCATTTTGGTGACCCAACAGTATATAGTTGTGTACAGTAGGCCATTGCTGTATCTTGCAGCTCTGTGTCACTGCAAGTATCCATTCCATATCTGTGCTGCACATTTGTGAGCAGTATATAGTATTACAGTGCAGCATTTATATTACTATAAATTACTATATATTACTATATTATTTAGATATATTACTGGCATATAATTCCACACATTAAAAAATGGTGAACAAAAATGTGGAGGGTAAAATAGGGAAAGATCAAGATCCACTTCCACCTCGTGCTGAAGCTGCTGCCACTAGTCATGGCCGAGACGATGAAATGCCATCAACGTCGTCTGCCAAGGCCGATGCCCAATGTCATAGTAGAGAGCATGTAAAATCCAAAAAACTAAAGTTCAGTAAAATGACCCAAAAATCTAAATTAAAAGCATCTGAGAAGCGTAAACTTGCCAATATGCCATTTACGACACAGAGTGGCAAGGAACGGCTGAGGCCCTGGCCTATGTTCATGGCTAGTGGTTCAGCTTCACATGAGGATGGAAGCACTCATCCTCCCGCTAGAAAACTGAAAAGAGTTAAGATGGCAAAAGCACAGCAAAGAACTGTGCGTTCTTCTGACCTTCCCAACACTGGATGGGAAGAGGTGGCGCCTTCCACTATTGGAAGGAGCACCCACAGCCCAGTTCCTGATAGTAAAATTGAAGATGCCACTGTTGAAGTACACCAGGATGAGGATATGGGTGTTGCTGGCGCTGAGGAGGAAATTGACAAGGAGGATTCTGATGGTGAGGTGGTTTGTTTAAGTCAGGAGCCCGGGGAGACACCTGTTGTCCGGGGGATGAATATGGCCATTGACATGCCTGGTCAAATTACAAAAAAAAAAATCACCTCTTCGGTGTGGAATTATTTTAACAGAAATGCGGACAACAGGTGTCAAGCCGTGTGTTGCCTTTGTCAAGCTGTAATAAGTAGGGGTACGGACGTTAACCACCTAGGAACATCCTCCCTTATACAGATGGGTCCACCGTTATCTTGACTAGTTTTCTGTGCCTAGTCACAACATGACTTATTAGCATAAACTCTTCATCTATTGTTCCCAGCTGCAATACAATAAATAGAACAATACAGCAGGGGATTAAGTAATTAAAGGAGAGGATTAAGACTGACTGGCCAGTCTCAGTTAATCCTATTAAAGGTCAAGAAAAATGTGGACCCATCTGTACGTCACCTGGAGCGCATTCATTAGAAGTCATTGACAAGTTCAAAAACTTTGGGTGACACCGGAAGCAGTCCACTGACAACTAAATCCCTTCCTCTTGTACCCAAGCTCCTGCAAACCACACCACCAACTCCCTCAGTGTCAATTTCCTCCTTAGACAGGAACATCAATAGTCCTGCTGGCCATGTCACTGGCAAGTCTGACGAGGCCTCTCCTAACTGGGATTCCTCCGATAGATCATTGAGTGTAACGACTACTGCTGCTGGCGCTGCTGTTGTTGCTGCTGGGAGTCGATCGTCATCCCAGAGGGGAAGTCAGAAAACCACTTGTACTACTTCCACTAAGCAATTGACTGTCCAACAGTCCTTTGCGAGGAAGATGAAATATCACAGCAGTCAACCTGCTGCAAAGCGGATTACTCAGGTCTTGGCAGCTGCATTGGTGTTAAACGTGTGTCCGGTATCCACCGTTAATTCACAGGGAATTAGAGAATTGCTTGAGGCACTGTGTCCTCGGTACCAAATACCATCTAGGTTCCACTTCTCTAGGCAGGCGATACCGAGAATGTACACAGACGTCAGAAAAAGAGTCACCAGTGTCCTAAAAAATGCAGTTGTCCACTTAACCACGGACATGTGGACAAGTGGAGCAGGGCAGACTCAGGACTATATGACTGTGACAGCCCACTGGGTAGATGTATTGCCTCCCGCAGCAAGAACAGCAGCGGCGGCACCAGTAGCAGCATTTCGCAATCGCCAACTCGTTCCTAGGCAGGCTACGCTTTGTATCACCGCTTTCCATAAGAGGCACACAGCTGACAACCTCTTACGGAAACTGAGGAACATCATCGCAGAATGGCTTACCCCAATTGGATTCTCCTGGGGATTTGTGACATTGGACAACGCCACCAAAATTGTGCGTGCATTACATGTGGGCAAATTCCAGCATGTCCCATGTTTTGCACTTACATTGAATTTGGTGGTGCAGAATTTTTTTAAAAACGACAGGGGCGTGCAAGAGATGCTGTCGGTGGCCGAAGAATTGCGGACCACTTTCGGGATTCAGCCACCGCGTGCCGAAGACTGGAGCACCAGCAAACACTCCTGAACCTGCCCCACCATCATCTGAAGCAAAAGGTGGTAACGAGGTGGAATTCAACCCTCTATATGCTTCAGAGGATGGAGGAGCAGCAAAATGCCATTCAAGCCTATACATTTGCCTACGATATAGGCAAAGGAGGGGGAATGCACCTGACTCAAGCGCAGTGGAGAATGATTTCAACATTGTGCATGGTTCTGCAACCCTTTGAACTTGCCACACGTGAAGTCAGTTCAGACACTGCCAGCCTGAGTCAGGTCATTCCCCTCATCAGGCTTTTGCAGAAGCAGCTGGAGAGATTGAAGGAGGAGCTAAAACAGAGCGATTCCGCTAGGCATGTCGGACTTGTGGATGGAGCCCTTAATTCGCTTAACCAGGATTCACGGGTGGTCAATCTGTTGAAATCAGAGCACTACATTTTGGCCACCGTGCTCGATCCTAGGTTTAAAGCCTACGTTGTATCCAGGGCCGGTGCTAGGGTGTTCGGCGCCCCCCTGCAAACGATAAATTTGCGCCCTCCCATATTCCTTTGGCGCGCGCCGGGAAAAGGGGTGTGGTCTCACAAGTAAGGGGCATGGCCACACAATAGTACCCCCATTTAAAATTACGCCACAATGTAGCACAATCTTATTAATCTTATACGTAATGCCCCACCCGTAGTAGTAGCGTCCTTATATGTAATGCACCCCAGTAATAGTAGCATCCTTATACATAATGCCCCCCAGTAGTAGTAGTGTCCTTATACATAATGCCCCCCAGTAGTAATAGCATCCTTATACATAATGCCCCCCAGTAGTAGTAGCATCCTTATACATAATGCCCCCCAGTAGTAGTAGTGTCCTTATACATAATGCCACCCCAGTAGCAGTAGCATCCTTACACATAATCCCCCCCAGTAGTAGTAGCATCCTTATACATAATGCCCCCCCCCCCGTAGTAGTAGCGTCCTTATACATAATGCCCCCCCAGTAGTAGTAGCATCCTTATACATAATGCCCCCCAGTAGTAGTAGCGTCCTTATACGTAGTGCACCCCCAGTAGTAGACGCGTCCTTATACGTAATACCCCCCAGTAGTAGTAGCGTCCTTATACGTAGTGCACCCCCAGTAGTAGAAGCGTCCTTATACGTAATTCCCCCCTAGAAGTAGTAGCGTCCTTATACGTAATGCCCCCCAGTAGTAGTAGCGTCCTTATACGTAGTGCACCCCCAGTAGTAGTAGCGTCCTTATACGTAATGCCCTCCCAGTAGTAGTAGCGTTCTTATACGTAATGCGCCCCCAGTAGTGGTACCGTCCTTATACATAATGCTCTGCGCACTAGTAGCATCCTTATACGTAATGCCCTCCCCCCAGTAGTAGCATTGTTATACGTAATGCCCTCCCAGTAATGGTAACGTCCTTATACATAATGCCCCCAAGTAGTAGTATCGTCCTTATACGTAATGCCCCCCCAGTAGTAGTAGCGTCCTTATACGTAGTGCACCCCAGTAGTAGTATCGTCCTTATACGTAATGCCCCCCCCAGTAGTAGCGTCCTTATACGTAGTGCACCCCAGTAGTAGTATCGTCCTTATATGTAATGCCCCCAGCCCCAGTAGTAGTAGCATCCTTACACGTAATGGCCCACCCAGTAGTAGCGTTGCTACACGTAATGCCCCCCCTGTAGTAATAGCGTCCTTATACGTAATGCCCACCCCAGTAGTAGCGTCCTTATACGTAATGCCCCCCCCCCAGTAGTAGTATCGTCCTTATACGTAATGCCCCCAGTAGTAGTATCGTCCTTATACGTAATGCCCCCCAGTAGTAGTAGCGTCCTTATACGTAGTGCACCCCAGTAGTAGTATTGTCCTTATACGTAATGGCCCACCCAGTAGTAGCGTTGCTACACGTAATGCCCCCCCTGTAGTAATAGCGTCCTTATACGTAGTGCCCACCCCAGTAGTAGTAGCGTCCTTATACGTAATGCCCCCAGTAGTAGTATCGTCCTTATACGTAATGCCCCCCAGTAGTAGTAGCATCCTTATACGTAGTGCACCCCAGTAGTAGTATCGTCCTTATACGTAATGCCCCCCCCCAGTAGTAGTAGCGTCCTTATACGTAATGCCACCCCCCCAGTAGTAGTAGCGTTCTTACATGTAATGCCCCCCCAGTAGTAGTAGCGTCCTTATACGTAATGACCCCCCCAGTAGTAGTAGTAGCGTTCTTACATGTAATGCCCCCCCCCAGTAGTAGCGTTGTTATACGTAATGCCCCCCCAGTAGTAGCGTCCATAAAGCGCGCGCACAGACATACCTCACACACACACACACACACACACACACACAATTCACACATATATGCACACACATACACACCCACCATATACACACACACTTCTCTCTCACCCTCCACTTACCTAAGCCAGTCTCCCTCTGTACATGAGCAGCCTGGTCCGTGTAGCCCCGCCCCTTCTGACCCGTTTAGCCACGCCCCTTCCGTCCCGTGTAGCTCCGCCCCCTTCTGTCCCGTACTCGGCGCTGTCACACAGCACAGGTGAGGGGAGGGAGGAGGCTTTTCATGCTGCAGTGCCTGTCATACAGTGACAGACACAGCACTGGCAGCTGCACCAGCAGCAGGGGGGACAGGACGGCGCAGCAGGGAAGGAATGCAGAGCAGGGGGAGCGCCTATCCGTCCCAGCGCCTCCCTGCACTGCATCCCTTCGCTGAGCGGGTAGCGCCGGGCCTGGTTGTATCTCTCTTTCCGGCAGACACAAGTCTGCAGAGGTTCAAAGACCTGCTGGTGAGACACTTGTCGCATCCCTGGTTGCAGTCTCCATTGAAATAGCTATGGACAGTGCTTGCTCTAAGGTCAGGTCAGGCTCAACCAGCAATTTCTTTTGTGTACTTGCACTTTTCATCCCACAAACTAAACGGTTTCTTAGAGCATCTGATAACCCTGCTCCAAATGCACAGTGCCCAGATAACTTCCTCAGCTCTGCAATGTATTTAGAAATGCTTTCACTTTCACATTGATTCCTTCTGTGAAACCTGAATCTTTCAGCAATCACTAATGGTTTAGGGTTTAAGTGCTTTTGTAAAATGTCCACAATGTCAGTAAAGGACTTGTTGGCTGGCTTCTCAGGTGCTATTAAACTCCTCAGCAGACTGTATGTTTGGGCACCCATTGCACTGAGTAAAACTGGAACCTTCTTGTCACCTTCCACTGCGTTAACACAATACAACTTCACTCTCTCAATATATGTAGCCCAGTCCTCTATAGTACCATCAAATGCAGCTATTGTGCCAATATATCCTGACATCTTTTCTTTATACTTAGTCCTCCCTTCCTTAGAAAATGAAGATATAACTCATGTGCTCCTTTTATTCAAGTTAGGTGCTGCTGGCAGTCTGAATGGGTTGTTCCTGTTTGCACCCCACAATTGTGCTGTGTCAGCCCACTGGTGCTCCACTGATACCTGGAGCCATGCTGAAGAACAGTTTAATCCTCGTCGCCAGTGTTAAATCTGTTACTTATATTTCAATGAGTTTTTAATGTAACCAGGACACAGGGAGTGTTGCATGCTTCTTTACTGGTGAAGAACAGGAAAACCAAAGAACACAGAAATAGATTCATACACCAACTAATACAAATACAAAATAAGATCCGTTGTAACCTTCCACCAGAACACATATACAGCAATGTGAACTATATACACCACATCAACAGCTCCTCCTTCACATTCTTCCGCAACTGGGGCTGCAAGGAAAAGGCTAAGAATTCCGAACCCACCCGCTGGCAGTGATGCAGGGCAGTCTGGAGCGAGTGCTGACATCTGGTCCGGACTGAAGGTCCAGCCAACGATTACTGACATGTCGTCTTCTACTGTCACTGCATATGATTCTGTCACCATTGAAAGAATGGTGGAGGATTATATGAGTGACCGCATCCAATAAGGCACGTCAGACAGTCCGTATGTATACTGGCAGGAAAAAGAGGCAATTTGAGGCCCTTGCACAAACTTGCTTTATTTTACCTAAGTTGCCTTTACTTTACCTCCAGTGTGTACTCCGAAAGAGTGTTTAGTGCAGCCGGTCACCTTGTCAGCAATCGGCGTACGAGGTTACTTCCAGAAAATGTGGAGAAGATGATGTTCATCAAAATGAATTATAATCAATTCTTCCGTGGAGACATTCACCAGCAATTGCCTCCAGAAAGTACACAGGGACCTGAGATGGTGGATTCCAGTGGGGACGAATGAATACTCTGTGAGGAGGATATACACAGTGAAAGGGGTGAGGAATCGGACGATGAGGAGGAGGTGGACATCTTGCCTCTGTAGAGCCAGTTTGTGCAAGGAGAGATTGATTGCTTCTTTTTTGGTGGGGGGCCAAACCAACCCGTCATTTCAGCCACAGTCGTGTGGCAGACCCTGTGGCTGAAATGATGGGTTTGTTAAAGTGTGCATGTCCTGTTTATACAACATAAAGGTGGGTGGGAGGGCCCAAGGACAATTCCATCTTGCACCTCTTTTTTTATTTATTTATCTCTGCATCATGTGATGTTTGGGGCTAATTTTTTTAAGTGCCATCCTGTCTGACACTGCAGTGCCACTCCTAGATGGGCCAGGTGTTTGTGTCGGCCACTTGGGTCGCTTAGCTTAGTCATCCAGCGACATCGGTGCAAATTTTAGGACTAAAAATAATATTGTGAGGTGTGAGGTGTTCAGAATAGACTGGAAATGAGTGGAAATTATGGTTATTGAGGTTAATAATACTATGGGATCAAAATGACCCCCAAATTCTATGATTTAAGCTGTTTTTGAGGGTTTTTAAAAAAAAAAACATCAGAATCCAAAACACACCCAAATCCGACAAAAAAATTTCAGAGAGGTTTTGCCAAAACGCATCCGAATCCAAAACCAAAACACAAAACCCGAAAAATTTCCGTTGCACATCTCTGCTTCAGACTATTCAGTTCCTGTTTTGATGTCACAAACACGCCCTGCGTTCGCCCAGCCACGCCTGCATTTTTCCTGGCACGCCTGCATTTTTCCTGGCACGCCTGCATTTTTCCAAACACTCCCTGAAAACGGTCAGTTGCCACCCAGAAATGCCCACTTCATGTCTATCACTCTGCGGCAAACAGTGCGACTGAAAAGCATCGCTAGACCCTGTGTAAAACTACATTGCTCGTTGTAATAGTACGCCATGCGTGCACAATGCGCCGCATTTGCATGCACAGAAGTGCCGATTTTTTTGCCTCATCGCTGCACAGCGACCGAATGCAGCTAGCGATCATCTCGGAATGACCCCCTATGGGTCTAATTCATGTTTGTAAGTAAAGCAAAAAGCAAGCAATTGGGCAAAACCATGTTGCCCTGCAGGTGTGGCAGATGTAACATGTGCAGAGAGATTTGGGTGGGATGTGTCCAAACTGAAATCAATATTGCAGTGTAAAAATAAAGCTGTCTAACATCTGTGGGCTACATGCAAAAGCAGGCAGTATTTTCCCTCCACAAACACAATATAACCCACCTAAATCTAAATCTCTGCACATGTTACATCTGCCCTCACCTGGAGTGCAATATGGTTTTGCACAGTTGCTTACTTTTTTGCTTTACTTACAGTATAAACATTAATCAGGACCATTGATTCATAAACTTCTATGTAACTTTCATCATGTGAAAAAAATCCTACTCTTCCAGCTGTGTGTGATGACATTAAATCTTCCATCTGAAAACTATGTTTTGTTATGTAAAACAATGTGAAAGTACAGCCATAATTGCTCTATAATAGTCAAAATATTATATTCATTAACATCCTGACCTTGCCAGGGGTGTGGATTATGTGATGAATGTTATCAAATCCTATAATCTCGCAGATCAAATGTTAACACAATTTGAACAACAGTAATGGCCTGTTTCATTTAACAGCTAACAATACAATAATGGAAAAGGTTAATTAAAAATAATAATGTACAGTAGTTACTCCATCATTCATTCAATCAATCAATCAATCAATCAATCAATGAATCAATCAATCATATATTTAACGATTGTGCATAAAAGTATGTATACAACTAGCAGTTGTCCCCGGTGCAGCCTGGATTTTATTTTTCTATCTTCCATCCTCTCTCTTTTCAGGTCTATCACGTTCTGGGAAATTTGTGGATCTGGATTCAGCTCAGGAGACTCTGGAGTCCCAGGATCTTTGAACAGCAATGAACCGTAGTTCCAGATTAGAGTATTGGGGGTAATTCCAAATTGATCGCAGCAGGATTTTTGATAGCAATTGGGCAAAACCATGGGGGTCATTCCGAGTTGTTCGCTCGTTATTTTTTTGTCGCAACGGAGCGATTAGTCGCTAATGCGCATGCGCAATGTCCTCAGTGCGACTGCGCCAAGTATATTTGCTATGCAGTTAGGTATTTTACTCATGGCATTACGAGGTTTTTTCTTCGTTCTGGTGATCGTAATGTGATTGACAGGAAGTGGGTGTTTCTGGGCGGAAACTGGCCGTTTTAAAGGGTGTGTGCGAAAAAACGCTACTGTTTCTAGGAAAAACGGGGGAGTGGCTGGAGAAACGGAGGAGTGTCTGGGCGAACGCTCGGTGTGTTTGTGACGTCAAACCAGGAACGAAACTGACTGAACTGATCGCAGTGGCCGAGTAAGTCTGGAGCTACTCAGAAACTGCTAAGAAGTGTCTATTCGCAATTCTGCTAATCTTTCGTTCGCAATTTTTATAAGCTAAGATTCACTCCCAGTAGGCGGCGGCTTAGCGTGTGCAATGCTGCTAAAAGCAGCTTGCGAGCGAACAACTTGGAATGACCCCCCATGTGCACTCAGAGGTGTATCTAGGAATCCGGGTGCCCCTGGCAAAGTAAGAGACTGGCGCCCCCATATTTGAAATAGGGAAGGCGCATGTGCAAAAAAGGGGCATGATCTTGTGGGAAAGGGACATGACCACACAATAGTACTCCCAATTAAAATTACGTTTCACAGTAGTACAGTAGTAATCCTTGTCACACTGTGGAGAAATCAGCAGTGCCTGGTGCGGCCAAGGATGGGCACTGCCCGGTGATGCCACCCGAAGCCAGGGGGTATAATCAAATATTAATGGCAATGAAAAGGTATCCCTGCTCACTACCTAGTAGTATATTAAGGATAGTATTCTAGTAGTTTATTTTGAGTTTCTTCACTGGTGCCAGCTCCTGGCTGCTGCGTGAATCACCTGCCCTGGCACTGCCACTACTAAGTGATTCCACCCCCTGGCCAAGGATGGCAACACCAGAAAGCACCACCCCCAGTGCACCTGGTGAGTGCCATTCTGGCCAATGGGTACTGTAGATAACCTCCTGTCCCGAGCACATAGCCGTAGTCCACACATCCTTCCAGCATAGTAGTAGTCCCCATTCCCCTCCCAGCACATAGCCGTAGTCTCCATCCCTCTCTCAGCACACAGCCATAGTCTCCCCCCAGCACATAGCCATAGCACCCATCCCCTCCCTGCACATAGGCATAGCCTCCCCCCTCCCTGCACATAGCCATAGTCTCCCCCCTCCCTGCACAGAGGAATAGTCTCCCCCTCCCTGCACATTGCCATAGTCTCCCCCCTCCCTGCATAATGTCTTCCCCCTCCCTGCATATAGTCCTCTCCCCTCAAAGAACATATCCGTAATATGTATACCAAGTGTGATGAGCTGGGCATAACCTGGGGTGAAGGATCGCACAGTAGGCAGGAACACCACACTTTCGCACCGCACCACACTTTCTGGAGAAAGTGAAAGTAAACTATAGCTCCCAGCAACCTTTGCTTGCAGGAGCTCCCGACAGCAAGGGCTGCTGGTAACTGTAGTTTATTTTCACTTTCTTCACTAGTCCATTGCGGTGCCGAACACCGGCGCTTGTTCCTGAATACTGTGCGATACTCCAGCACAGGAGATGCCACTACTAAGTGATTCCTCCCATTGGCCGAGGGTGGCACTGCCGGGCGGCGCCCCCTCCTTGGCTGGCGCCCCTGGCGAGTGCCATCCTGGCCAATGGGTAGATACACCCCTGTGTGCACTGCAGGGGAGGCAGATATAACATGTGCAGAGAGAGTTAGATTTGGGTGGGGTGTGTTCAATCTGCAATCTAAATTGCAGTGTAAAAATAAAGCAGCCAGTATTTACCCTGAACAGAAACAAAATGACCCTCCCAAATCTAACTCTCTCTGCAAATGTTATATCTGCCCCCCCCCCCCCCCCCCCTGCAGTGCACATGGTTTTGCCCAACTGCTAAAAAATTTCCTGCTGCGATCAACTTGGAATTACCCCCATTGTCCCAATTCAACATGGAAAGTTCTATATGGCTGCTGGAGGTGGGGAAAAAAACCTGTTTTTTTGTAATCCGAGGCTGACGGAGGACTCTGGGGTTTAGGTAACTGTGGACTGAGGCTGGGCGACAGGGTAGGCTGCAGAGTACCGGAGAGCACCGAGGCTGGAATAGGATATAGCAAGACCGACTCTGGATATGATACAGTGAAAGCTGGTTTCAGACAATTGCTACACGGATTCTGCTGCGGAGCACAGAGAACTGTTGCCATAGCCTAGGCTGTGGAGGATGTTGCACTGGCAAATTTTGCTTCCTGGTCTCCCAGATTTATACCTGTGGCACGGATCCCATTGGTTGCTGCAGCCAGAACCTCTGAACCACCATCTTTGCCAGAATCCAAGATGGTGGCGCCGGGAGCAGGCACCAGTGACACTACACCCAGCCTGCCTCTCTCCTTCTTCCTCACACAGGCCTCAGCATGCCTGCCTGTGCACCTCGCCCAGCACCAGCAGCAGAGCCGGCCCTAACCAATATGATGCCCTAGGAAAGATTTTGGCTGGTGCCCCCTAGCACCACCGCTAGTTCTGCAGGACATGCCTGGCACAAGTCAGCTAGCAGCTCTGCTAACGTTGGGGCGCATTTGTTTATGAAAATGCATCTTATTTGCATTACTATGTGGCTAGGATGCACAAGCAGCTTTTGCTGATTAAAATAATATGCAGCATGCCTATATTCTGTGGGCGACTGCGGCTGTATCTGCATACGAAATGCTATATTACAGTGATTTCCAGGATAACACTGCAACGTAGCATTTCGTATGCAGATACAGCCTCAGTTACACACAGAATATAGGCATGCCGCATATCATTTTAATCAGCAGAAGCTGCTGGTGCCCCTAAGCATACCAAATGCCCTAGGCATTTGCCTAGTTTGCCTATGCCTAGGGCCGGCTCTGACCAGCAGCCCTCACCCCCACCAGAGGGACCCTGCCAGAGCACCCGGACTGGTAAGTCCCGGCCCTCCCGTGGCTGCCGAGGCAAGACAGTGACACCCCCATTTTCTCTTTATCTCTCTCCCCCTTCTGCCCTCTCTCTCCTACATCCTCTATTTCTTTCTCCTACTGGCACCTACTTTCTCCTACTGGTATTTATATTACATATCACAGCAGTGGGTCTTTACTTTGATTAAGCCCATTTTGCTCACAACCTTTTGCACATTTCACCTGTGGAATTATTGGTCATGTTTTTCCAGTGGCAGACTGTGAAATAATTAAAGAAAATCATAACCTGAATATTGTGATCAGGAACTTTGCCACAAAACTCGTTTTCTGCAAAACATAGCCACAACTTTGCTTATCACTTATCATGGGGCACTACATCTGTATTGTCCATTTTTTTCCTGTTCAATACCCAAGTAGATGCAAGAGATAGGACTGGGTGTGTACACACGGTGAGATCACGGTGAGATCCTTGCTATGCCCGATTTTCACTTGCGATTTCCCCTGAACTCCCTGGAGCCCAGCACCAACAATTTTGACTAACTTTTCTTGAGGTATGGACTATGTGTGCTTACGATTTTGGCTTATGTGAGATTGTGGCTTATGTGAGATGTAACTGACATATGAGATGAACTAGAAAGTACGCCGATCTAGCAAGGATTGACTTGCCTGCACAGTCTATCTTCTCTTGCGATGCCGACCTGGCGGGACCGCACATCGGGATCGCAAGGTGACTTTCACCTTGCGATCTGCACTAACTTTTCTTGCGATTTTGACTATATAGTCAAAATCGAAAGAAAATATCTCACCGTGTGGTGTTGGGGGTGTTGGCTTACACTTTTCCAGCAGCTGTTATTGTCTGCAGCTGCTAGGTGGGGGGGTCCTGGGGTCCTGCCGTGCTGACCGATCACCAATGATCGTCAGTCAACACTGAGGGGAGGGTGCAGGTAGGAGGAGTTTCTCTTCCCTGCAGCTGCTAATGCTGTGTATCTGAATGTTCGCATCCTGTGCGACCAGGTCAGATAAAACACTTGCGGGTACGGTCGCATCTGATGTCACCATGCCAGGCAAGTGATTTAACAAGTGCACAAAGTGCGGGCGTTTCACTGATATTGGTTGCGCTCGTAGATACAAAATCACGTAGGAAGCCATACTTGGATAATCTGCACCTGCCATATGACTGGTGTAAGTTTGGTTGGTGTGACGGATGGTGTGTCTCAGTCCTTGTGCATTCGGCTGCAGGGATGTACACCAGGGGAGAGCTCTGTGGCGGCATTTGCATAAAAGCGCAGATGTGACAGCGGCAGAAGACAGACATGGACATTTTAACTCTGGTTCCCACCAGCCAGGGGCATCAGTAGGTACCAAGTCATACTTAGCATTGGGTAATTTATTCCTTGGTGAGTGTACCTGACCATAACCAGGCCTGACGGTAAGTAGGCTGTGCTGCTAGGGAATGTACTGCTTTCTCATGTGACAGACACAGCTTATTTATTTTTTACTATTAACCACCACTTGATACATGGCGCAGTTTGTATTCCAGCTCGGTCTGGCGGTTTCTAAAATATTTTCTTGTTTTATCTGTTTAGCACCTTTGATCATATATATACATTTTTCTTAATTTATAGAAATAATCTTTTTCTTACAGTAACTGTAGTTTACAAATATTGACAACTTCACAGTATAGATGTGTCCTCATATACCTAGGAGTTTATTTATTAAAGGTCGATTTCTATTGATTTCAAATTGATGAAAATGAACTTAATCAATGTTGGATTTCCAGGGCTGAAACACAAATTTACTGACAATTAAAAGTTAATATCAAAGATAATTTGTTAGTAAATGTGTGTTTCAGCCCTGGAAGCCTAAAATCAATTTAGATTGTTTCCGTTGATTTAAAATAGATAAAAATCAATAAAAATAGAGTTTTAGTAAATATACCCCTAGTGTCTATATGCCATATGGCGTGAAATATCTGGCATGACGGCGATGCTCCAAGAGATGTAGCATACAGTATTTTTCATTCAAATGTATGTTTTATTCACATCACAGATGCAATAAAACTCCACGCACAGTATATAGAGAGATTTTGGGCTACAATTTTTAACCACACAGGATAAAGTTTTAGACGAGTACAAAGTCGCAGATGAAGCACAACAGAACTTGGTGTGAGAAAATGCTGCGGCCACTGCATCAGAGCACTTCGTATACAGGGGGTCATTCTGAGTTGATCGCACGTAGCAACTTTTTGCTGCCCGTGCGATCAACTAGACGCCGCCTATGGGGGAGTGTTTTTTTGCATAGCAGGGCTGTGATCGCTTGTGCAGCCCTGCTATGCTAAAAATGTTTTGTGCAAAACAAGACCAGGGTAAGACTTACTTACCCTGTGCTATGAATCCATTCGTTGCAGGTACCGGTATTGACGTCAGACATCCGCCCTCCAAACATCTCGACACGCATGCGTTCGGATCTAGCAATGTAGTTGTGTTGCTTTCAGGTGTTGTACTGATGCAAATTAAGAGCCTAATTCAGACCTGATCGCTGGGCAGTGATTTTTGCACTGCTGCGATCAGACAGTCGCCGCCTACAGGGGGAGTGTATGTTAACTGTGCAAGTGTGTGATCACATGTGTAGCAAAGCTGCACAAACTGATTTTGTGCAATCTCTGCACAGCCCAGTAATTACTCAGCCGCTGCGATCACATCAGCCTGTCCGTCACCGGAATTGACGTCAGGAACCCTCCCAGCAAACTCATGGACACGCCTCCGTTTTTTCCAGACATTCCCTGAAAATGGTCAGTTGACACCCACAAACACCTTCTTCCTGTCAATCTCCTTGCGATCCCCTGTGCGAACGTATCCGTCGCGCAAACCCATAGCTGAGCGGCGATCCGCTTTGTAGCCGTGCGATGTGCCGGTGCATACGCATGTATTTGGACCTGATCGCACTCTGTGTGAAAATGCACAGCAGCGATCAGGTCTGAATTACCCCCTAAGGTGCATACAGACTTTTTGTTTTACTTTGTAATACTTGTGCCTACTTATTTAAACCCATATATCAAATTGTTATTGCTTGAATTCATATTCAATTACCTTTGGTGCTTCATATCATTAAAAGCTATTGTATATACTTGGATCCTTGCTACAGTGTGAGTAGCTCACAATTTCTGTCTATAAGCTCCAATGTCAGTCATATAGCATGTTATTGGCAGGTACTGCAGTCCAAGGGGGTCATTCCGAGTTGATCGCTCGGTAGCTATTTTTTGCAGCGCTGCGATCAGATAGTCGCCGCCTATGGGGGAGTGTATTTTTGCTTTGCAAGTGTGCGAACGCAGGTGCAGCCGAGCGGTACAAAAAAGTTTTGTGCAGTTTCTAAGTAGGCCTGAACTTACTCAGCTGCTGCGATCACTTCAGCCAGTCCAGTCCCGGAATTGACGTCAGACACCCGCCCTGCAAACGCTTGGACACGCCTGCGTTTTTCCAACCACTCCCTGAAAACGGTCAGTTGACACCCACAAATGCCTTCTTCCTGTCAATCTCCTTGCGATCGGCTGTGTGAACGGATTCTTCGTTATATCCTTCGCCCAGCAACGATCCGCTTTGTACCCGTACGACACGCCTGCGTATTGCGGTGCATACGCATGCGCAGTTTTGACGAGTTTTGACCTGATCGCAGTGCTGCAAAAAATAGCTAGCGTGCGATCAGGTCGGAGTGACCCCCCAAGTCACAAACGTGCACATCACAATTTTGATTAACAACTTAGTTCTTCCAGAAAAAAAAAAAAACATATTGCAAAAACAAAAGTGATCTTAATATTTTGGAACCCTCCATGGAACATGGATTAATGGGGAAGGAGTTTTACAGAATTAGCTGAAAAGCCTCCTGGGTGTGTGAACTAAGGACATGACATATTACTGTTTGTTAAATTTAGCTTTTTTAAATTGGTAACTGCAGGGGATGCTTCCTCATTGCTGCACATCTGTGATTTTTTTTATATATATTTTAGACCCAGTGAATTCCATTGTTTGTGAAAAATGTAGATCCAATGAGGTCTTGTTCATGGAGATTGCCTAAAATAAAGGACACATGTTTCTGAAGTGACTTTACTTTTACTGAGAAAAGAATGTATAAAAGTGTTCATAATCAATCATTGATGCCTATTTGCTAGAGACTTGGGAAGAATGCGTTCCATAACAGATACAGTCCTGTTGTGAGAATGCTTTAAACAATATGGCAGTTTTTCAGTTGAGTTTCATGTGTCTATCAAAGATACAGAATTGCATGTAATGTCAGTAAGGGTAGCAGTGGATTTACCGACGGACACAATACCAACGGTCATAATTCTGACAGCCAAAATACTGACATGGTCAAAATACCGACACTCATTATGTTGACATGTTAAAAATGCCAACATGGTCAGAATACCAACATTTAAAATGCCAACATGTCAAAATGCCGACATGCGTTTTTAAGGAATTTTTGCCCCAAAACAGACTTGTTCATACTTTACCATCCCAGTGGATCTGGAGGGGAATATAATAGCATGGTGAGTGCAGCAGGCCATGCCAGGGGACGTGGTACACTTAGACAGTGCCCATGTCGACATATGTCGACAATGACACAAAAAAATCATGTCGGTATTTTGACATGTCAGCATTTCAAATGTCGGTTTTCTGACTATGTCGGCACAATGAATGTCGGTATTTTGACCGTGGCTGTATTTTGACTGTCGTTCAATGGCTGTCAGGATTATGACCGTCGGTATTGTGTCCGTCAGTAATAGTTCCCACTTATAATTTTTTTAATATGCAGGCTTAGGCAGCAAGGTTTACTAAAGTAATTACCAAGGCAACATGAAAAGGTGGAAAAACAATCAAACTGTGTATTTAGAAAAAAACCATGTATAGTATATACATTCTAGTATATTATTATTATTATTATTATAATACTTTATATGTTTTGTGTGTTGTCATATGGCCCCACCCCCCACATGACAGACCGCACTCAGGGGGTCATTCCGAGTTGTTCGCTAGCTGTTTTCGTTCGCAGCGCAGCGATTAGGCAAAAAAGCGGCACTTCTGCGCATGCATATGTGGCACAATGCGCACGCGCGACGTACTTTCACAACAGCCGATGCAGTTTCACACAAGTCTAGCGACGCTTTTAAATCACATTGCTGGCCGCAGAGTGATTGACGGGAAGTGGGTGTTTCTGGGTGGTAACTGACCGTTTTCGGGGAGTGTATGTAAAAACGCAGGTGTGTCAGATACAAATGCAGGCGTGCCTGGGGAAATGCAGGCGTGGCTGGCCGAACGCAGGGCGTGTTCGTGACGTCAAAACAGGAACTAAACAGTCTGAAGTGATCGCAAGCTAGGAGTAGGTCTTGAGCTGCTCAGAAATTGTACAATCTTTTTTTGTAGCAGTGCTGCAATCCTTTCGTTTGCACTTCTGCTAAGCTAGCATACACTCCCAGAGGGCGGCGGCTTAGCGTTTGCACTGCTGCTAAAAGCAGCTAGCGAGCGAACAACTCGGAATGAGGGCCAGGGTACACTGCATTGTCCCCATTCATTCTGTTATTCTATCTCCACAGTACAGCAACTCTGCCATCCAGTGATGCTGCCATGGCTACATGGCATGGTATACCTCTTGTGCTGCCCATGTCGGGCCACTTCTAGAAAATTTTACAAGGTCAGTTTTAGTTTCCAATCCACCCCTGGTCTGCAATAAAAGATGCAGGGAAGGCCGCAATTGTGTACAATCAGGCCCTATGAGGAGGAATCCCGACCACCTAAACAGATCACACCCCCTCCTCAGACTGCACCATCCCAAGCCGCCCCTGTATACTTCATTGCGATTTTTCAGGTGAGGTGTGTCCCATGCCTTAGCGTCACAGTACCGACCTGCTGAGGTGTATGGTGGTGAAGGGTTCTGGTCTTCTTCACAATAGCTCCCATGACTGCTGCTCCGTAAAGGAAACATTGACAGTGACTACCACTGTTTATGCAATGCGTTGCACATGCAGCCCATATCATCAGTGCTGGATTAAGGTGTGTGGGGGCCTCAGGGCAACTAACTTGTGGGGGCCGCTATCAATAAAAATGTCAATATGATATGCTGACAATGTCATTAAAAAAGTATAATGTCTAATTACTAGAAGTGTAAAAAAAAACCCATTGTCGTGCCCACAGTAAATATTATGCTTCACATAAGCCCCGGTTCACATATCCCACCGTGCCACCAACACTACTATGTGTGGGAGACCCCCAGTGAGTTGGGCCCAAGGGCAACCACCCCGGCAACCCTGTTGATAATCCCACACTGCATATCAAGGAGTAAAATAAGTACCACAGTTAAATATAAGTGGCTTCCTCTTCACAACTATACTGCAGCTGCGTAAAGCAGGACAAACCTGACTGACCTGATTGCAACCATATAAATGGGACTGGCTTGCCAGAATCAGGACAACTGGCAGACTGTGGGGGCAATTCAGAGTTGATCGCAGCAACAAATTTGTTAGCTAATGGGCAAAACCATGTGCACTGCAGGGGGGGGGGGGGGCAGATATAAGATCGACTGCGCATGCATACGGATAGTAGTGCGCACGGGCGAGGCAGATAGTAGTGGGCATGGCAAACTGCAAAAAAATCCTGCATCCTTTTTGATTGCTAGGCATATGCACGTTGATTGACACGAAGTGAAGGGGGTGGTAACTGCCCGTTTTCTGGGAGTGTCAGTAAAAATGAAGGCATTCCCAAGCTTTGTCAGGGAGGGTGTGTGACGTCAGCACCGGCCCCGAACAGCCAGTTTCTATTGCACCATAGGGGTAGGTATGGGGCTATGCACAGACAGAACAGTATGGAAAAATCATTTGATGGTGAGAGAGTTGCGAACGGATTTGCAGCTGACCAGCGTTTGCAAAGCTTTTCGCATGGCGTATGCAGACTTGCACGGGGCGGGTATTCACTCTGTCTGGGCGGTGACTATCTGATCGCAAACCTCTGCAAATTTGCAGAGGAGCTATCAGGTCTGAATTAGGCCCTTTGTTCAGTATGGAAAGTCATACAAAGGTCACAAAAGCACAAATAAAACACATGAAAAAAATATTCAATGCATGTTAGTTTTCATGTACTTTTCTTAAAAATATAAATAAGTGTCATCTTAGCTTATCTGCACAGGACAGCTTTAGTGAGTGAGCTGTACTGTAAATTGATTAAATATTTGAATTTATCTGAATTAATTGGTAAATAAACCTATACAAAAGTTTTCGGTATGCTATAGCCACAACACTGAAATGATCCATATCTTCTCACTTTGTGCACCAATCATGATAAATACTTTGCACCTGCAGATATTGTAAAAAATGAGAATTGTGTTCACAAAGTAATCTAAAGACGTAAACTTTATCTGAGGTCAACATCTGTCAAAGAGCTTTACAGGCATCAAACTCATCAGTACTATAGGGAAAATCTTTTCACTTTCCCCTGAGGAAATAAATTCAAAATACTCAAATACTACAGTATCGTATGTCAGTTAACTGTTCACAAATACGACAACTCTTAACTTTAATCAGGAGTGGGAGAAAAAGCAGAATTTGTGGAACGTCATGACAGATGATTGTTCAATTGTCACTGATCCTGTGGTGATAGATTTAAAACCTCTGGTGTTATCAAATCTCACAAAGTAAAAGGAAAATGGTCCTTGGACTTCAGAAGACAAGTCAATGGAGAGAAATCCTTTGTAGAACACGTTGATCTTTTTCCCGCAATAAGAGGCTGGATTCAAATTTCTACACAACACATTTTATATTTTTATTCAAACTTTAATCTAGAGTTCTTCTCTCCTGCTACCCTTAACAATGCATGCATAATATCACATTTAATTCTATATTATCTGGTAATGTTGCTCCTCCCTCCTTTAACCAGGCACGTATAATAATTTACCAAAACTGGGCAAGGACCCTGCTTTAGTGCAATCCTATCACCCATTATCTCTGTTGAATCAAGATGTTAAGCTTTTATCCGCCCTCATGGCAAATAGATTACAAATTATTTTGTCTAGACTACTTCACCCGTTCCAAACCGGTTTCGTGAAGGGGAGAACATCGGTACATAATATACGTCAGTTGGTAGCTGCTCTGACCAAAACAAGTCAATTGCCTCACGGTACATCTCTGCGATGCTGGCAAGGTGTTCGACCGATTGTCTTGGTCTCACCTCCTGAGATTACTTCACTGGCAACGATACAGCACTAATTTTATCAAACTTTTTCGCACACTATATGCTTCATCCTCTGCATTCCTTACTTTGAATGGGATGAATACTGATGTCTTTAATTTGCACAGAGGCACCAGACAAGGTTGCCCCCTGTCCCCACTCCTTTTTAGCCTCGCCTTAGACCCATTTATTAGACATTGCCACCTGGCTGACACCTGGCAAGCGATTAAAATTGGATCTCACCACCTTAAAGTCTCTGCATATGCCGATGACTTATTGTTATATTTCTCGAATCCTCACATAGCTTTTCCGGATCTCTTACATCTACTGACGGTCTTTGAGTCTGTCAGGGTTTTTAATTAATTAACAAATCTAAAACGGAAGCATTAGCCCTACACCCAGTGGTGCACCAAGGTTGGAATATTCAGTTTCCCTTCTGCTGGGCAGACCAGAAGATTACATACCTGGGACTTCAAATACCTGCCAACCCCTCTGACCTATCAAGATCCAATTTCCCGCGAATCATTGCCCGCACGTTAGCTGATTTCCAGGCCTGGAAGTACTTACCACTTTCTTACCTTTGAAGGTGTCACTTGATTAAAATGATCACTTTCCCAAGATTGTTATATCCCATGCAAATGTTACCCTTATTGTTGTCAGAAGCAGATTTGACTATTTTGAGCAAGGCCTTCAGTGGGTTCATCTGGGCGAATAAGAAACCTGGGATCTCTCTATTTAAACTGTTTCAATACCTAAAATTTGGGTGCATAAACCTTCCCTGTCTTAAAAGTTACATGTTGGCCGCAAATTACCGCTATGCTGTAGATTGGATATATGAGACATAACATTTTGCTAGCACCGGCTTGGAACAGGCCTTTTGTCCTGATGTCCCCCTTGTTAACTTATTACACATGCGCCCTTCAACTTTCCCGAACTCCATCAAAGACAATATCTTGATAACTTCCACGTGCGCTGCATGGAGATTAGCACATTCTAGAATGGGCATCTCCAGCTTTAATACTGTATTTTTCCCATTAACTCACTATACAGAATTCAGAGGGACTACTATCCACTCAACATTGACAACTGTCAACATTGCTGGCAACAGCCTCCCTGCTTCGTGGGACTAAGGGGGGGGAGTAGTGTCCGCCATGCAGGATCTGAGCCACTATCTCCGCTGACAGTACACTGAGCTCCTAAGGGGATCGAACGTTCGCCGCAACAGGGGATCGCTCACCCCAGCAGCATGCCGCCACCCCCTTACAGAGCCAGAAGACTTCAGTGGCGAGTTAGTCACCGCCCCCCCTGGCTAGTGGGGAGCCGGTGTGAAGATGGCGGCAACAGGGTAGGGAGCGCAGTACTAACTGCGCTCCAGAGGCTCAGCGGTACATGGTGCGGCACTGGGAGGGGCGCCCTGAGCCAGCGTCTACACCCTACACTATCCAGCAAGCCTGTCAGGGTCACAGGATCGCTGTCAGCACAATTCCTCAGGCCAGTATAAACTACAAGAGAGCGGGAAGCAGCACCATGAAAGGGGACGGGGCTTCTCCTCAGAGCGGACCCAGCAGCGTTCAGCGCTATTTTCCTGCCTGCAGAAGCGCTGACAGGGAGAGCTGTCCCTCCAAGTCAACTCCAGCTATCTTGTACGGTACCAGGGGGTTGTAGATGGGGGGGAGGCTATATATGTGTACTGTGTGACCTATTAAGGTGCACAGTAAGCGCTGGGTAGGGGCTTCCCTATATCTTAAAGCACTGTGTGTGGGTTGGCTCCAATCTCTGTGGCTCTCTTGGCATTCTTGGGAGGGAAACTCTGTCTGCCCTTTCCCTGTGTGTGTGGAGTGTTTGTTGTCTCCATAAAGCCATGTCTAGGGACTCTGTGTCATATGCTGCAGAAGATAATTCCTCTCAGGATGATCCCATTTCAGGTAATCAGGATTGCACTGTTTTAGTGCAGGTCCCTGCAAGGGAGCCTGAGTGGTTAGCCTCTCTTAAAGGTATGATTTCTCAGATTTCTACTAGGGTTGCACAGAATGAGACTGCAACTCAGGTTTTACAGAACTCTATGGCAGTTTGGTCCGGTTCTGTTCCGTCAGAGCCCCCTAACGTACACTCTGAAAAACGTGCTCTTGCCCAGATTATGCAAGATGACACGGATACCGATTCTGACACGGCAGACGGTGATGGGGATGTGCTGCGGGGGGCGGCATCTCTTGCAAAAGGGGTGCAGTTGATGATTGAGGCCATTACAGATGTGTTGAATATTGCTGATACAACACCTGAGCAGGTTGAGGAGGCTTACTTCACTGACAATAAGAAAGCCTCGCTAACCTTCCCTGCATCTAAGGAATTAAATGCTATATTTGAGAGAACCTGGGAAAACCAGAGAAAAAATTCCAGATCCCTAGAAAGGTTCTTGTTGCTTTTCCTTTTCCTGAGGAGGATAGGAAGAAATGGGAAAACCCACCCATAGTTGACGCATCTGTTTCCAGACTATCAAAAAAGGTGGTTTTACCTGTTCCAGGATCTACCGCGTTAAAAGAACTGGCTGATTGCAAGATTGACACTACGCTCAAATCCATATACACGGCTTCAGGGGCGATATTACGTGCATGAATTTCTAAAGCTATAGTAAAGTGGTCAGGCACGTTACTTAAAGATTCGGATACAATGGATAAAAGTGACGTTGAATTGTAACATACAGGATTCTGCAGGATTTATGGTGGAATCCAAGAAGGACCTGGATTCGATGGCTGCAGGGATATCTTCCATGTCTCAGCTCGCAGAGGACTTTGGTTGCGCCAGTGGTCTGCCAAATTGGAATCCAGGAGAGGTGTGGAGAACCTACCCTACACAGATCAGGCTCTTTTTGGGGAAGCGTTGGATGCGTGGATTTCCATGGCAACCGTGGGTAAGTTTTTTCTTCCCTCAGCTGCGCCTGCTACGAAGAAACCTTTTTCTTCAACTGCATCACAGTCCTTTCGGACTGCCAAATCCAGAAAGACCAAGTCGTCTGACACCTTCTTTAGAGGAGGTCGGGCAAAATCCAAAAAACCTGCTACTGCGGGTTCCCAGGAACAGAAACCTGCTTCAGGTACATCAAAATCCTCAGCATGATGGTGGACTGCACGGCCTGGAGGTCGGGTCGGTGGGGGCGAGGCTCAGACAATTCAGCCACGTCTGGGTGTTGTCTGGCCTGGACCCTTGGGTGCAGGATATTGTGTCCCAGGGGTAAAGGCTGGGGTTTCAAGAACTCCCGCCTCACCGGTTCTTCAAATCAGGCTTACCAGCTTTGCTGGCAGACAGGGCTGTCCTACAGGAAGCCAAAGTTGGTAGTGTCACAGGTCATTATACCAGTTCCACCTCATCTGCAAAACAAAGGTTATTATTCAAACCTTTTCGTGGTACCAAAACTGGATGGTTCGGTCAGGCCCATTTTGAACTTGAAATCGCTAAACCCCTTTCTGAGGGAGTTCAAGTTCAAAATGGAGTCTCTGAGGGCGGTGATCTCAGGTCGGGAGGAGGGGGAATTCCTGGTATCCCTGAATATCAAGAATGCATACCTCCACATTCCAATTTGGCCGTCGCATCAGGCTTTTCTCCGATTCGCACTGTTAGACAGTCATTTTCAGTTCCAGGCACTGCCATTCGGCCTCTCCACGGCACCGAGGGTGTACACCAAGGTGATGGCGGAGATGATGGTTCTCCTCCGCAGGCAGGGGGTGAACATAATCCCATATCTGGATGATCTGCTAATAAAGGCATCGTCCATGGAGACGCTGTTGCAGTCTCACGACTCATCTGCTCAGAGAACACGGTTTGATCCTGAATCTTTCAAAATCACATTTGGAGCCGAACGGGAGGTTGTCTTTTTTGGGAATGATCCTCAACACAGAAGTGCAGAGGGAGTTTCTTCCGGAGGAGAAAGAGTTGGTGATACAAGCAATGGTCCGGGATGTCCTGAAGCCAGCCCGGGTTTTGGTTCATCAGTGCATTCGCCTTCTGGGGAAGATGGTGGCCTCTTACGAGGCTCTACAGTACAGAAGGTTTCATGCTCGGCCCTTCCAACTGGATCTCCTGGACAAGTGGTCAGGATCTCATCTACATATGCACAAGAGAATACGTCTGTCGCCAAAAGCCAGGATATCACTCCTCTGGTGGCTACAACTACAGTACCTCACCTTCTGGAGGGCCGCAGGTTCAGGATTCAGAACTGGATCCTTCTAACTACGGATGCATGTCTCCGGGGCTGGGGCGCAGTCACTCAGGGGGAAACCTTCCAAGGAAGGTGGTCAAGCCTGGAATCCAGCCTACCAATAAACATTCTGGAACTAGGAGCCGTCTACAACGGTCTTCTCCAAGCGGCCCATCTTCTGCGAGATCGAGCCATTCAAGTGCAGTCGGACAATGTAACGACAGTGGCTTACATAAACTGACAGGGCAGAATGAAGAGCAGAGCTGCAATGTCAGAGGTAACAAGAATCATCCTCTGGGCAGAAAAACACGCGTTGGCACTGTCAGCATTCTTCATTCCGTGAGTAGACAACTGGGAAGCGGACTTCCTCAGCAGACATGATCTCCATCCAGGAGAGTGGGGACTCCATCCGGAGGTGTTCACGGAGGTAACAGATCTTTGGGGTGTACCTCCAATAGATTTGATGGCCTCTCATCTCAACAAGAAGCTTCGGCGGTATTGTTCCAGGTCGAGGGACCCGCAAGCTGTGTCGGTGGACGCCCTAGTGACTCCGTGGGTGTTCCAGTTGGTGTACGTGTTTCCTCCACTTCCACTCATTCCAAGAGTTCTAAAACTCATAAGGAGAACAAGAGTTCAGGCGATCCTCATTGCTCTGGACTGGCCAAGAAGGACTTGGTACGCGGATCATCTGGATCTACTGCTAGAAGAACCGAGGCTTCTTCCTCTTCGGGAGGACATGCTGCAGCAGGGGCCGTTCGCTTATCAAGACTTACCACGGCTATGTTTGATGGTGTGGAGGTTGAACGCCAGATATTAGCTCGGGTGGTCTTCAGTATGCCGGCGGTCGGGCTCCCGGCGACCAGCATACCAGCGCCGGGAGCCCGACAGCCGGCATACCGACACTTATTCTCCCTCGTGGGGGTCCACGACCCCCCTGGAGGGAAAATAAAATAGTGTGGCCCGCGTAGCGCGCCACCGTGCCCGTAGCGTGGCGAGCGCAGCGAGCCAGCAAGGGGCTCATTTGCGCTCGCCACACTGTCGGTAAGCCGGCGGCCGGCCTCCCGGCGCCGGTATGCTGGTCGCCGGGAGGCTGGCCGCCGGTAGATCGTAGTGAACCCATTAGCTCAGAAGGGCATTCTAAACAAGGTTATTCCTACCCTGATACAGGCTAGGAAAGGAGTAACGTCTAAACATTACCGTCGTATTTGGAAAATATATGTATCTTGGTGTGAGTCCAAGAAGTTTCCTACGGTGGAGTTTCAACTGGGACGGTTTCTTCTCTTCCTGCAAGCAGGTGTGGATATGGGCCTGAGGTTGGGAACAGTGGCGTAACTAGAAATTTTTCTCCCCCAAGCCAAAAAATTCTCCGGCGCCCCCCCTTCCCCATCCCCCATAATTGGCACTAGTAAAGGGACAAACATGCGCGCGCCGCAAAAAAGGGGCTTGGCTTAGTTGAAATGGGCGTGGCTTCGCATAAAGGGGCGTGGCATTGCAGGAAAAGACTACCTTATACCCCAGTTTTGCAACCTGCACACCCAGATGTTAGCCACCACAGGTAAGATAAATAATCCTGATTCATGCCCCTTACATTATTTGTCATTTTTCCTCCTTATAGTAATGCCCAGTATACATTATGCCACATACGGCAATGGCCCTTAGACATTATGCCACACACAATAATGCACATGACACAATATGCACACACCGTAATGCCCCCGACACATTATGACAGGAATCGCAATGCCCGTTATACATTATGCTACACACTGCAATGCCCCTGATACATTATAGCACATACAATGTCTGTGACACATTATGACACACACCGCAATGTCCGTGATACATTATGCCACACACACTGCAATGCCCCTATTACATTATAGCACATACAATGCCTGTGACACATTATGACACACACTGCAATGACCCTGATACATTATACCATATATCACAATGCCCGTGATATAGTATACCATACACCGTAATGCCTGTGACACATACCGCAATGCCCGTTATACCCTATGCCACACACCGCAATGCCCGTTATACATTATGCCACACTGCAATGCCCCTGAGACATTATACCACATACCACAATGCCCGTGATATAGTATGCCACACACCGTAATGCCTGTGACACATTATGACACACACCGCAATGTCCGTGATACATTATGCCACACACCGTAATGCCAATTACACATTAAGTCCTACAGTAAGGCTTCTAATTACTTTTAAATTACCTGCTCGTTGCCAGGGATTTCATGCTCTTGGTTCCATGCACGGTGCCAGGGGTTTTCATGCTCAGGGTGTCATGCTCGTTGCCAGGGGTTTCATGCACTGGGTGTCATGCTCGTTGCTAGGGGTTTCATGCACTGGGTGTCATGCTCATTGCTAGGGGGTAGTGCTTGTTGCTAGGGCTGTGCTCCCAGTGCCACATACGCCCCTAGTGCCAGATATTCCCCCACAGTGCCAGGTACTCACATGCCCCCAGTGCCAAATATAGCCCCCCCATGTGCCAGGTACACATATATCCCCCCAGTGCCACATATGCCCCCAGTGCCAGATATTCCCCCACAGTGCCAGGTACTCACATGCCCCCAGTGTCAAATATAGCCCCCCCAATGTGCCAGGTACACATATACCCCCCCAGTGCCACATATGCCCCCAGTGCCAAATATTCCCCCACAGTGCCAGGTACTCACATGCCCCCAGTGCCAAATATAGGCCCCCCATGTGCCAGGTACACATATACCCCCCAGTGCCACATATGCCCCCTCATTGCCAGATATTCCCCCACAGTGCTACATATGCCCCCTCAGTGCCACATATGCTCCCCCTCCCCCGAATATGCTCCCCCAGTGCCAGTTAAATTCCCGTCCCCGCGCTCCCCCGCTGTTTTGTGATAGAGGGACACGGAGGGCACAGCGCGCGCCTCTCCTGTGTCCCTCCTGGGTCTCCGGCGGGTCTGTTAAAGGAAGTGCCGGTTCGTGAGCCAATCAGAGCTCACAAACGGGCACTTCATTTAATAGACCCGCCGGAGACGCAGGAGGGACACAGGAGAGGCGCGCGCTGTGCCCTCCGTGTCCCTCCTTACAGCAGTGGAGGGTTAGTGAGAGGAGACAGCAGAATGACATGCGGACGCTCGTCCGCATGTCAATCTGCGCTAAATCAGTGGCGGTGCCCCCGCAGCCCTGCGCCCCCAAGCCACCGGGAGGGCTGCGGGGGCAGTAGTTACGCCACTGGTTGGGAACCGTAAAGGTCCAGATTTCGTCCCTATCCATTTTCTTCCAGAAACAGTTGGCTTTCCTCCCGGAGGGTCAGACCTTTTTGAAAGGGATTCTGCACATCCAGCCTTCCTTTGTGCCACCTATGGCACGATGGGATCTTAATGTGGTGCTGCAGTTTCTCCAATCGGATTGGTTCGAGCCTCTACAGGAAGTTGAGGTCAAGTTTCTCACATGGAAGGCTGTCACTTTGTTGGCCTTAGCTTCTGCTAGATGTATGTCGGATCTTGGGGCTTTGTCTTGTAAGAGCCCCTACTTGATCTTCCATGAGGATAGAGCTGAGCTCTGGACATGTCAGCAGTTCCTTCCGAAGGTTGTGTCGGCATTTCATATCAACCAACCTATTGTGGTGCCAGTTGTTACTGACGCCTCAATTTCATCAAAGTCCTTGGCTGTTGTAAGGGCTCTGAAAATCTATGTGAAGAGGACTACTTGTCACAGAAAATCGACTCTCTGTCCTGTATGATCCCAAGAAACGTGGGTGTCCTGCTTCTAAGCAGACGATCTCTCACTGGATCAGGTTCCTTATCCAGCATGCGTATTCTATGGCAGGATTGCAGTGTCCTACGTTTGTTAAGGCCCACTCTACTCGTAAGGTGGGTTCTTCCTGGGCGGCTGCCCGGGGTGTCTCGGCTTTACAGCTTTGCCGAGCGGCTACTTGGTCGGGGTCGAACACGTTTGCAAAGTTTTACAAGTTTGATACCTTGGCTGCTGAGGACCTCAAGTTTGGTCAATCAGTTCTGCAGGAGCCTCCGCGCTCTCCCTCCCGTTCTGGGAGCTTTGGTACATCCCCATGGTACTAATGTGGACCCCAGCATCCTCTAGGACGTAAGAGAAAATAGGATTTTAATTACCTACCGGTAAATCCTTTTCTCGTAGTCCGTAGAGGATGCTGGGCGCCCGCCCAGCGCTTCGCGATCCTGCAGTGGTTACTTTATTCATTACTGCTTAGTTCTTGGTTTAGTACTGTTTTGTTGCTTGGTTAAGTAATATTATTCAGCCGTTGCTGATGTTTCAAGCTAGTTAGCTTGGTTTGCCTTGTATGTGTGAGCTGGTGTGAATCTCGCCACTATCTGTGTAAAATCCTTCTCTCGAAGTTGACCGTTTCCTCGGGCACATAGAGTCTGGTAGGAGGGGCATAGAGGGAGGAGCCAGACCACACTCTCAAACTCTTAAAGTGCCTGTGGCTCCTAGTGGACCCGTCTATACCCCATGGTACTAATGTGGACCCCAGCATCCTCTACGGACTACGAAAAGGATTTACTGGTAGTTAATTAAAATCCAATTTTTCTTCTTCTTCTTCTTCTTCTTATTATTATTATTATTAATTTGTAATTATTATTATTATTTACTCTGCATTATAAAATGGACATTCGGACTAAGGGCCTAATTCAGACTTTTGCAGTCCAGCATTCGCATAGGCGCCACCGACCGGGGAGTGTATTTTAGCTGTGCAAGTATGCGATCACATGTGCAGCCAAGCGGTACAAAAAAACTTTGTGCAGTTTCTGAGTTGCCCAAAACTTACTCAGCCGATGCGATCTCTTCAGCCTGTCCGGGACCGGGATTGACGTCAGACACCCTCCCTGCAAACGCTTGGACACGCCTGCGTTTTTCCAACCGCTCCCAGAAATCGGTCAGTTGCCACCCACAAATGCTTTCTTCCTGTCAATCACTTTGCGTTCGGCTGTGCGAATGGATTCTTGGTAAAACCCATCGCACAGCAATGATCCGCTTTGTTCCTGTGCGACGCGCCTGTGCATTGCGGTGCATACACATGCGCAGTTCTGATTACAGCTCTGCAAAGAAAACTAGCGTGCAATTAGGTCTGAATGACCCCCTAAGATTGTTCCAGTAATATTACAAACTTGTCCTATAAGAGGAACAAGATGGCGGAAGCCTCATGACTCATGAAGAGTCATCCTTCAGCACACAGGAGAGGAAAAAGACCCTTGTGGAGGAAACCTCTGGGGACCCATGGCTGAAGGACTGACCGTCCCTCTAGGCATTAAGAGACTATGCAGAGTTTGCCCAGACCACCCGCCCACCCACTAACCTCGCATAACCCAGTCATCCCTTCCGACACCTCACATCTGCTATTTTGAGCTTTTAAACGGCCAGAGAAGAGCGCACCTACACGTCAATGGTGAGAAAAAGAAGAGAGCAAGAGATGGAGGGGGAGGGGGGGGAGGGGGGGGGGACAGTCATAACCCCCATAGCACTCGTCTCTGATGCTAACAGGGATTACAACTGTACAAATGTATCCATTCTCGTCGTGGCTCTACATCATACCGCGAATGGCATTGTTAGGTGCAACCGCATCGCGTACGTCTAAGACGTGTGTGTGCCCCATTTGCATGAATGGGAGTGGGCAAATGCCGCAGCTTGGCATGGCTAGGCACAGTTGTACATAGCCGTGTCGAGGGTACATGTTTACCTCAGATGTAGCCATGATCAGCGTGGCTACATCTGTATTTAGTTTTGGATAAAAACAAAAATAATGACTAAAGCACACTATAATTCTCTTACACCTCTGCACATTAATAAAAATGGATCAGCCTGCAATACTGGCACACTGGTATTTAGACAGACAGAGAGAGAGAGTACAGGATTTACCTTGCAACATTATAGGCTCACCAAACAACTCCAAGGAGATGTCATAGGTGCAGCCGCACAAAGGATTTAATTAGGAACATTATAGACCCATCTAGACAGCGCTCTTCATATATCTCCATTACCCATTTGCAGCCGCTTGTGGTTGTTAAGTAACGGCACTGTCCCTGTATGTGTGAGATTTTTTTTTATCCAATGCTATGCTGTCCCCAAGGTCATAACAAGTCATATGTTATAGTAATTATGCTAAAAGCCTGCCGACGATTCAAACTTAGCTGCCCTTATCTTTTTTCAGTCACTAACCTTCTACCAGTGTGCTATGCCGTCCATGGCCTCTGGAGGCATATGTGAGAGGCAGCAACAGTGCAGCACTGATATAGGCAGTTGCCATTATGACATCACAGCATGACCTCACACAACCCACCAGACCAGCTAAGACTGGTTATTTCTGGTTGAGGACCCTTTTGTCTTTTACATGACTGATCTAAGGGAAATGTGATTTAGTGTATTATTTAAAACTAGTACATTCAGATCGAATATTATTTTTTGCTAGCGTTTGCCCGCGGCTTTGCTCGCGTGGATGTCTGTTATTCCTCAGCAGAACTAATTTTACAAAGACAGTAGTGCCATTTAATATTGTGATTAGAGATGTGCACTTGAAATTTTTCGTGTTTTGTGTTTTGGTTTTGGGTTCGGTTCCGCGGCCGTGTTTTGGGTTCGAACGCGTTTTGGCAAAACCTCACCGAATTTTTTTTGTCGGATTCGGGTGTGTTTTGGATTCGGGTGTTTTTTTCAAAAAACACTAAAAAACAGCTTAAATCATAGAATTTGGGGGTCATTTTGATCCCAAAGTATTATTAACCTCAAAAACCATAATTTCCACTCATTTTCAGTCTATTCTGAACACCTCACACCTCACAATATTATTTTTAGTCCTAAAATTTGCACCGAGGTCGCTGGATGACTAAGCTAAGCGACCCTAGTGGCCGACACAAACACCTGGCCCATCTAGGAGTGGCACTGCAGTGTCACGCAGGATGGCCCTTCCAAAAAAAACACTCCCCAAACAGCACATGACGCAAAGAAAAAAAGAGGCGCAATGAGGTAGCTGTGTGAGTAAGATAAGCGACCCTAGTGGCCGACACAAACACCTGGCCCATCTAGGAGTGGCACTGCAGTGTCACGCAGGATGGCCCTTCCAAAAAACACTCCCCAAACAGCACATGACGCAAAGAAAAAAAGAGGCGCAATGAGGTAGCTGTGTGAGTAAGGTAAGCGACCCTAGTGGCCGACACAAACACCTGGCCCATCTAGGAGTGGCACTGCAGTGTCACGCAGGATGGCCCTTCCAAAAAACACTCCCCAAACAGCACATGACGCAAAGAAAAAAAGAGGCGCAATGAGGTAGCTGTGTGAGTAAGGTAAGCGACCCTAGTGGCCGACACAAACACCTGGCCCATCTAGGAGTGGCACTGCAGTGTCACGCAGGATGGCCCTTCCAAAAAACACTCCCCAAACAGCACATGACGCAAAGAAAAAAAGAGGCGCAATGAGGTAGCTGTGTGAGTAAGATAAGCGACCCTAGTGGCCGACACAAACACCTGGCCCATCTAGGAGTGGCACTGCAGTGTCACGCAGGATGGCCCTTCCAAAAAACACTCCCCAAACAGCACATGACGCAAAGAAAAAAAGAGGCGCAATGAGGTAGCTGTGTGAGTTAGATAAGCGACCCTAGTGGCCGACACAAACACCTGGCCCATCTAGGAGTGGCACTGCAGTGTCACGCAGGATGGCCCTTCCAAAAAACACTCCCCAAACAGCACATGACGCAAAGAAAAAAAGAGGCGCAATGAGGTAGCTGTGTGAGTAAGGTAAGCGACCCTAGTGGCCGACACAAACACCTGGCCCATCTAGGAGTGGCACTGCAGTGTCACGCAGGATGGCCCTTCCAAAAAACACTCCCCAAACAGCACATGACGCAAAGAAAAAAAGAGGCGCAATGAGGTAGCTGTGTGAGTAAGGTAAGCGACCCTAGTGGCCGACACAAACACCTGGCCCATCTAGGAGTGGCACTGCAGTGTCACGCAGGATGGCCCTTCCAAAAAACACTCCCCAAACAGCACATGACGCAAAGAAAAAAAGAGGCGCAATGAGGTAGCTGTGTGAGTAAGATAAGCGACCCTAGTGGCCGACACAAACACCTGGCCCATCTAGGAGTGGCACTGCAGTGTCACGCAGGATGGCCCTTCCAAAAAACACTCCCCAAACAGCACATGACGCAAAGAAAAAAAGAGGTGCAATGAGGTAGCTGTGTGAGTAAGATAAGCGACCCTAGTGGCCGACACAAACACCTGGCCCATCTAGGAGTGGCACTGCAGTGTCACGCAGGATGGCCCTTCCAAAAAACACTCCCCAAACAGCACATGATGCAAAGAAAAAAAGAGGCGCAATGAGGTAGCTGTGTGAGTAAGGTAAGCGACCCTAGTGGCCGACACAAACACCTGGCCCATCTAGGAGTGGCACTGCAGTGTCACGCAGGATGGCCCTTCCAAAAAACACTCCCCAAACAGCACATGACGCAAAGAAAAAAAGAGGCGCAATGAGGTAGCTGTGTGAGTAAGGTAAGCGACCCTAGTGGCCGACACAAACACCTGGCCCATCTAGGAGTGGTACTGCAGTGTCACGCAGGATGGCCCTTCAAAAAAATACTCCCCAAACAGCACATGACGCAAAGAAAAATTAAAGAAAAAAGAGGTGCAAGATGGAATTGTCCTTGGGCCCTCCCACCCACCCTTATGTTGTATAAACAGGACATGCACACTTTAACCAACCCATCATTTCAGTGACAGGGTCTGCCACACGACTGTGACTGAAATGACGGGTTGGTTTGGACCCCCACCAAAAAAGAAGCAATTAATCTCTCCTTGCACAAACTGGCTCTACAGAGGCAAGATGTCCACCTCATCATCATCCTCCGATATATCACCGTGTACATCCCCCTCCTCACAGATTATCAATTCGTCCCCACTGGAATCCACCATCTCAGCTCCCTGTGTACTTTGTGGAGGCAATTGCTGCTGGTCAATGTCTCCACGGAGGAATTGATTATAATTCATTTTAATGAACATCATCTTCTCCACATTTTCTGGAAGTAACCTCGTACGCCGATTGCTGACAAGGTGAGCGGCGGCACTAAACACTCTTTCGGAGTACACACTTGTGGGAGGGCAACTTAGGTAGAATAAAGCCAGTTTGTGCAAGGGCCTCCAAATTGCCTCTTTTTCCTGCCAGTATAAGTACGGACTGTCTGACGTGCCTACTTGGATGCGGTCACTCATATAATCCTCCACCATTCTTTCAATGGGGAGAGAATCATATGCAGTGACAGTAGACGACATGTCCGTAATCGTTGGCAGGTCCTTCAGTCCGGACCAGATGTCAGCATCAGCAGTCGCTCCAGACTGCCCTGCATCACCGCCAGCGGGTGGGCTCGGAATTCTGAGCCTTTTCCTCGCACCCCCAGTTGCGGGAGAATGTGAAGGAGGAGATGTTGACAGGTCGCGTTCCGCTTGACTTGACAATTTTCTCACCAGCAGGTCTTTGAACCCCAGCAGACTTGTGTCTGCCGGAAAGAGAGATCCAAGGTAGGTTTTAAATCTAGGATCGAGCACAGTGGCCAAAATGTAGTGATCTGATTTCAACAGATTGACCACCCGTGAATCCTTGTTAAGCGAATTAAGGGCTCCATCCACAAGTCCCACATGCCTAGCGGAATCGCTCCGTGTTAGCTCCTCCTTCAATGTCTCCAGCTTCTTCTGCAAAAGCCTGATGAGGGGAATGACCTGACTCAGGCTGGCAGTGTCTGAACTGACTTCACGTGTGGCAAGTTCAAAGGGCAGCAGAACCTTGCACAACGTTGAAATCATTCTCCACTGCCCTTGAGACAGGTGCATTCCACCTCCTATATCGTGCTCAATTGTATAGGCTTGAATGGCCTTTTGCGGCTCCTCCAACCTCTGAAGCATATATAGGGTTGAATTCCACCTCGTTACCACTTCTTGTTTCAGATGATGGCAGGGCAGGTTCAGGCGTTTTTGGTGGTGCTCCAGTCTTCTGTACGTGGTGCCTGTACGCCGAAAGTGTCCCGCAATTTTTCTGGCCACCGACAGCATCTCTTGCACGCCCCTCTCGTTTTTTAAAAAATTCTGCACCACCAAATTCAAGGTATGTGCAAAACATGGGACGTGCTGGAATTTGCCCATATTTAATGCACACACAATATTGCTGGCGTTGTCCGATGCCACAAATCCACAGGAGAGTCCAATTGGGGTAAGCCATTCCGCGATGATCTTCCTCAGTTGCCGTAAGAGGTTTTCAGCTGTGTGCGTATTCTGGAATCCGGTGATACAAAGCGTAGCCTGCCTAGGAAAGAGTTGGCGTTTGCGAGATGCTGCTACTGGTGCCACCGCTGCTGTTCTTGCGGCGGGAGTCCATACATCTACCCAGTGGGCTGTCACAGTCATATAGTCCTGACCCTGCCCTGCTCCACTTGTCCACATGTCCGTGGTTAAGTGGACATTGGGTACAACTGCATTTTTTATGACACTGGTGAGTCTTTTTCTGACGTCCGTGTACATTCTCGGTATCGCCTGCCTAGAGAAGTGGAACCTAGATGGTATTTGGTAACGGGGGCACACTACCTCAAGAAATTGTCTAGTTCCCTGTGAACTAACGGCGGATACCGGACGCACGTCTAACACCAACATAGTTGTCAAGGCCTCAGTTATCCGCTTTGCAACAGGATGACTGCTGTGATATTTCATCTTCCTCGCAAAGGACTGTTGGACAGTCAATTGCTTACTGGAAGTAGTACAAGTGGTCTTCCGACTTCCCCTCTGGGATGACCATCGACTCCCAGCAGCAACAACAGCAGCGCCAGCAGCAGTAGGCGTTACACGCAAGGATACATCAGAGGAATCCCAGGCAGGAGAGGACTCGTCAGAATTGCCAGTGACATGGCCTGCAGGACTATTGGCATTCCTGGGGAAGGAGGAAATTGACACTGAGGGAGTTGGTGGGGTGGTTTGCGTGAGCTTGGTTACAAGAGGAAGGGATTTACTGGTCAGTGGACTGCTTCCGCTGTCGCCCAAAGTTTTTGAACTTGTCACTGACTTATTATGAATGCGCTGCAGGTGACGTATAAGGGAGGATGTTCCGAGGTGGTTAACGTCCTTACCCCTACTTATTACAGCTTGACAAAGGCAACACACGGCTTGACAAATGTTGTCCGCATTTCTGTTGAAATACTTCCACACCGAAGAGCTGATTTTTTTGGTATTTTGACCAGGCATGTCAATGGCCATATTCCTCCCACGGACAACAGGTGTCTCCCCGGGTGCCTGACTTAAACAAACCACCTCACCATCAGAATCCTCCTTGTCAATTTCCTCCCCAGCGCCAGCAACACCCATATCCTCCTCATACTGGTGTACTTCAACACTGACATCTTCAATCTGACTATCAGGAACTGGACTGTGGGTGCTCCTTCCAGCACTTGCAGGGGGCGTGCAAATGGTGGAAGGCGCATGCTCTTCACGTCCAGTGTTGGGAAGGTCAGGCATCGCAACCGACACAATTGGACTCTCCTTGTGGATTTGGGATTTCGAAGAACGCACAGTTCTTTGCTGTGCTTTTGCCAGCTTGAGTCTTTTAATTTTTCTAGCGAGAGGCTGAGTGCTTCCATCCTCATGTGAAGCTGAACCACTAGCCATGAACATAGGCCAGGGCCTCAGCCGTTCCTTGCCACTCCGTTTGGTAAATGGCATATTGGCAAGTTTACGCTTCTCCTCCGACGATTTTATTTTAGATTTTTGAGTCCTTTTTTTACTGATATTTGGTGTTTTGGATTTTACATGCTCTGTACTATGACATTGGGCTTCGGCCTTGGCAGACGACGTTGCTGGCATTTCATCGTCTCGGCCATGACTAGTGGCAGCTGCTTCAGCACGAGGTGGAAGTCGATCTTGATCTTTCCCTATTTTTGGAACCTCAACATTTTTGTTCTCCATATTTTAATAGGCACAACTAAAAGGCACCTCAGGTAAACAATGGAGATGGATGGATACTAGTATACTTATGGATGACGAGCGACTGCCGACACAGAGGTAGCTACAGCCGTGGACTACCGTACTGTGTCTGCTGCTAATATAGACTGGATGATAATGAGATAAAATTAAAATATATATATATATATCACACTAGTACTGCAGCCGGACAGGTATATATTATGTAATGACGGACCTGCTGGACACTGTCTGTCAGCACTGCAGACTCCTAAAGTAAGCTACTAGTATCAAGAAGATAGGAAAAAAAAAAAACACGGGTAGGTGGTATACAATTATGGATGGACGAGCGACTGCCGACACAGAGGTAGCTACAGCCGTGGACTACCGTACTGTGTCTGCTGCTAATATAGACTGGATGATAATGAGATAAAATTAAAATATATATATATATATCACACTAGTACTGCAGCCGGACAGGTATATATTATGTAATGACGGACCTGCTGGACACTGTCTGTCAGCACTGCAGACTCCTAAAGTAAGCTACTAGTATCAAGAAGATAGGAAAAAAAAAAAACACGGGTAGGTGGTATACAATTATGGATGGACGAGCGACTGCCGACACAGAGGTAGCTACAGCCGTGGACTACCGTACTGTGTCTGCTGCTAATATAGACTGGATGATAATGAGATAAAATTAAAATATATATATATATATATATCACACTAGTACTGCAGCCGGACAGGTATATATTATGTAATGACGGACCTGCTGGACACTGTCTGCAGAATGCGTTTATAAAAACACCACACGACGAGTGTTTAACTTTTTCAGGCAGACAATCACAATATACTGGTGGTCAGCAGACAATCACAATACTGGTGGTCAGTGGTCACTGGTCAGTCACACTGGCAGTGGCACTCTGGCAGCAAAAGTGTGCACTGTACTTAAATGTACTCCTGCTATAACTGCTCCCCAGTCTCCCCCACAATTAAGCTGTGTGAGCAGTGAGCACTCAGCAGTCAGATAATGATATACAGTATATGATGCAGCACACTGGGCAGAGCACAGATATGGTATGTGTGACTGTGTCACACTGTGTATCGTTTTTTTTCAGGCAGAGAACGGATTAATTAAACTGGTGGCACTGGTCACTGGTCACACTATCAGCAGCAAGTAGTACTCCTCCTATATGCTCCCCAAAATTTGTGTCTCTCTCTAGTACTCTAGTCACTCTAAACGGAGAGGACGCCAGCCACGTCCTCTCCCTATCAATCTCAATGCACGTGTGAAAATGGCGGCGACGCGCGGCTCCTTATATAGAATCCGAGTCTCGCGATAGAATCCGAGCCTCGCGAGAATCCGACAGCGGGATGATGACGTTCGGGTTAACCGAGCAAGGCGGGAAGATCCGAGTCGCTCGGCCCCGTGTAAAAAAACCTGAAGTTCGGGCGGGTTCGGATTCCGAGGAACCGAACCCGCTCATCTCTAATTGTGATGTATATTTTATATTGTACACATTGATCACAAAATTTCTTTGTAAACAATATTTGCAGTTTATTTTCAGGGACTAACACAAAAAGATGCTTGGGACTACTAACATGTAAGCAAGCCATGTAAAGCTGCCTATGGGTGAAGCAGCTGGTCCTAAGATCTACGCTTGCAGCCTTGAGTGTTTGCCCCTGTGACTTGTTGATCGTTATAGTAAAGCAGATGCTTACAGAAACCTGGACTGAAAAGAAACATTTATGGGTATAAGGGGTAAGGGATATACGTGATATAAACACAGTCTAACCTGCACCACGTCCCGTTAGAATCTCTGCCTCAATTAGGCTCCTCTGCAGAGCAGTCACTTTAATTCGGGTTCTGTTGTATAACTTGGGCAGAGTCACGTTCCACAGAAGCATGACCGGAACACCAACTTTCAGGGCAGTGCTGTACATTGGAAGTTCAGCTGCACTAAGTGAGTTTAAAAATTCCACTCATACTCTGTAGTCATTTTGGACTTGAGGAGCCTGCACCCCGTACGCGCCAAGTGTCAAGAGTCTGTTCTTTCCTTTATTGCTCCTCTCCCTGGTGTCAGATCGAGATCATACATACCTTAGTCTCTTTCTAGGTCAATAAGCTATACAATAGTGAAAAGTTAAACGCAATCCATATTCATAAAGTAGTTTTTGCGTGATGGCAGAACGTACAGACAAACAGGCAGATGGAAATGTCAATTTTTTTTTTTGTCTTGATAGTCCATAAACAGTCCCTAGAATTATAATTCTAAAAAAAAATGTCTATGTACAGACACAAACCTTACAGTTTTATTATATGTATAGATTTTTGTTGTAGGGTTTCCCTATTGATCTTTGGCTATGTAAGGTTTTGTATGAACCCAATTTCCACTGTTGTTATGTTGTTTGTTACTGTTACAGTGTTATAGTGATAACTTCAATTAAGGACAAAACGACGAAAAAAATCAGGTAAATCTGTGAGAATCACAAACACATATGCCATGCTGTTATAAAAATGCCCCAAAACCGCCAAAAGACGTGCATTGGTGGCGTTTGTTCAGTCCACAGGTTCAATATCCTGCCACAGCCATGCTGGTCAGCAGAAAGAGAGTGCTGCAGCTGATTAGCGGCCTTTTATAAGCATCCTGATTGAGATTGTGCTACTTAGAATGGTTTACAAATGCAAACATGATTTCTAAAACAAATGCATTGATTTTGTGCAGTGTGTTGCGATTTTGATGCAGGTTTGGTCGATTTTGCAAACACAGAGGCTCATTCAGGTGCTAATGCTATTGTACGCACATTGGTCTTCCTGCGCATGCGTCTGAGCCACAGTGTGCATGCACAGAGAGTGAATTGTGATTGCTACTTGCTACTGGAGAGCCCTTAGAGTCCCAGGAGAGCAGCTCAACCTGCGCATCTTCGGAGGTACTCAGACTCTGCGACATGACCCTCATAGACATCATATTCATATTAAAATAAACTTAACTGACGATTTTTCCCTTCAAAAGCGTTAACAAGATTGTTTTTTAAAATGTATTTTATTTAATAAAATTGAAAAAGTATTTTTTAAAATATTTAAACATTATATTATGCACATCTGCAGAACGGATCTCCTTGTCAAAAACGGGGGGACAGGGTGGGACGGCGCAGTTGCATGAAATCTGACCATGCCAGTTAAGTGGTTACGGGCTACATTTATTAAAGTACAATTTTGCATTCATTTTTAAGTAGAGATGAGCAGTTTGGATTTTAGAAAATCTAAACGCGCCCGAACCTCTGGCGTACGAGTCTACCTGAACCAGGGCTCGGGTGTTCCTGCCAGACTCAGATTCCTGATCGTGGCAAAACTCCTGGCGTGGTTTTGGATCCAAAATAAGGGACCCAGGGCAGTGACCGTGTGCCATTTCATTCTGTTCTGAGGCAGGTTATTGTGTTCTGCACTGTACTGGTTACAGTGGCTGTGCTGTGTCCAGAGACTCCAGACTCAATACAAGTGTCTGTACTGTGTCCATACAAGTGACTGTGCTGTGTCCATACTCCATACAAGTGGTTGTTCTGTGTCTATCTAAAGTGGATGTGCTGTGTCCAATAAGTGGCTGTGCTGTGTCCATACAAGTGTTTGTACTGTGTCCACTGTCCATACAAGTGACTGTGCTGTGTCCATACTCCATACAAGTGGTTGTACTGTGTCTATCTAAAGTGGATGTGCTGTGTCCAATAAGTGGCTGTGCTGTGTCCATACAAGTGTTTGTACTGTGTCCACTGTCCATACAAGTGACTGTGCTGTGTCCATACCCCATACAAGTGGTTGTACTGTGTCTATCTAAAGTGGATGTGCTGTGTCCATTAAGTGGCTGTGCTGTTTCCATTAAGTGGCTGTGCTGTGTCCATACAAGTGTTTGTACTGTGTCCACTGTCCATACAAGTGACTGTGCTGTGTCCATACCCAATACAAGTGGCTGTGCTGTGTCCATGAAGTGGCTGTGCTGTGTCAATTAAGTGGCTGTGCTGTGCCCATCCAGAAGTGACTGTCACTCCAGTGCTGCCGATGCACATGTCCTGTGTCCAATGTTTTAATTACTTTCATTTGCAGCTTCCCCCATTTTTGAAGCCCAGCAACTCCTGGCCGCCCCTGTCTCCTAACCCCACTCCTTCCGTCGCTATTACCTATACAACATTCATGAACCTAACTTGAGAGCTCTTTGTTATTCAGTCACACTGTTCTTTATTTCATTTCAAGATGCTGACATACTTGGGATTTGAACCCATTGACTGTGGCACTGCAGTCATACACTCTATTCATTGACATATCTGCCCTTGCACAGAAAGCTATAGAATTCTAAGCTAGATAATTCTATTGAAGTTTACAGTACCTTGTACTTTGTGAAAAAATTATCAGCATTGTAGCTGTGCAGATCTATGTAATTTGTGGCTGCGCTCTACACAGATCTGCTCAATTGCAATGCTGATTATTTTTTTTACAAACTTCAAGTAGCTTCATATTGTTAGAAGTCTCATAGTTTTTATGCAGGATCAAACAGATCAATGAGTATGGTGGTTGACTGGAATGCAACAAGTTATAGGTTTGAATTCTGGTTATGGCAGTATATTGAAATGTGTTGCTTAATAAAGGGTACGGCTACTGAATAACAGCAAGCTCTCAAGTTAAGTGCATGAATGTGGAATACTATAAAGTGGATTTGTGTACAAATTCATTTTCTTACAGTATTCAATTCTATAAATGTGTGTGTAATAAATGATAATGGAAAAATGTGTTGGGGGGAGGGAGTTGGGGTCAATTCTCTTTCTGGCACAGGGCACCAAAAAGTCTAGTTATGACTCTGAGGGGTAGTAATTAGGGCTAGAATGCCATTAGCCTAACAGAACAAGTACTAATTCATTTGGCATGCAATAGATTTAATCAAAGACAGGAAAACTATGAATTTGAAATAATGAATATTTTATTTTCATGAACTTAATAACTGCAGGGCAGCTACAGGACATGTTACCTTGTTTAACTAACTGTGCAAAATCACTGGGCTGTTGTAAGTCTGTAACTGAAAATGAATATAGAAATTATCAAAGTTATTTGTAAGCCTACAGTAGCTGCAAAAACTACGAGAGAAGTTTTTTTCTCAACAGAAATGGGTTTATCAGTCCTATCTTTAGATATGGCCAATTTAATAATGGCAATGTTTGAAATGTGAAAAATCCTATAGACCTAATATGAGATGTACTTAGGGGCGGATCCAGGAAAAAATGACAGGGGGGGCACCATGATAGGAGAAGGGGGATAGGGGCTAGTGGAGCTAGTTATTTTTCCCCCAGCTCCTATTATATCTTCCCAAGCCTCTTCACTGTCCACAGCACACCGCCCCCATCCTAGCCCCTTCAATGTCCACAGCACACTCAACCCCTCCGCCAGCCCCTTCAATGTCCACAGCACACTCTCACCCCTCCCCCAGTCCCTTCAATGTCTACAGTACATTCTCCATCCTACCCCAGCCACTTCAATGTCCACAGCACACTCTCCCTTCTCTCTGCCATGAGCTGCCGCGCTCATCTTCTGTACGTTGCTAGGTGACCAGGACAGCTGGGCACTTCTGGCCAGCAGGTTTCCGATGGTCGCTAGGCAACAGAGACGCCTAGCGGGCGGTGGGGGTGTCTGGGCTGTGCAGGGAGAACGTGCAGTACTGGCTCTTAATCAACAGGATGCCTGGCTGAGCGGGCCTTTTGATTGGCTCCTCCATCCTTTATCTTGCACTCACCCCTGCCAGGACCTGCCAGTTATAGTTCATGCCTGCAGCATGAGCCCCTGGTCATCAGTTCCTGGTTCCAGAAGCTTGATCCTTGTCAGTACTCCTGTTGGTTCCTAGGATGTCCTGCATTTCTGGCCTGCTAACATCTGCCAGAACCCTGTATGGCTGGAGCTGCAACCTCACAGCCATATCCTGGAATCCTGGCCTGATAACATCTACCATAACCCTGTACGTCTGAAGCCACAAACTCACAGCCATATCCTTCATTCCTGGCCTTCTAGTATCTGCCAGAACTCTGTACAGCTGGATCCGCAACCTCACAGCCTTATACTGGAATCATGGCCTGCTAACATCTGCCAGAACCCTGCACGGCTGGAGCTGCAACGTTACAGCCATATCTGCATTCCTGGCCTGCTAATATCTGCCAGAACCCTGTTTGGCTGGAGTCACAACCTCACAGTCATAGCCTTCATTTCTGGGTTGCTAACATCTGTCAGAACCCTGTACGGCTGTAGCCGCAACCTCACAGCCATATCCTGTAATCTTTGCCTGATAAGTTATTCCCACTTCGGCCAGATTTCTGTACAGTTGGGACTTTGTTACTTTAAATTTGAATCATGTATCCAGTGATCTTCAGACTGATTGTATAAGCCCCTACTGTTCTGAGCCTAAATTCAGGTGGTCACCTAAGTACCGGTGAGCATTACTAGCTCTATGTGAACAGCGGATCACTGTTAGTGATTGAAGACCTCGCTGGTAGTGAAACTAAGGGTCTTATACAAATCGGTTCTTGTTATCGTAACACTCCCACAACCCCTTCAATTACCACTGCACACTCTCATCCCTCCTCCAGACCCTTCGATGTCCACAGTACACTCTCTGTCCTCCCACTTCCCCTTCAATATCCACAGCACACTCCCCCCTCCTCCCCCAGATGCTTCAATGTCCACAGCATACCCCCCCCCCCTTCACTTCCGGCCCCTCCAACAATGACCTCTCACAACTTAGCAGCAATGCACCACCGACAGTGTATTCAAACTACCCGGCTACTGCTCTACTGTGCTACTGCTGACTGATGCATTGCCACATATGTGCAGCAGCACACTGCTAGACGGGCCTGCTGTTAGAGCCACAACAAGTCCTAGTGTCCACCGGCTATATTAAACCTGATGGAGATTGCTGTTGTTCTCTTTTGAGGGAGGGGCCCCCTTCCAGGATCCACCTATGGATGCACTGTATATTCTAGTTCAACTGAACAGCACAGAGTCATAGTAAAGCTGCACAGTTTTTGTGTGCTACATGGAATGCAGGCCGTAATTTCTCTACATGGACAATACAATTCCATTTGCACTGTAGCATGCAACATAGGGCCTAATTCTTTCTCTAATGGGCAAAACCATATGCACTGCAGGGGGGGAGCTATAACGTGCAGAGAAAGTTAGATTTGGGTGGGTTATTTTCTTTCTGTGCAGGGTAAATACTGGCTGATTTATTTTTACACTGCAATTTCGATTTTAGTTTGAACACATCCCACCCAAATCTAACTCTGTCTGCACATGTTACATCTGTCTCACTTGCAGTGCACATGGTTTTGCACGTTACAGAAAATAATTGCTGTTGCGATCAGGTCTGAATTAGGCCCATAGTTTGTCTAGGTGCAAATTTGCACACATTGGGGGTCATTCCGAGTTGTTCGCTCGATAGCAGTTTTTAGCAGCCATGCAAACGCTATGCCGCCGCCCACTGGGAGTGTATTTTAGTTTAGCAGAAGTGCGAACGAAAGGATCGAAGAGCGGCTACAAAATTATTTTGTGCAGTTTCAGAGTAGCTTCAGACCTACTCAGCGCTTGCGATCACTTCAGACTGTTCAGTTCCTGTTTTGATGTCACGAACACGCCCTGCGTTCGGCCAGCCACGTCTGCGTTTTTCCTGGCATGCCTGCGTTTTTTCGAACACTCCCTGAAAACGGTCAGTTGACACCCAGAAACGCCCACTTCATGTCAATCACTCTGGGGCAACCAGTGCGACTGAAAAGCTTCGCTAGACCTTGTGTGAAACTACATCGTTCGTTGTAATAGTACGACGCGCGTGCGCATTGCGCTGCATATGCATGCACAGAAGTGTCGTTGTTTTGCTTGAGCGCTGCACAGCGAACGAAAGCAGCTAGCGCTCAACTCGGAATAACCCCCATAGTGTCCCATTTATCAAGTCTTGGAGAGTGATTAATAGCACGGTGATAAAGTACCAACCAACCAGCTCCTGTCATTTTTCAATCACAGCCTGTAACATGTCAGTTAAGAGCTGATTGGCTGGTACTTTATCACTGTGCTATTTATCACTCTCCAAGGTTTGATAAATGGGGGCCTTTATTTGCGTTTTCTCCTAACTCTAATGGGCAGATGTACTAATGCTTTTTTGCTAATTTTTCAGAAACATGGCATATTTCAGGCGGTTTTCAGTGGAGAAATTGTTTCATGATATGCATTTTATATTTCATTCTAAAAACATTGGATAATTGTTTTTTTCTAACTGGTACTAGGACTGCAAAAGAATGATTCGTCTGGAAGATCTGCTGCATTCAAAATAAATTGCAGGCAATGTCGGACTGGGACATTAAGGGCCCACAGGGGCGAAAAGTCTGATTATGGGAAGACCAGTAAGATGACTATTGCACTAAACATTGTGGGGAAGTGCATGAATTACAGTTTTGCAGTGTCGTGTGTGAGATATGGGTGTATCATGGATATGTATTGTTTTAATTTCATTTAAATGTGAGTGTCATTCATAATAATATACTCAAAATTAGAGATGAGCGGGTTCGGTTCTCAGAGAACCGAAACCTACCGGACTTTACCATCCGAGCCCGGATCCGAGTCAGGCTCGGGTTTTCACGCCTGACTCGGAAACCAGAACAAGGCAAAACGTCATCATCCCGCTGTCGGATTCTCGTGGGGTTTGGATTCCATATAAGGAACTGCGCTTCGCCACCATTTTCACTCCGGCATTGGAGAGTGTAGAGAGAGGACGTGTCTCCATTCTCTCAGTGTCCTCAGTGTCTGTGTCTTGTGCACCATCTGTCCAGCCACAGTGGTTGTGTCCTCTGCTGCCATATGTCCAGTGCTGTCCAGTGGTGCTGTGTTGTGCTGCATCAGTCAGTGGTGGTGTGTTGTGCTGTCAGTCCAGCCACAGTGGTGGTGTCCTCTGCTGTCATATGTCCAGTGCTGCTGTATAATACGTCCCTTACAGTGTTGCTGTGTTGTCCTGCATCAGACCAGTGGTAGTGTCCTGTGCATCAGTCAGTCCAGTGACCAGTCACAGTGGTGTCCTCTGCTGCCATATGTCCAATGCTGCTGTATAAATCCAGTCCATCACAGTGGTGCTGTGTTGTCCTGCATCAGTCCAGTGGTGGTGTCCCTGTGCTGCCGTATATGTCCAGTGGTACTGCCGTATAAGTCCAGTGCTACCACCGTATATGTCCAGTGATCCTGCCATATAATTCCAGTGATCCTGCCGTATAATTCCAGTAATCCTGCCGTATAATTCCAGTGATCCTGCTGTATAATTCCATATAAAGCCATATAATTCTGTATAAATCCAGTCCAGTGGTGCTGCCATATAAGTTCAGTGGTGCTGTCCTGTGCTGTATATTATTTACTCCAAATAAAGGGATTATTAATATTTAATCCAAATAATTTTTACAGGGTTTGCCTTGTGAGGTGTAGGGTGAAGCATATTGTGTTATATAACTCCAGGATAATAATGGAGAACAAAAATTTGGAGGATAAAATGGGGAAAGATCAAGAACCACTTCCTCCTAGTGCTGAAGCTGCCGCCACTAGTCATGACATACTGTAGACGATGAAATGCCATCAACGTCGTCTGCCAAGGCCGATGCCCAATGTGATAGTAGAGGGCATGTAAAATCCAAAAAAACAAAGTTCAGTAAAAAGACCCAAAAAAAGAAATTTAAATCATCTGAGGAAAAACGTAAACTTGCCAATATGCCATTTACGACACGGAGTGGCAAGGAACGGCTAAGGCCCTGGCCTATGTTCATGACTAGTGGTTCAGCTTCATATGACGATGGAAGCTCTCATCCTCCCGCTAGAAAAATGAAAAGAGTTAAGCTGGAAAAAGCACAGAAAAGAACTGTGCGTTCTAAGATGGTATCACAAATCCCCAAGGAGAGTTCAAGTGTGTCGGCGGTTGCGATGCCTGACCTTCCCAACACTGGACGGGAAGAGGTGGCTCCTTCCACCATTTGCATGCCCCCTGCAAGTGCTGCAAAAAGCACCCACAGTCCAGTTTCTGATACTCAAATTGAAGATGTCACTGTTGAAGTACACCAGGATGAGGATATGGGTGTTGCTGGCGCTGAGGAGGAAGTTGACGATGAGGATTCTGATGGTGATGTGGTTTCTTTAAATGAGGCACCGGGGGAGACAATTGTTGTCCGTCGGATGAAGAAGCCCATTGTGATGCCTGGGAAAATACCAAAAAAGCCACCTCTTCAGTGTGGAATTATTTCTCCACAAATCCGGACTACAGGTGTCAAGCCGTGTGTTGCCTCTGTCAATCTGTAATAAGTAGGGGTAAGATGAACATCCTCCCTGATACATCACCTGCAGCACATTCATCAGAAGTCAGTGTCAAGTTGTGAAACTTTGGGTAAGAGCGTAAGCAGTCCACTGACACCTAATTCCCTTCTTCATCTTGTACCCATGCTCTTGCAAGCGACACCACCAACTACCTCAACGTCAACTTCCTCCTCAGTCAGGAACGTCAGTAGTCCTGCAGGCCATGTCACTGTCAAGACTGAGGAGTTCTCACCTAACCGGGTTTCCTCCGGAGGATCCTTGAGTGGTACGCCTGCTGTTGCTGCCGCTGCTGTTGTTGCTGCTGGGAGTCAATAGTCATCCCAGAAGGGAAGTCGAAGACCACTTGTACTACTTCAACTAAGCAATTGACTGTCCAACAGTCCTTTGTGAGGAAGATGAAATATGACAGCAGTCATCCTGTTGCAAAGCGGATAACTGAGGTCTTGACAGCTATGTTGGTGTTAGACGTGCGTCCGGTATCCGCCATTAGTTCAGTGGGACTTAGAGAATTGTTTGAGGTACTGTGTCCCCAGTATCAAATCCCATCTAGGTTGCACTTCTCTAGGCAGGCGATACCGAGAATGTACAGACACGTCACAAACACACCCTGCGTTCGGCCAGCCACGTCTGCGTTTTTCCTGGTATGCCTGCGTTTTTTCGAACACTCCCTGAAAACGGTCAGTTGACACCCAGAAACGCCCACTTCATGTCAATCACTCTGGGGCAACCAGTGCGACTGAAAAGCTTCGCTAGACCTTGTGTGAAACTACATCGTTCGTTGTAATAGTACGACGCGCGTGCACATTGCTCCGCATATGCATGCACAGAAGTGTCGTTGTTTTGCCTGAGCGCTGCACAGCGAACGAAAGCAGCTAGCGCTCAACTCGGAATAACACCCATAGTGTCCCATTTATCAAGTCTTGGAGAGTGATTAATAGCACGGTGATAAAGTACCAACCAACCAGCTCCTGTCATTTTTCAATCACAGCCTGTAACATGTCAGTTAAGAGCTGATTGGCTGGTACTTTATCACCGTGCTATTTATCACTCTCCAAGGTTTGATAAAAGGGGGCCTTTATTTGCGTTTTCTCCTAACTCTAATGGGCAGATGTACTAATGCTTTTTTGCTAATTTTTCAGAAACATGGCATATTTCAGGCGGTTTTCAGTGGAGAAATTGTTTCATGATATGCATTTTATATTTCATTCTAAAAACATTGGATAATTGTTTTTTTCTAACTGGTACTAGGACTGCAAAAGAATGATTCGTCTGGAAGATCTGCTGCATTCAAAATAAATTGCAGGCAATGTCGGACTGGGACATTAAGGGCCCACAGGGGCGAAAAGTCTGATTATGGGAAGACCAGTAAGATGACTATTGCACTAAACATTGTGGGGAAGTGCATGAATTACAGTTTTGCAGTGTCGTGTGTGAGATATGGGTGTATCATGGATATGTATTGTTTTAATTTCATTTAAATGTGAGCGTCATTCATAATAATATACTCAAAATTAGAGATGAGCGGGTTCGGTTCTCAGAGAACCGTAACCTACCGGACTTTACCATCCGAGCCCGGATCCGAGTCAGGCTCGGGTTTTCACGCCTGACTCGGAAACCAGAACAAGGCAAAACGTCATCATCCCGCTGTCGGATTCTCGTGGGGTTTGGATTTCATCTAAGGAACTGCGCGTTGCCGCCATTTTCACTCCGGCATTGGAGAGTGTAGAGAGAGGACGTGTCTCCATTCTCTCAGTGTCCTCAGTGTCCGTGTCTTGTGCACCATCTGTCCAGCCACAGTGGTTGTGTCCTCTGCTGCCATATGTCCAGTGCTGTCCAGTGGTGCTGTGTTGTGCTGCATCAGTCAGTGGTGGTGTGTTGTGCTGCATCAGTCCAGCCACAGTGGTGGTGTCCTCTGCTGTCATATGTCCAGTGCTGCTGTATAATACGTCCCTTACAGTGTTGCTGTGTTGTCCTGCATCAGACCAGTGGTAGTATCCTGTGCATCAGTCAGTCCAGTGACCAGTCACAGTGGTGTCCTCTGCTGCCATATGTCCAATGCTGCTGTATAAATCCAGTCCATCACAGTGGTGCTGTGTTGTCCTGCATCAGTCCAGTGGTGGTGTCCCTGTGCTGCCGTATATGTCCAGTGCTACCACCGTATATGTCCAGTGATCCTGCCATATAATTCCAGTGATCCTGCCGTATAATTACAGTAATCCTGCCGTATAATTACAGTGATCCTGCTGTATAATTCCATATAAAGCCATATAATTCTGTATAAATCCAGTCCAGTGGTGCTGCCATATAAGTTCAGTGGTGCTGTCCTGTGCTGTATATTATTTACTCCAAATAAAGGGATTATTAATATTTAATCCAAATAATATTGACAGGGTTTGCCTTGTGAGGTGTAGGGTGAAGCATATTGTGTTATATAACTCCAGGATAATAATGGAGAACAAAAATTTGGAGGATAAAATGGGGAAAGATCAAGAACCACTTCCTCCTAGTGCTGAAGCTGCCGCCACTAGTCATGACATACTGTAGACGATGAAATGCCATCAACGTCGTCTGCCAAGGCCGATGCCCAATGTGATAGTAGAGGGCATGTAAAATCCAAAAAAACAAAGTTCAGTAAAAAGACCCAAAAAAAGAAATTTAAATCATCTGAGGAAAAACGTAAACTTGCCAATATGCCATTTACGACACGGAGTGGCAAGGAACGGCTAAGGCCCTGGCCTATGTTCATGACTAGTGGTTCAGCTTCATATGACGATGGAAGCTCTCATCCTCCCACTAAAAAAATGAAAAGAGTTAAGCTGGACAAAGCACAGAAAAGAACTGTGCGTTTTAAGATGGTATCACAAATCCCCAAGGAGAGTTCAAGTGTGTCGGCGGTTGCGATGCCTGACCATCCCAACACTGGACGGGAAGAGGTGGCTCCTTCCACCATTTGCATGCCCCCTGCAAGTGCTGCAAAAAGCACCCACAATCCAGTTTCTGATACTCAAATTGAAGATGTCACTGTTGAAGTACACCAGGATGAGGATATGGGTGTTGCTGGCGCTGAGGAGGAAGTTGACGATGAGGATTCTGATGGTGATGTGGTTTCTTTAAATGAGGCACCGGGGGAGACAATTGTTGTCCGTCGGATGAAGAAGCCCATTGTGATGCCTGGGAAAATACCAAAAAAGCCACCTCTTCAGTGTGGAATTATTTCTCCACAAATCCGGACTACAGGTGTCAAGCCGTGTGTTGCCTCTGTCAATCTGTAATAAGTAGGGGTAAGATAAACATCCTCCCTGATACATCACCTGCAGCACATTCATCAGAAGTCAGTGTCAAGTTGTGAAACTTTGGGTAAGAGCGTAAGCAGTCCACTGACGCCTAAATCCCTTCTTCATCTTGTACCCATGCTCTTGCAAGCCACACCACCAACTCCCTCAACGTCAACTTCCTCCTCAGTCAGGAACGTCAGTAGTCCTGCAGGCCATGTCACTGTCAAGACTGAGGAGTTCTCACCTAACCGGGTTTCCTCCGGAGGATCCTTGAGTGGTACGCCTGCTGTTGCTGCCGCTGCTGTTGTTGCTGCTGGGAGTCAATAGTCATCCCAGAAGGGAAGTCGGAAGACCACTTGTACTACTTCAACTAAGCAATTGACTGTTCAACAGTCCTTTGTGAGGAAGATGAAATATGACAGCAGTCATCCTTTTGCAAAGCGGATAACTGAGGTCTTGACAGCTATGTTGGTGTTAGACGTGCGTCCGGTATCTGCCATTAGTTCAGTGAGACTTAGAGAATTGTTTGAGGTACTGTGTCCCCAGTATCAAATCCCATCTAGGTTGCACTTCTCTAGGCAGGCGATACCGAGAATGTACAGACACGTCAGAAAAAGTGTCCTCAGTGTCCTACAAAATGCAGTTGTAACAACTGTCCACTTAACCACGGACATATGGACAAGTGGAACAGGGCAGACTAAGGACTATATGACTGTGAAAGCCCACTGGGTAGATATATGGCCTCCCGCAGCAACAACAGCAGCGACACCAGTAGCAGCATCTCGCAAACGCCAACTCGTTCCTAGGCAGCTGGCACACAGCTGACAACCTCTTACGGAAACTGAGGGACATCACTGCACAATGGCTTACACCAATTAGACTCTCCTGGGGATTTGTGATATCGGACAACGCTATCAATATTGTGCGTGCATTACATGTGGGCAAATTCCAGCACGTCCCATGTTTTGCACATACAATTAATTTGGTGGTGCAGAATTTTTTTTTCAAATGACAGGGGCGTGCAGGAGATGCTGTCAGTGGCCCGAAAAATTGCGAGCCATTTTCGACATTCAGCGACTGCGTGCCAAAGACTGGAGCACCAGCAAACACTCCTGAACCTGCCCTGCTGTCACCTGAAGCAGGAGGTGGTAACGAGGTGGAATTCAACACTCTATATGCTTCGGAGGATCGATGAGCAGCAAAAGGCCATTCAAGCCTATACAGCCACCCCGATATAGGCAAAGGAGGGAGAATGCACCTGACACAAGTGCAGTGAATAATGATTTCCGTCTTGTGCAAGGTTCTCCAACCCTTTGAACTTGCCACACATGAAGTCAGTTCAGACACTGCCAGCTTGAGTCAGGTCATTTCCCTCATCAGGCTTTTGCAGAAGCAGCTGGAGAAATTGAAGGAGGAGCTAAGACGGAGCGATTCCGCAAAGTATGTGGGACTTGTGGATGGAGCCCTTCATTTGCTTTGCCAGGATTCAAGGGTGGTCAATCTGTTGAAATCAGAGCACTACATTTTGGCCACCGTGCTCGATCCTAGGTTTAAAGGCCACATTGTATCTCTCTTTCCGGCAGACACAAGTCTGCAGAGGTTCAAAGACCTGCTGGCGAGAAAATTGTTAACTCAAGCGGAACGTGACCCGTCAACAGCTCCTCCTTCACTTTCTGCCGCAACTGGGGCTGCGAGGAAAAGGATAAGATTTCCAAGCCCACCCGCTGGCAGTGATGCAGGGCAGTCAGGAGCGAGTGCTAACATCAGGTCCGGACTGAAGGGCCTGCCAATGATTACTGACATGTCTACTGTCACTGCATATGATTCTGTCACCATTGAAAGAATGGTGGAGGATTATATGAGTGACAGCATCCAAGTAGGCATGTCAGACAGTCCATACGTATACTGGCAGGAAAAAGACGCAATTTGGATGCCCTTGCACAAAACTGGCTTTATTTTACTTAAGTCCCCCCCCCCCCTCCAGTGTGTACTCTGAAAGAGTGATTAGTGCATCCGGTAACCTTGTCAGCGATCTGCGTAGGAGGTTACTTCCACAAAATGTGGAGAAGATGATGTTCATCAAAATGAATTATAAATTCCTCTGGGAAGACCTTTACCAGCAATTGCCTCCAGAAAGTACACAGGGACCTGTGACGGTGGATTCCAGTGGGGACAAATTAATACTCTGTGAGGAGGAGGATGTACACAGTGAAAGGGGTGAGGAATTGGAGGATTAGGATGAGGTCGACATCTTGCCTCTGTAGAGCCAGTTTGTGCAAGGAGAGATTGATTGCTTCTTTTTTGGTGGGGGCCCAAACAAACCAGTCACACTGACGCTGAAATGATTGGTTTGTTAAAGTGTGCATGTACTGTTTATTGACTACTTTTTTAAAGTGGCATCCTGTCTGACACTGCCGTACAAGTCCAGGGGTACTGCCGTATAAGTCCAGGAGTACAGCCGTATAAGTCCAGTCCAGTGTTGCTGTCTTGTGCTGCATCAGTCCAGTGGTGGTGTCCTGTGCTGTATATTATTTACTCCAAATAAAAGGGTTACATACATTACTTATATTATTATCCTAATAATTATTACAGGGTTTGCCCTGTGTGGTGTAGGGGTACGCTCGCCTGTGCTGCATATTATTATAATAGCTTCAAATAAAAGGGTGTGTTTGTGTTTGGTTTAGGGGTACTCTATCCTGTGCCACCAATATTGTGCCTGCCGCACACCTGTGTTTGTGCCGCACACCTGTGTCGCTTAGCTTAGTCATACAGCTACCTCATTGCATCTCTTTTTCTTCTTTGCATGATGTGCTATTTGGGGCCTAGTTTTTTTAAGTGCCATCCTGTCTGCAACTGCAGTGCCACTCCTAGATGGGCCAGGTGTTTGTGTCGCACATTTGTGTCGCTTAGCTTAGTCATTCAGCTACCTCATTGCACCTCTTTTTCTTCTTTGCATCATGTGCTGTTTGGGACCTATTTTTTAAATCTGCCATCCTGTCTGCAACTGCATTGCCACTCCTAGATGGGCCAGGTGTTTGTGCCGCACACTTGTATCACTTAGCCTAGCCATCCAGCCACCTCGGTGCAACCTTTTGGCCTAAAAATTTTTTGTGAGGTGTGAGATGTTCAGAATAGACTGGAATTGAGTGGAAATGAATGTTATTGAGGTTATTAATACCGTAGGAGCAAAATTACCACCAAATTCTGTGATTTTAGATGTTTTTATGTTTTTATCAAAAATCATCCAGATCCAAAACCAAATCACGAAAGGGTGGTTTTGGCAAAACCAAGGCAAAACCAAAACACGAGCGGGAAATTAGAACAAAAACCAAAACACAAAACACGAAAAGTGCCCGCCTCACATCTCTACTCAAAATCCATTAATGATAATACGCCAGGATCTCCTCTTGTATGTCCATGGAGCTATGTAATCACCTGAATTAACCAGTTTGCACAAGGGAGATGTATAAACAGTATGTGATATTCCACATTACATCTTGGGTCCAGTATGCACAAATACATACAATGAGAATCTACAGTATCTGATTAATCTACCTTTTTCTGATTGAATTTAAGGAGAAATTTACTATGCGTTACAGATTTAATCTTTCTCACATGGGATCTTTTTCATTGACAAATTGAAATACTGCACTCTGGATCTGATTGCGAGGTGTATGCAGAAGGGCCCACGGCAGTTTCTATTGGTTGTCGCCATTTTGCAGCTATAAGCAAACTCAAACACAAAGTACTTCCCTTGTGTACATCAGTGTGGCTGAATGTGTAAGGACTGAGATGCCCACTTTCAGCATCTAGTGGTGCATCCTTAGACGCCACCACTGATTGCACAATTTCTCAGTGTCTATGAATGCATCCGCTTTCACTGACACACACACACACAACACACCCATAACACTCCTATTAAATGGACTATTTTTGTGTCCATTTGTAGCCACCTCCTGTCTCCGCCCAGGAACGCCCATCACATTTTAAATACAGTTCTCCCTGTGTTCGCCTGAAATAATAAATGTGACTCTGTATGGACACAAATGGGAAGTGTGTGAAGTGCATCTTGCATTGCACAGTAGCAACAAATCGCTCTACTATGTTCCACATTAGCAGTGTGTACACATCCGAATCTTGCCCCCTATGCCTCTCGTTTGTTGTCACCTTTGTATTTGTACAGACCCAGAGTGCACATGGTGCTGAATGTAATTACAGCACAATCATCTATTGTCACAGATACCCGCTGTTCTTACATTGTGCTGCTGGTTATATACTTGCTACAGTATAAAATTAGGCATGCACTGTACAAAAATGTAAATGTGACATCAAAGGGGGTAATTCAGACTTGATCGCTCGCTAGATATTTTTTGCAGCACTGCGATCAGATAGTCGCCGCCTATGGGGGAGTGTATTTTCGCTTTGCAAGTGTGCGAACGCTTGTGCAGCCGAGTGGTACAAAAAAGTTTTGTGCAGTTTCTGAGTACGTCTGAACTTACTCAGCCACTGCGATCACTTCAGCCTGTCCGGGGCCGGAATTGACGTCAGACACCCGCGTTTTTCCAAACACTCCCAGAAAACGGTCAGTTGCCACCCACAAACGCCTTCTTCCTGTCAATTTCCTCGCGCTCGCCCGTGCGAATGGATTCTTCGGAAAACCCTCACACAGGAATGATCCGCTTTGTACCCGTGCGATGCGCCTGTGCATTGCGGTGCATACGCATGAGCAGTTCTGACCTGATTGCAGCGCTGCAAAAAAAGCTAGCATGCGATCAGGTCTGAATGACCCCCAAAGTGCAAAGTTTACTACAGTAGCTTCTCTTTAAAAACCTTTCTGTTTTTATCCTAAAATAATAGTTTATTTTTAAGGTAAATAATTAACAATTTAAATGTAATTTTCTGGTCTACCTCAGATAAGCATAGGAATAAATGGGTGATTATAATAACCCACACTTTGGTCTATGGGAGGCTTGCCACCTAGCAACAGCAGGTGGGTTAAGCAGCAAGCCTCTTGAAAACGCTGAGGGAGAGGAGAGGGAAAGAATTTTCATATCCTCTCCTCACACATACAGCGGCTGGTTGGTACGCCCGCAGTCATGTGCACGTTGCGTCACGTGCACACGCGCGCTCTTGTGAGCACACGCCCCAGCCACTGGCCAGATTTTTTCTGTCAGTGTTGGCATGGAGGACTGTGTCTCTGTCTCTGCGATAGATTCCCTCACACTGTACTCCATAGCTGGCAGTAATACAGGGAAAAGAGCCTATAAAAGGGATGCATTTCCTTCTCCCTCATCCTCTGCCTCTTCAGAGGATATTCCTATATAAAGAAAGAAAACCTTTTCTATCAGAAACTTCATTAATTCTGACTCTCTGACGCTGAGGTAAGCAAGTCCCCTAAGCAGAATATAAGGTTATCTCCGAGTCCTAACTCAGGGAGCTCTTTGATACACAGGAAAAAACGAATAAAGACAGATAAAAGTAAGGAGGACCTGTTCAGGTGATATTCCCCCGTTTCATGGTATTGTCCATAGCAGACAGCCTAATAGTTCTCGGAGAAAGCACAAATCTCCTGCCCATAGCTGGCAAAATATATCTGCCCGTAGCAGGCAGCATGAAGGTATCCGCTCACAGTACATGGGGTCACCTGTAAAACAGCTACATTCTTCCTATAAGGAACATGGTCACTCTTCCTCAGTAGATCGGGAATCCGAGGAAGTGACAAAATCCTCTACTTCTTCCCAGCATGAGGAATTTAGAGATATTCAAATGTCCAGAGTGGCTTTAGCGGGAAAAACACCTCCGCCTAAACTATACGCCAAAAATTGGGCACTGAAACATGACTCTGAGGTTAAAAAATTTGCTCAGCTGGAATTTAGAGCAACACTCATTAAAGAGGATGAGTTAGTGTTGCAATCTTATACTGGGTTACCAGATGTGCCCGCACTATTTGCCCCCAGTATAGACCCTGCCCTAACTTCTATAGTGGGTGAAAAGAGACATAACGACCCTACCAACCGCACACTAAGAAAAATACAGTATAAGATAGTGGAAGCAGCGGAAGCAGCTGGACCCCTCTTGTATGTACTTGATAAAGCTGAAAGAGAAGGGGAATCCAGCGTCTCTTTAGATTCGCTAGTGGCATCCAGGCTTGCTCTTCTTAAGGCCATTAGCAAGCCAGACATTCAAGTATATTACTAATACTCGCAGGTCCAGATGTCTAACTAGTGCAGGACTAGTTGACCTGGTTCCAAAGTCCCTAGATTTCCATAATTTGAATAATGCTGACCTATTCGGTCCCCCAATTTATTGAGGAAGTAAAAATATGACATAAGGCTCATAAATCCTTCTCCGACTTCAAACAAGGGAACGTACAAGGGGGGCGGACTTCAAGGGCCACAGGTCCGACCTGAGACTTTCAAAGCACAAGAAGAGCCCAGACAGAAGATTTCGGTAACAGAACCAACAGCACTCCCTGAGCGTTGACCTACAACGCTTAGGACAACTCTAAAAGAGGTCGCAACTACGGTAAGCATACCCACACACCCTGTTCTACACAAAACACTTAAGGAATCTTTCACAGAATGGCAAAAGATTACCACAGACAAATGGTTGCTAAAAACGATTCGGTCTGGGGTAAACCTTCCCTTAATTCGTTTCCCACACCAGGTAAGTCATATTCCTTGCTCAAGGAATTGCAGCCCTCAGCTAGGCAAGGTAATTTCAATAGCCCTGCTCCAGGGAAAAATAGAACCAGCCGACCCAGCAGTAACGGCTGGGTAAGCCACTTGTTTCCAATATTAAAACGAGATGGATCAATAAAACCAGTTTTAAACGTCAAGGGGTTGAACCGATACTTAAAAGTGAAAAAGTTTTGCATGGAAGGTATCTCAGACATTCCTTATCTACTCACAAGAGACTGCTTCTGTATAAAAATAGACCTAAAAGAAGCTTTCCATTCTACGGGGGTAATTCAGAGTTGATCGCAGCAGCAAATTTGTTAGCAGTTGGGCAAGACCATGGGGGTCATTCCGAGTTGATTGATCGCTAGCTAGTTTTAGCAGCCGTGCAAACGCTATGCCGCCGCCCACTGGGAGTGTATTTTAGCTTAGCAGAAGTGCGAACGCCTGTGCAGCCGAGCTCTGCAAAAAAAGTTTGTGTAGTTTCAGAGTAGCTATGAACCTACTCAGCGCTTGCGATCACTTCAGCCTAGTCGTGTCCATATTTGACATCATACACCCGCCCAGCGAACGCCCAGCCATGCCTGCGTTTTTTCAGACACGCCTGTGTTTTTGCAAACACTCCATGAAAACGGTCAGTTGACACCCAGAAATGCCCCCTTCCTGTCAATCTTCTTGCGGCCGTCAGTGCGACTGAAAACTTCACTACAACCTATGCACAACCACAACGGGCTTTGTACCCTTACGACGCGCGTACGCATTGCGGCCCATACGCATGTGCAGAAATGCATTTTTTTCACCTGATTGCTGCGCTGTGAAAATCGGCAGTGAGCGATCAACTCGGAATGACCCCCCATGTGCACTGCAGGGGGGGGGGGGCAGATATAACATTTGCTGAGTTAGACTTGGGTGGGTTATTTTGTTCCTGTGCAGTGTAAATACTGGCTGATTTATTTTTACACTTCAATTCAGATATAAGTTTGAACACACCCCTCCCAAATCTAACTCTCTCTGCACATGTTACATCTGCCCCACCTGCAGTGCACATGATTTTGCCCAACTGCTAACAAATTTGCTGCTGCGATCAACTCTGAATTACCCCCTATATTAGTTCACTCCAACCACAGGCGATTTCTCAGGTTCTCTTGGAAAGACAGCTTATATCAGTGCACTGTCATGGTATTTGTCCTCTCTTGTGTACCCTATACATTTTACACGGGTCATGAAGGCCATTATCTCCCACCTGCATCAGCAGAGCATACTGTGCATCTTGTATCTAGATGACATACTGCTAGTACATACAGACCTCGATACCATTTTGAGGCACAGAGAAGTAGCCCTCTCCCTATTAGCCGACTTGGGCTTCACTCTAAACACCCAGAAGTCCGTTCTTACCCCAACCAAAGCATTAACGTTTCTGGGGTTCGACCTGGACACCCATTCTTTCTCTCTAGCGATTCCGCCAGAGAAATGGCTAGACACAAAAAATTACATACAAAAAACTTCCAAGAAACGCAGATTATCCCTACGCGACTTGGCAAGGATCATTGGGAAATTATTGAGATATCCCCAGGTTTCCGTCATGTACCCCTACTATGCAGGGAACTGCAGGGCCTTCTAAGAATCCTGATTCATGCTCATTATACCTGAAAAGATATGATTTTTCTATCCAGGAGTGTGAATATGGAGCTGTCCCAATGGAACAGTCTATCTATTCATCCTCCTCATCCTCTCCTAGACCTCACACCCTCCATGACAATAACCACAGATGTGTCTTTAACAGGTTGGGGCGGATTTACTCAAGAGAAAGCAGTCAGAGGCACATGGTCAGCCGAGGAATCCCAACTGTTTATCAACATCCTAGAACTACGCGCAGCAAAACTAACTCTGAAAGCGTTAGTTCCCATTCACGTAAAAAAACACCTCTATTCAACTATGCTTGGACAATATGACCGCAGTGTCATATATAAACAGAATGGGGGGCACCAAGTCAATATCCTTATGCAGAGAAGCGTTAGAAATTTGGGACTGGGCTACTCAAAGGGACATAATCCTTCTCGCCTCCTACATTCCAGGACAGCTAAACAAACTAGCAGACTCCTTATCCCGCAAAAGAATTTCCTTAAACTCCATGGCTCTAAAAAGCCAGGTCTTTCAGAGAATACTCCAAACCTTTGGGAACTTGGAAATAGACCTATTTGCCAGTCCCACAAATGCTCAAACCCCGTGTTTTGTATCCAGAATATGGACCAAAGGAGTATGGAGGATGGATGCGATGTCCTTTCCTTAGACAGATCTACCTCACCCCTATGCCTTCCCCCCCACCCCGGCACTTCTCCTAAAAGTACTTCAGAAAACCATGGAGTCCGGGGTAAAACACATGGTGTTAGTATACCACTGTGGCCATCCAGGGTATGGTTTCATTCCCTCTGATCAGCCAACTACGCATAGGCCCCAAAATTCCCCTGGGACTATCCAAGGAATGTTTTCAGGGAACCCTTGACATATTGGAGACTCTTCCCCAGTGCATGTGGATGGCAATATCACTAGGATGTTAACTGACCTTTCCCTAGCTTCTCCCACAAAAGCTCTAATCAACACTTCCCTAAGACCTCATACAAGAGCTGGATATTGCGCAATTATTAAAGAATTTGATCTGTGACAATCTCAACAAATTACTTCTAACCAAAACTTGCTACTCCACTTAGCACTAGATTTCCTAGCATCCAAATACCAGATGGGGCTAGCGTCGGCTACCATAAAGTCATATGGCTCTGCTCTAGACATCATGATCCCAAATTTAACAGATAACAAACTATACTTACGTCTGCTGAGAGGCATTCACCGCTCTAGGCCCATACTGCAGAAGAATTCAAACACATGGGACATTGAACCATTCCTCTCTTTCCTGGCTTTTTGGGACACAGACACTAATATCAGCTTACTATCCCGCAAACTAGCATCCTTGCTGGCTCTGGCTATAGCTGCGAAAGGAGCTGAGCTTACCCTCATTCACATCTCAGACCCATGGCTATCACTCACGCCAATGGGATACCATATCATACTCAAAGGACACACTAAAACTTCCTCCTTTAAGTGCCCGATTGTGGAGTTTGATATTATTCAAGTTCCTCAAAATCCAAAACTATACGTAGCCTCATGTTTATCAACCTACCTTTCCCAAACAGCACAATTAAGGGACAATATCACCTATTTCTTCATTACATGTAGAAAACCTTATCACCCCGCTAGATCCTCGACTATTAGCGGATGGATAGTAGCTTCTTTGAAAGAAGCAGGGATCAATACAGACCATTTTAAAAGCCATTCCCTACGGGTAGCAGCTGCAACAAGAGCAGCTGCCAAAGGCATCCCTTTGCAGTCAATAATGCTAGCTGCAAGATGATCCTCCGCTCGCACTTTTGCAAAACATTATTGGAGGCCAACCAATTCACAAAAATCGAGTTCCTCAGAGCAACCATCAGGTATGTGGTAGTCGCCCACCTTCTGTTGCTAGGTGGCAAGCCTCCCGAAGAACAAAATACTAGTTTCCAGGAATCTATGACCTGCAAACTGGATTTGTTCTAGGGAACAGAATTGCAACCTAGCAACAGCTCCCACCCTTCCCACCCTTGGTTTGCACCAATGTTGCTAGGGCTGTTGTTTCCTCTAGAGAACTCTATATCAGATATTGACACCCTCCCTCTCGTTTTTCTCTTAGGCGCACCGAGGGAACCAAAGAAACCGCAAACTGCCGCCAATAAAGAACAGAAGTAGACTACTTCCCAACTTTGATGTTTAGGCCTGAAGTTGCAGCCGATACTACCTGTTTCAATTTCTTGTTTCTGCTATAGATTATAGCGCTGAGTTTAAACTTTTGTTTCTTCCCTCATCCTTAAGGAATGTTATCAGTTGCAGTTAATAAACTATCCCTGGTTTAAAGCACGACTTGTTGCTCTTCTCTTACAGTGACTGATACAGGGCTACTTAAGCATTAAGGTTATACTGCCTTTCTCTATGCTTTAGGGACAGGTTTGCCACGAGTGAGCTTCCGAAAATATCTCACCAGGGGCTGGGGCACCCGCTTACTTGACCGCGCGCATGAACATGACACAACGTGCACGTGACCGCGGGCTTGCGTGCACCTGCCAGCCACTGTATGTGTGAGGAGAGGAGGTGAAAATTCTTTCACTCTCCTCTCCCTCAGCGTTTTCTGGATGCTTGCTGCCTAACCCACCTGCTGTTGCTAGGTGGCAATCCTGTTCTCTAGAACAAATCTAGTTTGCAGGTCATAGATACCTGCAAACTGGTGTTTTTGTGCATGCTACCACTGGTCAAGGTAATACTGTATACCGTAGTCTGTGAATACTGTCCACAAGCTGATTCTATATGTGTAGTTGGCATCAGAGGCAGTAAACTGCCATAATTTTCATCAACTGATCTCATGTGATTACATTGCATTGCGCCAGAGTTTACTGCGCATCCGCAGGTCTCCGGAAGAATGGCACCCACCATGATCCGGAGACCAATTTGGCAACTGCGCATGCGCGGCAGCTATTTTGGCATCGATTTCCACCGCGACCACAGCGCCAGTCACTGAACTCCGGAATGGTAAGTATTAAAACGGGTGCAGTGTATGCAGTGTGCGCCCCCCTGGATACAGGGGCCCATGTGCACCGCACACATTGCACCCATTATAGAAAAGCCAATGGACCTAGGTAATGAGGCAGTGTACATGGGTGACCCAGGTAATCCGACCCAGGTCCCATTAAAAGTCTATAGAGAGCTGAAATATTGGTGCTTGGAAATAACAGAAGGACTGTGTGCAGTACAAACGGTGCCAACCCGGGAATAACCCTGACCGCCAGTGCGGTGTGAACAGGGTCTGACCCAGGTTGGCACCTTGTTCCAAAACCCAGGCCAGACTGGTAAAGAGGAATAATTAAGCTTGTGTATCTGACACCATTCTATTAAGGAAAAAGGTAAACAAAGTGCAATGATAGCAAATAACCTATTATTATTATTATTATTATTATCCTTTATTTATAAGGCGCCACAAGGGATCCGCAGCGCCCAATTACAGAGTACATAAACAAATAATCAAGCAGGGAAACAGCAACTTACAGTTGACGACAATATAGGACAAGTACAGGGTAAATAAACATAGCTACATCAGCAGATGACACTGGAAGGCCAGAGAGCCCTGCTTGTGAGAGCTTACATTCTAAAGGGGAGGGGTAGACAGACAGGGGTGAGACAGATGGGGTACATAGAGAGCGTGGAACAGAGGTTTAGGATGAGATGTGGCTGGGTTTGGTGAAGAAGTGGGTCTTGAGAGCCCGTTTGAAGTTTCGTAGAGAGGTGGAGAGTCTGAGGGGGAGAGGTCTGAGGGGGAGAGGTAGGGAATTCCAGAGAAGTGGTGCAGCACGTGAAAAATCTTGGCGGTAGGAGTGGGAGGAAGTAATCCGTAGGTAGGAGTGTCGGCGTGCATTAGCAGAGCGAAGAGGAAGGGTGGGAGTATAAAGGGAGATAAGGTCAGAGATGTAGATGGGAGAGGAGTGGGTGAGGGCTTTGTAAGCAAGTGTGAGAAGCTTGAGATGGATTCTGAAAGGGAAGGGGAGCCAGTGAAGGTCGAGTAAGAGAGGAGAGGTGGACGTAGTGCGTTTGGTGAGGAAGATGAGCCGGGCAGCAGCATTGAGGATAGATTGGAGTGGAGAGAGGTATTTGTCAGGGATGCCAGTCAGGAGGAGATTACAGTAGTCCAGTCTGAAGATGACCAGTGAGTGGATAAGAGTCTTAGTAGCATCCTGGGTCAGAAAGGGCCTGATCCTGGAAATATTTTTTCGATGAAAACGGCAGGTTTGTGAGAGGTGCTGAATATGTGGTTTGAAGGAGAGGGAGGAGTCAAGGATTACTCCAAGACAGCGCACTTGGGGGCTAGAGGAGATAGTAGTGCCATCAACAGATAATGAGATTGTAGGAGGTGAGGTTATGCGGGAGGGAGGGAAGATGATCAGCTCGGTCTTAGACATGTTAAGTTTAAGAAAGCGCTGGGACATCCAGGAAGAGGTCGCAGAGAGATAGTTGGAGATACGAGTGAGGAGAGCAGGGGAGACACCTGGAGAGGAAAGATAGATTTGAGTGTCATCAGCATAGAGATGATATTGGAAACCAAAAGAACTAATGAGCTTACCTAGTGAGGACGTATAGAGAGAGAAGAGAAGAGGACCAAGGACAGAACCTTGGGGTACCCCTACAGTTAGTGGACGTGAGGGGGAGTCATGAGAGGAGACAGAGAATGAATGGTCAGAAAGGTAGGAGGACAGCCAAGAAAAGGTAGTGTCATGCAGACCAATGGAGTGAAGGATTTGCAGTAGGAGAGGATGATCCACAGTGTAAAAAGCAGCAGAGAGATCCAGTAGAATAAGTAGAGTGTCCCTTAGATTTAGCAGCATGGAGGTCATTGCATACTTTTGTAAGGGCAGTTTCAGTGGAGTGGAGAGGACGTTAGCCAGACTGGAATGGGTCAAGCAGTGAGTGTGAGGAAAGAAAGGAAGTAAGGCGGTTGTAGACGCTCAAGGAGTTTGGAGGCAAAAGGGAGGAGAGAGATGGGTCGGTAGTTGGAGAGAGTGTTTGGATCAAAGGTAGGTTTTTTAAGAATAGGAGAGATGAGTGCATGCTTGAAGGCAGAGGGGACAGTGCCTGATGAGAGGGAGAGATTGAGAAGGTGGGAAAGATGAGAACAAGCAGAAGGAGAGAGGTAGCGGAGGAGGCGGGAGGGGATAGGGTCAAGTGGGGAGGTGGTGAGGGGACAGGAACGAATGAGGGCCATGACTTCCTCTCCAGATGCATGGGAGAAAGATGCCAGAGTTGGTGCGAGGCATGAGGAGGGTTGGTAAGGGATGGGAGAAGGCTGGTTACTGATGGTCTGGTGTGATGTGATGTCCTGACATATGGAGTCAATTTTGGATGTGAGGTAAGTGGCAAAGTCAAGAGCAGAGAGTGAGGAAGGGAGACGAGGTGGAGGTGGGCAGAGGAGTGAATTGAGAGTGGTAAAGAGGCGCCGGGGGTTGGAAGACTGGGAGATGAGGTTCTTGAAGTATGACTGTTTAGCAAGAGAAAGGGCAGCACTGAAGGATGAGAGCATAAGTTTGAAATGGAGAAAGTCTGCCTTAGAGCGTGATTTCCTCCAGTGTCGCTCAGCAGTACGTGAGCATTTTCGCAGATATCTGGTGCATTTGGTGTGCCAGGGTTGAGGTGTTAATTTGCGAGGGTGAATAGTGGATGGTGGAGCAACAGAGTCAAGAGCAGAAGTAAGGGATGCATTGCATGTGGAAGTGGCTTGTTCAGGGCATGAGAGAGAGAGAATAGGAGAGAGAAGTGAGTCAAACAAGGAGGAAAGGAATGTGGTGTCAATAGCTTCAATGTTACGCTTAGTGATGGTAGCCTTAGGAGGTAGAGATGGGGAAGTCGAGAGAGATAGGTTAAAGGAGAGCAGGTGGTGGTCAGAGAGGGGAAATGGGGAGTTGGAAAAATCAGAAATATCACAGCGGTGAGTGAAGACCAGATCCAGTGAGTTCCCATTCACATGGGAGGGTGAGGAGGTCCAATGGGAGAGACCAAGTGAAGAGGTGAGGTTAAGGAGTTTAGAGGCAGGGGATTGTGTGTGGATGTCAATAGGGATGTTGAAATCGCCTAGGATAATGGAGGGAATGTCAGAAGAGAGGAAGTGAGGAAGCCAGGAAGCAAAGTTGTCGATGAATTTGGAAGCAGTGCCAGGGGGGCGGTAAATGACAGCTACTCTAAGATGTACTGGTTGGAAGAGGCGTATAGTATGGACCTCAAATGTAGAGAATGTAAGGGATGGTTCTGGTGGTATGAGTTGGTAGGAGTAACTAGAAGGTAAAAGGACCCCAACACCACCCCCATGGCGACCCTTAGGTCGGGGGGGGGGGGGGGGGGGGGTGAATGTGAGGCCCCCAGCAGAGAGAGCTGCAGGAGAAGTAGTGTCAGAGGGCATAATCCAAGTTTCAGTAATGGCTAGTATGTGTAGGGAGTTGGAAATGAAAAGGTCATGTGTGGGGACCAGTTTGTTACAATCAGATCTGGCATTCCAGAGGGCTCACCTATATGTTTATATACTGTCAGGTCTCATGTATTGCCTTGATCAGGTATTTTGCTACAATCCGGCTTAAGCTGCTAAAAATAAATATAATAATAATGTATACTACATTTACTTTAATGTGTACACAGCACATTTCATTAGCATTTGCCCAACCCCTCCCTATTAAAGGCTAACATGTATTCCCTTATTACTGACACTATCATCTGCCAATAAATTCCTTACATCATTATAATCATCATCTTCATTATTCTCAATTAAACCTCTCTCTTCTCCAGTAATGCCTTCATCTTACAGTGCCTGGGTAACCACACTGCACCACCACCACTTCCTCTGTGGACTTACATGTCAAGCATGTAGCCACATAGTCCTGGTATCGATGGTCTGAGAAAAGATCTCATTACAGTGCTCTCTGCTCCGCAAATAAACAAAAAAAAACCCAAAGACATAGCTTCCAACATGACCCATTCCAGGAGAGACAAATGCTCTGTGTCTGGACTTATTGTATGATAGTCACTACCTGTTGTGCAAAACCTTTTTTTATCAATGAACTAGTTCAACACAGATGATGGCAATCCTAAATTAAGAGGGAAGTCCAGGAGCCTAGCATTTAGTCCCTCATGTAATGGGTCATGTTGGGAGGTATGGCAAAGAGAAGCATGTGGAGTTCGATGTTAGGGTGCGTGTTAGTACATAGCATTACTGTTGCTGGGCATACCTGGCACACCCCACACACCTGCCTATCATTGCTCATGTTTATAATTCTAATATAATACATTTCCTTTCAGATTTGACATTGATTGATCATGTTTGTCATTTCTGTAACCATGATACAGTCTGTTATACAGTGACTATTGAGCCATGTGATTAAGCTGATGTTAATTAGGACAAATATATTTTGTGTTCTGTGCTAATAAGCTAAGGCATAAGGTACAAGGTTTTGTTGATAGATTGTGTAAGTATAGCACAGATGTGTACTAAGCTCAGTAGTGGGGTAAATTTACTAAGAATCGTATTTTCCAGTTTGAGGTCAAAGTTCAATCACGAATGACATCGAAAGTGTAAATATGCAACTTTTTGAATTGATTACGACTAATTTACTAAGCTGCCGTATTCTGCATTTTCGGTTTTTCCGATGTCGATGTCATTCGTTTTTTTAGGCAGTGTTTTACGTGAGTGACTTGTAAAACACTGCCGACTTTAATACAATGAATCTCGGCCGGATCTGAGAGATCCGTGCAGGGCTTCATTGTGCACCTTGTAAAAAAAAAAAAAAATGTTTAAACTTAAACAAAAAATTGCGTGGGGTCCCCCCTCCTAAGCCAAACCAGCATCGGGCTCTTTGAGCCGGCCCTGGTTGCAAAAATATGGGGAAAAAATTGACAGGGGTTCCCCCATATTTAAGAAACCAGCACCGGGCTCTGCGCCTGGTCCTGGTTCCAAAAATACGGGAGACAAAAAGCGTAGGGGTCCCCCGTATTTTTGATACCAGCACCGGCCTCCACTAGCTGGACAGATAATGCCACAGCCGGAGGTCACTTTTATACAGTGCCTTGCGGCCGTGGCATCAAATATCCAACTAGTCACCCCTGGCCGGGGTACCCTGGGGGAGTGGGGACCCCTTCAATCAAGGGGTCCCCCCCCAGCCACCACAGGGCCAGGGGTGAAGCCCGAGGCTGTCCCCCCCCATCCAATGGGCTGCGGATGGGGGGCTGATAGCCTTTGTTGAAAGTAATGAATATTGTTTTTAGTAGCAGTACTACAAGTCCCAGCAAGCCTCCCCCGCAAGCTGGTACTTGGAGAACCACAAGTACCAGCATGCGGTGGAAAACCGGGCCCGCTGGTACCTGTAGTACTACTACTAAAAAAATACCCCAATAAAGACATTACACACACACCTTGAAAGTATAACTTTAATGCATACATACACACCACCATATACACATACTTACCTTATGTTCACACGAGGGTCGGTCCTCTTCTCCAGTAGAATCCATGGTGTACCTGTAGAAAAAATCCTACTCACCAAATCCAGTGTAGAGGGCTCCTCGGATAATCCATTTGTAATCCACGTACTTGTAAAAATAAAAAAACGGGACACCCGACCACGAACTGAAAGGGGACCCATGTTTTCACATGGGACCCCTTTCCCCGAATGCCAGAAACCCCCTCTGACTGATGTCTAAGTGGGTTTCTTCAGCCAATCAGGGAGCGCCACGTTGTGGCACCCTCCTGATCGGCTGTGTGCTCCTGTACTGTCTGACAGGCGGCACACGGCAGTGTTACAATGTAGCGCCTATGCGCTCCATTGTAACCAATGGTGGGAACTTTGAGGTCAGCGGTTGACCGAAAGTGACCTCACCGCTGACCACAAAGTTCCCACCATTGGTTACAATGGAGCGCATAGGCGCTACATTGTAACACTGCCGTGTGCCGCCTGTCATACAGTACAGGAGCACACAGCCGATCAGGAGGATGCCACAACGTGGCGTTCCCTGATTGGCTGATGGAACCCACTTAGACATCAGTCAGAGGGGGTTTCTGGCATTCGGGGAAAGGGGTCCCATGTGAAAACATGGGTCCCCTTTCAGTTCGTGGTCGGGTGTCCCGTTTTTTTATTTTTACAAGTACGTGGATTACAAATGGATTATCCGAGGAGCCCTCTACACTGGATTTGGTGAGTAGGATTTTTTCAACAGGTACACCATGGATTCTACTGGAGAAGAGGACCGACCCTCGTGTGAACATAAGGTAAGTATGTGTATATGGTGGTGTGTATGTATGCATTAAAGTTATACTTTCAAGGTGTGTGTGTAATGTCTTTATTGGGGTATTTTTTTAGTAGTAGTACTACAGGTACCAGCGGGCCCGGTTTTCCGCCGCATGCTGGTACTTGTGGTTCTCCAAGTACCAGCTTGCGGGGGAGGCTTGCTGGGACTTGTAGTACTGCTACTAAAAACAATATTCATTACTTTCAACAAAGGCTATCAGCCCCCCATCCGCAGCCCATTGGATGGGGGGGACAGCCTCGGGCTTCACCCCTGGCCCTTGGGTGGCTGGGGGGGGACCCCTTGATTGAAGGGGTCCCCACTCCCCCAGGGTACCCCGGCCAGGGGTGACTAGTTGGATATTTGATGCCACGGCCGCAAGGCACTGTATAAAAGTGACCCCCGGCTGTGGCATTATCTGTCCAGCTAGTGGAGCCCGGTGCTGGTTTCAAAAATACGGGGGACCCCTACGCTTTTTGTCCCCCATATTTTTGGAACCAGGACCAGGCGCAGAGCCCGGTGCTGGTTGCTTAAATATGGGGGAACCCCTGTCAATTTTTTTCCCATATTTTTGCAACCAGGGCCGGCTCAAAGAGCCCGGGGCTGGTTTGGTTTAGGAGGGGGGACCCCACGCATTTTTTTTTTGGAAAAATTATAACATTTCCCACCCCTTCTCAGTGAAAAACATGCACGGATCTCATGGATCCGTGCATGCCTATACAAACACGGGATAAAAAAGCAGGTCTGTTTTTTTTTAGCACTTTTTCACGATTTGTATTTTAGCACGGCAGTATTTGGCTATTGTCGGCAGTGTTTGTGCCCGATTTCTACCAAATTGCAGGCGTATTTGACCGATGGTGTATTGATTCGTGATTTTTTCCTAGGACTTCCAAAATATTACGAATACCCTCATCACTGCCGTGATTTTTGCTTAGTAAATTACCGAGATGACACTTTGAAGAAAAAACGGCATCTCGGTCAAAATCGGGACCTTAGTAAATATACCCCAGTGTGTTTTAATGAACTTCAACCCTGTTGTGAAAACCTTTTATTTTATCATAGTGAATGAGTCATTGTTTTGGCACTTTCTTGTTCTTGCATTAGATCAATGTTTAAACTCTTTAACTTGTAGAATGTATAGTTTTACATAATCATACAAGTAAAAATAAAACATTTCTTATTTGTACCCTGCAGCACGGGGTTGTGGGTTTTATTGAAAGTATTGTGCTGGTAAGATTGGTTCATTATATTGAAATAATAATAATAATAATAATAATAATAATAATAATTTGTCAATGAGTGACCTTAGAGTTGGGGAGATGTATCAAAACTTCTAGAAGGTACGATACAACTCATTCCAGCATTCTTAATGTATGTAATAAGCGACAGACTTCCAGGAAAAATTGGAATTTTCCTCACTGGCAATTTCTATTGCATATAACACTATGGGCCTGATTCAGAGGTGGTCACAGTTGCGGTTGTGATAATGCCACAGCTGATGGTTATCTTACTGAGACGTCCAGTGTCTGCAGCGCTACTCCGCTGCTGTACGTAGAAGGCACCATTGGTCAGTCTTATGGAGGTACAGAATCTCCAGCTGAATATGTCCACCTGTGTCAGTGCAACACGCCTGCGACACTCCCGCATCTGGCTAGCCACACACCCCACCTCCCAGTTACCAGTCGAACACACCCATTACATGCAATTTCAATCTGCATCTTTGTGTGGTTATCATCAGAAAGCATGCGCAGTGCGGCTCAGAAAAATGCACAAACTAAAAACATCGGTCACTTATGCCTGATGCCGACCCAGTGACCACTTCTGAATCAGCACCTATGGCTCTGATTCATATTTTTACGCAAACCCGATGATTGATGTACAAATGCGATGCTTGTGGGGCTGTGCGTATTTGGGGGGCAGAGCGTGGGCCTCACACAGCACCATTCTTCAAAACGAGGCCATGTCACTCTCATTTTGAAGGCATGATGGGTCCGGGTTCTGAGTCAGATGCAGATTTACTGGACCCAGGTGTCTGCATCCAGTGTCTGCATCCTGTTTAACCAGACTGACCTCTGCTTAAAACCATTGTGAATCGCCACTGATGGTCACAATGGTGTTCCGAGGCTGCGTTCTCAGACACAGCACTCAGATCTCACAAATGCAAACCGGGAACATCTATCTCCTACAGGCATTTCCTGCTGCATTTAATTTTTAACTATGCAGCATTGCACAGCTGTTTGCTTGCGGCTTTACAATTCCATGCAATCATGAATTAGACCCTACAGTGTGTCCCAATAAGAGTTTTATTCATTTAGGACACCAGACCTCTTTAGATTACTAGTTACAATTATTAAGATAGCTGATAGGGTTCTACATATGTTTTGTGAGAGGAGAGAAGAGGGTGAGTGGGGTCCGGACACATCGCTGCCTGGTGAAAGTAACGTATTTCCGTTATAGGAAATCCATGATAAGCCAGGAAATATTTATATGTAACCCTTTAATAAATAAGGCAGTATACAGAAAGTGACCATCTCAAATAAATAGATATGAATTGTTTACACACAGTATAACACAAGTACAGCCCGACAGCTGTTTCAACCGTTTCCTGGAAAACCAGGAAACGGTTGAAACAGCTGTCGGGCTGTACTTGTGTTATACTGTGTGTGACAATGCCGTTTGGCTAAGGATTAAACCCTTTCTTTTTTCATCAAACACCTGAGTGCTGGCTTGTTTTCTTTTTCTGCTATGCTGGGAAAGTGAGTGTCTTTTTATATATATATATATATATATATATATGTTTCTCAAGGGGCGCCTAGTCTTAATAATTTGTGTGTGTATATATATATATATATAATATATTAAAGACTTATATAGTTTAGTTATTTGACGTATTGATCATTGTTGAGGTAATATAGGGAGATGTGGGGCAGTGCTGAGACTTACAGTAATACATACCCCTTTCACATCGCCAATACCGGATCTCACCCGGGAATTGGAAACAGATCATTTCCCGGCAGGATCCAGCATTGGACCCTAACTGCATGCTTCCCGACCTGGCAATTTGCCAAGTCGGCGTGGAGGCGATACTGGGATGTAGTGAACGGGTCCTGGGGGCACACTAATTTTGTGGTAGGAGAGAACCATCTAGCAGCCCTCATGCCAAGAAGGAACTGGAAGCAGCTCATGCCATCAGTGAGCGGCTAGTCGTGTGGTGAGTTGTTGAATGGTCAGTTGAACTATCAGCATGGATAGCCTGTATTCTTGACTCTCCCTCCTGGTTTACCTGAATGGTGGCAGCAAAAGAGATGGACATTAGACTCGCAGCATAGGGCAGTGGGGGAGGCGGAGCTGAGTTCATCGACTGGGTACCACCAACCCCAGAGGAGGGGATCCAGGAAAGATCCTCTTGCAGACAGTAGCAAGATGGATCCATACCCTTCAGACTGTCCAACCGTTAGGTCTCAATGAGACCTTATCCTACAGTTTTTTTTTTTGTAGTTTATATAATTTTCTTGCTATTTTATCTTTTGCTCTATCATTAATATTAAAGCTTCTGATTAGCTGAGTGCCTTTCTACATCTGTCTTTTATCAAATAATGAAATAGCTTATTAACAGATACTGTGCTATATTTATGGTTCTTACATGACAGCTTGATATTGTAAGTTTTCTATACCAATCGGACTTTACTTTTGATAATATAGCGGGCCTTTGATACAGTGTTTCAATGCATGCTCGGCAGTGTTATAGCCGCCGGATCAGACAACATATCACTCAATTCGGCGCATATCGGGCAGTGTGTATGCCCAATGTGGACACGGTCGCTAGCGACATTGTCAGATTTTATGTGCTGAACATCACAGCTGACGATGTCGCTGGCATCATGTAGTATGCTAATGAAGGATGGAACATGATCGTTCCATCTTTCATTAAATTCGATCCAGTGTGTATGGGCAATCAGGGATGACGGAGATTTGTTCTGATACTTACAGTGGGGCGTACTTACTGTTTGATTGTTGATTAAATGTTGGGTAAATTTACTGCTGCTTTTTAATGTCTTTTTAGGAGTAGTGGCGTACCAGTAGAAGTTCCTTGTATATGTTTGTTTACTGGATCTGGTCCTGATGTCAGAACAAATCCCTGTCGCTTCAGTGTTACCCAGCTTAAGTCAGTCACATTTATTGTTATCATCAGTCATATACCTCATGGCAGGCGCATTTATTGTTATCATCAGTCATATATCTCATGGCAGGCGCATTTAGGAGACCATCCTTACTGCATTGGTCCTATGCTTGCACATTTCTTGCCTGTCTCCATTATGGAGGAGATGCTGAATACCTCAGTATACTCAGCCCAGTAGCGTATTCGGTTCGAAGGTCGCAGGCGGCAGTGGTGCGTCTCCAACATTGCCTGAATGTAAACAGAGGAGACAGTGTGTGAAGCACTCTCCTCTTTATAGATAGTCAATTCAATCTAATATGGTGTGGCTGGGGTAGGACTATGACAAATTCTGCTTTTTCAGTATTGAATGTTTCAGTCAGTCTACTATAAATCATAGCAACCAACCAGATTCTTGCTTTCATTGTGAAACTTGGCAAGACAGATAAAAAGCCACTTGCTGATTGGTCACTGAGGCTTAGTGCACATTTTACAGCTAAATGCATTGTTAATATATATGAACCTTCTCTTTTACTTTTAAAGAAAAATACTATTTAGAACATATATATATTTGTGATAGTAATTAGTACTGACAAGTGGCGCTGTTAGCGTCTCCTATACACGTATCTTTGTTGGTATTACTTGTTTACAGCTGCCTTGTTTCAGCCAGTACAATACACACAATATGTTCAGAATAATGTTCACTTACAAAAAGAGTAACCTCTGCCATAAGATTTTTAATGAAACCAATAAACCAGAGGATGTTCCCACATCAGACAACCTGGATGAAATGTTCCGGACTATGGAGAACTATTCTTTTTGTTGTACACATCTAGTAGCAACGGAATCGTCTCCTTCGGTTTCGCTGTTTACCTTAGTTCCTGCTTTGGTGTTTTGGCTGCCCCGCCGCACATAGGGGGTCATTCTGAGTTGATCGCTAGCTGAATTTGTTCGCAGCGCAGCGATCAGGCTAAAAAATGGCAGTTCTGCGCATGCATATGTGGCGCAATGCGCATGCACCACATACGGGCACAACGAACTATGTCGTTTTGCACAGGGTATAAGCGATGCATTTCAGATGCACTGCTTGCCGCAGAGTGATTGACATGAAGTGGACGTTTCTGGGTGGCAACTGACCGTTTTCAGGGAGTGTATGGAAAAACGCAGGCATGCCAGGAAAAATGCAGGCGTGGCTGGGCGAACGCTGGGCAGGTTTGTCACGTCAAATCCGGAACTGAATAGTCTGAAGTGAGCGCTGAGTAGGTTTTGAGCTACTCTGAAACTACACAAAAAAATGTTGTAGCCGCTCTGCGATACAACCGTAAAAAATACACTCCCAGTGGGCGGCGGCATAGCGTTTGCACGGCTGCTAAAAACTGCCAGCGAGCGATCAACTCAGAATGACCCCCATAATCTGTTTATTGTTTTCTCTGTATTCTCTCCCGTGGTTGGTACGTTAGTCTTAGTTAGTTTTCCCCTTATTTACTCTCAGTCGGTGCCTTGTACCTCGTAAGACCTGGGGCATCGGAGTCTGGGCGGACCTAATTCGCAAATTCAAATGCATCTGCTAAAGGAGAAGACTAGCTCTGCAGGCACCTACCAACTACTGGGAGGAATAATGGAGTCAGTGGTTAGAGAAGGCATAGCTGCAGTTATCCATATCCCGCTGCGGCTCCACACGTGAGTGCTGGAACTCCCCAGTCACCACTCACCCTCCTGAGTTCCAGGCACTCAAATTCATGACAGCAATTCAACAGGATTGCACAAAATTGCAAATCAACCGAGGATCGTGATCAACAACGATCAGTCTATACAGAAAGATTTAAGGAGAAAGGATATCCTCAACATATCCTGGAAGAAGCTAACACAAGGTCCAAAGCACTGGAGAGAAAGCAACATTTGAGGTATAAACCCAAGGAAACTGAGTAGGACAAAGATAAATTTATCACCACATACAATAGACATGAAAACCTTATCAAAAAAGCATTGAAGACCCACTGGAACATTTTACTAATGGACCCCATACTGAAGGACTACTTACTAGAGAACCACCGATAGTCTTCAGGAAATCGCAAAACCTTAAGGCCCTTCTTGCACCCAGCATGTTAAGGAATCGTGAAGCACCCGCGACATCTATGCCAAAACGTGTGGGTTGTTTGTGTGGCCACTGTAATATCTGTAGATATCTACACCCTAACAGGAAGACATTTCAGAATACGAACTGTAAGAAGGAATACAAGATAAAGCATTTTATCATCTGCAACACACCATCAGTCATTTACCTATTGGAATGCCCATGTAAAATGAAGTACGTTGGGAAACCGAAGAGACCACTAAAACTCTTAATCCAGGAACACATCAGAAATATTAAAAACAAGGTCACAGTCTCCAAACACTTCCTACAACATCATGGTTCCGACCCAGAAGAACTCACATTTAAAGATATTGAACTGTTCTCGCTTGGCGAAAGAGGTGGAGACCTCTCCAACCTTTTATCAAGACGTGAGATGTTTTGGATTTAGACAGCTTCAACAAAAGCTATGAAATAGCTCCTTTTCTGTTAACGTAAGCGATGCATTATGTGTCCATAAGTACTTGATCTTGCTCTTCCTGTTTTTACTTCCTACCCTCTCTCTGTGAACGTAAGCGATGTACAAAGTGTTCACAATTACTGGATCTTGCTCCTTTTGCTCTCACTTCATACCTCACATCATACCTACAGCCATACCACACTGGACATGCCCAATTCCGTCCGATCTTGGAAGATAAGCAGTGTTGGGCCTGGTTAGTACGGGGATGGGAAACCACCCAGGAAGACCGAGTGCTGTAATTCAAAGAGACCAGGGGTTCACTTTTGAACCGAGCAACATCTGTACCTTACTCTTTCAGATATATCTTATATTGTAATACAGTCTCTAAATTTATTGGACACCATCTAACATCCATAATATATCAGCAGGTCTAGGAATCGTCCCAGTGGGCTAAGCCTCCTGATCCATCTTTCCTGTAATAGCTTTTTAAGATTGATACTTGTTTAAGGATCTATCCTTTCTAAATGATAATTATTTATTCTCCTAACCTGCATTTTGGATTACATCTAAATAAGTATCATGGACAGTGTTAATATAACTAGGTGCCTTAACCACACTGATTCTTGACTCTTTATTTACATGTCCATATCTGGAACTATTTAAATGGAGACAAATATCCATGGCGATACACATATCCTTAATGAGGGATGTCTACACTAATATGGCCGCCAGGATCCCTATTCTAATGAAAAAACTGTCCGTGATAAAGAGACCTCTTAAAGATGGCCGCTGTATGAAAACCATGTGATGATGAGGCACAGCAGCATACAAGGAAGTCCGGAGTGCAACCTCATGAATCGGCGCATGTGCAGTACAAATCTCTGGGTGCCGGAAACGGGGTAGAAGGGGCATCACATGCGACCCGGACAGGAAGTCTGTGGCTTTTTATGTTTTACAAGGTTTTGTAAATGTATTTTAGAATATAAACATAGTGGTTTGGCTCCCCATAAGTCCACTTCCTTGTAGTTACTTTTAATACATAGTTATGTACTCCAAGCTCTTAATTATTTTAATTACAGGAAGTGATGTAGCTAATCACTTCCCAAACTATATTGGGTATATATAGATGTTTTGTCCCATTCACACACTACCCTTTGATTAAATCTAAGCGGATGAAACGCGTTGGATGATACCTGATTCAACCTCTTCTTAAGTTAAGCATCTTTTTAATAATTTTTTTATCCTTGATATATTTAATTTAATAATTTTTTTATGGCTCCTAGACATGTTTTTTTAAGTAAAACCTAGGCGACATCTCCGTATATATAATTTTTACGTATTTTATATTGTATCTCTGTGAACTTCTAATGTCAATTCTGAATAGAACTGTGTTTTTACTTTTTTTAAGAAACACTCAGTCTACCCTTTTTTATAGTTCACCAGTGGTCGCTTAAATATCTTATTCGCAGTATATATTTACATATATATATATATATATATATATATATATGTATGTATATATATATATATATATATATATGTATATATTAATACACCTCATTTGGTTGTCTTCATTGTTTGCATAAACTTTATAAGTGTAGTAAGTTTAGAGAATGGCTGTGAAATTAGTCATTCCACAAAGGAGGTCATGAGAGAATCTTCTGCCATTTACACATTCTCATGAAAAGCTTCAGCTGTTGTGAAAGTCCCCTGAGTGGGCATAGAGCCCTCCTAATGCAAATGTTGTTATGGGAATCTGGAGCACTTGACATAGTGGCAGAAGTGACTAGAGAAATATTTGGGATGGTAAGGCTATCATGTAGAAAGCCACTGACAAACATGTTGAATTGGCATGAACTTTGTGGTATGCTAATGTCGCACCAGACTTTATAGTATTCTCCCCACAGCCTCATTGTGGAAAACAAGTGCTCTATTGGCACAGTCCTGATTCAGATATTAAAAGACAGCTCAGGTCAAATACAATAGTATAAAAACATGTTAGAGTAAATGAAACATGTATTGTAAATAAATAATGTATTATTATTATTATTATTATTTATTAATAATAATAATAATAATAATAAGAAGTACATTTATATTTTTCTATAGAGTATTCTTCTTCTTCTTCTTCTTCTTCTTCTTCTTATTATTATTATTATTGTTTTTATTATTAATAATTACATTTGTTTATAGTGCCAGCATACTGCTCAGATCTGTACATGTGGGAGTAAACACAGTAATAAACCAATGCTGGGTATTTAAGAAGGGAAGATTTAGAGACTGGTATATACTGTACACCACTGGACAGAGGTGGTCATTCCGAGTTGTTCGATCGGTAATTTTCTTCGCATCGCAGCGATTTTCCGCTAACTGCGCATGCGCAATGTTCGCACTGCGACTGCGCCAAGTAAATTTGCTATGCAGTTAGGTATTTTACTCCTGGCATTACGAGGTTTTTTCTTCGTTCTGGCGATCGTAATGTGATTGACAGGAAGTGGGTGTTTCTGGGCGGAAACTGGCCGTTTTATGGGAGTGTTTGAAAAAACGCTACCGTTTCTGGGAAAAACGCGGGAGTGGCTGGAGAAACGGAGTAGTGTCTGGCCGAACGCTGGGTGTGTTTGTGACATCAAAACAGGAACGACAAGCACTGAACTGATCGCACTGGCAGAGTAAGTCTCGAGCTACTCAGAAACTGCACAGAGAAGTCTTTTCGCAATATTGCGAATCTTTTGTTCGCAATTTTGAGAAGCTAAGATTCACTCCCAGTAGGTGGCGGCTTAGCGTGTGCAAAGCTGCTAAAAGCAGCTTGCGAGCGAACAACTCGGAATGAGGGCCAGAGAGCTGTGCATGTTTTACAGATCTCCTCATTGTCACAATTAAATAATTAGCTCCACCTCTGTATCTTTTAAAATGTGTCAGTAAAGAATACACCTGTGCACCAGTTAGGAGATCAGGAAAACATACGTTAGGGGTTCCAGAGGACTAGACTTGAGAAACACTGATGTAGAGTGTAAATGTTCATATTAATTGTGTTGACACATAGTTAAATGGTTTCATGCTACAAGCTGTCTCTTAATTTGAGTGTTATTGTGCATGACTCATCACCCACAATAATATCACATGTCTGTGTTATTCTGCATAACTAATTAGCGTCAACAACATCACATGTCTGAGTCACCAGACTTAAAGGTCAGGTTGATTAGACTGCAGGTACATGTTGTTTACTTGGCTCTATCAAAGGGTCTGCATATGTCCAATTCTGTCACTGTGTTATTGGTGCATCATAATGCTGTATGGCGTTAGAGCCCAGGAGCAGGGCCAGTGCAAGGTCTTTCTGCACCCTAGGCAAAGCTTCAGCCTAGCGCCCCCCTAAACTACAAACCCCACCACCACCTCTCAGAGGGGAGATGCAGGTGGCCATTGGAATGGATGGGGTGAATTGTATCATTATACATATACAGAATAAATGCATGCCTCCCAACTGTCCCGATTCCAGCGGGACAGTCCTGCTATTCAGACACTGTCCCGCTGTCCCACCCACAGGTCACAGTATCCTGCGGGCAGGGGCAGTTGGGGGAGCCTTTGATCACCCGTTGCTCTGCTTTGCCAAGCAGTAAGTGATCTCTGAATACATGCTGTGCACATGCGCATGCCATGTATTCAGTGCTGGGAGGGCAGCAGGGGGCTGCCCAGCTGCTCGGGATTGCTGGGCACACCCCCAAAATGAAGAAAAATGGGTTGATGCCGCAACGCCATGCCCACTTTGCATAAACCACGCCCCCGCCCACTCCACCCCCCAAGGGCACCCCCCCTTTTCAGGTCACGCCTGAAAAGGGGGTGGTCCCAAGTCTCAACATTTAAATGTTGGGAGGTATGAAAAAGGGACAACACTCAAGGACTTTTAAAGTGAAAAAGTATATTGTAAACAAAGCCACAAAATGTTGTGATTTTGTTCACAATATACTTTCACTTTCAAATCCTTGAGTGAATACGATTCTTTCTGTCTATGTATACACGCTAGCTGGAATGTTAGGAATTGTTTAGGTCTGCTTCTGGGGTCTGGTGGGGATATTTAATTGTATGTGTATTAGTGATGAGCGGGTTCGGTTTCCGAGAAACCGAACCCACCCGAGCTTTACCTTTTTTACACGGGTCCGAGCAGACTCAGATCCTCCCGCCTTGCTCGGCTAACCCGAGCGCACCCGAACGTCATCATCCCGCTGTCGGATTCTCGCGAGATTCGGATTCTATATAAGCAGCCGCGCGTCGCCGCCATTTTCACACGTGCATTGAGATTGATAGGGAGAGGACGTGGCTGGCGTCCTCTCCGTTTATATACGAGACAGTTGATCTGATTGCTTTGCTTGTTTATTTTACTATTGTGGGGAGGATTGGGGAGCAGCTGTTAGGAGGAGTACAGTGCAGAGTTTTGCTGATAGTGACCACCAGTTTTTTATCCGTTCTCTTCTCTGCCTGAAAAAAACGCTCCATACCATATCTGTGCTCAGTGTGCTGCATGATATATCTGTGCTGAGTGCTCACACTGCTTAATTGTGGGGACTGGGGAGCAGCTATAGCAGGAGTACAGTGCAGAGTTTTGCTGACAGTGACCACCAGTATACGTTTGTCTGCCTGAAAAACACTCCTGTGGCTTTTTTTTTAATACTAGTAGTTTAGCAGTTTGCTGACAGTGTCCACCAGGTCCATTATACTGTATATAGCAGTACGGTAGGCCACTGCTGTACCTACCTCTGTGTCGTCACTCGTCATCCATAAAGTATACTATCCATCCATCTACATTGTATACCTGTGGTGGCTTTTTTTTTTATACTAGTAGTTTAGCAGTCTGCTGACAGTGTCCACGAGGTCCATTATACTGTATATAGCAGTACGGTAGGCCACTGCTGTACCTACCTCTGTGTCGTCACTTGTCATCCATAAAGTATACTGTCCATCCATCTACATTGTATACCTGTGGTGGCTTTTTTTTTATACTAGTAGTTTAGCAGTCTGCTGACAGTGTCCACCAGGTCCATTATACTGTATATAGCAGTACGGTAGGCCACTGCTGTACCTACCTCTGTGTCGTCACTCGTCATCCATTAAGTATACTATCCATCCATCTACATTGTATACCTGTGGTGGCTTTTTTTTTTATACTAGTAGTTTAGCAGTCTGCTGACAGTGTCCACCAGGTCCATTATACTGTATATAGCAGTACGGTAGGCCACTGCTGTACCTACCTCTGTGTCGTCACTCGTCATCCATTAAGTATACTATCCATCCATCTACATTGTATACCTGTGGTGGCTTTTTTTTATACTAGTAGTTTAGCAGTCTGCTGACAGTGTCCACCAGGTCCATTATACTGTATATAGCAGTACGGTAGGCCACTGCTGTACCTACCTCTGTGTCGTCACTCGTCATCCATAAAGTATACTATCCATCCATCTACATTGTATACCTGTGGTGGCTTTTTTTTATACTAGTAGTTTAGCAGTCTGCTGACAGTGTCCACCAGGTCCATTATACTGTATATAGCAGTACGGTAGGCCACTGCTGTACCTACCTCTGTGTCGTCACTCGTCATCCATTAAGTATACTATCCATCCATCTACATTGTATACCTGTGGTGCCTTTTAGTTGTGCGCATTAAAATATGGAGAACAAAAATGTGGAGGTTAAAAAAATAGGGAAAGATCAAGATCCACTTCCACCTCGCGCTGAAGCTGCTGCCACTAGTCATGGCCGAGACGATGAAATGCCATCAACGTCGTCTGCCAAGGCCGATGCCCAATGTCATAGTACAGAGCATGTAAAATCCAAAACACAAAAGATCAGTAAAATGCCTCAAAAATCAAAATTAAAAGCGTCTGAGGAGAAGCGTAAACTTGCCAATATGCCATTTACGACACGGAGTGGCAAGGAACGGCTGAGGCCCTGGCCTATGTTCATGGCTAGTGGTTCAGTTTCACATGAGGATGGAAGTACTCATCCTCTCGCTAGAAAAAAGAAAAGACTTAAGCTGGCAAAAGCACAGCAAAGAACTGTGCGTTCTTCGAAAATCACAAATCCCCAAGGAGAGTCCAATTGTGTCGGTTGCGATGCCTGACCTTCCCAACACTGGACGGGAAGAGCTTGCGCCTTCCACCATTTGCACGCCCCCCTGCAAGTGCTGGAAGGAGCACCCGCAGTCCAATTCCTGATAGTCAAATTGAAGATGTCAGTGTTGAAGTACACCAGGATGAGGATATGGGTGTTGCTGGCGCTGGGGAGGAAATTGACAAGGAGGATTCTGATGGTGAGGTGGTTTGTTTAAGTCAGGCACCCGGGGAGACACCTGTTGTCCGTGGGAGGAATATGGCCATTGACATGCCTGGTCAAAATACAAAAAAAATCAGCTCTTCGGTGTGGAATTATTTCAACACAAATGCGGACAACTGGTGTCAAGCCGTGTGTTGCCTTTGTCAAGCTGTAATAAGTAGGGGTAAGGACGTTAACCACCTTGGAACATCCTCCCTTATACGTCACCTGCAGCGCATTCATCATAAGTCAGTGACAAGTTCAAAAACTTTGGGCGCAGTCCACTGACCAGTAAATCCCTTCCTCTTGTAACCAAGCTCCTGCAAACCACACCACCAACTCCCTCAGTGTCAATTTCCTCCTTACCCAGGAAAGCCAATAGTCCTGCAGGCCATGTCACTGGCAAGTATGACGAGTCCTCTCCTGCCTGGGATTCCTCCGATGCATCCTTGAGTGTAACGCCTACTGCTGCTGGCGCTGCTGTTGTTGCTGCTGGGAGTCGATCGTCATCCCAGAGGGGAAGTCGGAAAACCACTTGTACTACTTCCAGTAAGCAATTGACTCTACAACAGTCCTTTGCGAGGAAGATGAAATATCACAGCAGTCATCCTGCAGCAAAGCAGATAACTCAGGCCTTGGCAGCCTGGGCGGTGAGAAACGTGGTTCCGGTATCCATCGTTAATTCAGAGGCAACTATAGACTTGATTGAGGTACTGTGTCCCCGGTACCAAATACCATCTAGGTTCCATTTCTCTAGGCAGGCGATACCGAAAATGTACACAGACCTCAGAAAAAGACTCACCAGTGTCCTAAAAAATGCAGTTGTACCCAATGTCCACTTAACCACGGACATGTGGACAAGTGGAGCAGGGCAGACTTAGGACTATATGACTGTGACAGCCCACTGGGTAGATGTATTGCCTCCCGCTGCAAGAACAGCAGCGGCGGCACCAGTAGCAGCATCTCACAAACGCCAACTCGTTCCTAGGCAGGCTACGCTTTGTATCACCGCTTTCCTGAATACGCACACAGCTGAAAACCTCTTACGGCAACTGAGGAAGATCATCGCAGAATGGCTTACCCCAATTGGACTCTCCTGGGGATTTGTGACATCGGACAACGCCAGCAATATTGTGCGTGCATTACATCTGGGCAAATTCCAGCACGTCCCATGTTTTGCACATACCTTGAATTTGGTGGTGCAGAATTATTTAAAAAACGACAGGGGCGTGCAAGAGATGCTGTCGGTGGCCCAAAGAATTGCGGGCCACTTTCGGTGTTCAGGCACCGCGTACAGAAGACTGGAGCACCACCAGAATACCTGAACCTGCCCTGCCATCATCTGAAGCAAGAGGTGGTAACGAGGTGGAATTCAACCCTCTATATGCTTCAGAGGATGGAGGAGCAGCAAAAGGCCATTCAAGCCTATACATCTGGCCACGATATAGGCAAAGGAGGTGGAATGCACCTGTCTCAAGCGCTGTGGAGAATGATTTCATTGTTGTGCAAGGTTCTGCAACCCTTTGAACTTGCCACACGTGAAGTCAGTTCAGACACTGCCAGCCTGAGTCAGGTCATTCCCCTCATCAGGCTTTTGCAGAAGAAGCTGGAGACATTGAAGGAGGAGCTAAAACAGAGCGATTCCGCTAGGCATGTGGGACTTGTGGATGGAGCCCTTCATTCGCTTAACCAGGATTCATGGGTGGTCAATCTGTTGAAATCAGAGCACTACATTTTGGCCACCGTGCTCGATCCTAGATTTAAAACCTACGTTGTATCTCTCTTTCCGGCAGACACAAGTCTGCAGGGGTTCAAAGACCTGCTGGTGAGAAAATTGTCAAGTCAAGCGGAACGTGACCCGTCAACAGCTCCTCCTTCACATTCTCCCGCAACTGGGGGTGCGAGGAAAAGGCTAAGAATTCCGAGCCCACCCGCTGGCGGTGATGCAGGGCAGTCTGGAGCGAGTGCTGACATCTGGTCCGGACTGAAGGACCTGCCAACGATTACTGACATGTCGTCTACTGTCACTGCATATGATTCTCTCACCATTGAAAGAATGGTGGAGGATTATATGAGTGACCGCATCCAAGTAGGCACGTCAGACAGTCCGTACGTATACTGGCAGGAAAAAGAGGCAATTTGGAGGCCCTTGCAGAAACTGGCTTTATTCTACCTAAGTTGCCCTCCCTCCAGTGTGTACTCCGAAAGAGTGTTTAGTGCAGCCGCTCACCTTGTCAGCAATCGGCGTACGAGGTTACTTCCAGAAAATGTGGAGAAGATGATGTTCATTAAAATGAATTATAATCAATTCCTCCGTGGAGACATTCACCAGCAGCAATTGCCTCCAGAAAGTACACGGGGACCTGAGATGGTGGATTCCAGTGGGGACGAATTAATAATCTGTGAGGAAGGGGGTGTACACAGTGAAAGGGGTGATGAATCGGACGATAATGATGAGGTGGACATCTTGCCTCTGTAGAGCCAGTTTGTGCAAGGAGAGATTGATTGCTTCTTTTTTGGTGGGGGCCCAAACCAACCAGTCATTTCAGTCACAGTCGTGTGGCAGACCCTGTCGCTGAAATGATGGGTTCGTTAAAGTGTGCATGTCCTGTTTATACAACATAAGGGTGGGTGGGAGGGCCCAGGGTGGGTGGGAGGGCCCAAGGACAATTCCATCTTGCACCTCTTTTTTCTTTCATTTTTCTTTGCATCATGTGCTGTTTGGGGAGTATTTTTTTCAAGTGCCATCCTGTCTGACACTGCAGTGCCACTCCTAGATGGGCCAGGTGTTTGTGTCGGCCACTAGGGTCGCTTAGCTTAGTCACACAGCTACCTCATTGCGCCTCTTTTTTTCTTTGCATCATGTGCTGTTTGGGGACTATTTTTTTCAAGTGCCATCCTGTCTGACACTGCAGTGCCACTCCTAGATGGGCCAGGTGTTTGTGTCGGCCACTAGGGTCACTTAGCTTAGTCACACAGCTACCTCATTGCGCCTCTTTTTTTCTTTGCATCATGTGCTGTTTGGGGACTATTTTTTTCAAGTGCCATCCTGTCTGACACTGCATTGCCACTCCTAGATGGGCCAGGTGTTTGTGTCGGCCACTTGGGTCGCTGAGCTTAGTCACACAGCTACCTCATTGCGCCTCTTTTTTTCTTTGCATCATGTGCTGTTTGGGGACTATTTTTTTCAAGTGCCATCCTGTCTGACACTGCAGTGCCACTCCTAGATGGGCCAGGTGTTTGTGTCGGCCACTAGGGTCGCTTAGCTTAGTCACACAGCTACCTCATTGCGCCTCTTTTTTTATTTGCATCATGTGCTGTTTGGGGACTATTTTTTTCAAGTGCCATCCTGTCTGACACTGCAGTGCCACTCCTAGATGGGCCAGGTGTTTGTGTCGGCCACTAGGGTCACTTAGCTTAGTCACACAGCTACCTCATTGCGCCTCTTTTTTTCTTTGCATCATGTGCTGTTTGGGGACTATTTTTTTCAAGTGCCATCCTGTCTGACACTGCATTGCCACTCCTAGATGGGCCAGGTGTTTGTGTCGGCCACTTGGGTCGCTGAGCTTAGTCACACAGCTACCTCATTGCGCCTCTTTTTTTCTTTGCATCATGTGCTGTTTGGGGACTATTTTTTTCAAGTGCCATCCTGTCTGACACTGCAGTGCCACTCCTAGATGGGCCAGGTGTTTGTGTCGGCCACTAGGGTCGCTTAGCTTAGTCACACAGCTACCTCATTGCGCCTCTTTTTTTATTTGCATCATGTGCTGTTTGGGGACTATTTTTTTCAAGTGCCATCCTGCGTGACACTGCAGTGCCACTCCTAGATGGGCCAGGTGTTTGTGTCGGCCACTAGGGTCGCTTAGCTTAGTCACACAGCTACCTCATTGCGCCTCTTTTTTTCTTTGCATCATGTGCTGTTTGGGGACTATTTTTTTCAAGTGCCATCCTGTCTGACACTGCAGTGCCACTCCTAGTTGGGCCAGGTGTTTGTGTCGGCCACTTGTGTCGCTTAGCTTAGCCATCCAGCGACCTCGGTGCAAATTTTAGGACTAAAAATAATATTGTGAGGTGTGAGGTGTTCAGAATAGACTGAAAATGAGTGGAAATTATGGTTATTGAGGTTAATAATACTATGGGATCAAAATGACCCCCAAATTCTATGATTTAAGCTGTTTTTCAGTGTTTTTTGAAAAAAACACCCGAATCCAAAACACACCCGAATCCGACAAAAAATTTCCGGTGAGGTTTTGCCAAAACGCGTCCGAACCCAAAACACGGCCGCGGAACCGAACCCAAAACCAAAACACAAAACCCGAAAAATTTCCGGTGCACATCACTAATGTGTATACACACATACAATACATATTTTTATGTGCTCCTATTGTATCCCATCCCCCATCTGTAAGTTTATTACTGACCTCCTCCTCCATATGTACTGTATTGTGCCCCAGTGCCTGTGTTTTCCCTATTACATACCCTCCAACTGTACCTTTTTGGCCGGTACAGTACCGTTTTTTTATGGTCTGTACCGGCCAAAAAGGGCTTTGTACCGATTTTTGACTCACTGCATCTCCATTGAAAGTATAGGAAAGGGGGATGGCCACGCCCCTTTTACCCACAGTCACGCCCCCTTTCCTTATTTGTACCGGTTTTTAAGTGTAAAATGTTGGAGGGTTTGCTATTATGCTATTTACAAGTACAAACCACCCATCGGGCTGTAAGATCTGTACTGTCTGTGGTCCCACAGAAACCCCATTGGTTACTTACCTTAAAGTTGTTTCCTTGTTTTCCCTAGTAATTGGCATGGTTCCTCTTACAGGCGGCAGCAGCATTACAGCAACATTGCTTGGTGCAGACATGTAGTCAGGTGTTGCTTGCTGCTGGAGAGCCGGGATCCAGGGGCCTGGAGAAGGTGCATCAGGGCTATGAGGAGCGGCCATGGGGGTGTCCCTCGGGAGCCATAGTTATTACTGCCTCCTATGTGCCTTCACATGACTTGATGTTACATGTGTTAGCACGGAGGAAGCCCTGAGACTCTATGTAGTACTGATAGAAAAAACTGCACCTGATTAGACCCGAAGCAGTGTAAAAGGAGGAGGCCGCATACAGAGACATTCTTCAGTTTTTTGCTAGATGAATTCAGTGGTGCCCTCCAGGGGCTGCTGCCCCTACGCAGCTGCCTAATAGTAGAGTCAGCCCTGCCCAGGAGAGATACATTTTTTTTACCCTTTTTACCTTTTGTTCATTTTCTATTACCTGGACTGGCTAATTTGTAATTGGTGCAGTGTGTGTGGTGCAAACGGGCCCCCGGGGCCCAGGGGGGAACATACCACACACCCTGCACCCATAATGTTTAATACTTACCCTCCCAAGTCCCACAGCGCAGCAACAGCGCTGCAGAAACCACTGGCAAATTGACGCTGCGCCATTTTCACAGTGTTTCGCACATGCACAGTATGAAAATCACTGGGAAAATGGCCACCACTCCATTTTCCTGGACATCGCGCATGCGTTCTAGACTCTCTGTGCTGCCTGCTTGAGAGAAATGCCCCAGATTACCTGCATTCTATTATCTAAACTGATTTGGAATCAGCATGTGGACTAACCTCCTTGCTCACATATGCTACGTGCATACCAACTTGTAGACATCTGCCACTAGGTAATGGACCCAAAGCTGCAGCTGTGAGACACATACAATAATAATAATAATAATAATAATAATAATTATGTTTATAGAACTCTTCTCCTAATAAGACTCAAAATGCTTTACATTTTTCTTTACAGCACAAAATACAAAACAAGCTTAACAGTGGATATCAGGGAAACACTTGAGTCTATTTTTGAAGGATACTAGAGGGGAGGCTTCTTGAACTGTGCAGGGATGAGAGTTCCATAGAGTCAGAGACAAAAAGCTGAACGCTCGACCCACACATGAAGTCAGGGAGATTCTACGTACTGTTAATTCTTCATCTACAGATCACAGTAATATAGTGGGACAGTTAGGATTCAGAAGCTGCTTCAAGTACCTTGGGCAATGGTCATGTAGGGCTTTGAAAGTGAGTAAGCCAATCTTGAAAATGGTTCGCCTTACAGGTAGCCAGTAAAGGGAGTTGAGAATATGTGTTATGTGGCTGGAACAGGGCTGGTTGGTTAATAACCTGGCAGCTGCATCTTGTACCATCTGCAAGCGGTGCAATGTTTTTTATGTTTTCTTGCCAGGAGACCAAGGTAGAGGCCATTGAAGTAGTCTAAGCATAATGATACAAGTGCATGTATGACTTTAGGCTGACGTTCTGAGGGAATTAAGTGCTTGGTTCTTGCTAAGTTCCTCAGTTGAATGAATTGCAAATTTGATTGTGGCTGATACCTGATGTTTAAGTATCCAGGTCCTCACCAAGATTCCACACATGTTCAGTGTTTTGTAGTACTGAACCCCCAAGTGTAAGTCCTGTTGGTCATGTATGCTGCAGTCTTGTCCTGTGACCTATCATAAGGACTTCTGTTGTATCAGGGTACAGGCACAGCTAATGACTGTACCATCCAATCCACAGAAATGTGTCTGGTGCTCAATTATAATCCTGTGGTTCATGGTGTCAAATGCTGCAGAGAGATCCAGAAGGATTAAGATTGAACAGTCACCTCTTTCTCTTGCCATTAGAAGATCATTAAGCACACATACCAGGGCTGTGTCTTCTCCTGAATCCTGACTGGAATGGATCATAAATATCATGGGTTTACCGGCAGGTCTCTAGTTGAGATGCAACCACTATCTCACTAACCTTTCATAGAAAAGGAAGGTTTGATACTGGGCTATAGTTGGTCATGCAGTCTGGGTCTAAATTCATTTTTTAAGAAGTGGTCTGACAAATGCTGCCTTTGGTGGATTCCGGAAAAATGCCTGTCTACAAAAAGCATTGAACTATTTTTGTAAATACAGGGCCAATTATGTCCATACACCCTATTAGAAGCTTGGTTAAGGCAGGGTCCAGATCACAGGTGGTGGGATGCAACATTTGGGTAATTTCAGATATGTCTTTTACATCCATTTAGTCAAAGCTGTTCCATGAAGACAGGTGGCTTATATTGGCAGGCTTGGTAGATTATTACAGTACTGCTTTGGTGATACTGTGGGGATTCCAGCCAGGATGGGGAATACTTTATTTGCAAAGCATTTTGCAAACTTATTGCATCTTGACTGGGAGAAGGTTTCATCAGACTACAGACATGCTGGGTTACAAAGCATCTCCACAGTACGGAAAAGCTCAGCTGGCGTATTGTTTGCTGCCATAATCTCATTTAAAAGAAACAGGATTACAATTTAATGTTATAGATGAAAATGTATACTCCAAGCGCAAGTATGAGCTAAATAAAATTGCCAGACTTAAATAACAACTTTAATTGAAAATTCATTATAGAAATGCAGTTAAAATGTGAGAAGGTCAGGATTGATACAGAAGACAACAAAAGAGGTGGTTAGAGCCATTGGAACCATTGGCTTAACTGTACAACAGCAATTATATTCCATCATTAATGTGAAGGTGTCCACAAAGGACATGTGGGCTATGAAGGTAAGGGTCTCAGGAGGAGAAGTCCGACCGAAGGCTGAATATATATATGTAAGCACTTAGGTCATATTAAACCACAAGGGGTTTTGAGGGTTGCCACTTTAAGGATGTGTTATGATTGTTTTTGTTTGTTATGGCATGATTAGGGGTCAGCCAATGGTGGTCAAGTGGGGAGGAGAGTTTTGTTTGAAACTAGGCTGAGGCAGATTATCTACCTCTTGGTTCCTGTTTTTCTGGACAGATAAGTACTCCATCTTGGGCTCTCAGTCACTGATAATTCTTTCCCTGTGATGTTTTCCTAATATTTGATTTTCTTTTGCATTTCGTACTACCTTCTGTTTCACCTCCTATTTTTCAATATATATATCATCTCTATTCTTTCCCTGTTCCTCTCCCTCTCATGATGTCTCGCCCCCAGCACCTCTCCCCCCCCCCCGCCCGCTTTATGGATGCTTATACTATTCGGGGTCAGGCAGCTGCTGGCTTCCAGGCTGTCACCCGCAGCAGTCGCCAGGCGGCTCTGGTATTCGAGCCTGTGCGGCCTCGTCTGCCTACAGCCCCTGCCGCCAGTTCCTGTGAAGCAAGCGGCCTTCACCGGGTACTTTGCCCGGCTACGGCTGCTGGCTTCGGCACTGCTGCCCGCCGCGCTCGCTGGTCTGAGCCCGGCGCTACTCCCGCCTGGTCCCAGTGGGAGTGCGGTCCAGTGGTGCTCTCCCCAGCAGCGGCGGTTGGCAGGGGTGCTGCTGGGTGGTCTGGGCGCAGGCATTCGTGCTCCCGCGCTCGCCGGGCTGCCCCTGCGCCCATACGGCCGAGCACCGCGGCCACCGGGTCCAGGCAGCAGTGCAGGCTACACAGGATCTCCTCGGCGGCCGCCGCTGCCGGGGGATCAGGACGCGGGCGTCCACCCTACCGAGATCAGGGCAGTAGAGGGGGCGGGGCTTAGCTCCGTGCTGCAGTTTTACTGGCATGCAGGAGGGGGAGGCTGTGGCTGCTTTCCATCGCAGGGGACAGGCAGGGCAGGCTTCTCCCTCTCCTGTGGTGCCACAGAATAGGGGGGGCAGGCGGGGGAGAGGTATTAGGGCTAATTATGATAAGCCTCCAGTGCAGGGGGACTATCATGGGGCAGCAGGCAGCCACAGCCTGGAACAGAGGGCTGACGGGTCCAGTAGGGTAGTAGGGGCTGCCGCTAGCGTCCCACTGTATAGCGAGGTGGTGAGTCATAGGGGGCATTCACAGGGTGTAGCGGCGGTTGGGACCACGGATGTGGTGTCTTCAACTGCGTTCCACCGTACTGCTGTTCTAGGACTGGCACCTGGGCTCCCAAGTACATCAGTCATGGTGGATAGGGTTGAGCAGTCACCGCAGACCCAGGTTACGGGAGTCCAGGAGGGCTGCGTAGGCACAGCACCTTCTTTAGCTCCACGTCAGGTGCTGTGTCCATTGCGCAGGGCTAAGAGGGCATGGCTACAGTGCTCCCATTTAATTCCTCAGAGGTGCTCCACCCCCGCGGTCACGCCAGCAGTCCCTGTCACCATCACTACCGCATCAGCAAATGCTACCCCTGACCATTCTGAAGCGTTGGAGGCGGTCCAAAAGTTGGTGTTGCTGGCGGAAGTTTTGGCCCCATTGTTGGTGGGGTTACCTTCGCAGGCAACTGGCGCGGCAGCTGGGCAATCTGGTCCGGATACTACATCTTTGCAGATGGTGCATGGACAGGAACAGCTAGGTATCCTTGCTGGTCAGGTGCTTGCTGCGTTGGGGGTTCAGACACCCCTTTCTTCCACCCAGCTTGATACTAGGACTTCTGCTCCCACTGTCTCTTTCGATGTCTCGTTGTCCGCTCCTTTTTATGGATGTCTCCACAGGTGCTACCCCGGATGTCGTGGTGGAGGCGCAAGCCGCTTCGGATCATGTGGCAGAAGATGATGCGGTTGCAGGTCCTTCAGGTAGGTCTTCTGCGCCTGCCAAGCGATCCAGCAAGCGGGCAGTATCGTCATCTTCTTCCTCTAGTTCCAGTTCGGATAGCTCAGAAGAGAAGGGCGCAAAACAGTCAAGGCGCAGCTGTCGCCGTTCTAGACGTAGGGCTAGGAGGTTCCGCTCCTCCAGTGAAAGCAGTTCTGGGTCACCAGTGTTCCCGCGAGGGGAGTTAGTCCATTAATACGGCGGTGCTTCGGGGTTTGTGCCGTAGTATTCGCAATAGAATTAAAAAGGGGAAGTACGTTAATTTGTTTGCGCTGACAGCTAAGAATAAGAAAGCACTTAGGGCAGCAAAGCGGCGAGGTGGCGTGGGCGAAGATACTTATTGTTCATATCACAGATGGCAGGCTGGATTTTTCATGCACGCTACATGTTATATGGAGACCAGGCCTCAGGAGCACATGAATGTCATCAAGTATCTCCATTTGATACATTCCATATTCCGCTCCGATAGTGATAATTCTTGGCGGACATATGATGAGGAATTCCGGCGCAAGCAGTCGGGTACCTCTGTTATTGACTTTGGGTGTAAAGATGTGGAGGTGTGGCTGGAGCTCCCATGGTCAACTTCTGCCCAGGCAGTCCCCGCGCCGCATTGTCCGCAACCTCCCTTTCGAGGGGCTCCTCCATCGCCAAATCTGGGTAGGTGTTATGCCTTCAACAATTCCAGCTGTCCGGCAGGAACCCGTTGTAGATTTAGGCATGCTTGCCCCGGCTGCGGAGGTTCGCACCCCGCTAAAGACTGCCTGTGCGCAAAAGCAGGGCCTGCCACCGCCCGACTGTCATCAGGGTGCGGGTCTAAGTAAGGCCGCATCTCCGATCCAACTCAGCCGGATGGAGCATTGGTTGAGGATGTATCCCAATAGGGCTGAGGCTGAGTTTCTGTATTCAGGTTTTCGAGACGGTTTTCGGTTGCCAATTTTTGGGGCAGTCCCGGTGTTGTTACCAAAAAATGTGAAATCTGCAAGGCAATTACCGCAGGTGGTGTTGGAGAGGGTGTGAAAGGAGGTCACGTTGGGCCGAATGGCTTGACCTTTTCCATCACTCCCTTTGGCGGACCTGGTTCTGTCTCCGGTGGGTGTTGTCCCCAAGAAGGAACCAGGTAAATATCGGCTGATGCAGCATTTGTCTTACCCATGGGGATCCTCGGTAAACTATGCCATTCCTGCAGAATTGTGTCGGGTGCGATATCAGTCGTTCGATCAGGCATTGGATCTGGTTAGAGCTTCTGGTCAGGGATCCTTGTTGGCCAAGATTGATGTGGAATCTGCCTTTCGCCTGCTGCCGCTACATCCTGAGTCGTTTTGGTTCATGGGCTTTCACTTGTCTAGCGGTTTCTACGTTGACAAGTGCTTGCCCATAGGGGGTCATTCTGAGTTGTTCGCTCGTTGCCGATTTTCGCAACAGAGCGATTAAGGCAAAAATGCGCATGAGCATGGTTCGCAGTGCGCATGCGGTTAGTATTTTAACACAAAACTTAGTAGATTTACTCACGTCCGAACTAAGATTTTTCATCGTTGAAGTGATCGGAGTGTGATTGACCGGAAGTGGGTGTTTCTGGGCGGAAACTGGCCGTTTTCTGGGAGTGTGCGGAAAAACGCAGGCGTGTCAGGAAAAAACGCGGGAGTGTCTGGAGAAATGGGGGAGTGGCTGGCCGAACGCTGGGCGTGTTTGTGACGTCAAACCAGGAACGAAACAGCCTGAGCTGATCTCAATCTGTGAGTAGGTCTGGAGCTACTCAGAAACTGCTAAGAAATTTCTATTCGCAATTCTGCTAATCTTTCGTTCGAAATTCTGCTAAGCTAAGATACACTCCCAGAGGGCGGCGGCTTAGCGTGTGCAATGCTGCTAAAAGCAGCTAGCGAGCGAACAACTCGGAATCACCCCCATGGGCTGTTCTATTTTGTGCGCTTTTTTCGAACGTTTTAGCACTTTTCTACACTGGTGCGTGATGGCTGGCACCGGGGAACGTGGGGTCGTTCACTACCTTGATGATTTCCTGTGCATTGGGCCGGCAGATTCGCCCAGTTGCGGTGAGCTCCTGTTTTCGGTACAGGCGCTCTTTGCATTTTTTGGGGTCCCGGTGGCATGCAATAAGACCGAAGGGCCAGTGACGAGGCTGTCCTTTTTGGGTATCGAGATTAATACACTAGCTGGCTGCTGTCGTCTTCCTCGTGAGAAGATAGATAAATTGCGTGAGGCTATTACAGTGGCGCTGTCAGTTGGTAAGCTCAAGCTGTGTCAGATACAGTCCATGCTAGGCCTACTTCACTTCGCTTGCTGGGTGGTGCCCATTGGTAGGGTGTTTTGCAGGAAACTGGAGCGCTCCACATCCGGCATTGCGCTCCCGCACCATTTTGTAAGTTTTTCAGCTGAGGTAAAGCGAGATTTAAGGATTTAGGATGTCTTTTTTTCCCAGTTCAATGGCGTACTGATTTGGTCAGCTCCCACCTGTAGCAACTTGCAACTTCAACTCTTTACTGATGCTGCAAGGGCGTCCGGCTTTGGGGCTTTTCTCAACGGTTCTTGGTGTGCCGCACCTTGGCCGGTGGACGGGATTCGGGAGGGGTTGACAAGGAACATGATGTTGCTTGAACTGTTTCCCATAGTGGTGGCATTGGAGTTGTGGGGGGACCGTTTGAGCAACTCTAGCATTGTTTTTTGGTGTGACAACCTTGGAGTTGTGCAGGTGATCTTTCGTCAGAGTTGCTCCTCTCTGCCGGTTGTTCGTTTGCTGTCCAGGCTGGTCCTTCGCTGCCTTATCCTTAACATTCAGTTTGTAGCAAAACATGTGCCTGGGGTTCAAAATGTAATTGCGGACGCGCTTTCTAGATTTGATTGGCCTAGGTTTCGTGCACTGGCTGCTCAGGCGGAGTTAGTGGGTGACCCATGTTCTTTATGTTTGGCAGGTGATCAGGCCGGCATGGAGAAATTAGCAACCCGTGCGAACATTGCGCTGCTATTGAGCGGGTTGGCTTGAATGGGAGCTTTTCCGTAAATCTGCGGCTCAGGCAGGTAAGGGCTTACGTAAGACTATGCTGGCTTTCGTATGGAGCCTTTACACTCAAGGGCGTTCGGTTGCCGTAGTGAGGTGTTTCTTATTTCTCATCACTGTACGATAGGCTTGATCCCTCAAGGTCCTTTCTGGTGTCAAGGGCATTGAGGGGTTGGTACCGGTCAATTCCCCCGTCGGTTGATTGCAGACGACCAATTGACAATTTGCTTTTGTCCCATCTTTTGGATTCGGTTTCAGAGATATGTTACTCTTCATACGAAAGTTTATTGTTCCGTTTAAGATTTTCCATGGCGTTCCATGGAGCATTCCAGGTTTGCGAGCTTGTTGCTCCTTCCAAATGGGTTGAACCTCCACTTTCTTGTGAGGACATAATAGTTCAACCTGAGGTTCTTTTATGTCACCTGCGGTGTTCCAAGACTGACCAGGCTGGTAGAGGGCGTTGGCTATCACTTCGGCCATGCTCAGACGATAGGGTGTGTCCTGTGACGCTGGCACAGGCCTTCCTGCAGGTGCGGCCTGACCTGTCTGGTGCATGGTTAATGCATGCAGATGGGATCCCAGTTACAAAATACCAGTTTTGTCATGTCTTGAAACGTGGTCTGGCTGCATTGGACCTATCCTCGGAAGAGTTCGGGACGCATTCATTTCGTATAAGGGCTGCAACATCTGCGGCTGTCGCAGGCCATTCCAATGCTGAGATTCAGTCTCTGGATCGGTGGCGCTCTAAAGCGATTCGGTCATATATACGTCCGAGTTTATCTGTTTTTGTCAACAAACATAGCTGACTGGAGGACTAACCACTCTCCGACATACTGCGAGAGTTTTTGAGGAATTTCACTTCCCCCGGGGGTCCAATTTGCACTCCAATTATGATTATATGGCGTTAGTAATGTTAGCTACTCCGAGGGTTGAGTGTTTTTGCCTCAAGGTCCGGTCGGCTACGTTTGTCTTCCCCTACTGTCCCTCGTTTGTTGCTGTGTTGTGTTGTATGGAGGTGGATCTTTGTTGGTTTTCTTGTTCTCATATATATCTGCCCTTCATGTGCTGACTGAATTTTAACGTGTTTCAGGTGGACCTGATTGCAAGCCGGTGTGGGTGCTAGGGCATTCTTATGTTTTTTGGGCGGCTCGTTGCCCAGCTGCTGTGGATGCCGATTATTTTCAACATGCTCCACTGATTCGGTGGTTAGGTTTTCGAGGGATGCACTGGGGCTCGCTCCAGGCTCGCCTTGTCGAGGCTGTATGGTGTTTTGGATTGCCAAAGGTTTTGATGTTACACTTAGGGGGCAATGATATTGGTCAGCTGACAGCTCTGGAGTTGCGTTCGGTTATCATCAGGGACTTGCATGTGATCGCTGAGGCTTTGCCTGAGTGTAAAATGGTTTGGTCTTCTTTGGTCCCTAGGCGTGTTTGGTGAAATGCTAGGTCTGGTGCTCGGTTGGATGTGGCTCGGAAAAAGGTAAATATCGCGGTGGCTCGTTATCTGTTGGAGAATGATGGCGGAGTGGTGGAGCATGGTTTGATTAGATTCCAGGATTCACACCTTTACCGGTCGGATGGGGTTCACCTTAGCGCTGAAGGTATGGCCATTTTCGTGGAGGATTTGTTCTGCTGGTTAAGGGAGTTTCTTTAGAGATTGTTTGGTGGCGGCGCTGCGGCGTAGGCCTGGCATTGGCGGTAAAGAACGGTTGGTTGTTAAGTTTTTAGGCTTTAGTGGGTGCGCTCTCCTTGCAGTGGGGTATGGCGTAAACCAAATGTCCTGGACGGGAAATGGTTACACCACCTGAACGGGTGGGCTGTGGAGTGGAGAGTTGAACATCAATGCTTGGTTTTGTGTGTGTGTTTGTTTTCCCTGTCCGTTCTTTAGTGCCGCCACCATTTAAAGGAAAAAATAAAAAATAGTACCTGTCAATAATAAATTTGACAAAGATTTTAAACGCCAGCACTGTTGTCTGTGTCTTTATTTTAGATGTTAAGTTATAATAGGTAGTTGTGATTAAATACAGGTAAAGTGGGTAACACGAAAAATACCCCGATAGTGGGTTTAGTCCGTCCGAAGGCTGAATATATATGTATGTAAGCACTGAGGTCATATTAAACCACAAGGGGTTTTGAGGGTTGCCACTTTAAGGATGTGTTATGATTGTTTTGTTTGTTATGGCATGATTAGGGGGTCCTGTTTTTCCCACCCTCCCACCCAGTTTGTGTGGTTGGTCAGTTAATTCAGTATGTGGCGGTAAAGAACAGTTGGTTGTTAAGTTTTTAGGCTTTAGTGAATGCGCTCTCCTTGCAGTGGGGTATGGCGTAAACCAATTGTCCTGGACGGGAAATGGTTACACCACCTGAACGGGTGGGTTGTGGAGTGGAGAGTTGAACATCAATGCTTGGTTTTGTGTGTGTGTTTGTTTTCCCTGTCCGTTCTTTAGTGCCGCCACCATTTAAAGGAAAAAATTAAAAATAGTACTTGTCAATAATAAATTTAACAAAGATTTTAAACGCCAGCACTGTTGTCTGTGTCTTTATTTTAGTTGTTAAGTTATAATAGGTAGTTGTGATTAAATACAGGTAAAGGGGGTAACACGAAAAATGTCCCAATAGTGGGTTTATAAACCTTGCAGTTTGTACGGGACTAAACCAAGTGAATGTAAGTACATTAATGAACACATTGATAAAATGTCCATCGCCCAGAATTGGCATTCACTGCAGTCAAGGTAGGCAATGAAGATTTTCTTTATTGCTATGTTTCAAACCCTGACCCCAGAATTTGATTTTATGGTAGTGGCATTGGAATCAAATACCACTGCAATAACTACTGATTTTGTAAGGGCAAAGTTGCTATAATACAATTCCATGAAAGAATACCTGTGGCCAATATTGCTGGAACATCTGCCTTATATACTAAGGACACTAACTTTAAAAGACCAAACTACAAACGCTTATTTGCCAAAAAGTAGGGCAAAAAGCTTCATATTGCAAGACTAAAAGATCAAAGTGGTACGCAGAAAAATCGGTATAACAAAAATGAGTCTGCTTTGAACACAGCAGACAGCTATAAAAGAGACTGCTGGTATATAGGTGCTCATTCAGACCCGATCGCACGCTAGCTTTTTTTGCAGCAGTGCGTTCAGGTCTGAACTGCGCATGCGTATGCACCGCAATGCACAGGTGTGTCTGCCGACGGCAATGGGGATCGCCGGACATCGATGGAATCTACGAAGAAAGCGATCGCACCGGCAATCACAAGAAGACTGACAGGAAGAGGCTGTTTGTGGGTGTCAACTGACCATTTCTTGGGAGTGTCTGCAAAAACGCAGGCGTGCCCAGCCGTTTGGAGGGAGGGTTCCTGACGTCAGCTCCTGGCCGGATCATCGCAGCGGCTGAGTAAGACCAGAGCTGTGCAGAGACTGCACAAACTTTTGTTTGTGCAGCTCTCTGCACAAGTGATCGCACACCTGCACAGTGTCCGAAAAAATAGGCGTGGCCACGCACCAGAAGGGGTGTGGCCACGCACCAGAAGGGGTGTGGCCACTGAAAATGGCCCACAGTGCCGGATACATGCCCCACAGTGCCGGATACATGCCCCACAGTGCCGGATACATGCCCCACAGTGCCAGATACATTGCCCCACAGTGCCAGTTACATTGCCAGATACATGCCCCACTGTGCCAGTTACATTGCCCCACAGTGCCAGATACATTGCCCCACAGTGCCAGATACATTGCCCCACAGTGCCAGTTACATTGCCAGATACATGCCCCACTGTGCCAGTTACATTGCCCCACAGTGCCAGATACATTGCCCCACAGTGCCAGATACATTGCATCACGGTGCCAGTTACATTGTCCCACAGTGCCAGATACATTGCCCCACAGTGCCAGATACATTTCCCCACTGTGCCAGATACATTGCCCCACTGTGCCAGATACATGCCCCACTGTGCCAGATACATGCTCCACTGTGCCAGATACATTGCCCCACAGTGCCAGAAACATGCCCCACTGTGCCAGATACATGCCCCACTTTGCCAGTTACATGCCCCACTGTGCCAGATACATTGCCCCACAGTGCCAGATACATGCCCCACTGTGCCAGATACATGCCCCACTGTGCCAGATACATGCCCCACTTTGCCAGTTACATGCCCCACTGTGCCAGATACATTGCCCCACAGTGCCAGATACATGCCCCACTGTGCCAGTTACATGCCCCACTGTGCCAGATACATGCCCCACTGTGCCAGATACATGCCCCACTGTGCTCCCCCGAGTCCCCCCCCCCCCGCCGGTCGCTCACCGCCTGTTGTGTCTAGGTGAGGGGAGGAGAGCGCAGCGCCTCTCCTTCCCCTCAACGCTCCAGGTCTCCGGCGGCTGTGTGGCGCCTGTTCGCCAGCCAATCAGGAGCCGGTCCGCAAGCTCTGATTGGCTAACGCCGGAGACCGGACACACGCAGCGCTGCTAGTGCTGGCGGCGGTGAGGGGAGAGAGCGACGCTGCGCTCTCCTCCCCTCACATTTCGGCGTGATGGGGGCGGGTGTGGCATGATGCCCTGGCCACCGGTGGCGCCCCCCTCTCTTGGGCCTGCCAAGGCGCCCAGGGCACGTGCCCCACTCGCCCTACCCTTGTTACGCCTCTGCTGGCTGCTTTATTTTTACACTGCAATTTAGATTGCAGATTGAACTCACCACATCCAAATCTCTCTCTCTCTGCACATGTTATATCTGCCTCCCCTGCACTGCACATGGTTTTGCCCAACTGCTAACAAAGTTCCTGCTGCGATCAACTCAGAATTACCCCCTTAATCACCATAGTATCCTTGAGAAGAAAAACTACAAAGTGACCTTTGCAGAAGGCAAGTGTACTGTGTGCAATAAAAAAGACAATGGGGGGGTCATTCCGAGTTGATCACTCGCTGCCGTTTTTCGCAGCGCAGCGATCAGGTCACTACTGTGCATGCGTATGCACCGCAATGTGCAGGCGCACAGTACGGGTACAAAGCAGATCGTTGCTGGACAATGGATTTAAGAATCCTTTCGCACAGCGGATAGCAAGGAAATTGTCAGGAAGAAGGCATTTGTGAGTGTCAACTGACCGCTTTCTGGGAGTGTTTGGGAAAATGCAGGCGTGTCCAAGCGTTTGCTGGGCGGGTCTCTGACGTCAATTCCGGTACCAAAAAGACTGAAGTGATTGCAGCGGCTGAGTAAGTCCAGAGCTATTTAGAAACTACACAAAGGCCCTCATTCCGAGTCGTTCGCTCGGTAATTTTCATCGCATCGCAGTGAAATTCCGCTTAGTACGCATGCGCAATATTCGCACTGCGACTGCGCCAAGTAATTTTGCTATGAAGATAGTATTTTTACTCACGGCTTTTTCTTCGCTCCGGCGAACGTAGTGTGATTGACAGGAAATGGGTGTTACTGGGCGGAAACACGGCGTTTTAGGGGCGTGTGGATAAAAACGCTACCGTTTCCGGAAAAAACGCAGGAGTGGCCGGAGAAACGGGGGAGTGTCTGGGCGAACGCTGGGTGTGTTTATGACGTCAAACCAGGAACGACAAGCACTGAACTGATCGCAGATGCCGAGTAAGTCTGAAGCTACTCTGAAACTGCTAAGAAGTTTGTAATCGCAATATTGCGATTACATCGGTCGCAATTTTAAGAAGCTAAGATACACTCCCAGTAGGCGTAGGCTTAGCCTGAGCAACTCTGCTAAATTCGCCTTGCGAGCGATCAACTCGGAATGAGGGCCAAAATGTTTTTGCAGAGCACGGCTGCAAAGGCGTTCGCACACTTGCAAAATGAAAATACACTCCCCTGTGGGTGGCGACTATGTGTTTGCATGGCTGCAAAAAATAGCTAGCGAGCAATCAACTCAGAATGAGGGCCAATATAAGCTACCGCTACTGCTGCTACGCAGCAACTCTTTGTCTTAGTACTGAACAGTGTTATACGAAGGCTTCTGCTGACTCTAGTCAAATTATGGAACTGTCAGAGGCGTAAGTTCATGTCATGCACCCGGAGGCGATATGGATGGCGGTGCCCCCCCCTTCCCCCGCCCCCCGCCCCGCCCCGCAGCATTGGTTACCCCCATATACTGCAGATAGCATTTGTGGCACATAATATAAAACAAACAAAAAACAGACATGATTTACCTTGGACCGCCAGGCCAAGAAAAGGTGCGCACTGGACACACAAGACTCACACACAAACCCCCCCCCCCCCCCCCAGTCATCTGGCAGTCTGTATAAATTAATCACTGCTGGGGTGTCCTCCTAATGAGTATATAAATGGCAATCAGATATGCTCAGTATATAAAGAGTGGATGTCAGTCAGGGAATATTTTTTTAATGTTTAATAACATACCTCTCTATGCTGGCTGCTGGCTTGGAAGCTGCCGCTGGCTCCGGTGTGACTCCAGACACAGACTTCCGCGATCGAACGCCGATCCTCCTCCCAGCCTCCCGCGCGGACAGCAGAGCAGAAGAGAGAGAGTGAGAGGGACAGCTGCAACGCCCCCTCCCTTCTGTCACTTGGACCAATGCCAGCGCAGCGATAAGACAGGCTCCCGGGACTCTGCTTTGACAGCTACAGCAGCAGGAGCACTGCCACTCGCTGCAGAAGTCATCAGTGCACACACAAGTAGAGGTTATAGATTAATTCATCTATAACCTACAGTGTCCGATGCCCGCTCTTATGTGCCCCCCTGATGGCTAACGCCCGGCGGCAAAAGTCTCCACTGCCTCCGGGAGTTACGCCACTGGGAACTGTGGCATAGGTGATTGGGATATTTAGGGTATGAGAACATAAAAAAAACTTCAAGAAGGGATGGTGACAGGACTGACTATAAGCACTCATGTTCATCTGATGTATGGTAGTTGCATCAAGGGTAAGCAAACCCGATGCTCCTTTCCGAAGTCAGCAACTAGAGCTGAGGTGCGACTATCATTGGTGTACACAGATGTATGTGGTATGTTCCATGACTGGTTTAGTGGATTCAGGTATTTCATGACACTAATAGATGATTTTACAAGGATGACCCATGTGTACTTCCTAAAAGCAATCAGTGAAGCAGAGGCGGTACTACCGCCAGTGCAAACAGTCACTGTAATGAGTCAAACTGACTCATTACATGCCGCTGTGTGCTGTGGGCAACCGCCGCCCGCAGCACACAGCCGCCCAGAGAGGAGAGGAGTACAGTGGACACAGGAGGAAGGAGGAGGAGGGAAGTGGAGGAGGGAGCCAGTGCTGTTTTATTGGTTGAGGCGCTGCTGCTGCTGTCCCCCTGCTTCACTATAGGCTGTCTTCTGCCGCTGTGAAGTGCATCCCAGCATTCACAGCGGCGGAGAACAGCCTATGGTGAAGGACTAGGACAGCAGCAGAAGCGCCTCCACCAATAACACAGCGCTGCTGCGGCTCCCTCCTCCACCTCCCTCCTCCTTCTCTCCTGCCCGGGAATCGTGATCTCTGCCAGAAGCTGCACCGAGGAGCCTGACCCAGCGGAGAGAGTAAGTATAATTTTCTTTCTTTCTTTCTTTCTTTCTTTCTTTCTTTCTTTCTTTCTTTCTTTCTGTGCAAAAACGGGGACACTGTCTGCCATAATGTGTAAAAAGGGGACGCTGTCTGCCGTAATGTGTAAAAAGGGGACGCTGTCTGCCGTAATGTGTAACAAGGGGATGCTGTCTGCCGTAATGTGTAACAAGGGGACGCTGTCTGCCGTTATGTGTAACAAGGGGATGCTGTCTGCCGTAATGGGTAAAAAGGGCACGCTGTCTGCCGTAATGTGTAAAAAGGGCACGCTGTCTGCCGTAATGTGCAACAAGCGCACGCTGTCTGCTGTTATGTGTAAAAAGGGGACGCTGTCTGCCGTTATGTGTAAAAAGTCCACGCTGTCTGCCGTAATGTGTAACAAGGGCACGCTGTCTGCCATTATGTGTAAAAAGGGCATGCTGTCTGCCGTTATGTATAAAAAGGGCATGCACTCTGCCGTTATGTGTAAAAAGGGGACGCTGTCTGACGTAATGTGTAAAAAGGGCACACTGTCTGCCATTATGTGTAAAAAGGGCATGCTGTCTGCCGTTATGTGTAAAAAGGGCATGCTGTCTGCCGTTATGTGTAAAAAGGGGGACGCTGTCTGACGTAATGTGTAAAAAGGGCACGCTGTCTGCCCATATGTGTAAAAAGGGCACGCTGTCTGCCGTTATGTGTAAAAAGGGGATGCTGTCTGCCGCTATGTGTAACAAGGGCACGCTGTCTGCCGATATGTGTAAAAAGGGGGACGCTGTCTGCCTTAATGTGTAAAAAGGGAACGCTGTCTGCCGTAATGTGTAAAAAGGGGATGCTGTCTGCCATAATGTGTAAAAAGGGGAATCTGTCCGCCGTAAGGTGTAAAAGGGTCTCTACCTGGTGTAGTGGTGCTACTGTGCGGCGTAATTTTAATATTGGAGACTACTGTGCACCGTTTTATGAATTGGTATTATTTTGTGGCCACACCCCTTCCCCATGAAGCCACGCCCCTATGTATTTTTGCGCGCGCCTATGGCACGCACTGCCCCTGTTTTGCATGCAGGGGTGGGGCTCCGATGCCATTTCTTGCACACAGTGCTAAAATGTCTAGTTACGGCACTGTTGCTAGCTATCCATTTCTCTGGCCCTGAGCAGGTCCCCCTCACCAGATCCTCTCCAGGGGTGAGGGAGTGGACTTGGATGGGATGAGGGGGAGGGGGGGGGGGGCAAAGCATTTTGTCGCACCTGGGCCCACTGCTCGCTAGTTCCGCCACTGCAGTGAAGTGTAGCTGAATTGTGGAGTACAAGAATTTAGTAGAAACTCAAACAGGCTACAAACTAAAGACTTTAAGATCTGACAATGAAGGTTTAACCAAAACAAAACTATTTTGGACTTCATGGGATTACGCATCAGTTAACCATGATGTATATATCAGAACAAAATGGTGTACAGTAAGTGAGCGTGCAAATCGTACTATAGTGGAAAGAACCCGAGCAATGCTGAATGATGCTAGCCATGAAAATAAATTTTGTTCTGAGGCAGTTCGAACTGAGGTTTATATAAAGAAAAATCGGGGTCATTCTGAGTTGATCGCTCGCTGCTGTTTTTTGCAGCGCAGAGAACAGGTTACTACTGCTCATGCGTATGCACCACAATGCGCAGGTGCATCGTACGGGTACAAAGCGGAACATTGCTTGGCGATGGATTTAACAAAGAATCCGTTCGCACAGCCGATAGCAAGGAGATTGACAGGAAGAGGGCGTTTGTGGGTGGCAACTGACTGTTTTCAGGGAGTGTTTGGAAGAACGCAGGCGTGTCCAAGCGTTTGCAGGGCGGGTGTCTGACTTCAATTCCGGGACCAAAAAGACTGAAGTGATCGCAAGGGCTGAGTAAGTCCAGAGCTACTCAGAAACTGCAAAAAAACCTTTTCGTCCCGCTCGGCTGCACACGCGTTTCACACTTGCAAAGCAAAAATACACTCCCCCGTGGGCGGCAACTATGCGTTTGCACGGCTGCTAAAAGTAGCTAGGGAGCGATCAACTCGGAATAAGGGCCCATGAACCCACTGTTGTAGAGAAAGGGAAACACTGATTGAAGCGTGGACTGGTAAGAAATCTGACATACAGTAGTCACTTAAGAGTATATGGCTGAAAAGCTTATGTACATATTCCAAAAGAAAGAAGGCGCAAGTTGGAATGCAAATCACAAGACTCTTATTTTCTTGGGTATTGTCTTGAGACTAAGAGATATAGGGGGACATGTACTAAGCAGTGATAAAAGTGGAGAAGTGAGCCAATGGAAAAGTTGCCCATGGCAACCAATCAGCATTGACGTTAGAGATGTGCACTTGAAAATTTTCGGGTTTTGTGTTTTGGTTTTGGGTTCGGTTCCGCGGCCGTGTTTTGGGTTCGACCGCGTTTTGGCAAAACCTCACCGAATTTTTTTTGTCGGATTCGGGTGTGTTTTGGATTCGGGTGTTTTTTTTAAAAAACACTAAAAAAAAGCTTAAATCATAGAATTTGGGGCTCATTTTGATCCCAAAGTATTATTAACCTCAAAAACCATAATTTCCACTCATTTTCAGTCTATTCTGAATACCTCACACCTCACAATATTATTTTTAGTCCTAAAATTTGCACCTAGGTCGCTGGATGACTAAGCTAAGCGACCCTAGTGGCCGACACAAACACCTGGCCCATCTAGGAGTGGCACTGCAGTGTCACGCAGGATGGCCCTTCCAAAAAACACTCCCCAAACAGCACATGACGCAAAGAAAAAAAGAGGCGCAATGAGGTAGCTGTGTGAGTAAGATAAGCGACCCTAGTGGCCGACACAAACACCGGGCCCATCTAGGAGTGGCACTGCAGTGTCACGCAGGATGGCCCTTCCAAAAAACCCTCCCCAAACAGCACATGACGCAAAGAAAAAAAGAGGCGCAATGAGGTAGCTGTGTGAGTAAGATAAGCGACCCTAGTGGCCGACACAAACACCGGGCCCATCTAGGAGTGGCACTGCAGTGTCACGCAGGATGGCCCTTCCAAAAAACCCTCCCCAAACAGCACATGACGCAAAGAAAAAAAGAGGCGCAATGAGGTAGCTGTGTGAGTAAGATAAGCGACCCTAGTGGCCGACACAAGCACCGGGCCCATATAGGAGTGGCACTGCAGTGTCACGCAGGATGGCCCTTCCAAAAAACACTCCCCAAACAGCACATGACGCAAAGAAAAAAAGAGGCGCAATGAGGTAGCTGTGTGAGTAAGATAAGCGACCCTAGTGGCCGACACAAACACCGGGCCCATCTAGGAGTGGCACTGCAGTGTCACGCAGGATGGCCCTTCCAAAAAACCCTCCCCAAACAGCACATGACGCAAAGAAAAAAAGAGGCGCAATGAGGTAGCTGTGTGAGTAAGATAAGCGACCCTAGTGGCCGACACAAACACCGGGCCCATCTAGGAGTGGCACTGCAGTGTCACGCAGGATGGTCCTTCCAAAAAACCCTCCCCAAACAGCACATGATGCAAAGAAAAAAAGAGGCGCAATGAGGTAGCTGTGTGAGTAAGATAAGCGACCCTAGTGGCCGACACAAACACCGGGCCCATCTAGGAGTGGCACTGCAGTGTCACGCAGGATGGCCCTTCCAAAACCCCCCCCCCAAACAGCACATGACGCAAAGAAAAAAAGAGGCGCAATGAGGTAGCTGTGTGAGTAAGATAAGCGACCCTAGTGGCCGACACAAACACCGGGCCCATCTAGGAGTGGCACTGCAGTGTCACGCAGGATGGCCCTTCCAAAAAACCCTTCCCAAACAGCACATGACGCAAAGAAAAAAAGAGGCGCAATGAGGTAGCTGTGTGAGTAAGATAAGCGACCCTAGTGGCCGACACAAACACCGGGCCCATCTAGGAGTGGCACTGCAGTGTCACGCAGGATGGCCCTTCCAAAAAACCCTCCCCAAACAGCACATGACGCAAAGAAAAAAAGAGGCGCAATGAGGTAGCTGTGTGAGTAAGATAAGCGACCCTAGTGGCCGACACAAACACCGGGCCCATCTAGGAGTGGCACTGCAGTGTCACGCAGGATGGCCCTTCCAAAAAACCCTCCCCAAACAGCACATGACGCAAAGAAAAAAAGAGGCGCAATGAGGTAGCTGTGTGAGTAAGATAAGCGACCCTAGTGGCCGACACAAACACCGGGCCCATCTAGGAGTGGCACTGCAGTGTCACGCAGGATGGCCCTTCCAAAAAACATTCCACAAACAGCACATGACGCAAAGAAAAACGAAAGAAAAAAGAGGTGCAAGATGGAATTGTCCTTGGGCCCTCCCACCCACCCTTATGTTGTAGAAACAGGACATGCACACTTTAACCAACCCATCATTTCAGTGACAGGGTCTGCCACACGACTGTGACTGAAATGACGGGTTGGTTTGGACCCCCACCAAAAAAGAAGCAATTAATCTCTCCTTGCACAAACTGGCTCTACAGAGGCAAGATGTCCACCTCATCATCATCCTCCGATATATCACCGTGTACATCCCCCTCCTCACAGATTATCAATTCGTCCCCACTGGAATCCACCATCTCAGCTCCCTGTGTACTTTGTGGAGGCAATTGCTGCTGGTCAATGTCTCCACGGAGGAATTGATTATAATTCATTTTAATGAACATCATCTTCTCCACATTTTCTGGATGTAACCTCGTACGCCGATTGCTGACAAGGTGAGCGGCGGCACTAAACACTCTTTCGGAGTACACACTTGTGGGAGGGCAACTTAGGTAGAATAAAGCCAGTTTGTGCAAGGGCCTCCAAATTGCCTCTTTTTCCTGCCAGTATAAGTACGGACTGTGTGATGTGCCAACTTGGATGCGGTCACTCATATAATCCTCCACCATTCTTTCAATGGTGAGAGAATCATATGCAGTGACAGTAGACGACATGTCCGTAATCGTTGTCAGGTCCTTCAGTCCGGACCAGATGTCAGCATCAGCAGTCGCTCCAGACTGCCCTGCATCACCGCCAGCGGGTGGGCTCGGAATTCTGAGCCTTTTCCTCGCACCCCCAGTTGCGGGAGAATGTGAAGGAGGAGATGTTGACAGGTCGCGTTCCGCTTGACTTGACAATTTTGTCACCAGCAGGTCTTTGAACCCCAGCAGACTTGTGTCTGCCGGAAAGAGAGATCCAAGGTAGGCTTTAAATCTAGGATCGAGCACGGTGGCCAAAATGTAGTGCTCTGATTTCAACAGATTGACCACCCGTGAATCCTTGTTAAGCGAATTAAGGGCTCCATCCACAAGTCCCACATGCCTAGCGGAATCGCTCCGTGTTAGCTCCTCCTTCAATGTCTCCAGCTTCTTCTGCAAAAGCCTGATGAGGGGAATGACCTGACTCAGGCTGGCAGTGTCTGAACTGACTTCACGTGTGGCAAGTTCAAAGGGCATCAGAACCTTGCACAACGTTGAAATCATTCTCCACTGCGCTTGAGACAGGTGCATTCCACCTCCTATATCGTGCTCAATTGTATAGGCTTGAATGGCCTTTTGCTGCTCCTCCAACCTCTGAAGCATATAGAGGGTTGAATTCCACCTCGTTACCACTTCTTGCTTCAGATGATGGCAGGGCAGGTTCAGTAGTTTTTGGTGGTGCTCCAGTCTTCTGTACGTGGTGCCTGTACGCCGAAAGTGTCCCGCAATTCTTCTGGCCACCGACAGCATCTCTTGCACGCCCCTGTCGTTTTTAAAAAAATTCTGCACCACCAAATTCAAGGTATGTGCAAAACATGGGACGTGCTGGAATTTGCCCATATTTAATGCACACACAATATTGCTGGCGTTGTCCGATGCCACAAATCCACAGGAGAGTCCAATTGGGGTAAGCCATTCCGCGATGATCTTCCTCAGTTGTCGTAAGAGGTTTTCAGTTGTGTGCGTATTCTGGAAAGCGGTGATACAAAGCGTAGCCTGCCTAGGAAAGAGTTGGCGTTTGCGAGATGCTGCTACTGGTGCCGCCGCTGCTGTTCTTGCGGCGGGAGTCCATACATCTACCCAGTGGGCTGTCACAGTCATATAGTCCTGACCCTGCCCTGCTCCACTTGTCCACATGTCCGTGGTTAAGTGGACATTGGGTACAACTGCATTTTTTAGGACACTGGTGAGTCTTTTTCTGACGTCCGTGTACATTCTCGGTATCGCCTGCCTAGAGAAGTGGAACCTAGATGGTATTTGGTAACGGGGGCACACTGCCTCAATAAATTGTCTAGTTCCCTGTGAACTAACGGCGGATACCGGACGCACGTCTAACACCAACATAGTTGTCAAGGCCTCAGTTATCCGCTTTGCAGCAGGATGACTGCTGTGATATTTCATCTTCCTCGCAAAGGACTGTTGGACAGTCAATTGCTTACTGGAAGTAGTACAAGTGTGCTTACGACTTCCCCTCTGGGATGACGATCGACTCCCAGCAGCAACAACAGCAGCGCCAGCAGCAGTAGGCATTACACTCAAGGATGCATCGGAGGTATCCCAGGCAGGAGAGGACTCGTCAGAATTGCCAGTGACATGGCCTGCAGGACTATTGGCATTCCTGGGTAAGGAGGAAATTGACACTGAGGGAGTTGGTGGGGTGGTTTGCGTGAGCTTGGTTACAAAGGGAAGGGATTTACTGGTCAGTGGACTGCTTCCGCTGTCACCCAAAGTTTTTGAACTTGTCACTGACTTATTATGAATGCGCTGCAGGTGACGTATAAGGGAGGATGTTCCGAGGTGGTTAACGTCCTTACCCCTACTTATTACAGCTTGACAAAGGCAACACACGGCTTGACAAATGTTGTCCGCATTTCTGGTGAAATACTTCCACACCGAAGAGCTGATTTTTTTTGTATTTTGACCAGGCATGTCAATGGCCCTATTCCTCCCACAGACAACAGGTGTCTCCCCGGGTGCCTGACTTAAACAAACCACCTCACCATCAGAATCCTCCTGGTCAATTTCCTCCCCAGCGCCAGCAACACCCATATCCTCCTCATCCTGGTGTACTTCAACACTGACATCTTCAATCTGACTATCAGGAACTGGACTGCGGGTGCTCCTTCCAGCACTTGCAGGGGGCGTGCAAATGGTGGAAGGCGCATGCTCTTCACGTCCAGTGTTGGGAAGGTCAGGCATCGCAACCGACACAATTGGACTCTCCTTGTGGATTTGGGATTTCGAAGAACGCACAGTTCTTTGCGGTGCTTTTGCCAGCTTGAGTCTTTTCAGTTTTCTAGCGAGAGGCTGAGTGCTTCCATCCTCATGTGAAGCTGAACCACTAGCCATGAACATAGGCCAGGGCCTCAGCCGTTCCTTGCCACTCCGTGTGGTAAATGGCATATTGGCAAGTTTACGCTTCTCCTCCGACAATTTTATTTTAGGTTTTGGAGTCCTTTTTTTACTGATATTTGGTGTTTTGGATTTGACATGCTCTGTACTATGACATTGGGCATCGGCCTTGGCAGACGACGTTGCTGGCATTTCATCGTCTCGGCCATGACTAGTGGCAGCAGCTTCAGCACGAGGTGGAAGTGGATCTTGATCTTTCCCTAATTTTGGAACCTCAACATTTTTGTTCTCCATATTTTAATAGGCACAACTAAAAGGCACCTCAGGTAAACAATGGAGATGGATGGATACTAGTATACTTATGGATGGACTGCCGAGTGCCGACACAGAGGTAGCTACAGCCATGGACTACCGTACTGTGTCTGCTGCTAATATAGACTGGATGATAATGAGATGAAATCAATATATATATGTATGTATATATAATATCACTAGTACTGCAGCCGGACAGGTAGATAATATATTTATTAGGTAATGATGACTGATGACGGACCTGCTGGACACTGTCAGCTCAGCAGCACCGCAGACTGCTACAGTAAGCTACTATACTATAGTAGTATGTACAAAGAAGAAAGAAAAAAAAAAACCACGGGTAGGTGGTATACAATTATGGATGGACTGCCGAGCGCCGACACAGAGGTAGCTACAGCCGTGGACTACCGTACTGTGTCTGCTGCTAATATAGACTGGATGATAATGAGATGAAATCAATATATATATATGTATGTATATATAATATCACTAGTACTGCAGCCGGACAGGTAGATAATATATTTATTAGGTAATGATGACTGATGACGGACCTGCTGGACACTGTCAGCTCAGCAGCACCGCAGACTGCTACAGTAAGCTACTATACTATAGTAGTATGTACAAAGAAGAAAGAAAAAAAAACCACGGGTAGGTGGTATACAATTATGGATGGACTGCCGAGTGCCGACACAGAGGTAGCTACAGCCGTGGACTAACGTACTGTGTCTGCTGCTAATATAGACTGGATGATTGATAATGAGATGAAATCAATATATATATATGTATGTATATATAATATCACTAGTACTGCAGCCGGACAGGTAGATAATATATTTATTAGGTAATGATGACTGATGACGGACCTGCTGGACACTGTCAGCTCAGCAGCACCGCAGACTGCTACAGTAAGCTACTATACTCTATAGTAGTATGTACAAAGAAGAAAGAAAAAAAAAAACACGGGTAGGTGGTATACAATTATGGATGGACTGCCGAGTGCCGACACAGAGGTAGCTACAGCCGTGGACTAACGTACTGTGTCTGCTGCTAATATAGAGTCTAGACTGGATGATAAATTATTGATAATGAGATGAAATCAATATAATATCACTAGTACTGCAGCCGGACAGGTACTATATATATTTATAATGTAATGACTGATGACGGACCTGCTGGACACTGTCAGGTCAGCACAGCACCGCAGACTGCTACAGTAAGCTACTATAGTAGTATGTATAAAGAAGAATGAAAAAAAAAAAAACCACGGGTAGGTGGTATACAATATTATATATATATATATATATATATATATATATTATATACAATTATATATATATATATATATATATATATATATATATTAAACTGGTGGTGATTGATTATTAAACTGGTGGTCACTTCAGGTCACGTTGCAACTTGCAACTAGTACTCCGAGGCCTAAGCAGACAATCACAAAATATATTATTATACTGGTGGTCAGTGTGGTCACAACAATGGCAGTGTGGCACTGACTCTGGCAGCAAAAGTGTGCACTGTACGTTATATGTACTCCTGAGTCCTGCTCTCAGACTCTAACTGCTCCCCACTGTCAGTGTCTCCCCCACAAGTCAGATAATACATTTACAGTCACACTATCTATTATCTAATCTATAAATATCACTTCAGCAAAAACGGAGAGGACGCCAGCCACGTCCTCTCCCTATGACTCTCAATGCACGTGTGAAAATGGCGGCGACGCGCGGCTCCTTATATAGAATCCGAGTCTCGCGATAGAATCCGAGCCTCGCGAGAATCCGACAGCGTGATGATGACGTTCGGGCGCGCTCGGGTTAGCCGAGCAAGGCGGGAAGATCCGAGCCTGCTCGGACCCGTGTAAAAAACCTGAAGTTCGGGCGGGTTCGGATTCAGAGGAACCGAACCCGCTCATCTCTAATTGACGTAACATTTATAATTTGCATACTTTAAACATATACAGAGCAGCTGATTGGTTGATGGGGAAACTTCTCCACTGGCTCTTTTCTCCACTTTTATCACTGCTTAGTACATGTACCCCATAGACTTTTACACATTGGGCCTAATTGATGTTTGTACGCAAATTTATATGCAGCTGCATTTTTCTAGGTTATGGAACTGCGAATCATTGCAACTAAAGCTGCCTCCCAAGAAAGAAGATAGACGCCCACTGGAGTAATCGCAAAGTCCTCCATAGTTGCGTGTCCATATGCAGCACTGACGCAGCAGTGAGGAACATCGACGCCTAGGATTGACCTGTGGATACACAGACTGTCAGTAGCGATGCTGACACCATATTTCTCTACATACATGATGCAGCTGAAACCAGATACACGCCTCGAAAGTGGCCATGAAACGCTCATTCAAATGCTAAAATGTCAGTGCAAGTGCAGTCGCAAAGGTATCTTGGTGCATGCGCAGTGCAGTCGCTGAAAATCCTGTGAATACCAATATTTGTAACTAACAGACTTTAAACCTTGAAAGCAAACAAGTTTTTCCACAAGACATAAAAAAGGGAAACTCCGAAAGAGGCCAATAAATAGTGCATTCTCGGAATAGAAGAAACAAAATTGAGTAATGAGTGGTCCGAATAGATGTCTGCTGTAGACAAAGAAATTATATCTTTAAATTGGACTTAGGGGGTCATTCCAAGTTGAAAGCTCGCTAGCAACTTTTTGCAGCGCTGCGATCAGATAGTCGCCGCCTATGGGGGAGTGTATTTTTGCTTTGCAAGTGTGCGAAACGCTTTTGCAGCCGACGGCATAAAAACGTTTTTTTTGCAGTTTCTGAGTAGCCCAGGACTTACTCAGCCCTTGCGATCACTTCAGCCTGTCCGGTCCCTTAATTGACGTCAGACACCCGCCCTGCAAACACTTGGACACACCTGTGTTTTTCCAAACACTTCCAGAAAACGGTCAGTTGACACCCACAACCGCCCTCTTTCCGTCAATCACCTTGCGATCGGCTGTGCAAATGGATTCTTCATTAAATCCATCGCCCAGCACGATCCTCTTTGTACCCGTACGACACGCCTGCGCATTGCGGTGCATACGCATGCGCAGTTTTACTGAGATTTAACCTGATCGCAGCGCTGCAAAAAGTTGCTAGCGAGCGTTCAACTCGGAATGACCCCCTTGGACTTTTGTGAAAAGACTGATCCACTGGAAAACAATTAAAAACAAATGTATTTTCTGTAGAAAGCTAAATACAGATGAATTGATTGCCGGTTACAAGGCTCGCCTTGTTGCAAAGGAATTTACTCAAAGGACCAGAACTAACTATGATGAAGTGTTCACCCTGTCGCAAGGTGTAGTACAGTACCCTATGTTTAGTAATTGCTGTATCTGCAGTCTGCACTATTTGACTTGCTATTAAACCAACTACAGTAGATTTTGATTTGGCATATCCTAATGGTGGAACTAGCTTAGTGGTTCCCAAACTGTGTGTGCTGTTGCGCCCTGGGGTGCCGCAGGACACTTGCAGGGGTGCCTCAGGTTGGTGGTCAAGTACCAATTCAAACTATTTATTGTCAATTTAATAGGCAAAACCAGCGCTGGTGGCTGCCAATTATAAAATATGGGGACGAACAGAAGCAAATCTTGTCCCTCACCACATAACTGACCCTAAGAATGACATATAAACATAATTAACTTAATCTAATATATTTTTCTAAATTTCTCAATAAGAAACTTGTGGCCTAGGGGCAGTGTTGGACTGGGACATGAAGGGCCCACCGGGGGAATGCAGTTATAGGGGCTCATACTTAGGGGTGTGGACAGCCTACAAATGTGGTGTGGCCAGCCTCCACAGAGGCTTCAAATACACAATAGTTTAGTGCAGTGTAATGCAACATATCTACCATGTATAAAACAAGTGTACAGTCTGGAACCTGATCCCCAGAGGAAGGAGTGGGCCCTCAGGCAGTGGGGCCCACTGGTGGTTTCCCTGGTACCCCTGTGGGCCAGTCCGACCCTGCCTAGGGGTGTCGTGAAAAAAAATCTGATACTCTAGGGCGCTGTGACTCACAAAAGTTTGGGAACCACTGAACTAGCTGAAGAAATCTTTATGGGGCCACCAGAGTACTATGATACAGCTTTGTTTCCAGAAGGAAATGTATGTCTGCTAGGTATAAGCATTCTGTAAGATTCTACAAACGAAGTGGTATATTCACCAATGTGCAGGTTTTTAGAAGCGGAGATGTTGCCCATAGCAACCAATCAGTTTGTACTTATCATTTATCTAGGACCTTCTAGAAGATAATAGCTAGAATCTGATTGGTTGCTATGTGCAACATTTCCACTTCTAAAAACCCGTAAATATACCCCTCTCAGTATTGATCAGCAAAACTATGTTAAAACCTTACTAATGAAATATGGTATGTCAGATGCAAAACCAGTGCATACCCCTGTCAACAAAATACAAAACTAACCAGAAACAAACCAACTACAGAATCTGAAATAGAAGAGATGAGAGCTATCCCTTACAAAAATGCATTTGGGAGTCTGGTGTATACAAGTGCTGGAAGTCGCATGGACATCATACATGCAGTGAGCTGTTAGCCAGTTTCTTTCTACTGAATCCTATAAAACAGCATTGGTAAGTGTTTAAGAGGATCCAGAGACACCTAAAAGGTACTAGCTCATTAAAACGTATGTTTTCAAAGACTGAAACTTTGGATCAAAAGTAATTTAACTAAACTAAGGGCGGGATGTACTAACCTCCGCCGCAGCGTTAATTGCCATTTTCACTTAGATCTGAGTCACCGCTCCGCTGCCCGCCGCTACCCCTTAGCTCCCCGTCTGCTGGAAAAAGCTGTGACAAAGTGCACATGCGCAAGCGGCCAGGGGAAGCGCAGCGCAGCACAGACCAAGCGCAACAGCGATAGGAGAACTCTGTAGTGGCCGCGGCGCTGATGAGGAGGGAGATGAGAAAGCAGACGGGGAGCTAAGGGATAGCGGCGGCCAGCGGAGCAGTGACTCAGATCCAAATGTCCCCTTGATTGTATAGTTCTCACCAAGATAATGGTATCACATGAAACAGAAAAACATAAATCACAACATAGTGTAATAATGTCTATGTAAAATGGTTCTTCTCGCTGTGTGGGGTGGGAGAATAAGTGATGAAAAATAATCCCAGAAAGAATTCCAACGTCCACCTTCTTATAGGATCACCCAAAGTGATGTCATGCCAATGGAACAGGGAATTCGTACATGTATGCTTACTTGTATAAGCAGAGTAGAAAACACATAAAGGTTTCTTGTTAGAGGTGTTAACTTCTTTCTTTAACCAATGTGCTGAGGATGAGTATCACTCGTGCAAATGGATGAAAAATTAGAAAGGGAGCCAATTAGGGCAAAGCTTAACCCCTTTATTAAAAATAAAATACAAATACACGACCAGCCATACCATGGAAGAAAACTTGAGATGGAAACCAGCTGACACAATATGACCCGGGTATCACTATGTCATAAACTTTCCTCCATGTATATGCCAGGTTAAAACATGAGTAAGCACTGTCAGCTGACAATACAGGAGAGGCTGCACATCAGTGTTATATACACTGTCAAATCTTGATAAAGACGCCGGTGAGCGTCGAAACGCGTTGATACAGTGCTTACTCATGTTTTAACCTGGCATATACATGAAGGAAAGTTTATGACATAGTGATACCCGGGTCATATTGTGTCAGCTGGTTTCCATCTCAAGTTTTCTTCCATGGTATGGCTGGTCGTGTATTTGTATTTTATTTTTAATAAAGGGGTTAAGCTTTGCCCTAATTGGCTCCCTTTCTAATTTTTCATCCATTTGCACGAGTGATACTCATCCTCAGCACATTGGTTAAAGAAAGAAGTTAACACCTCTAACAAAGAAACCTTTATGTGTTTTCTACTCTGCTTATACAAGTAAGCATACATGTACGAATTCCCTGTTCCGTTGGCATGACATCATTTTGGGTGATCTTATAAGAAGGTGGACGTTGGAATTCTTTCTGGGATTATTTTTCATCACTTATTCTCCCACCCCACACAGCGGGAAGAACCATTTTACATAGACATTATTACACTATGTTGTGATTTATGTTTTTCTGTTTCATGTGATACCATTATCTTGGTGAGAGCTATACAATCAAGGGGACATTTGGAGCGCAGAAAGTGAGGTTGTAATTTTTCCAATACATATTGTTCTATAGGTTGGTGACCTATGTTTGTACCGCCCATTGCTGCTCCATTGTGCAGCGCCACGAGAGGATTTTGCTTTTTATTTTCAGTGACTCAGATCGCAGTGAAAATGGTAATTAATGCGGCGGCGGAGGTTAGTACATCCCGCCCTAAGGGGCCTATTTATCACCATCCGCATTCAGGATACGGATGACAGGTGATAAAATCGCCCCAACTCGCACTGCGATAAATTATAACACCGCAGGGATGTATCAATTATCGCATGCAGGGCCGTAGCTTGCGGTCAAGCTCTGTCCCTGCGATGATACTCTGCAGCATCATCGGGGTAATTTTCGGAAAAAATACCCCGATGTCCTGCTGCGTATGCGTCGCCCCCGCCGACATCGCTGCTACCGCAGCCGCCCGGTCGACCCCCTCGTCGCAACTACTCCCGCGTGCCGCGGACCCCCCAGAAGATCAATATACTCACCAGTCCAGGGAGCCGGTCCGCGCTGTTCCTGCTGGGCTGCCCGACACCGGATCCTTTGCGCTGCGGTCACCCCCGGTGCTGTAAAGTGCGCTGCTGCTTTGTAGCATCACTTTACTGCACCGGAGTCACTTTGCAGCACATGGGGACCCGGCGCCCAGCAGCGCTCACCGGAGCAGCGGATACCGGCTCCCTGGACAGGTGAGTATGGTTTTTTTTTTTTTTTTTACACGGTGATCAGCTTGTGTGTCTATCGGACACACATAGCTGATCACTCTGCTAGGTCCCCACTCAGCTTTCTCTGCCAGGGGCAGAGAAAGCAGGGCAAATTGCACATTATCGCAGTGCTGCCCTGTGAACTCGCCAGCCTGAGCTGGTGAGTTTATCACAGGGCACACTACGGTATTTTTTCCCTTTTTTTTGTGGTAAATTCGGCCACAACACATTTCCCATTATAAGTATGAGGAATGCGATGTGGGTTACTAAAAAAAAAGTGAATTAAAGGGTTTGGAGCAGTTTTTCATGAAAACTGCTCCAAATGCCCTTTAATACATTCAGGTGATACTAAAATAATGTGAAAAAGGGTGTTTTCACACCCTTTTCACATTATTTTAGTAAAAATTATTTTAATAAATAGACCCCTAATTGTTTTAAATCCTAAAGAAGCTTTCAACCTCCTATGCAATATCAAAGGTGCTACAGCCTTCTCTGCCAGTACAAAGCACCATGGCAGATCAAAGCACATTGCTATCAAACATCAGTTCATTAGAGAACTTGTCGACAATGATTAATCAGAGTGAACTATGGCCCTCATTCCGAGTTGATCGCTAGCTGCTTTTGGTCGCAGCGCGGCGATCAGGCAAAAAAAGGCATTTCTGCGCATGCGTATGGGCCGCAATGCGCACGCGCGAAGTTATTTTACACAGAACTATGCAGTTTTACACAAGGTCTAGCGGCGCTTTTCAGTCGCACGGCTGATCGGGGAGTGATTGACAGGAAAGGGGCGTTTCTGGGAGGTAACAGAGCATTTTCCGGGAGTGTGCTAAAAAACACAGGTGTGACAGGTAAAAACGCAGGTGTGCCTGGGGAAACGGGGGAGTGGCTGGCCGAATGCAGGGCGTGTTTGTGACGTCAAAACAGGAACTAAACTGACTGAAGTGATCGCAAGGAAGGAGTAGGTTTGGAGCTACTCAGAAACGGCATGGAAATTTTTTTGAGCAGTTCTGCTAATCTTTCGTTCGCACTTCTGCTAAGCTAAGATACACTCCCAGAGGGCGGCGGCTTAGCGTCTGCACTGCTGCTAAAAGCAGCTAACGAGCGATCAACTTGGAAAGAGCGCCAATATCAAGAGTGAGCAAAATGTTTTGCTGATATAAGATGTAGCCGTGCTCATCTTACTGTGATGCGGAAAGTTGCATCATGGCATGCAAGGCTGTGACTATTTGCAGCCGGCGATTGATCTATTAATTCCTTAGTGATCGCTGGCTCCGAATAGTCGCAGCCTGGCACACCATGCAGCAAGCTGTGCTGCAGGATGCTGCATTGCAGCAAAGATGAGTATGGCTACATCTGTACTCACTAAAGGACTTAGGGCCTAATTCAGATCTGATTGCAGCAGCAAATTTGGTAGCAAATGGGCAAAATCATTTCCACTGTGGGGGGGCAGATATAACGTGTGCAGAGAAATTTGCTGCTGCGATCAGATCTGAATTAGGCCATTACATCACAAGCACTGAGTACATTTAATGAATAATGTGGATTAAAATAGGATGTTTTATTATTATTATTGCTTAATGCTTTTATTATGTTTTGTTCTAGGAAGTTTTGAGAAAGTTTGAGTTATTAAGCATTCATAGCAAGACACATCTCTAAGCAAGGGAGGGGTTGACATGTAGTTGAATGGTTAAATGCTACAAGCTGTCTCCTAACTGATGGTTACTGTGCATGACTCATCAACCACAATATCATGAGATGCATGTGTTATTATGCTTGACTAATTAGCCACAATAACATCATGTCTGAGTCACCAGACTTAAAAGTCAGGCTCATTAGACTAGAGGTGCATGTTGCTTACTTGGTTCTATAAAGGGTCTGCATATGCTCAGGCCTGTCAATGTGTTTGTTATTGGAGCGTAACAGTGCTGTACAGTACTTAGCCCAGGATAGATGTATACCTTATCATATTGACTGTTGTTTTTCTTCTATCACCTGTATACTGTTATCTTCAACAAAACCTACTCTGATTTGGAGTCATCTTTGGACTAGCATCCTTGCTCACATCCACTATACACCAATCAACTTGTAGGTATCTGCCTATGGATTGAATGATGTGGAGTAATAGCATATTAAAACAATAGAAACAATGATTTGAAGTATATGTATCTATATAAACAGCCGCACCTCCATTGTTATATTTTCACGTTTGTTAAGTCTTAAGCTTGCTTGATATCTCCTTTCACCAATAATGACAAAATAGCTACAGTAATTAATTTGTGTGATGTTAGAAATTAGTTTTAATGTTTCTTAGTTCCCTAATATGTCCCCTAAATTATCTAATATCACTGGATGGCAAAGAAGCACCCAATTTATAGATGTCATCGTTAACATACATTTGTAGAATTCTCCATTCATTATAAAGGTAACGCAGGAGATATCACGGATAAGGTAATTTCAGCCCCCCGACTTGGCCCACTGTCCCCATATACTAGTATGGTAACCTAAATTCATTAAGCTCTGGAAATACTAAATATTTGGAGCTTAACAGCAGAAACCTTCCCTATCTTCAAATGATGCTGATTCCTGGACCTCACTACTTACTTACGGGAAGGAATCGCCTGTTTGGCTCCCTCCACAGGAAGTCAGACTTGGCAGTGCTAAGTTGCACAGCTACTTTAGTAGGGATTGTGAGAACAGCTAATCTTCGGCTGTGATTTTGTATCCACCGCTGCTACTTGCGAGTAGGACATTTAATTATTGTGGGCCCCTAAATTGGGGGTTTGTATGTTTGGCATGACCTATTTAGGCCACATTATCTTATATAGTATATCTATGAAAATAATATGTCATTATTTTTTCACAAGTACGTGATAATGCTTCTGTGTCTCAGAAACATTGGGCGGAATGTAGTATGTGACATCGCTGCCCATCGTCATGATGCTAAGCGCATATGTACTTACTTATGCGCTTAGCATTGCGAAGGACAGCTCTTCCGATAAGAGCTGTCCTTCGCGATCCCCGGCATCTCCCTGACTTCCGGGTTTCGGACGCCTGTTTCATTCTGCGCATTTGCAGAATGACGGGGGTGGCCACGGGGCATGCTTGGAGAGATCCGATCAGGTCCCTCACACAGCGCTGCGGAAAGAAGCCCATAGGTTTCTATGGGGTATCGCTAGCAAAAGCTGGTGAACCCCTCCGCAGCACTGACCTGGCGGTAGGGGGATAGTACATTAGGAAAATGCTGTTTACCGAATTTTCCGCTTAGTACATCCCACCCATTATAAACAAAAGGAATTTGGTAGAATATAAGGGGCGCTCCTTGGAATGTGTACTTCCTGCTGCCTCTCATTAACACCCCTGGATTAATCCCAAGGGAATCCAAAACTAAACAAGACTATAGGAGGTGGATGGGTGTAGGGAGTTGGCGCTGGAATAGGAAAAACAAGCTGGTAGCTGATGGTTCAGCTAGCAATATAGTTATTTTTAGGTGAAAAAGATGGGTGAATACTTAGCTGGATGATTTATCCAATGAGATTATGATCACTACTGTGAAGATATTTTCCTCCAGAATAAGTAGAATCATGCAACGGAATGGTATATAGAAAACACAAAAAATAACAATATTTTGAGTTAAAGTCTCTCAAAAAATATATGAGATGTGCACTTTTGATAGTAGTTCTAATAAGGTTTCTTCAACGTGTAACACCTTATATGAGTTTATCAATGTTTGGTTTACAGTCAGAAAAATATATACATTACATACAGTATGTAAATATGTGAAAGGAGGTATATACAAAGTTGGGGGATACAGATGAAAATATGTGATCCGTTTAACATTATTATAGTATTGAAAGGTGGGTTTTTCCTATGAAATAAAGGACACTATGTGACTGGTGCCTGACTTAATCTTCTCAGCATCTTTTGGATCCATTGGGATCTGATAAAAACCGCTCTTGAGATCTAAGTCAGTGAACCACTGGCTACCTTGTAAACAATCCAGAGCCTTATCCACTTTGGGTACGGTATACTGGTCTGGAACTGTGCATTGATTCAGATGCACATCCGAAGATGTGATTGATTCAGATGCACATGCAGTCAATGCACATCCGAACTTCGCCATTCTTTTTCCTGGCAACTACTATGGGTGAAGCAAATGGACTCTTAGATTCAGCAATTACTTGGCTATCTAATAGTTTCTTTAAATGCTGCCTTACGTCTTCTAGATCAGCTGGGGCTAATCTACGAGACCTTTCCCTGAATGGGGTCTCATCTGTAAGCCTAATACGATGGGATACATCAGTGGCAAGTCCCAAATCCCACTCATGCTGTGAAAACACTGCACTGCGTTTTATGAGATCCGTCACCAACTCAGATCAGGGACGAGAGTTTGAGAGTCAACTTATAAAAGAACTGTGTGAAGTATGTGGTATCAGAAAATCCAGGACCACTCCTTACCATCCCCAAGGAGATCCTCAGCCAGAGCGTTTCAATCGTACTCTCCTCAATATGCTGGGCACCTTGGATCCTAGCAAGAGGTCTCAGTGGAGTCGGTATGTTGGTTTGTTGGTACATGCTTACAACTGCACTAAGAATGGAGCCACTGGGTACTCCCCTTACCTCTTAATGTTTGGAAGGGAAGCTCGTCTTCCTATAGATGTCTGTTTTGGAATAACCATAGGAGGATCTCACAGTATACCCCATACCAAATATGTGGAGCAGTTGCGGAAGGATATGCAGGAAGTCCATCAATTAGCCCAACAAACTGCCAAGAAACTAGGAAAGAAGAACAAGGTATATTATGACTCCAAAGTTCGTGAACATGTACTACTCCCAGGTGACAAGGTTCTTATTAGAAATTTAGGTCCTTCATCCAGATATAAATTGAGTAATCGGTGGAAGTCTGACCCATGGGTAATTGTTGAACAGCTTCCAGGAACACCCTCTTATAAGATACGACCTGAAGATGCATCAGCTCCGATCAAAACATATCACCGGCAGCATTTGCTTCACCTCGGCCATGAGGTTAGGTTTACCCATGAAATAAAAAACACGAGAACCACTTCTGGTGGAACTCGGCCCCATAATAAATATTCTTCAGCGGAAGATGATGTGTCGCAAATTGAAGGAGAAGGTGGTTACTACTACAGCACCACTCCCAATCTCAAAGACACTAATATGCCATTACATGTTGGCAACACTGACTCTGAAGAACTACGAATCTCCAGTTTCACTGGAATAGATGGGGGTGAAGATACCAATGATTCCTCAATGGTGACACCCTTTAGGCCCTTTCAGTATGAAACTTTCCAAATCATAGAGAGTTCAGGTAGTTTAGGGTCTGAGTCCTATAGATTAGGAGGGAGTGAGAGCAACATAGGAGAGTCCTTATCACGTCCACGAAGAACTATTAGGCCTCCAATGATATTGACATATGACACTCTAGGAAAGTCCACTGAAGTGCCACGGATTATCAATCCAAATATAGTGTTTACTTGGCCATATTTTGGGTGGTCACAGGAAGTGTGAAGGATGAATGTGGTATAATTGTGATACAACCTTTAGCTAAGCTAAGAAAAGTTTTGTAAATTAATTGTGATGGTGTCCACGCGGTGGGTTGTGGTTCCCTTCTGCCTGCACACCAGGGGGAGAGTGTAACACCTTATATGAGTTTATCAATGTTTGGTTTACAGTCAGAAAAATATATACATTACATACAGTATGTAAATATGTGAAAGGAGGTATATACAAAGTTGGGGGATACAGATGAAAATATGTGATCCGTTTAACATTATTATAGTATTGAAAGGTGGGTTTTTCCTATGAAATGAAGGACACTATGTGACTGGTGCCTGACTTAATAACTTTAAGGCCCCCCTTATGAGCTGCAACTATGAAACAGCTGTTGGAGTTTGAGAGCGGGGCAGCAACCATCCTGGGTAGAAAAACAAACAAACCCAGCCCCTCCCCTCATCAAAGAGGTCAGTCAGAGAAAAGCAAGAGTGGGTGGGGCTTACCTTAGGCGGGAAGCCCTGACAGAAACAGCTGTGAGGAGAATAGTGAGGCAATGACAGGGGCTGCTGTGCGGTAAAGGCAGCGCCATCTCTCACTAGTGAAAGGACAGATTTGGAGGATGGGAAATTATCTGAGGAGGCTGTACTGACAGCTGGTTGACAGGGGAGCAGTGAGGTGCATCCAGCTGAGGAGGAGGTCCCGATCCGCACCCTTTATCTGCCTGATTGTAGCAGTTGTTCAGTCCTAAAATCATTACCAGAGCCAGTATACAGTGACTGAGTTTGTGAGGCCGAGCCTGGAGGAGAGACTGTGAGTGTGGCTGCCCGCAGAGAGATATTCTTGAGGTGACAAGAGGATCTTAAAGGTAACCCTCACAACACAGCACACTGGCTAGGGTTTAACAGAGGTCCTGTCTTTTCTACCAACAAGACTGTTAGCCATCCCTCTGTCTATGTAGACTGTTCATTCACATATAGAGCTGTTCCCAGTGAACGGATCCTAAGTTAAATTGAACCCCCCTCATTAACTGAGATACTAAAAGGCTTCCTCTAGCACAAAGAGCCATACACAGCTTATATGCATGCTGGATAGTGTATTCTGTGAAGAAGTATAGCATATAAGGGATGATATAATGTACTGCTGATTCTACAATTCGCCCTGACTGAGGCAAACTCTTCAGCTGTGTAAAACTAGTAATTATACAAGACTGCTACCTGCCAGGGAAAGTTACCCTTTTCTGCAGCCCTAAACCATTTGGTTAATACTATTGGATATTATTTCTATATGAAAACCCTTGCATAGCCTTAGTACCCTGACAGTTCTTGATCAGAGAGCACTGGGACAGGAGGAAACTCATATACATATTCTTACAGCCATCAGCTTCATATCACCTGAATCTCCCCTTTAAGTGTTAGAGACTGAGAACTACAGGAGTTATACAGGTAATTATCACTAAAAGTACTGGATGACCTATTACTTCTCCACAAGGCAATAACATACCACACCAGCTGTTTAAGTTATCTAACCAGCAACCAGCATTAAGAAATGTATTGCACTTATTTCAGATGATAACTTTCTATGAGCCGAGATAAACTTCTAGCATTTATAAAATACAGCTAATTAGCAGGATTCTAGACATCTAACCATCGTTTGCCTTGAATTTAACTGATAACCATATCATCCATTGAATTAACTCCTTCAGGACAACCTCAGCCTGGGCTTGAGTTAACATTTAAAGTGCACTCTTACAAAAATAAAATGGGTAATTTGAGATCTCAAATATTTTGAAATATAATTACTCTGTTGTTAAATTATATTGTCAGAAAGCTAATATTGGGTGTGTGTGAGTGTGAGAGTGGAGAGTTGGGGGAGGTGATATAGGTATAGAGAAGCTACAAAATGGAAGCCATGTAGCTAGATAGCCCTGCAAGTGACCGTAAGAGAATTACCTTCAGGAAAGGAACAAAGTGGTAACTAGAGGGTTCAGTGTCAGAAAGGGGACAAAGATCGGGAAGGTTTGTCTGCAACAGAATAATTACTACAAGTAACACTTGTGTGTAGAAAAGTCAGTTCTTTGACAAATGCTGTTATTGTCCATTTACTGTTTTTTCTGTTTAACCTCTGATTTCATTTAAAGGAGTCAAGAACTAACAAGGGTTCCTGAGATAATAAAACTTATTTTTTTTCTTCAATATGTGATTAATTCTTTTACTATAGTAATTGCTGTTACATGAGTCTTGCTAGACCGATTGTTATTGCATATTATCTGACCTCAGGGGATTGTCCCAAGCCTACTCCTGGGGAACATAACCTTTGAGGCTTGGGTGGAGGCACTAGCATAATAGCACAATACAGTTATTCAAAATCTAGCGTGGATTACCCCCGTTACAAACGTAAATGATCGTACCTCACTTACATAAAGTGAGTGATGTTGAAACGTATAAAGGTTTCTTTTGATAAATGGTACTGTCTGATCTTAGGCGTACCTAGCTTACAATAAAGACTAAAGATGTAAACTCATCAAGGTATCTTTAGGATGAGCTGCGTACCGGTACTCACTGGTTAATGCGTCCTCCGTCTGCGCGTAAAGGTATCTTTATCCAATCAGCATTCATGATAAAACACCCATATAAAAAAGGGGATTTATTGGATAAAAACACATATATAAAATAATGGAGTATTGACAGCGAGGAAAGGAGGCTGCCAGAAAGAGGAACATGCACGACCAACTATCATCCAGTCCAAATGGCCCGGTACCAGAGGAACTAAAATGAAATAAATTGTGAAGGTCGTACCTTTCCTCAGTCGTGCAGAAAACAGTCCAAGCGGGCAAAAATTCCTTCCATCCAACGTGTTTGAGTCAATTCTCTTTATCAAGGCTCATGATTAAGAGAATTAAGATAAAGAGAATTGACTCAAAACGCATTGGCTGGAAGGAGTTTTTGCCCGCTTGGACTGTAAAAATTATTTTAATAAATAGACCCCTAAATGTTTTAAATCCTAAAGAAGCTCTCAACCTCCTATGCAACATCAAAGGTGCTATAGACTTCTCTGCCAGTACAAAGCACCATGGCAGTACAAAGCACCAAAGCACATTGCTATCAAACATCAGACATTGCTATCAAACATCAGTTCATTACAGAACTTGTCGAGAATGATTAATCAGAGTGAACTATGGCCCTCATTCCGAGTTGATCGCTAGCTGCTTTCGATCGCAGCGCGGCGATCAGGCAAAAAAACGGCATTTCTGCGCATGCATATGGGCCGCAGTGCGCACGCGTGAAGTTATTTTACACAGAACTATGTCGTTTTACAGAAGGTCTAGCAGCGCTTTTCAGTCGCACGGCTAATCGGGGAGTGATTGACAGGAAAGGGGCGTTTCTGGTAGTGATGAGCGGGTTCGGATCCTTGGGATCCGAACCCGCCCGAACTTCACCTTTTTTTGCACGGGTCCGAGCAACTCGGATCCTCACGCCATGCTCAGTTAACCCGAGCGTGCCCGAACGTCATCATACCGCGGTCGGAATCTCGCGAGATTCGTATTCTATATAAGGAGCCGTGCGTCGCCGCCATTTTTCACTCGTGCATTGGAGATGATCGTGAGAGGACGTGGCTGGCGTCCTCTCAGTTTCTATGTTCAGTGGGCTGCAAATATCTGTGCTCGGTGTGCTGCAAATATCTGTGCTCAGTGTGCTGCAAATATCTGTGCTCAGTGTGCTGCAAGTGCAAATATCTACATTCTCTGCCTGAAAAACGCTCCATATCTGTGCTCAGTGTGCTGCAAATATCTGTGCTCAGTGTGCTAATTGTTTTATTGTGGGGACTGGGGACCAGCAGTATTATATAGTAGGAGGACAGTGCAGAGTTTTGCTGACCAGTGACCACCAGTATTATATGTTCTCTGCCTGAAAAACGCTCCATATCTGTGCTGCATTGTAGTATATACAGTAGTAGGAGGACAGTGCAGAATTTTGCTGACCACCAGTATAACTATATATATAGCAGTACGGTACAGTAGGCCACTGCTCTACCTCTGTGTCGTCAAGTATACTATCCCATCCATACCTGTGGTGCATTTCAGTTTTGCACAGTTTGCTGACCACCAGTATATAATATATAGCAGTACGGTACAGTAGGCCACTGCTCTACCTACCTCTGTGTCGTCAAGTATACTATCCATCCATACCTGTGGTGCATTTCAGTTTTGCACAGTTTGCTGACCACCAGTATATAATATATAGCAGTACGGTACAGAAGGCCACTGCTCTACCTACCTCTGTGTCGTCAAGTATACTATCCATCCATACCTGTGGCGCATTTCAGTTTTGCACAGTTTGCTGAGCACCAGTATATAATATATAGCAGTACGGTACAGTAGGCCACTGCTCTACCACCTCTGTGTCGTCAAGTATACTATCCATCCATACCTGTGGTGCATTTCAGTTTTGCACAGTTTGCTGACCACCAGTATATAATATATAGCAGTACGGTACAGTAGGCCACTGCTCTACCTACCTCTGTGTCGTCAAGTATACTATCCACCCATACCTGTGGTGCATTTCAGTTTTGCACAGTTTGCTGACCACCAGTATATAATATATAGCAGTACGGTACAGTAGGCCACTGCTCTACCTACCTCTGTGTCGTCAAGAATACTATCCATCCATACCTGTGGTGCATTTCAGTTTTGCACAGTTTGCTGACCACCAGTATATAATATATAGCAGTACGGTACAGCAGGCCACTGCTCTACCTACCTCTGTGTCGTCAAGTATACTATCCATCCATACCTGTGGTGCATTTCAGTTTTGCACAGTTTGCTGACCACCAGTATATATAATATATAGCAGTACGGTACAGTAGGCCACTGCTTCTACCTACCTCTGTGTCGTCAAGTATACTATCCATCCATACCTGTGGTGCATTTCAGTTTTGCACAGTTTGCTGACCACCAGTATATAATATATAGCAGTACGGTACAGTAGGCCACTGCTCTACCTACCTCTGTGTCGTCAAGTATACTATCCATCCATACCTGTGGTGCATTTCAGTTTTGCACAGTTTGCTGAGCACCAGTATATAATATATAGCAGTACGGTACAGTAGGCCACTGCTCTACCTACCTCTGTGTCGTCAAGTATACTATCCATCCATACCTGTGGTGCATTTCAGTTTTGCACAGTTTGCTGACCACCAGTATATAATATATAGCAGTACGGTACAGTAGGCCACTGCTCTACCTACCTCTGTGTCGTCAAGTATACTATCCATCCATACCTGTGGTGCATTTAAGTTTTGCACAGTTTGCTGACCACCACTATATAATATATAGCAGTACGGTACAGAAGGCCACTGCTCTACCTACCTCTGTGTCGTCAAGTATACTATCCATCCATACCTGTGGTGCATTTCAGTTTTGCACAGTTTGCTGACCACCAGTATATATAATATATAGCAGTACGGTACAGTAGGCCACTGCTCTACCTACCTCTGTGTCGTCAAGTATACTATCCATCCATACCTGTGGTGCATTTCAGTTTTGCACAGTTTGCTGACCACCAGTATATAATATATAGCAGTACGGTACAGTAGGCCACTGCTCTACCTACCTCTGTGTCGTCAAGTATACTATCCATCCATACCTGTGGTGCATTTCAGTTTTGCACAGTTTGCTGAGCACCAGTATATAATATATAGCAGTACGGTACAGTAGGCCACTGCTCTACCTACCTCTGTGTCGTCAAGTATACTATCCATCCATACCTGTGGTGCATTTCAGTTTTGCACAGTTTGCTGACCACCAGTATATAATATATAGCAGTACGGTACAGTAGGCCACTGCTCTACCTACCTCTGTGTCGTCAAGTATACTATCCATCCATACCTGTGGTGCATTTAAGTTTTGCACAGTTTGCTGACCACCACTATATAATATATAGCAGTACGGTACAGAAGGCCACTGCTCTACCTACCTCTGTGTCGTCAAGTATACTATCCATCCATACCTGTGGTGCATTTCAGTTTTGCACAGTTTGCTGACCACCAGTATATATAATATATAGCAGTACGGTACAGTAGGCCACTGCTCTACCTACCTCTGTGTCGTCAAGTATACTATCCATCCATACCTGTGGTGCATTTCAGTTTTGCACAGTTTGGTGACCACCAGTATATAATATACAGCAGTACGGTACAGAAGGCCACTGCTCTACCTACCTCTGTGTCGTCAAGTATACTATCCATCCATACCTGTGGTGCATTTCAGTTTTGCACAGTTTGCTGACCACCAGTATATATAATATATAGCAGTACGGTAGAGTAAGCCACTGCTCTACCTACCTCTGTGTCGTCAAGTATACTATCCATCCATACCTGTGGTGCATTTCAGTTTTGCACAGTTTGCTGACCACCAGTATATAATATATAGCAGTACGGTACAGTAGGCCACTGCTCTACCTACCTCTGTGTCGTCAAGTATACTATCCATCAATACCTGTGGTGCATTTCAGTTTTGCAGTTTGCTGACCACCAGTATATAATATATAGCAGTACGGTACAGTAGGCCACTGCTCTACCTACCTCTGTGTCGTCAAGTATACTATCCATCCATACCTGTGGTGCATTTCAGTTTTGCACAGTTTGCTGACCACCAGTATATAATATATAGCAGTACGGTACAGTAGGCCACTGCTCTACCTACCTCTGTGTTGTCAAGTATACTATCCATCCATACCTGTGGTGCATTTCAGTTTTGCACAGTTTGCTGACCACCAGTATATAATATATAGCAGTACGGTACAGTAGGCCACTGCTCTACCTACCTCTGTGTCGTCAAGTATACTATCCATCCATACCTGTGGTGCATTTCAGTTTTGCACAGTTTGCTGACCACCAGTATATAATATATAGCAGTACGGTACAGTAGGCCACTGCTCTACCTACCTCTGTGTCGTCAAGTATACTATCCATCCATACCTGTGGTGCATTTCAGTTGTGCGCAGTATATATAGTAGTAGGCCATTGCTATTGATATATTACTGGCATATAATTCCACACATTAAAAAATGGAGAACAAAAATGTGGAGGGTAAAATAGGGAAAGATCAAGATCCACTTCCACCTCGTGCTGAAGCTGCTGCCACTAGTCATGGCCGAGACGATGAAATGCCATCAACGTCGTCTGCAAAGGCCTATGCCCAATGTCATAGTAGAGAGCATGTAAAATCCAAAAAAATAAAGCTCAGTAAATTACCCAAAAATCTAAATCAAAATCGTCTGAGGAGAAGCGTAAACTTGCCAATGTGCCATTTATGACACGGAGTGGCAAGAAACGGCTGAGGGCCTGGCCTATGTTCATGGCTAGTGGTTCAGCTTCACAAGAGGATGGAAGCACTCATCCTCCTGCTAGAAAACTTAAAAGAGTTAAGATGGCAAAAGCACAGCAAAGAACTGTGCGTTCTTCTAAATCACAAATCCCCAAGGAGAGTCCAATTGTGTTGGTTGCGATGCCTGACCTTCCCAACACTGGACGGGAAGAGGTGGCACCTTCCACCATTGCACGCCCCCTGTAAGTGCTGGAAGGAGCACCCGCAGTCCAGTTCCTGATAGTCAAAATGAAGATGTCACTGTTGAAGTACACCAGGATGAGAATATGGGTGTTGCTGGTGCTGGGGAGGAAATTGAAAAGGAGGATTCTGATGGTGAGGTGGTTTGTTTAAGTCAGGCACCCAGGGAGACACCTGTTGTCCGTGGAACGAATATGGCCATTGACATGCCTGGTCAAAATACAAAAAAAAATCACCTCTTCGGTGTGGAATTATTTCAACAGAAATGCGGATAACTGGTGTCAAGCCGTGTGTTGCCTTTGTCAAGCTGTAATAAGTAGGGGTAAGGAAGTTAACCACCTAGGAACATCCTCCCTTATACGTCACCTGGAGCGCATTTATCAGAAGTCATTGACAAGTTCAAAAACTTTGGGTGACAGCGGAAGCAGTCCACTGCCAACTAAATCCCTTCCTCTTGTAACCAAGCTCCTGCAAACCACACCACCAACTCCCTCAGTGTCAATTTCCTCCTTAGACAGGAAAGCCAATAGTCCTGCAGGCCATGTCACTGTCAAGTCTGATGAGTCCTCTCCTGCCTGGGATTCCACCAATGCATCCTTGAGTGTAACGCCTACTGCTGCTGGCGCTGCTGTTGTTGCTGCTGGGAGTCGATCGTCATCCCAGAGGGGAAGTCGGAAGACCACTTGTACTACTTCCAGTAAGCAATTGACTGTCCAACAGTCCTTTGCGAGGAAGATGAAATATCACAGCAGTCATCCTGCTGCAAAGCGGATAACTCAGGCCTTGGCTGCCTGGGTGGTGAGAAACGTGTTTCTGGTATCCACCGTTAATTCACAGGGAACTAGAGAATTGATTGAGGTACTGTGTCCCTGGTACCAAATACCATCTAGGTTCCATTTCTCTAGGCAGGCGATACCGAAAATGTAGACAGACGTCAGAAAAAGAGTCACCAGTGTCCTAAAAAATGCAGTTGTACCCAATGTCCACTTAACCACGGACATGTGGACAAGTGGACCAGGGCAGACTCAGGACTATATGACTGTGACAGCCCACTGGTTAGATGTATTGCCTCCTGCAACAAGAACAGCAGCGGCGGCACCAGAAGCAGCATCTCGCAAACGCCAACTCGTTCCTAGGCAGGCTACGCTTTGTATCACCGCTTTCCATAAAAGGCACACAGCTGACAACCTCTTACGGAAACTGAGGAACATCATCGCAGAATGGCTTACCCCAATTGGACTCTCCTGGGGATTTGTGACATCGGACAACACCACCAATATTGTGCGTGCATTACATCTGGGCAAATTCCAGCACGTCCCATGTTTTGCACATACATTGAATTTGGTGGTGCAGAATTATTTAAAAAACGACAGGGGCGTGCAAGAGATGCTGTCGGTGGCCCGAAGAATTGCGGGCCACTTTCGGCATTCAGCCACCGCGTGCCGAAAACTGGAGCACCAGCAAACTCTCCTGAACCTGCCCTGCCATCATCTGAAGCAAGAGGTGGTAACGAGGTGGAATTCAACCCTCTATATGTTTCAGAGGATGGAGGAGCAGCAAAAGGCCATTCAAGCCTATACAGCTACCTACAATATAGGCAAAGGAGGGGGAATGCACCTGACTCAAGCGCAGTGGAGAATGATTTCAACGTTGTGCAAGGTTCTGCAACCCTTTGAACTTGCCACACGTGAAGTCAGTTCAGACACTGCCAGCCTGAGTCAGGTCATTCCCCTCATCAGGCTTTTGCAGAAGAAGCTGGAGAGAATGAAGGAGGAGCTAAAACAGAGCGATTCCGCTAGGCATGTGGGACTTGTGGATGGAGCCCTTAATTCGCTTAACCAGGATTCACGGGTGGTCAATCTGTTGAAATCAGAGCACTACATTTTGGCCACCGTACTCGATCCTAGATTTAAAACCTACGTTGTATCTCTCTTTCCGGCAGACACAAGTCTGCAGAGGTTCAAAGACCTGCTGGTGAGAAAATTGTCAAGTCAAGCTGAACGTGACCCATCAACAGCTCCTCCTTCACATTCTCCCGCTACTGGGGCTGCGAGGAAAAGGCTAAGAATTCCGAGCCCACCCGCTGGCGGTGATGCAGGGCAGTCTGGAGCGAGTGCTGACATCTGGTCCGGACTGAAGGACCTGCCAACGATTACTGACATGTTGTCTACTGTCACTGCATATGATTCTGTCACCATTGAAAGAATGGTGGAGGATTATATGAGTGACCACATCCAAGTAGGCACGTCAGACAGTCCGTACGTATACTGGCAGGAAAAAGAGACAATTTGGAGGCCCTTGCACAAACTGGCTTTATTTTACCTAAATTGCCCCCCCCCCCCACTCCAGTGTGTACTCCGAAAGAGTGTTTAGTGCAGCCGCTCACCTTGTCAGCAATCGGCGTACGTGGTTGCTTCCAGAAAATGTGTTGAAGATGAATTATAATCAATTCCTCCGTGGAGACATTCACCAGCAATTGCCTCCAGAAAGTACACAGGGACCTGAGATGGTGGATTCCAGTGGGGACGAATTAATAATCTGTGAGGAGGGGGATGTACACAGTGAAAGGGGTGAGGAATCAGACGATGAGGAGGAGGTGGACATCTTGCCTCTGTAGAGCCAGTTTGTGCAAGGAGAGATTGATTGCTTCTTTTTTGGTGGGGGCCCAAACCAACCAGTCATTTCAGTCACAGTTGTGTGGCAAACCCTGTCGCTGAAATAATGGGTTTGTTAAAGTGTGCATGTCCTGTTTATACAACATAAGGGTGGGTGGGAGGGCCCAAGGACAATTCCATCTTGCACCACTTTTTTCTTTCATTTTTCTTTGCATCATGTGCTGTTTGGGGACTATTTTTTGAAGTGTCATCCTGTCTGACACTGCAGTGCCACTCCTAGATGGGCCAGGTGTTTGTGTCGGCCACTCGGGTCGCTTAGCTTAGTCACACAGCTACCTCATTGCGCCTCTTTTTTTCTTTGCATCATGTGCTGTTTGGGGACTATTTTTTTCAAGTGCCATCCTGTCTGACACTGCAGTGCCACTCCTAGATGGGACAGGTGTTTGTGTCGGCCACTTGGGTCGCTTAGCTTAGTCATACAGCTACCTCATTGCGCCTCTTTTTTTCTTTGCATCATGTGCTGTTTGGGGACAATTTTCTTAATCTGCCATACTGTCTGACACTGCAGTGCCACTCCTAGATGGGCCATATGTTTGTGTCAGCCACTTGGGTCACTTAGCTTAGTCATCCAGCGACCTCGGTGCAAATTTTAGGACTAAAAATAATATTGTGACGTGTGAGGTGTTCAGAATAGACTGGAAATGAGTGTAAATTATGGTTATTGAGGTTAATAATACTATGGGATCAAAATGACCCCCAAATTCTATCATTTAAGCTGTTTTTGAGGGTTTTTTGTAAAAAAAACACCCGAATCCAAAACATACCCGAATCCGACAAAAAATTTTCAGGGAGGTTTTGCCAAAACGCGTCCGAATCCAAAACACGGGCGCGGAACCGAATCCAAAACCAAAACACAAAACCCGTGCACATCACTAGTTTCTGGGAGGTAACTGAGCATTTTCCGGGAGTGTGCTAAAAAACGCAGGCGTGCCTGGGGAAACGGGGGAGTGGCTGGCCGAACGCAGGGCGTGTTTGTTACGTCAAAACAGGAACTAAACTGACTGAAGTGATCGCAAGGAAGGAGTAGGTTTGGAGCTACTCAGAAACGGCATGGAAATTTTTTTGAGCAGTTCTGCTAATCTTTCGTTCGCACTTCTGCTAAGCTAAGATACAATTCCAGAGGGCGGCGGTTTTGCTAAAAGCAGCTAACGAGCGATCAACTCGGAATGAGGGCCAATATCAAAAGTGAGCAAAATGTTTTGCTGATATAAGATGTAGCCATGCTCATCTTACTGTGATGCGGAAAGTTGCATCATGGCATGCAAGGCTAAGACTATTTGCTGCCGGCAATTGATCTATTAATTCCTTAGTGATCGCTGGCTCCGAATAGTCGCAGCCTGGCACACCATGCAGCAAGCTGTGCTGCAGGATGCTGCATTGCAGCAAAGATGAGCATGGCTACATCTGTACTCACTAAAGGACTTAGGGCCTAATTCAGATCTGATGGCAGCAGCAAATTTGGTAGCAAATGGGCAAAACCATGTCCACTGTGGGGGGGCGGATATAACGTGTGCAGAGAAATGTGCTGCTGCGATCAGATCTGAATTAGGCCATTACATCACAAGCACTGAGTACATTTAATGAATAATGTGGACTAAAATATGATGCTTTGTTGTTATTATTATTATTATTGCTTAATGCTTTTATAATGGTTTGTTCTAGGAAGTTTTGAGAAAGTTTGAGTTATTAAGCATTCATGGCAAGACACATCTCTAAGCAAGGGGGGGGGGGTTTGACATGTAGTTGAATGGTTAAATGCTACAAGCTGTCTCCTAACTGAGGGTTATTGTGCATGACTCATCAACCACAATACCATGCACGACTGAGGAAAGGTACGACCTTCACTATTTATTTCATTTTAGTTCCTCTGGTACCGGGCCATTTGGACTGGATGATAGTTGGTCGTGCATGTTCCTCTTTCTGGCAGCCTCCTTTCGTCGTTGTCAATACTCCAGTATTTTGTATATGTGTTTTTATCCAATAAATCCCCTTTTTTATATGGGTGTTTTATCATGAATGCTGATTGGATAAAGATACCTTTACGCGCAGACGGAGGACGCATTAACCAGTGAGCACCGATATGCAGCTCAGTCTAAAGATACCTTGATGAGTTTACATCTTTAGTCTTTATTGTAAGTTAGGTACGCCTAAGATCGGACAGTACCATTTATCAAAAGAAACCTTTATAAGTTTCAACCTCACTCACTTTATTTAAGTGAGGTACGATCATTTACGTTGAAGAAACCTTATTAGAACTACTATCAAAAGTGCACATCTCATATATTTTTTGAGGGACTTTAACTCAAAATATTGTTATTTTTTGTGTTTTCTATATACCAATCCGTTGCATGATTCTACTTATTCTGGAGGAAAATATCTTCACAGTAGTGATCAGAATCTCATTGGATAAATCATCCAGATAAGTATTCATCCATCTTTTTCACTTAAAATAACTGTATTCCTAACTGAACCATCAGCTACCAGCTTGTTTTTCCTATTCCAGCGCCAACTCCCTACACCCATCCACATCCCACCCATTATGTTATAATGATGATAATAATATATAGCGCTTTCCTCCCGTAGGACTCAAAGTCGCTTACATACATCAAAAATATGATACACTGCAGAATTACATAAACTGAAAAATATACAGAAATAATTAAAAACAACTAAATATAGAGAGAACAATAAGCATACTGCAGGGTTGGTGCATGCATATTGGGTATTAACTTCTATGGGTTATATATTCCACCCATGAAATGTACCGGGCGAGGTAGCCATCTTGGGCTCACTTCGTAGGGTTACCCTGGGTGCAATAGGTCATGCCTAGAAGAGGTGACACAAAATAAGTGCTTGCAGCGTCCTAAACCTCGGGAGCGTGGTCCCCACATAACAGTCACCCAACATACTGTAATTGTCACTTTGGACTTTTATAAATAATTTAAAATATAGTTTAATACATTATTATTATCATCCCGTAACCTACACTTCAAAAGAAACTTGATTAACACATTACTAGTAGTGTATAATAAATGCTGTTATTGCTATAGGATACATAGCTGAAGCTTTTGGTTTTGAATCAATATTTACTGAGTGTAAGCGTGAAAAATAAATGGCCACATTTGTGTAATTGCATAAATTATGCAATTCAATATCTTAGCAGATGACAAGTTCAAGGATGGACCTGTTTTAATGTTAGGCCCATGAAGCCATGTGATTTTAGGTTTTCATGTGAAACATTGCAGAGCAGTGGGATTAATGAATGTATGAGAATGTGCTCTTGGATTAGAATGCATTCTTGCAGAATGAGAGGGCGAAATATGAGAGTTTTTAAAAAAAGAACAAAAGTTTTATTGTTAATTGTTTTGCTCTGTGACTGAAGCATTACTTAAAATGATATTCACATGACTTAAGCACGAGCCCTTGCTCTCTGGCAATGCACCTGCATGCAAAACACTACGTTCCCTAAACAGTGCATGATTCTGCTAAGAGACGCAAAGATATAAAAGAGGTGTACGGAGCTTGCTTGATTTCACGCTTCGAGTTTGTTCCCAACCATAAAAATATAGGAATAGGTTTAGCTCTAACAATAAGGAAAACAGATTGAGAAGACATCTTTGGTTACTAATCATTTGCCTATAAAAGGTGTTGTACACATTTGGGGATATGCGCTGAGCTGCAGTAAGGTAAAACCTTGCTGTGAGAAAACAACCCTATTCTATAGAGACTCATTATAATAAATCAGCAATATTAGGCTGGCCTCACAAATGGTTTTGTTTGGCCTTCACAGATTTTGTTATGCATTTAACTGTGAAACAATTTACTAGTGTTAAAAAGTATACCCTACATCGTAATACAGGTGGATGCAGTATATATGGTTTTACCATTATCCTTATTACTAAAACAAGAATTCATGGATTATCTGCTTTGTACACTTTTTCTATGTTGTATTTTTTAATAGTAGGTTTCCCTCATTGCTGTAACAGGTTATTACCAATTAGGTTATCTGTCCATATTACCCTCTTTATATTGAAATTTAACACTTTATTAAATTGCTATTATACATTAGGGGCTTATGACGCATTGCTAGCATTTGATCCCCTGAACGTAAGCAAAAAACAATACATGCATGAAAAAGGACATTCACGGTACAATCATATGTGCAGGGGTGCTGAGAGGGGATGAGGGATCAATAGTACAGGGTCACAGACTTCTTTAGAAGCGTGAGTATACAGGTGAGGCATAACCAACCCCATCAAGATGCTGCATTGCCATGTGGTCACACTTTACCACCACCTACAGTAGAACCAACAAATGTCTTGATGGCTCTGTATACAGTATGTCATCTGAAGATGTACCCAGTGCTACACCACTATCATGCAGTATGCGCCAGGTTTACTGTATGTAAGGAGTAACACCCTAATAGCTTAGAGAAAGCATAGGGATGGGGTAATTTGTTCACGCCCCTATGGACTCTAGCCCAATAGGAAACTATCACGGGAAGACTGCTGAGGCATCGGGAACTGATCATAGCAGTACAATGCGCTACAACTGACTCATCATAGACGCTGCTGGAGACTTATTTCAACATTTCTCTGAATCCTTGAACTCGTGAGTAGTCATAGGTGTGCAGGGCAGATCCAGTTAGCCACAGACTAAGCTGTGTGTTTTATTACCATGGGTAAAACCAGCAGCTGCAACTTTTTGCTATACAATCAGAAAACTGCTTTAATGTGAATTTAATTGGGGTAATTGCAGCCTTTAATTTGCATCTCCAGAGTAGATGAAAAGTAGGGACACTTTCTTAAAATGTTAGTGCACTTTACAATATCCGTGGGACACCCCTTACAGGGAATAATATAGTATTTGCTAAATTTTAAAAAGGAAAATATGACCAATAAAGAGACACACATTTTCATGTCATTTTCTGTTAAACGTAGAAAAATGGGTTAAAACATGTGGGGCGTGTATGTTGGGTGTTGTATTGATGAAAATGGGATTTGGGAGTCATGCAGTTGACAGAGTTCTTAACGGTTTCTAATTACTGGGTCACGAGTACCTGCCATCCATGCTTCCTTATGTAGTGTCCACCACCGGAAAGTGAATGGGCCTTCTGCTGCTTGACTGCAGACAATGCAATCTTGTGTTCTAGATCTTCAAACTTACCTTTTACTCATTTCTAGTGTTCCATTCTTCACTGAACGGAAATAAATTGGAGAGAAGCATGTTGCGGTAAGAGAGATTATTGACCAATAAAGTAAAAAAGTATGTGGGATTTTCTCCCAAGAACCCTTACCCCATGAAAACATTGCTATGTGGTCCCAAAGTTCTACCTGTGCCTCTGCTCGTTATGAGGATTTTGAATCACAGGTCAGCAATTTAAAACTCGTAACTTCATTGTTTTACCATTGTTGCATTGATTTTTGATTTGTTGCCAGATAGCACCTAACATTCCATCATTCTATTCTATATCAAGTATCATCAACTTAACACCCATTTGGTTTACTGCACAGATAAATTGATAGTTTAGTTGCTAGCAAGCTAGTTAATTATTCCTCTGAGGTCTATAATGTGGATATTAAAGCATGCAAAATGTTGAAATAAACAGAAGGCCATTCCTCCATTTTTTAAAGGATGTCACTTTTATTTAGTTACATGATAACAAATTTTTTAAAGCAAAATACATTGGGAATAAAGTTGTAGACATTGTTCAGAGTAAATTTCCTTGCCAACTATGACCAAATAAGGAAATACCCAAATACCTGACAAGACCTTTGTCAATTTCAATTTATTAATGGATTTCACCCAGAAATATACTTATACCATAATTTCAGGACTCATACCTTACTCCAGAATTTCTTTACAATTGTACAGACACAACATATGGTTAGACAGGTTGGGATTGATATGCATGCGTGCAGGATGCCGGCGGTCAGTATACCGACCATGGCATCACGATGTTGAGAATTCCAGCAGGGGAAGGTAAGTATACTAACCTTCCCCTACTGGCCCCCTAACCCTGGTCAGCTGACGGGCACCCATTCAGCAGAAATCTTGCTCAGGCCAAGCTTTTCGTGGAGTATCAAGTGGATGGATCCTGATGTGATTCCTACTGCCTTCTATAACTGGACCACACTAATACTGGCATCCACCACAACTATGACCCGCATGGCAGCAACGTTGTCCTCGGTGATGGTCGACACAGGTCAGCCACAGTGCTCTTTGTCTTCCAGAGACTTTCTCCTGCACTGAAATTCTGCAAACCACTAAAACACAGTGGTATGGAATGCTGCTTCCTCCCCAAACGCAGCTTGCAGTCGGTGAAATTTCTCCTGCTGTCGCTGACCACTCTTACAGTTGTAGACAGCTGCAGATTTTAACATGAACTGCAGCATCCCCAGTAAAATCCGCTACCTTAGCTTACGTCACTGAGCCAGATGCAGTCTGTGACACTGCCCTGGCTACACTGTGACTGGCAGTGACTTCCTATTGGAAGTCCTACCTGCCAGTCACCCCTAGGACAGGCAGTTTGATTGGGAGGTGCCAGACCGGGTACTGATTAGCAGAGAGTTGGCTTCCTGTAGGAAGTCACACCCTGCCTTCTAGGCAGCCCTAGCTGGCTTCTATGGTTGCAAACGACACAGTCTACAGCAGCTGGAACTTTGTGCATGCGCAGTACCATTGTGGCTACTGCACTGGACCCAGCACCTGTCAACTACATTGTACAGATGCCGAGACCCAGCCAGCAGTGGGGACAAGATGTTCGGAACCCAGCAGGACAGCAAGCGGCAGCCCCCCCCCTCCACCCGGGTAGGAGCTGCTGGTTGTAGATCATGGCTCTCCAGTGGCCTCTGTTGAGCTCCATAATGAGTTTGTGAAGAGAGTGAACATGCTGACTTCTTCAGTGTGCAGTGCAGCTTATATACGGTTCTATGTCTTGACATTTCACAACCAGATAGTCAGATTGTGTCTACTCTACCTATGCATTGCACATTTGGAAACTTATTGCACACCCCTCGTAACCTTGCATTTTCCATGCCTCATGTCACCTGATTTCTGAATTATTTTTTTATTATGAATGTCGACATGGTAGCTGTTGACCATGTGACTGGATACCCCATATGCATACATAGGTCTACAAAGCATGCACAGTGTGCAAATTGCAACATTGATGCCACAAACAGACTGACTACCCTCTATTAATC